>NC_140588.1:415272219-415901969 GCF_964204655.1 Triturus cristatus | reverse complement strand
AGTCAAAACTTCCACTAGACAAACCTCCGGTCTCTTTCCAGAAACAAAAAAATCACTGGAGTCATCTTGACCTTTTAATTGATGCCTACAAAATTGCTGGAGGCCAGGAACGTGCCAGCAGGTTGGTGCTTTTAAAATAATATTACTTGTAAAAGTGACGCCCCCACCCCAAGTCAGCGCTGTTTGCGGTGGCACGGCTCGCACTGCCCTAGAGCCGGCCCTGCTTGGCAACACATATTTTATGCTGGTGGGTCACTCTGTGCCATGTAGGAAAACATATAGGGTCCTCAAAGCCCTAAGTTACCAAGTGCCTCTTAGCTTCCATCAATGTCTTTTTCCAAAAGATAGTATGTAGATTTGTGTCTGGAAAAAGAAGGAGCTCAGTATGACCAACCACTGACCCTGCACCAACAAGACTCTTCACAACAGTCACCAAAGGCAACCTCTAGGCTTTCTGTACCAAAAGTAATGCGGGAGCTTCACTAGTATCAAGAGGCTTATCCCGTGTTTCCCTTTCCTTTGACCTTCTAACTCATGGAGCCGATTTAACTTATACTTTGCAATTGTTTTCTACAGGTTTCACTTCAGCCTCAGTTTTTCCAGTCTACTTGAGCACAAGGAATGCAGAAGAGGGGTTTCACCAATTGTGTTTAAATTCAAACCTGAATTTTGGTGTTGCGTAAATTGCCCTGGTTGCGAAGCTTGTGTGGCGGATCTGGGTGAAGATGAGAGTCTGATAAGTTCATTAAGGTCATTTGCCACCAATGTTACATTGAGCACAGTGGGGAGTTCCACATTCATTTTTCGCAGCTGACCATCCAGTGATCCATCTACACCCGCCACCTCTATCTCATGGTCCCTCAAGCCCTACATTTCTTGTGGCTAAGTTAGTGTTAACTCCCTCTACTAATCCCATGGCCCTTGATTCTATACCCTTAAATACTGTTAGTTTAATTTCAATTAGTGACTGAAGGGCATGATTATTCAATGTTCAAATCAGTCCCTGTTTGAGGTTCTTTATCTTGAGATACTATCTTGGTTCAGTTAGACGATCTTTGCACTGACATTCAGAGGAGGGGGAGTGCCTTCAGCATGCATGATCTGGGTTGCAAAAAATAATTTTTCTGCCATATTCTGTAAGGGTTCACATGTACATGGTTTGAACCCAAACAGAGAACAAGTCTTGCAAACCCTAAAGAGCAAATGTCAGTCATCTTACAGTAATCACGCTAGAGGGGAAAAAAGTATGATGCACAGCCAAAATATAGTAGGATAGTATCATGGGGTCTGCAATATGAAGGACAGGGCCTCCCCGGCTCTCCTTTGTTGCTTGCACAAGCTCCCAAGGGCATCATCCTGTTCCATTCCTGCTGCTCTGGTGTGCTGCAGACCACAACCAACTTTAGCTTGAGCTCCTCCCCCTGTCACAGTTGAGCTTTCGGCACTACTCCAACCCCAACCCCAAGCTACAAAGACTCAGGGGCAGATTTACAAGCCCCTTGCGCCATTTTTGTGTCACTTTTCCCGTTAAAAGTGACGCAAAAGTGGCGCAAGGGGCTTATAAATCTGCCCCTAAGAGTTTACAGAGCTCCCCACCTCTGAATAAGTCCTTTCAGAGAGGAGTGTTCGGTCACTGCTACAAGGCACAGGGGCTTTGGGGCACTCAGCTATCCTATGAGCAGGAACACAAAATAGGGCAAGCAAAGAACTCAAAAGACTATCTCTGGGTGGAGCCCCTCTGTAGATTGTCTCCCTGTCACTAGACACCCAGGATGCACCTGTGCCTGCAAGCAAGATGCACTTGACTGAAGCACATAGATATCAGCAATTACGGGCCCTGGCCATTTTGGGCTCTGGTCAGTCATTCCCCACCTTGCTGTAACATTGTGTTTTCTATGCTGTGGTGCTTATGCTTTAATTTATGCTCAATGCTTGGTAATGTGGGAAACACAGTGATTTCAATTACGTGATCCAAGATTAGCCTTGTGTGATTGTTTGCATGTGGGTATGTTTGTTGTTTTATAGCAGCTAGGATTATACAGATCCCCTGCTGATGAGATTCTGTGTGCAAGGCTGTGTTATTGGACCACAAGGTAGCAAGGCCCTTACTTGCATTCTCTTTGGTGCATGATAGTTGTCATCTTTCTCTTTTTTTTGTGTCCATCTTTATTTCCTGGGTCAAAACTGGGGTTGGTTGCATGGTGAGCAAAAGAATGATGGATTTAACTCAGATCTCTTGACTGGGGGTGAATGTTTGATTTGTTAGCATTCTGTCCATCATTTGCTTGCAAAGCATTTCTTTCCCTAAATGGGATGCGTATCGCCAGACATGGGTGCCTTGCTCGCTGTGCCACTGGATTCAAGCCAGCCTGGCTGATGAGGGATGATACCCCGAAGCCAGTCCCAGGAAGCTTGTTTCTGGTTCGGGGAGGACCTGGCGTGGCAGTTAGGGCTGGACTGTTCCCATGAGGAGCAGGGTCAAGACTGATTTCCATATGGCTAGGGTCCAAACTGGGGTGGCATGGTGAGCAAAAAGAACAATAGATTTAACCCAGATCTCTTATCTGAGGGTGAATGTTTGATTTGTTCAGTATTATCATTTGTTTGCACAGTATCTAGTAAGATGGCACTTTTTTTCTCTTGCCTTGCACTTTTGGCAGCCATGCCCCGAATCACACATCATTGGGCCACGGTGCAAGGGTGTTTGCATTCCCTGAAGCATAGGATTTGTACTGGAAGGGGTACCTTCAACTACAAAAACAATGCTTTAAGGCGTTGCCCATTTTGTGTGTGTGCTGTGCAATGCAGCACACATGCAAAGTTGGAAAAATGAGGAGAAATTACAAGAATTATCTTTGTTATTTCTGCATCGAAGAGGAAATATAGTTTAAGAGTCCTTAATCTGGAAAAGCACACATTCAGAATTTAAAATGTAACACCATTGTTAGGGTTGCTCTTTAATAACAAGAATTTCTGCATTGAAGAGGCATGAGATTTTGGTGCTAATTCCTGTTTACCAATGTTTGAAGATAGTGATTTGCGTCAAAACCCATTGGTGGTTGCATGAAAACGCCCATGCACCACTTATAGAACGCCCCATTGATACAAAATAATGCGACAAATCTTCAATTGTTGTGGTGTTAGGGTCGTGTGACATGCCTTCCTGGAAAGAATCAGAGTCGGGTTCATATGATGTCACTTCCTGTGATGTCATTAGCGTCAAAGGGGATGTCACCCCAGGCATTTTAGTGAATCGACCCCATGCAAACCTGTAAGCTGCAAGTGTCACACAGCACTCTCCTATAGGCAAGTTGGCTCTCAAAATTAAAAAAGCGACCAGATTACACACAGATACTTCAGCAAACGAATCTATCACAACTACTTTACCAGTAACATACACCAGTCTCTGCAAAAGGTTCTTAATCGCCCACCGTTACCTCATAAACCATTTTGCGGTCTGTCTGTTTGCAAAGTAAGCCTAAACTATAACAAGCGCGATATAAATTACAATTACAATTTTAAAGAGTTTTTTTATCGCATTTCTTCTTGCTGGCACTTTCTTTGTGGATATAGTATATAAATACAATGTATATTTTTACTGCTAACTTTAGTCCTGTGAAAAAACAGTGTAATGCTCCTAAACGGAGTCATCAGACCAAGGAATCTGCTGGGCACGTGATACCTACGTGTGGTCTTTTGTTTCCCGTCTTTTTGCAAATAAGATGGATCACAGATGTTAATGTTGGGTCGGGATGGGAGGGGTTTTACTTCACAGGTGGAATGTTCATCATATTCAGGCAAACCAAATACAATACTATTCAGTTTCATGTCCACGTTTTACAGACAGCCCCATCCCTCCCTTGGTGAGATGCCCGAAGGCCATGAAAGAGTCACTAAATTGATACGGTGAGGAACATGTAGGCAATCCTAATCTCATGTGTTCAGGGATCTCCAGAGCAAATAACCTGACACACCCGACACTGGCTTGGGATGGCAGAAGGTAAAGTGTCACAATCCTTCCTTCCAAGAAAACCATTTATTCCCAGCTTCATGTATCTGTTGCCAGGGTGACTGTTTCTCAAAGGGCTTGTGGAACTGAAGGCTGCTATTGAGACTGTGATCCATAGCTGTCTACCACAAGCAGCACGTGCTGTTTGATCAGTGAAAAATAAACGTTTTAAATGTGCTAATCAAGGTAACTTACTGTATGCTTTAAAATGTGTTGCCTTTGAGTGACTTGTCAAATCAATTATTTCTTTACGTGTGATCTTAAATGTTCTTTTCACATATATAGGTGTTATATACCATGTATTAAATATTTTGCTTTCAAGTGATGCCCAGGCTTCGTGAAGGCAGATTTAAGGCATTAATAAAAAGAATAACATGATCACAAATCTCATTTACCATTCGACATGTGTATTTTTGCGTATTATTAACATCACGTTGACGGGTCTGAAATCTAAATGATAACAACAGTAAGAGAGCATTGCTTCTTTCATTTCTATTTCATCCTTTTCTGATAGGTATCCCCACAGGCATTGTGGAGGCTGCAGAGATGTGTTTTGTTGTAGAGAGTTATGAAACCTACTTCTGCCTTGCTAAATTTATTATTGCCACTGTTCCTAGTTAACACTGCGAGCTATATGCAGGGCAAGTGGTATTAAGCCTCAATTAAAGACCAAATTAATACTAATTTTAGTATTTTGACATTCTAACCCACATTAATACTGCCTGGACAAAGGTTTACCTAATGTTTAGCAGTTAAACACCTTAATATAGTAATCTGAAACTAAAAGGCGACCACCCCATGTGGCACTTTTTTAGTAACGTTTAGTCCGTTTGAGGTAGAAACAAATGCTGTGTTTGTTGAAATCTGCAAATTATGCTGCAGATGGTGGATTATGTGGCAAATATGGTAAACCTATAATTACATATAAAATGCAACAGCTAAATTGAATAAATCCAGTAATCTTGTCTGCATGTTAAATAAATAACTTGTTAATTGAGTCTATGTGTGTAGTGTGTATGTCCTGATAATGGAGAGGTGCAACGTGGGCATTTGCGCTTTTTGTGCCTTGGGAACACTGAAAACTCTAGTTCCCTCCCAGGGATTCATTCCTCACTTTGGCGGGATGTGTATGATGCGCCATGCAGGAATAATGATGTGTTTCAGTGAGCTGGAAAAGCAACAGCTTGGAGATGTTCTTGCTAGAAGGCAAACTGGAAAACATTTTAAGTATAGTTCATTGGTATCACTGGGTTCGGCAAATTTTGGATTTACAATTCTTGCCTGCAATTCTAGCATAGATTGTAAGGGAAAAATAGCCAAAAATCAAGACGGCATTCCTACTTCTCAAAAACTGATCTGTTCCTTCTTTAACGTCCAAAGAAAGAATTTGTTACATGTTTGTCTACTCTAAAATTCAAAGGGCCCGATTCACAGAACTAACTTAAGACAAAATCCTAAACTTACTACCATTTTCGTATTCACAGAAGCCACTTACTCATTTTGGTATTCACAGAAGACACTTACTCACTTCGGTATTCACAGAAGTTAGAAGTCCTAACTTTAGGACTCCTAAATGCCTTCTGTGAATACTGAAAGTCTTAAAATTAGGATTTTTCTCAGTTTAGGAGTCCTAAAGTTAGGACTCCTAACTTTACTACTACTAAACTGAGAAAAATCCTAATTTTAAGGCTTTCGGTATTCACAGAAGGCATTTAGGAGTCCTAAAGTTAGGAGTCCTAACTTTACTACTACTAATTGAGAAAAATCCTAATTTTAAGACTTTCGGTATTCACAGAAGGCATTTAGGAGTCCTAAAATTAGGAGTCCTAACTATACTACTACTAAACTGAGAAAAATCCTAATTTTAAGGCTTTCGGTATTCACAGAAGGCATTTAGGAGTCCTAAAGTTAGGAGTCCTAACTTTACTACTACTAAATTGAGAAAAATCCTAATTTTAAGACTTTCGGTATTCACAGAAGGCATTTAGGAGTCCTAAAGTTAGGAGTCCTAACTATACTACTACTAAACTGAGAAAAATCCTAATTTTAAGACTTTCGGTATTCACAGAAGGCATTTAGGAGTCCTAAAGTTAGGACTCCTAACTTCTGTGAATACCAAAATGAGTAAGTGCCTTCTGTGAATACCAAAATGAGTAAGTGCCTTCTGTGAATACCAAAATGGTAGTAAGTTTAGGACTTTGTCTTAACCCCTTCAGTGCCCATGACGAGCTGGACTCGTCATGGGCTGCGGTGGCGCTGTTCCCATGACGAGTCCAGCTCGTCATGAACTCCGCCCGCTAATGGAAGGCGCGGCACTGGGCGGGGAAAGGGGCGGGCATGCAAGGGGTTAAGTTAGTTCTGTGAATCGGGCCCAAAGGTTCCAGGTTTTCATACCTCTTATTGCATGAACTGAACATATTAAACCGAGATGACTAATTAAGAATCGGGTAATACAATGGATCTCCAGCTGAAGAACAATGACAAACTTTTGGAAATAGTAAAGCAATTTCCTTGCCTCGGGCTAATGATTAGAATAATCTAGTAGCTAAACTATGTTGTATGTTAAGAGGCATAAGTGGGTTTGCAAGGAAAATGGGCCATAGTAGAATGGCCTTGCTATGAGAGCTAGTCAAGACACAAATTTGACCATAGCATATAAATATGAGTACTAGCTAACTCAGAAAATCCTGTTTCCAAATTTCAAAGGTGAAGCCTGAAAGAAATCATGCAAATATAGGTAAAGCCAATGGCCATTCTTGAAGTAGACATACAGTATTTGTAGATAGCCAAAAAAGTGAAGAAGGACTCAGTATTCTATGCTGTGAAATGATCAGAGACGAAGGACAAAATGGCTACAGACAGATTCTGGGATAAATTGTTTTAGAACTTTGGAAGAGCACTTGAATCAATAAAGAGGGGAAAGTGGGCCTCCAAGGATTGATGAATCCAAAAGAAGACAAGGAAATAGAGATTAGGGCTCCAAGTAAGACAAATGATTGCAGATGGCTATGAAAGAAGGACATGGGAAAGATCATAAGCTGGCGTCATCATAAGCTGACCTCATAATGCTCCAATCAATATCATGAAACGAGATCTTCTCCTTACGTAGGTTCAAACAGTCCTTTTATGTTGGTAGTAAATGAAATGTAGAAGTGAAGGTGAAAGATGAAACATGATACATGTCATTGTAAATTTCAAACGAGAATATTTCTTTTTCACATAAATAATGTTCTGATGTGCATTCCAGAAGCAGGAAATGCAGATTGAGCACCTTGATGTGCAGCTCATGAATATGAAACATGAGCAAACAATGATCTGGCTCTTTGTTGATCAATACCCAGAAGTCACAGTTAGGGTGCCTAATTGCTCAGGAGAATCCAATGAAATCCACAGTTCCCTCAAAGAGAAGGAACATCTGCATGTGAGCCTTTTGGGGACATAGACAGTCAAAGCAGTAGATGGGACCATTGACTCGATGAAGGAAAAATGTGGTAGCAAGCAAAAATCAACAATCAGAGAAAGATAACCAGAAATATTGAGAATCTATAGCTAACAGAAAATCACCACGCATTAATTGCATTAAGAATATTAGCTACTCCATCACCTCTGCTAGAACCAGTCGACTGTCCACAGTCACAAATATTTAGCTTCATCTTGAAAGAACGTGCTAATTCTGAGTAGCTAGTCTATATCTCCATTTAGGTTTTTACCATGCATTCTATACCCACTTGCTCCATAAATATTTACAATGGTTTTAATTTAAGCAGAACAACAATCAAGAAATGAGAATATCTCAATTTTTCCTCCTAAAGGCAATAAATCTTCCAGGCACCTGTATTTGTACCTGCCGATACATTATATTGATATATATACACAGTGATATGTAAAAATAACTGCTACAAATAATTAAAAGCAATGCAAATATCAGATCAAAATATTACAATGTGTTTAATGCACTCCTAGCTCTGCAAACGGCAGCTTAGTTTGGTGCTATACCTTTCTCTAGGTACTAGATCTCTCTTTTAAATGCCATCTATTTTTCTGCTAAGAGCCCATTTCTATACACAGACCTCTATTTTGTCTCAGTGTTTTTGTCTGCTCTACCCTAACTCAAATCATGGTCTTTGTGTACACTTCTGCTAAGAGCCCACACTTTGCAACAGATCCCCTACTGCCAGACCACAGAGACAATGCACTGCACCATACTACATACATCAATACACCTTACACTTGCACTCCTTCACACAACCACCACCAGAAAATGTCGCCTGGCTTTCATTGTATTACAAATGTTGGATAATGAACATAAAGTTTGGAGGGTAGCGATGTTTTTAAAGAAAGTCTTAAGACACAGGAAATGCATTGCAGTATAAACACTGAGGGGTCGATTCCGATCCTGGAAAAATTTTCCCCGTACGAATCGTATCCGGATTTTTTACCGTACGAATCGTACAAGTAGCGTACAAACTGCCAAGTACGATTCGCATGGGAAAAAGTCCATACGAATCGCATTGGGAAAATTTCCCCACCCGTCCTCGGGTCGGAAAATGTGTCCGACACATCCCCGGACGATTTACCGTACGAATCAGAAAAATGAAGTCCGACCGCGCAAGTACGATCACGCCCGTCCTTTCGATTTTACAACTGGATGGAGAAAACACCGTATGGACCGAACTCCTATAGCAACCATGGAGACATGTGCCTGCATACGTGCCGAACACCCCACCCCAGACCCCGTATGTACGTGCAGAACACCCCCCCAGCCCTCGTATGTACGCGCCGAACCCCCCCATCCCCCGCATGTACGCGCCAAACGCCCCCCGGCCGCGGATGTACGTGCCGAACCCCCACCAGTGTATGTATGGAGCGTACCCCCACCCGTGTATGCATGGAGCGTACCAACTCCCCACCCGTGTATGTACGGACCGTACCCCCACCCGTGTATGTACGGACCGTACCCACACCCCACCAGTGTATGTACGGACCGTACCCCCACCCGTGTATGTACGGACCATACCCCCACCCGTGTATGCATGGAGCGTACCAACACCCCACCAGTGTATGTACGGACCGTACCCCCACCCGTGTATGTACGGACCGTACCCCCACCCGTGTATGCATGGAGCGTACCAACACCCCACCAGTGTATGTACGGACCGTACCCCCACCCGTGTATGTACGGACCGTACCCCCACCCGTGTATGCATGGAGCGTACCAACTCCCCACCCGTGTATGTATGGAGCGTACCCCCACCCGTGTATGTACGGACCGTACCCACACCCCACCAGTGTATGTACGGACCGTACCCCCACCCGTGTATGAACGGACCGTACCCCCACCCGTGTATGTACGGACCGTACCCCCACCTGTGTATGCATGGAGCGTACCAACACCCCACCAGTGTATGTACGGACCATACCCCCACCCGTGTATGTACGGACCGTACCCCCACCTGTGTATGCATGGAGCGTACCAACACCCCACCAGTGTATGTACGGACCGTACCCCCACCCGTGTATGTATGGACCGTACCCCCACCCGTGTATGCATGGAGCGTACCAACTCCCCACCCGTGTATGTATGGAGCGTACCCCCACCCGTGTATGTACGGACTGTACCCACACCCCACCAGTGTATGTACGGACCATACCCCCACCCGTGTATGTATGGACCGTACCCCCACCCGTGTATGTATGGACCGTACCCCCACCCGTGTATGCATGGAGTGTACCAACTCCCCACCTGTGTATGTATGGAGCGTACCCCCACCCGTGTATGTACGGACCGTACCCACACCCCACCAGTGTATGTACGGACCGTACCCCCAACCGTGTATGTACGGACCGTACCCCCACCCGTGTATGTACGGACGGTACCCCCACCTGTGTATGCATGGAGCGTACCAACACCCCACCAGTGTATGTACGGACCGTACCCCCACCCGTGTATGTACGGACCGTACCCCCACCTGTGTATGCATGGAGCGTACCAACACCCCACCAGTGTATGTACGGACCGTACCCCCACCCGTGTATGTATGGACCGTACCCCCACCCGTGTATGCATGGAGCGTACCAACTCCCCACCCGTGTATGTATGGAGCGTACCCCCACCCGTGTATGTACGGACTGTACCCACACCCCACCAGTGTATGTACGGACCATACCCCCACCCGTGTATGTATGGACCGTACCCCCACCCGTGTATGTATGGACCGTACCCCCACCCGTGTATGCATGGAGTGTACCAACTCCCCACCTGTGTATGTATGGAGCGTACCCCCACCCGTGTATGTACGGACCGTACCCACACCCCACCAGTGTATGTACGGACCGTACCCCCAACCGTGTATGTACGGACCGTACCCCCACCCGTGTATGTACGGACGGTACCCCCACCTGTGTATGCATGGAGCGTACCAACACCCCACCAGTGTATGTACGGACCGTACCCCCACCCGTGTATGCATGGAGCATACCAACACCCCACCAGTGTATGTACAGACCGTACACCCAGCCCCCCCCTGTATGTACGGTGCGAAACACCACCACCGATGGACGGTGCGGACCAACACCCTGCCCGTGTCTGTACGCACCCTACCCCAGGCCCACACACCAGCACCCTCACCCAACATCGCGCATGTACGAGTCGTACTAAGCCATAGCAAAGGACAGCACTGTACAACAACATGGCCCATGTACGCACCGTACAGACGCAAAAAACACTCGTACTGAACCAGGACAAACCAAAAAAACTCAAGGAGAGTCAATTCGAAGTACACAACACCACAAAACATATCCAACAAGCCCAAATACATCCTATACACTGACCTGCAACTGACAAACAGCTAAACAGAGGCCCAAACCACTACCACTCCTTATAACACACCCACCCAAAGTTCAAACACAGCCACACCCACAAATGGACCAATAAAAATGCCCAGCACACACAAACCATGATCCTTTGCAACAGATCCCCTACTGCCAGACCACAGAGACAACGCACTGCACCATACTACATACATCAATACACCTTACACTTGCACTCCTTCACACAACCACCATCACAAACACCCCCTCATCACATTCACACACACACACCTGCACAACCACACTCACACACCCACAACCATCCACACCCACATCCTCACAACCATCCACACCCACACCCCACACCATGCCCACTAACAAGAATCCAAAGTTCACAAAGAAGGAGCTGGAGGTCCTTGTCGACGAAATCGTCAGAGTCGAGCCACAGCTCTTTGGAACATTAGTCAGACGGACCAGCATATCTGAAAAATCTGCCATGTGGGAGAGGATAGTCAATTCCGTGAATGCTGTTGGGTCCACCAGAAGGACCAGGCATGAGTGCCAAGCCAGTTGGTACGATCTGCGGAGGACGGTCCGCCGCAAAATGACGGATGAGCACAACCAGGCCAACATCACTGTAGGAGGGCCGCCCCGCAGACCGGTACACTACCATCCCTGGGAGGAGAAGGTGATGGCCACGCTGCCGCCGGTGGGAGTAGACGGAGTAGAAGGAGTCCGAGAGCCTGGTGAGTACACAAACAACTCACCTCACATGGGGGAACGCCATACACAACCAAAATACCAATCATGCACGCAACCCCCCCAAAGCCTGCACCGTACACAACCACACTCCAAAAACACACACATGCCACTAGCGCCTCCATGCCCCATGCCCCAAGCAAGGCCATGCCAAGTCACAGGCCACACAAAACACCAACACAAGACAGGATGTCCCCGATGCCGGGAGGGTGGGCCTCAAAACTAACATAGAGCAACTCTGAAGCACACAACAATGCCCTCAGCCCATATGGCTTAGGGCACAGCCATACAAACAGTGTGTCCCCACCCAGTACTGTTTTGCCTGCTAATGGTGGCCGCGTTGCAGGATGACATGGGTATGAAGGCACAATTTGCACATAACAGCAGCTAATGAAGACGCATCACTCTGAAAGAGTGTCAGCACTCACCGCCACAGCAGCTGCGCAAACTCAGACACTCCGCCCAATGGGTGCACGCAGAGAAGAAACAAACCCACATGAACAAGCCAATGGCCTTTGAAAGACCTGCAAAATGTGTGTGTCCAGGAAGCTGGGCTGAGGTGACAGAGGGTGACACACAGAGGGAGGGAGAGGGGGAGAGAGAGGGACGGAGACAGAGGTGGACACAGGGAGACAGACAGAGGGAGGGAGGAGGCTGACAGAGGGAGGGAGAAAGGGAGACAGAGGGAGACGGACAGAGGGAGGAGGCTGACAGAGGGAGGGAGAAAGGGAGACAGAGGGAGACGGACAGTGGGAGGAGGCTGACAGAGGGAGGGAGAAAGGGAGACAGAGGGAGACCGACAGTGGGAGGAGGCTGACAGAGGGAGGGAGAAAGGGAGACAGAGGGAGACGGACAGTGGGAGGAGGCTGACAGAGGGAGGGAGAAAGGGAGACAGAGGGAGACCAAATAACCCTTGGGTGGTGTGGCCATGTCCGCTCGTCAGCAGGTGGACTGTATGCATGTAGACAAGGTTTGGAAGTGCATGAACCCCCCCTTCAACCTTTGATAAACACTGGGCCATGTGTCAATCTGTGCACGAGTACATCCGTGCTGCAGGCACAAACATAACCTTACACCCAGTATACCCACCCACTGTGTTTGTCAGAACCCTGTCACAAATGGTTAATTTACCTACCTGCATTCTCAAATAGCATGGAAAAAACACCATTTGGCCACGTACAGTGCAACACGTAAGGCGGCTCTGCATGGCTTGCTACGCCCGCTCACTACACTGCTGACTGCGTTCCCAAAAGATGCATCAACTAAGATTGTGTCACACATAGGTAAAGTGTCGAAAGCTGTGGCCAAGGGACATACCCATGCACAAGTGCACTGTGAGAGGAATGCTAGCCAAATCAAACCACCCAGAGGAACTGTGCCAACTCAAAAATGAATGAAACATGGATGTCGCATGTAACACAATTAACACTGTCTCTCTCACACACAGGTCAACGTCGTCGATCTCCCCCCAACACTGGGGGGGAAGACTCACAGGACCAGGCTCTGCATGAAGAGGACCCCACCGGCAGCGACGACTCTCACCACTCCGTGGATGACCCAGACCAACCTGGCCCCTCTGGTGTCCAACCACCTGCAGCACCTGCGTCAGGTACAACTGTGCCAACCACCACCCCCATTCCTGCCACATCCCAGGAGACACCCAGGAGCCCTGCCCGCACACAACAACACATCCAGTCTGTCCAGGAGGGACAAGGTTCTCCGGGCACCCAGGAGGAGGCAGGCGACACCGCAAATGCTATCCCTCAGGGGTCCCGGAGACCCGATGTGCCCACAACGGCAGGCCAGGCACAAGTGGGCAGGGGTGGTGGGAGTGGAGGACGGCGGAGGCGCGAGCCTGACCAGTTGGCTCAGGAACCGGTAATGTCACACGTCAGCAACATCCTCGACTCATACCATCGTGACGCCAGGGGCATGGTCCAGATTGCGTCCACCCTCACAGACATCAAGGGGACCCTCGAGGAGATGAAGACCATGCAGGCCGAGCAACATGCCTGTCAACAGCGACACCAAGGACGGATGAAGGCAAGACAGGCTGAGCTCGTGGCGGTGCAAACGGACATGACCCGTGTACTCCGTCGGATTGCCGAAAACATGGGCAACCCTCCCTGTTCCACCAGGCGAAGAACATCACCACCCACAGGGAGGGATCAGGAGGAGGAGGATTCATCCGACGGAGCATCACAAGCATCGTCACGGCCTGCTTCTGAGGGTCCCCCCAGGAGGGTGGGTCGTCCACGCAAAAGACTGTGAGAGTCAGCGGAACATCACCATCTCCCAGGTCACCTGGCCTGGCACCTGGCCCTCTGGCCCAACAGCAGCACATCAGCAAATGACATTCTCTTCCACATGGCCTTGCTGGTCACTGTCTGACCAATGTAGACAAAGACTGTGGCATAGACTCTGATGACTTTCAATGGCAAGGATACCAACTCCCCCTGTGAACTTTGGATTCTACACTCCCGCCAAGCACTTCTTGTCATCCCCCCAAACACGTGCCCCAAAACAAATAACAATCTTCACAATCACCAGATGATGCCGTCATTTTGCATTATTCCACTACATGTGTGTGTTGTAAAGTCAAACCATGCCTGATTTCAGTAGTAACTCCAACCATCCATACCCTGGGGTCTGAGTCTGGCACAGGACACACATGGGTCACAATGTATCATCCAAGACAGACATGGAGCACCATACTCACCCGTGATGGGCCCAACCAGCTGAGGGGGTGCCTACAGACCTATTTAGAAGAGCAACAGTCATGCGCAGAGGTCAGGGATCATGTGGAGTGTCCTGGGGTGGGAGTCCCAGGTATGTGTAGACACGTGGCAGAACCATGTCCTGCATGCTTGAGTCAGGTGGATGTGGAGAATGGTGGGCCGGCCAAGGTTGGATGCATGGAGATGGCACAATTGGGTGTTGGATCACAGTGCCACAAGGTTGTGTTGTGGTTGTGGGCTGCATCCTGAGTGTGTGCATGGATTGAGAAGGTCATCCTGCAGCTGGCAGTGATCCACTCCCCCCATCTCTGTTGGACGTTGATGTGGCCTGGTCGCCGGATGTAGTAGCAGAGCTGTGCAGATGCACCCTGGTTGTGGACAAGTATCATGGGATTTGTAACGCACATGTCCGTAGAGTGCAGGGTAGGATTAGACACGGATGTCGTAGTTGACCTGGGGGATGGTCTCCCTCTTGCCTTGAGGTTGATGGAACTGGGATCTTGTGCATAATGCAGAGTGTGCTGCCGCATGAGGCACAGATGCTGATGATCAGCATAGCACATGTCAGCAAGCAATCCATGATGAACACCAGCTCGTTTGCGTGGACACTGGGTGCCCTTGCTGCAGGGCCTGCAGCAGCATGCGCCATGTCAAGAAGACAATGCCAAAAGTAGCACACAAAGACAAGGATCTCAGGAAGGAACTATGCAAAAGGTGTATGTCAAGGAAGGAATGTCTGGTTCAACATGGCACACACACACACAATGGATTCACATGCAGCACAGTGGCCGTCGTGGAGACTGACATGCCACAATACCTACACAGCCATGGACATCATGCACAATACAGATTCTAATCCCTGACAAACAGCTTGCATCTTGCTACTCTACACATAGACTCATATGCACCATCTCTGAGAACAATGCCAGACATGCCGCATGCACAGTGGCAACAGACCACCATTGACAGAGATGAGGCACCTTGGAGGCAGAGGGACACCTTTATTACTCATGTGTGTCGGAATGCTAATGCAACTCTGTCAACACATACACAGGTCATGTGGATGAACACGTGGGACCAACACTGGCACCCCCCTTTGCACCACTGATGCTGGAAATCCATAGCACTGGCACACAAGTGACGGGTTACAGCTAAACACCCCCTGCTGCTCACGGAGAGGCTGCTATACACCATTGAGCCCCTAATGGGGAATTCACACACCATGTCAACCCGGTGCAACCCGTATGTTTCCGAGGGCAGTGTTACACACATTGATGGCTTCATCACAATCCACAATCCCATTACAGATGACTGTCACCAAGTCTGACCATCAATTCAGGTGAATTCAGCTCCATGTCATGTGCCCCATGGTGATTCTACATGTATGTAAAGTATCCAAACATGAACAGGAGCAGTGCACACACATTCAAAACAAATACCACTCCCAAAAAGCCATGCTGCATCCCTTACCCTAAGGAGATTTTCAAACTTGTCCGTGCATGTAACGCTGATTCAGCACATGTTGCTGTGTTCATGAGGAATAGCAGGAGCACAACAATGCCACCAGCAGACAGCATGCGCAAGTACCTGTGATGAGAGACACACCAGAAGTCAGCCAAAAGAAGCACATCCGCATGCATGTGCATGTACTCGACACGTATAAGGTTGTCAACATGCTAGGTGACAATGATGACTCTGGAAAAACATTCTTCCATTGCACCATCACTCGAGTGACACATCCAAACACACCTCTGACTCACTTGGCAGACATGCAGATGGACACACACATTACAACACATGCCACACACGGCCCAATGCGTGCACACTCAGACACTGGAACTCACCACTAAGCAAAGAAGTTGCGTATGAGCCGACTCCGGATGTCCTCTGCCGCCTCCTCCTCTTCCACATCACTTGCCTCGTGACCAAGCCCTTCATCCTCCACGGGTGGATGGTCCTGCTCATCTGGATCCAGGATGAGTGGCACAGCTTTCTCCACTGCCATGTTGTGCAGCATGCAGCACACGAGGAAGATCTTGCAGACCTTCACCGGTGCATATGGGAGTGCGCCACCGGTCTTGTGGAGGCAACGGAATCGGCTTTTCAGGAGGCCAAACGTCCTCTCTATCACTGGCCTGGTCCGCCCATGGGCGTTGTTGTAGCGGTGATCGGCAGCCGTGCTGGGGTTGCGGAGAGGCGTGATCAGCCATGGCATGTTGGGATAGCCAGCGTCCCCTACATGGAAACATCATGGACAACAGTGGGTCAGGAGAAGCAGTAAGACAGGAAGATGACGTTAAATACAGGACTGCCAGAGTATACCCACCAACAATACATGCTCGTTCGTTGCGCAGCTGCAGCATCATTTCAGGCACCCTGCTACGCCTCATGATGTAGGCATCATGTGCTGATCCTGGAAAACGAGCACAGACATGTGAAATCACCATGTTGGCAAGACACACCACAAGGGCATTAATGGAGTGGTACTGCTTGCGGTTCCTATACGCTACCTCCTGTGCCTGTGGTGGTACCAAAGCCACATGTGTTCCATCTATGGACCCAATGACATGGGGCATCCCTCCCAGGGCATAGAACTCACGATTGACACCTGTCAACTGCTCAGGAGTTGGGATTTTATGAACTCATCCAGGTGATCCAACATGGCCTCTAAAAAATCATGCAGAACACGGCTGAACATGGTTTGGGACATGCCACCGACATGGGCAATGGTATGTTGAAAGGTACCCGTGGCAAAGAAATGTAGGGCTGCCATCACCTTCATCTTGGGTGTCAGTGCAGTAGGATACCTGTGTAGCGGTTGGAGGTGTGGTGCCAGCCGTGTCGTCAAGTCCTCAATCAAACGTTGGGGGAAGCGGTAGCGGCGTATACAGTCATGTTCCCTCAGGTCAGCCAAGTCCGGAATTGGTCGAGGGAGAGGCGGAGCCCTGCAGTGAATTAGAAGGGACAACGAAGAGTGAGTACAGTACACCACCAATGTCAATGTACTGAGCACATGCTCAACAGGCAATACACATATGCTACATACAGACTGTGGTCTGTGCAATATGCCCTGGACACGTATGCCAGGCAGGTGACACTCCTACCAAGAGCCAGCTACAAACGTTGATTCTCAACCTCAATATGCCATGCCATGAAACTAGCTGTGGGCCAGTGTAAGTGAGCAGGCAGACGCATTACAGGAGTTACAGACATCCAAATATGTGCAGAAGAAGGATGTTTATTGTACAGACAGGTTGCGGAACACTAGAGGCACAGGTCACATGTCATAGAAAAAGGACAGACCACACACCTTGCCATGAAGGATTACATGTCAAGACTGATCACTCATACATTGAGAGTATGCAGATATGTCCTTGTTTTGAAACTCCGTGTTGATGCATACATACACACCTTACGTCGGATTACACATGTGTGCTGGTGTGCGTAACAGTGTGCCATGCCCATCTACACACAGACACATGTTGGTTGCAGCAACTGCAGATGCATTTGACCAAACACCTACAGCAAACCTATGGGAACACATGACACACACATGACATAGTTACAGCGTGCAACGCGGGCATTCACTTGTCAGGGGTAATATTCAGTGTACCTGGCATCAGGGGACATTTGCGGGTGTCGGTGACTATGTCATGCCAGTGATGCATGGCTCAACAAGTCTGTACTACATGCACACATGTCAAAGGAGTGAAGGGGATGTGTGGCACATAGGGCACCATCACACATGACATGTGTACACAGCTCATCATACTTTAATTAGCTTCACACCTCAGGAGTATAGTGCCACATCACAGCCTGACCCACCTGTGCCCGACATATGTAGTACTGCACAGACAATGCCTTGATGTCCAGCGTTGGGCCAAGTATGACAGCTCAATTCCTTTCTGTGTGCCGCCTGTCACCACTGTCAGGTGTGAAACGCACCGTACATACGCTCTGAGGGTGTGTGTAGGGTCCCTATCACTATGGGGGTGCTGGCGTATGCGTACGCCACAGTGATATGGACCGTACACGCGTGTGTAGGGTCCCTATCACTATGGGAGTGCTGGCTAATGCGTACGCCACAGTGATAAGGACCGTACACGCGTGTGTAGGGTCCCTATCACTATGGGAGTGCTGGCGTATGCGTACACCACAGTGATACGGACCGTACACGCGTGTGTAGGGTCCCTATCACTATGGAAGTGCTGGCGTATGCGTACGCCATAGTGATACGGACCCTACACACACGTGTACGGTCCGTATCACTGTGGCGTACGCATTCGCCAGCACTCCCATAGTGATACGGACCCTACACACGCATGTACGGTCCGTATCACTGCATTTGGGGTGCCCTAGGGCCATGGAACGGACCGTACCTGTGTGTAAATCTTGAAATAACATAGGGGACACATGAGGGACAAGTATAAGGGCCTAAATGCATGCTGGTTGTCATGGAGACCAAGTTTAAAGTTTGAATTATTGCATCAGGTGGCCAGCAGAAGTCGGTTGAAAACAATATACTTTGTTGCAAAGTGGTTGTTGACTTGACATCATGCTCAATTTTTAAACCATGCAAAGCCACTCACTGGGGTAGGGATTGGAGGAAATGTAGGATGCTAATGTGACTGACCAATCACTCTGTACTCCTGTAAATGAAACAGGCCAGCAAGGCAGATATAAGGCAGCCAGGTCCCATGAGAGAGCACTTGCCTGCACATCCTTTCATTCCACAACACTGCTGCTGCTCGTGATTCCTCTGGCACCATGTCCAGGTCTGTGGAGAGGGCCCAGCCATTCACCATGGAGGAGAATATGGTGTTGGTGGATGTGATCCTCCCACAGTACACCATGCTGTATGGTCGACCAGGGGAGCAGGTGAGTGCAGACTCCACTAGCTTAGACTGTGCCCCTTTTTTGTGACTGTGACTTCTGCCATTGTGTCCCTGTGTGACAGACATGCAATGTTGTTTGGAGTGGGTCACAGGGTGGGGAAGGCCTCATGTCTCCCATGCAGAGCATGCTGTGGTTCCTGTGTGCACTCCTCACTTGCATTGTGCTTACTGTGACAATCAATGCATGGTGCATGCCACATTCTGCCTGGCTACTCCTCCTGGGAATGTTGTTGCTACAGTCCAGATGTGATTCTGTGGTCCCCCCCAGTGTGACAGGTGACAGTACCCATAGATGTGTGTTTGTTTAGTGTACCTGTGCTGTGAGTGTCCAAATGATGTGTTCGTCCCCTGGACATTGGTGTGTGTGTGAGTCCCCTGTCATGTGGGTGAGTGCATATGGGGAGTGTTGCACACCAGCTGCATGAGGGATGGATATACCCTGCCCATATGATGTGAGCAGGGAGCAGTGCTGTGTGACTGCCGTGCTGAGCCAGCCCCACACCTGTGACACCCCCCAGTCTAGTGGCACATGGGCAGAGTGAGGTTTGTACCCGCAGTTGGCAATGGCAGGTGATTGTCCTGTGCCTGTGTGTGTCTGTGTACTCTGCTGAGGTAGCGTCAGTGGGCTGGGGCATGGACTGCTTTGAGGTGCTGTACATAATCCTTGTGTAGCTTGTGATGCACAGTGTGATCCAGGATCATTGATTGTGTGGCACCCCTCATGCCACCTATGTACTTTCAATGCCACGTAGTGCATTTTGCCTTCCAAAGTGGATCATGTCCCTATGACAAATGATCATTGAGTTGCCTGCATACCATGGCCTGTTCAAAGAAGACAAATTGTTAATATGTGTGTCTCTGTGTCATTGCTCAGGTGAATTAAAGTATTCTCACTTTTGCATCCTCACAGGTAGGCGTCCATGCCAAGGGGGAGATATGGAATCAAGCCTTCAGTGCCGTGAGGAATACGGAGGGTCGGAAGCGGCGCCTAGCCCAGGTGAGGAAACGCTGGCAGGATATCCGGTGCTGGACGAGGAGGATTGCACGGGTCCTGCTGGGGGACTCACCTGAGAGCCGGAAGAACCGTGGGCGCCGGCGTCTGACCCACATCCATAAGCGTGTGCTGGCGGTGGTCTTCCCTGACTTGGATAGGCGCTTACAGGAGAAGCAGCAGCAGGAAGGGGGTAGGTACATGTGTGTTTGTTGTGTGTCACCAGCTTTTGGAAGTGCGCAGTTGCATGGATACACTGCCAGGGTTTACATGTGCAGTGCATAACCAGTTCCCCAAAGTAAACCGGTGCTGTTCTTCCTCCCTTCCCCTCCTTGCCATGTGTTCCCTGGTCTGTGTGTAGTCACTCTTGCACAAGGTAATCTAGGCTGGCAGTCAATCCAAGTGCCCAATGCTTGCAGCATCATGTGTGGGGGTGGAGTGTAACAGGTTTTGGGACCTTGGCTGTGCCCTGGCCAGTTCAGTCATTGTGGGGTCCATATCAGTTGGCACTGATGCTGAGTCCCAACATAGGAGTGTGTCTTTAAAGTGTACTGCCTTCCAGCATGCATGTCCAATGTTGTGCCCTCTGACATGATGTCCATGAGTGGGATTAATGCATAGTGCAGGGATGGTTGTTTCAGTTGCAGTCATATCCATCCAGGACCATGGAGGTGTGTGGCCACTACCGTGCCCTGGGGCACCTTTTCCTAGGTATCATGTGTGTCATCCAACTATGTGGACATTTTCTGTGTCTTTGGCATAGGTTGGGCTCTGTGGCATTGTACCCTGGCCTCATCTGTATTGACGTAAACTGTGCTACATGTGTCCACTGTACAGTGTGACCCAATTTTGCTTCTGCATACTCACAGTGGGCAGTGCCTGTGTGTCTTGGAGCAACAATCTGATGATGGTTGATTGTCAATGATATATGTGGACAGGCGCACCAGGGGTAGTTTGTGTACAATCAGGATTTAGTGCAGGCCATGTGTTTTTATCCCAGAGTAAGAGGTGTAAGTACTTCCTCTGTCACAATCACATTGTCTCAGGTAGGGGGTGCTTTGTGCGGGCAAGGCCTACATATCCAAATCTGAAGTCTCCCTGCTAGGTCTGGCCTGTGTGTGATGTTTGTCTGGACATACACTCAAGGTGCAGTGACCCAGTCATGTTGTGCATGTTTTAATGTATTGGCTTTGCAGCATGTGCAAAAAGTTAATAGACATGGTTCCTGCTCATCCCTTTTTTGTCAACGCTGTGTGGTACAGATGCTGTGCACGATTGTCCCCAGAGCCTGGCTCCTCTGTCCTATTTGATAACAAGTAATTTGCTGTTGGGTCATGCTCTCCATTGTTTCTCAGTGGCATGGTGGGTCAACCAGCTGGGTGTTGCAGGGCCTACATATGTACCTTGTGTTGTAGATGTTACTCATGTTGCTTTTCAGGCTATGCACTTGGACCTATGTCGATTTGACTCATGTGACATATGTATACAGGTGTCTGATCATTTCCTGTCTCTTCACCTTGCCCACAGCATCATCGGGGGACTCCGAGGGAGACACTGGCACGGACCGTGAGGAGGGAGCAGGCAGCAGTGCTGTCTTGTCTGGCGCATCGAGTGGCACGGAGGCCGAGGGGAGTGAGGCGGAGGACCTGTCCAGTAACACCACCGACTATGACGCTGACGGGTCCGAGGCTGATCTCCCAGAGGGGGCGGAGGCTGCTCCCACAGCTGACAGCAGCACTCGATCTCTACCCGCCCCCTCGATTCCCATCACCGGCCTCCCACTTGCTCTGGTCCCTTCCCGCCGTGCTAGGTCACCACGTGTCTCCTTCTTGCCAGGCACTGCACCCCCTGCCCCTGTCTCCACTGCTGCCGCCAATGCCGAGTCTGTGGACATCCTGCGCCAGTTGCAGGTTGGTCAGACTGCGATGCTTAATGTCCTCCATGGCCACACACGAGTGCTCACCCAGATGGAGGCATACATGGAGGGCATCTCAGCTGCGCAGTCTGACCAACGCCAGTTGCTGAGGTCCATTGACTCGACACTGACTGCAGTAGTGGGTCTCCTGCAGCGCAACGTCCCCCCCTACCCCTGCACCATCCACACTTCCCACTCCCATGCCTGTCCAAAGCACACCCAGACGTAGCCATGCACGCACCCCACCAGACACAGGCACCACACCACCAGGGAAGGCCAAGCGCACACCTCCTGTCACGCACACACAGGGTGAAGTAGGCACACCCACTGGGTCGGGGGGCAAACGGAAGACACGCAGCCACAGTGGGAGTCCACATTCATCACAACCCACTACCTCCAAATCCACTCCCCTCAGCTCTCCTGGCCAGGATTCCACCAAAGACTCCTTCATGGCCGCTCTGTCCCTGAGCCCCAAAGTGACACCACCCCGCAAGCGGTCAAAGGAGTCCCCGGTCAGGGTGGTTGAGTCCCCCCCCCCTGTCCACACCCTCCCCCAGTAGCGCTGCGACCAATCCCTCCGACCCCCCCCCTCCTTGGGGCCTGTGGTTCCTTCGGGTGCAGGGGAGACGCTGGGGGACCTTGCAACCGTGTGCAGCGCCATTCTGACCTCCACCTTTGGCGCTGCCCCACCCCCTGTGGTGGAGTCCTCCGTCCCTGCACCCACAACACCTACCCTTGCCCCTCCTGTCCCTGCGGTGCCTGGTCCTTCCCCCCCACATGATGCCCCCCCCGTGGAAGCAAAGAAGGTATGAACTGTGCAGGCAAGCTAGGGGACACGCGTCCCTATGTGTCCCCCACCAGGAATTGGACTATGGACTGCCCTATGGGCCTTGTACATATTCAACTTTTAATTACAAATCGTTTTTTATGCTGAATAAAGCTATGTTTTTTTCCCTTTGCACACTACTGCTTTTCTGGTAGTGCTGTTGGTGGTGCTGCTCCATGTTTGGGGTGGGGATAATGTGTTAGGTGTCTGGCAAATGTAGTGGTGTGCTGCTCATGGGATGGACCCTGGTATCTGTGTGCCGTCACAAGGTATTTGCCAAATAACTTTGTTCATGTATGCTCTTACTGCATGGTGACATTGTCCCAAGGTGTGTTCCTTCCTCTGTGGACCCTGACATCTTCCCTGCAGGGTGTTTCCTAAATGTTGTGCTGAGCTGTGTCTACATATCCTTGGTGTATGACGGATCCGTTCTACTTTGGCCATGCATGCTGGGCAATGTCTCCACCTGCATCATTTGTGGCATCCTTGGTGGTCACTGTACTTGTGTGTGGAGTATATTGAAGTTACTTCATGTGGACATGTTCCCTTTTACACACTATGCATGTGTGTACTCCCAGCCTCGCACACATGTTACGTGTTCTGCAGGGTCTTTGAGCACCTGACTGACTATTGTGGGCATTGTATCTGTGGGTACTGCACCCTTTTTTTCCATGGGCACTGCTGGGAGGACTCTGCACACACCCCTCCTGTGTCTGGGCACTGCTGGGAGTGATAGGCACCCACCCCTCCTATGTCTGGGCACTGCTGGGAGGACTCTGCACACACCCCTCCTATGTCTGGGCACTGCTGGGAGGACTCTGCACACACCCCTCCTGTGTCTGGGCACTGCTGGGAGGACTCTGCACCCACCCCTCCTGTGTCTGGGCACTGCTGGGAGGACTCTGCACCCACCCCTCCTGTGTCTGGGCACTGCTGGGAGTGATAGGCACCCACCCCTCCTATGTCTGGGCACTGCTGGGAGGACTCTGCACACACCCCTCCTGTGTCTGGGCACTGCTGGGAGGACTCTGCACACATCCCTCCTGTGTCTGGGCACTGCTGGGAGGACTCTGCACACACCCCTCCTGTGTCTGGGCACTGCTGGGAGGACTCTGCACACACCCCTCCTATGTCTGGGCATGTACGGTCGGGACATACACGGGTGTGGGTATGCTCCATTCATACACGGGTGGGGGTACGCTCCGTACATACACTGGTGGGGTGTGGGTACGCTCCATTCATACACGGGTGTGGGTGTGCTCCATTCATACACGGGTGTGGGTACGCTCCGTACATACACTGGTGGGGTGTGGGTACGCTCCATTCATACACGGGTGTGGGTGTGCTCCATTCATACACTGGTGTGGGTACGCTCCGTACATACACTGGTGGGGTGTGGGTACGCTACATTCATACACGGGTGTGGGTGCGCTCCATTCATACACGGGTGTGGGTACGCTCCGTACATACACTGGTGGGGTGTGGGTACGCTACATTCATACACGGGTGGGGGTACGCTCCATTCATACACGGGTGGGGGTACGCTCCGTACATTCCCATACCCACGATTTGCAGGCCTGGGTACGTACCGTACCCACGCCTTAAGAGTGTGGGTACGGGTCGTACCACGCCCACCCCTACGTCACCCCAACAATGGCGGTACGGCCCGTACCCACGTTCTTAAGGCCTGGGTACGGGCCGTACCAGCATTGTTGGGGTGATGTAGGGGTACGCGTGGTACGACCCGTACCAACGCTCTGAAGGCCTGGGTACGGTGCAGACCCCCAATGGGGTGCCGTAGGGGTATGCACCGTACCCAGGCCTTCAGAGCGTGGGTACGGGTCGTACCACGCGTACCCCTACATCACCCGAACAATGCTGGTACGGCCCGTACCCAGGCCTTTAGAACGTGGGTACGGGCCGTACCGCCATTGTTGGGGTGACGTAGTGGTGGGCGTGGTACGACCCGTACCCACGCTCTTAAGGCGTGGGTACGGTACGTACCGGTATTGTTGTGTTGCCGGTTCGCGTCAACATCCACTTCCGTTGTGGCGGACACTTGCGTTGCTGGACACGCCCCCACCCCCTCGAGGTGACCAGGTCCTGCAGGTCAGGTATGTCCAGGGCATGTGTAATTTGTGACTTGGGTGGGGGTTATGTGTCCTGCCCCTGCCCCCCCCCCTTTGCCCCTGGGTGTTGTTCTGACCTTCTGCGGCATCTGCGTCGGTTCCTGTAGAGCAGGTGGACTACTATGAGGGCTGGGATGACACGTAGGTTCGGGTCCATGGCCGTCTGTCGTGTACAGGTGCTCCTTGTGCGCGTCGTCCTGATTTCCCGGCAGTTTTTGGCAGGCGGAGAATTTTATCCGTGCGGGGTGACGTCGGTGCGGATCGTACTTCCTGGTTCGTGAACCGCAGCCTGAATGCGTCCCGACGTCACGTTGGCGCTGTCTCGGATCACATTGGTATGTATTTTTTCATCGGTCGGTGTTTTTTACGATTCGTACGGAAATGGTGTTTCCGTGGGAATCGTACTTGCATGTTTGTAATGTTTATTTCCCGGGTACGAGTCGGACGGAGAAAACGCTCCGACCGACGGTTCGTACCCGGTTTCTCCAGAATCCGAATCGGCACCTGAGTGTACATAGATTTTAATGAATACTATTTTTAATCACGAGCTTTACAATCAATTCATTGTAAATCATATTTATTCTTATTCTGTGTAATGAATGTATGTTTTTTATGTGCTTTTATGATTGTCTGAAACAGCAATCGAAGAAAGTTGTTTTGACTTGACTTGACATACTAGATCCACACTCGATTTACATCATATGCACATAAAAACAACTTGTGTCTTAAAGCTTTCAAGAAAATTTTGCATGTATGAAAAGTGACTGTGGATGTGGTCAGAACACAGTGACTATCCCAATCACGCCTTGAGGTACATGGGTATTAGACACTTTTCAGAGTATTAATCACATCTGATTGAGTCCAGAGGCATAACACCTTTAGGGATCATTAAGCAGAACCAGATAGAAGGGAAACAAAGGAGAAAAATGAAAATGACTGTGGGCCTTAGAGTTTGGTAGAGAGGATACTCTGTTAAAATGTGCAGATATCCTGTCCACTAACATGCACTTGGACAAGACATCTGCCACGTTTGTGATGGAATATCACAATTGACAAACTCTAAATAAGTCTGATTCTAAAATATTATTAAATATAACACCTATGCAGGATCTAGGGCAATCAACTGTACTGTTCCCCTTGATTATAGTAATTATTGCATTGTATCATGCACTAAGCACTTTAGTGCTAATCAGGCATGGCTCTGGAAAACTATACCTCTGTGCTTGCTCTTTGTAAATGCGGTGGTCATGTTCCCCATTGGAATTAAGAACTTTCTGTGTTTCGAGTTGCATTTGGGTGCCATACTTATCCACAAGAGACACAGTTCCAAAAATAAAATTGTAATGTACTGCATTGTATATTTTTAGGTGTTCTTGGCATAAAAGTGTCCGAATAAAGAAATTGATGAAGTAGTGAAGCCTTTGTGTTGACAAACCGATGTTAGTGACACCCTGCTTATGAAATATTATTTCTTAATTTACATAATGAAAACAGTCAAACTAAAATGCATGTCGTACAGTTTTTTTAAACGTTCTGTATTGATTTTCAATTTACAGGTATTCCATGCATTTATTCTAGCCTTATTACTATCTCGTTTCAGACACGTTTGTAAAGTATACATCCATCGGTCGTGATATGGCAAAACAGTTAGAAGTGTTAAGACAGTAGGCAATAAAAATACTATTATTATTATTAATTAACATTTAATAGAGCGCATGGCTACCCTTAGGCATCCCAGTGCTTACGACAGCAGGCCGTCAGATACAGTTCACGGTCACTTCTGGAACAGCCATGTTTTTAGTTGTTTCCGAAACGAGAGATGGTGGATCGTTGAGCGGAGATCGATGGGGAGCGTATTCCATAGTTTTGCAGCGTTATAGCTGAACATTCAGCCTCCA
This sequence comes from Triturus cristatus, assembly GCF_964204655.1. Lineage (NCBI taxonomy): Eukaryota > Metazoa > Chordata > Amphibia > Caudata > Salamandridae > Triturus > Triturus cristatus. Next base: position 415,874,999 of record NC_140588.1, on the reverse strand, counting down.
GAATGTGCTCTTTTTATTTTAGATACTGTCGCCAGGAACAAATTTGCTAAACGCAAATTTCCCGAGGGGCGGTGGAAAGCTATAAGTGAGAGGTTGATTTTAGGGCCCATACCCCAAAGTGTTTTGTGAGCTATGCATAATGATTTGAACATTATGCGTTCCTTAATTGGTAGCCAGTGTAGCTCTCTTAATGCCGGCTTGGCCGAGTGTGCTTTAGGGATGTTGCGCAGCAACCTGGCTGCACAATTCTGCACCACTTGCAGTTTCCTTGTTGTGGACTTTGGAGTACCCACGTAGAAGGAATTTCCATAATCCAGCTGAGATAACACCAGTTCCTGAACCATAATCCTACGTGCAGATTCAGGGAGAAGTGGAAGAATTTGTTGCATCTGTCTAATGATGCCATAACATGAAGTTGCTAATTGTACTGCTTGATGGTCAAAATTAAGCGACCTATCCAACCTGATTCCAAAACTTGTAATCTTTTCTTTGGGCTTTGCTGCCGGGCCAAGACAATTTGGCCAAGTCAGGCCAGCCGTGGAGCTGTAGCACTTGCCCAGGATCATTAGCTCCGTTTTGTCTCCATTGAGTTTGAGACATGACTGGTCCATCGACGTGGCCACCGTTCCCAAGCATGATTCTAAATTAGCTGGCACATTCTTTGGGTGACTTAATGCCACCACTAATTGGGTGTCATCTGCATAAGTTATAATATGGATTCCATATGGCAGGACTAACTCTGCAAGAGGCTTTAGATAAATATTAAATAGGGTGGGACTCAGTGAGGAGCCCTGTGGGACTCCGCATGTAAGTGGCACCCTTCTTGAGGTGTAGCTGCCCTCGAATACCTGTTATGACCTATCTTTCAGAAAGGATTTGATACAGGTGAGAACTTTTCCTGATACTCCGATCATTCTTAATCTGTCAAAAAGAATGCTGTAATTAACCGTATCGAAAGCGGAGCTCAGGTCAAGCAGCATGATTGCCACCGTGCCTCCCTGGTCTAGAATTTTCTGTGAATCCTCCACTACAGCTAACAGGGCCATTTCTGTTCCATGATTTGGTCGGAAACCTGTCTGGGAAGAATGCAGAATAGAGTAGGTTTCTAAGTACTCAGAGAGAGTTCTATTTACATATTTCTCTAGGATTTTACTAGTCATGGGGAGGAGCGAGACCGGCCGAGAATTACCCCATACATCAGGATTAAGGCTGTTTTTTTTTTTAGAAGTGCTCGTATCATGGCATTTTTTCATGATCTGGGCACTTGGCCAGTTGCTAAAGAACAATTTAATACTTCCAGTAACACAGGAAAAATGACATACCCCACCTTGCGCAGCATGTGCATGGGGGCCGCGTCTAGGGGGGATCCTGATTTAACTTTGGAAAACAGTTGGTATAATGTATCTAAATTCAAAGCAGGACTATCTTCTAGCCATGGGAAACTACTCCCCGGAATTTCTACCTCCCGGGCTGGGTTATCGAGGCTGGAGGCATTTGGAAAGGTATTGTAGATATCTAGAATTTTTTTATTAAAGAATTCTGCATGTTCTGAACAACGTTGCTGGGAGGATTTTGCAGGTAACTCAGGTGGTGAGCACTTTGTAAGATTTTTCGCTATCAGGAAGATTTCCCTAGGAGTGTTCGCTGCCTCTGTAATCTTCTCCTCATAGTAATTTATTTGTGCTCTCTAAGTTTCTGCCTGATAGATTTTTATAGCTGCTCTGTAGTTCTGTTTTTTTATCTAGGCTATAGTCTTTCCTCCAGGCTCTCTCTAGTTTTTTACATTTTTGCTTAAGTTCCCGTAACTTAGGAGAGTACCACGGGTGATCGTTTTTCCTTAGGCCTTTTTTGACTCCATTTTTGCGGAATTAAATTGCCCAGGGAAGATTCGACCCATAGATTGAATACGTCAGACGCTGTGCTGAGTTTGCGATCTCCTAAAGGTTTAGAATGCAATAAAGATATAGACCAAACCTCTGGTGAGAGTTTCGCCCATGCTCGATCTCGGTTTTTGAGGATTGCCAATTAGCGGTAACTGTTGAAGCCTTCCAATAAATCGGGATTAAAAAATGATCCGTCCAAGGAACTGGAATGGGGTTGTCTACCAAGAGTAGTTCATCGTTTGTAAAGACTGTATCTAAGATGTGGCCCTTATCATGCGTAGGGCTAGTAACATTTTGCATTAGTTATAAGCACAAATATGAGGGTAGAGGCTGATTAGATCCGCACCCAACAAATATCAGTGGTTAACGTAATTAGTGGAGAATAGTGCACGAAACCAGAGAGTACTCCCCTCTTTACTCTCAACAATGCAGGATAAAATCCTACATCAACATACATAAACACAAAAGGTTCAGCACTATACACTATTGTATAACAACGACAACAATCGCTTGATAACAGAGCATGTGACACAAAGTGTAAAGATTTTCTTCTTTATTGCTCTCGGATGGAGATTTCTTGTATTTCACATTTCATGTTCACATAGCCGTAGCCAACGCGTTTCGTCTCTCACGAGACTTCTTCAGGGCTCAAATGTGTCATGTATACGGTCCTTCTTTAATTGGAAATTCCTATGATATGGATTCAGCGATGAACACTTCTCAAAGTCACATAATGTTTTGTAACGGTCTGATAGCCAGCGTGTTCAGGTCATAGTTTCAGCAAAAAACACGGGTGAAACTATGACCTGAACACGCCGGCTATCAGACCGTTACAAAACATTATGTGACTTTGAGAAGTGTTCATCGCTGAATCCATATCATAGGAATTTCCAATTAAAGAAGGACCGTATACATGACACATTTGAGCCCTGAAGAAGTCTCGTGAGAGACGAAACGCGTTGGCTACGGCTATGTGAACATGAAATGTGAAATACAAGAAATCTCCATCCGAGAGCAATAAAGAAGAAAATCTTTACACTTTGTGTCACATGCTCTGTTATCAAGCGATTGTTGTCGTTGTTATACGATAGTGTATAGTGCTGAACCTTTTGTGTTTATATTTTGCATTAGTTGTATAGCTTCTAGAACTTGGATCAAGCCAAATGCTTCTGCTTTAAGAAGGTCCTCTAGATGCAAATTAAGGTCACCTAAAATAATGAAGTTAGGTGCGGTACTAGCAAGTGTCGCTGCGGTATCCGTAAAGGAATCTGCAAACCTCACTCCCGGGCCCGGGGGGAGGTAGGGAGGTAAATAAAAATTCCTGTCAGTGAACAGGTAGGGGAGAATGTGAGTGAAAATGACAGGTTTTCACAGTCCTGTATAATATCAGCCTCAATGCGCCCTTTTACAGAGACCTTCAAAATGATGGCGATACCCCCGCCCTTCCGTAATGCCCTATCCTTCCTCAAGATGTAATAACCTGGAGGCAGAGCTTGCACCACATCAGGGTCAGAGTCCTTATGCAACCAGGTTTCTGTTAGGAACAGCGCATCTGGCTGTTCTCCGCTCAGGGACCTGCAGTTGAAGAGAAGCAATTTGTATTCTCTAGAGCTCTCCAGTTTGGCAGACTGCCGTGGGGCATAACCTAAATCGAAAGCACAGTTGGTGCAGGATCTAGGGCCATCTAAAAGACTCACAGAGTGCCTGCATGCATCTTTATAAGGTGTGTGCAATGAGTACAGTTGAGCTGATGAGTATCTTAAGATGTCTTTGTTTGGGGGGCCAGGGGTCCTGGCCCCTGGTCCCGGATTGGCGCAGACGGGCGCAGACGGACTTGCCTTGGGTGCGCCTCTGGCGCGCCAGCGGTGCGCCCGCTGCGTGTCCATGCTAACATGTGACTGAATAGTCAGTGGCCCCGTCTACCTGACCTGTGCCTGACCTTTGCCCTGCCTCCACTTGCCATCTCCCTCCACTCAACCGGAACTTTCCGTGGTGAACCAGGGATTAAGCATGGACAGCACGTTACAAACAGTAAGAACCAAGCGATGATACAATCAGCCCCTTAGGGACTCAATAAAACATCTCTAAAACAATATTTTTTTAAAACCAAAGTGCAAAGTGCTAAAAGAAAGCGTGTGCTCTGTGCCAAATGAGCAGCGGAACTATCCCGTCAGCTTGCTAGTCGCTGTGCGTCCGTGCTGCCATGCGACTGAATAATCAGTGGCCTCGCCTGCCTGACCTTTGCCCCGCCTCCCCTTGCCATCTCTCTCCACTCAACCAGAACTTCCCGTGGTGGACCAGGGATTAAGCGTGGATGGCGCGTTACAAACAGTAAGAACCAAGCGATGATAAAATCAGCCCCTTAGGGACTCGATAAAACATCTCTAAAACAAATTTTTTTTAAAAGCCAAAGGTATGCAGTTTTACAAAGCAAGAAGAGGTCTCAAACAAGAAGATTAAACAACCGCACCTTCCCTCCCGAACCTAGCTTGAGTGGTCCATTTTGGTTAAAGGTGTACATGAAGGGGGGCATGTAAAGGGCCTCGGTATGGTGGTGCGTTGGTTTGCGCTTAATGTGCTTGGCAATTAGGTGGGCACCGTTCCTCTATGCCTGTCAGGCATCGGATGTATGTGCCTGGAATTGCTCCAACAGGTGAGCCCAATCCACCGAGACTGACTTCTTACGAAGCCCTCTGTATTTCTCCCGCCTCAGAGCCGTGCCTTCTGCAGTGGTCCAGCACAGAACCTCCTCCCCCCAGGCTCCCTCTCTAGGAGCCTTATGTGACTTCCACCGTTGTGTCAGCATTATTTTTGCCAGTAGTAAGGAAAGGTCAGTGAAGTGTCGGAGCACTTTAGCTGTTTTGGGGAGTGGGGTCAGACCTAAGATACAGAAGTCTATAGGCAACCAAGGGGTTATCCCAGACAGATGAGAAAGGCCCTCTGAAACTTCACCCCAAAAACCGGACAGGGATAGGCATGACCAGATCATATGGATTAAGTCTGCATTAGGCGTATGACAATGTGGGCACCTCGAAGAGGTCGCCGGGTACATCATATGCACCTTGTCTGATGTTAAATATGCTCTATGTAATATTGAGAGCTGTATAAACTTAAACCAGGAATTATGGGAAATCCACTTCGGGTATTCAAGAATAGTGGCCCATTCCCTATCAGACAGGCCTTTCACTAGTCAGTTTCCCATTTCTGTTTTAAGGGGAGCAGTGAGAACATAAGATGTTCCCTTAGGCCCTGATATAGCTAGCATACCAGATGGCTCCTGTGACCCATTGTGTGACATTCGTGGAGTAGTTCATATGTAGGGGGTTCTTTGTTCTCCACAACCTAGTGTTGACAGACGAAGTGGAGGATACTGGAATGGATTAGGAATAATGTTTTGGGTACCCCGTGGGTGTGCACAAATTCTGCATGTGGCATAAGGGTTCCCTCTGCAAACAGGGATCCTACAGTCACCACCCCCACACTCTCCCACGGGGCTAGTCTGCAGATCGTTAGCCTCCCCATAGGTGTTGGTAGACCGCAGAGCAGGGATATTCGATCTGTAAGGGGTGGGCGAGTTAGTTTATTTTAGGGCCATTCTCCAGTAGTGCATAGCATTCCTAAGTCACAATGGGCCTGGCTGTGGTGTCGCAGACAGAGAGCAAAGTAGGGCTTGAAGTGTCCCTTGCCATAGTTGTGTGGGTGTGTAGCCAATCTCAAACAGGTTGTGACCAGCTAACCAATACGCTAATCATTGAAGTTGACCAGCTATACAATACGCTTTAAAGTCTAGGGCCCCCATATCCCTTTTAGTCATTGGTAACTGGAGTTTAGACAAGCTAATACTACGACAACTTCCCCCCCCCCCAAGATCAAGCCTATTAATAGAGAGTCCAAGAGCCTAAACACCCAAGCAGGGCCCACTATTGGCAAATTTACAAAATGGTATAACAATCTTGACAACATTACAGTGTTGGCCACTGCCAGCCGACCTACCATGGATAATGGTAATTTTGCCCAGAAGGCCACTTGTGACTTCAAGGAATTAATCGTGCGAACCAGATTCCCTTCCAGGATGTCCCTTGTATCTTTATAGATCTGGATGCCTAAATATCGGAAGGTGACCGGCTCCACTTTCAGTTGTACCATACCAAACTGCACAGTGGGCATTGTGTAAGTGCCGTTGAAAGAGTACGCACATGAACTGGAAGCATTTATCAGCAGTCCGGAAAGGGTGCCGAATTGTGTAAGCAGAGAAGCTAGACATGTCCAGGTGAAGATCTCTGAGGTAGTAGAGCATGTCATTGGCTTACAATGACACAGAGTGCGTCACCCAACCTATCGGTATCCCGGTTGTTGGCATCGCCTGATGGAGATGGTGAGCCAGTGACTCTACAGCTAATATAAACGTGGTGATGGGGCACCCTTTATGGGTCCCACTGAATATCCGATATGATGGGGAAATAAACTGAATGGTTTTGGCTCTAGCCATGGGCAGAGTATAAAGCAGCTCTATCCATTGGCAATATTCAGGAGGCATTCCATATCGTCGTAGCATTGCAAGCATGTGGTCCCACCCTAAGGTGTCGAATGCTTGCCGGATGTCCAGTGATAGACAGCCAGTATATGGGAAATGGTCGTGGTCTGTGTCAATCAAGCCAAACAGGCGGCGTATATTTAAAGAAGTATTGAGGCGAGGTACAAAGCCGCATTGGTGCATATGAATCAGCTCGGGGGGCAACGAAAGAAGGCAGCAGGCCAGAATCTTACTGAGTATCTTGTACTCCATGTTAAGGATCGATAAAGGCCTGTAAAGGATAACTCAGTGGGCGATTTATCTGGTTTTAGTAAAGAAGTTACCAATGCTTCCATGATCATGGGGGGAAAGGCTCCCTTCTCCAGGGATGATACGTATAGCTGTTGCAATTTTGGTAACAGTTGTGGTGCAAAGGTAGAGTAAAATTTTATGGGAAGCCCATCCCAACCCCGCACCATGTTGCGAGCCAGCTCATTATGGGCTTCATGAATCTCTGTTTTTGCAATAGGGGTCGCCAGGTCTTTAGCACCCGCTGCGGAGATCACAAGGAGGGGTACCGCCGCAAGGAAGGTATCAATCACCTCTGCGAAAGATGGGAGAGAAGCAGTGTAAAGTTCTCTATAATAATCATGAAACGCTGCGTTGATTTCAAGTTGCGTGTTCACCAACCCGTGTGCAGGGGTGGTAACTGATAGTATAGGTGTGGGAGAAGCCTGGGGACTTATTAAATGTACCAGTAATGTATCTGACCTGTCCGCTTCTGAGTATGCTCATTGGGTATAGGAGCTTAGGTCGATCAGTCGCAAGTGCTCCGAGAGTTCTGCATATCTCACTCTAGCCTCCCTCAGCTTCGCCTCCTTTGATACATCATTCTAGGCAGATACCTCTAGAGATTGCAACTCGGTCTCCAGCTCTGTTATATCCCAGATTAACTCACACCTGGCCCCCACCACAGTTCTCATTGAGACCCAGTGGATCACTAATATGAAGGCCTCCCATTCGATCAAACGCGTGGTGGCTGTGTCCGCATTCTCAGAAAAGTAAGAGGTGATTGTGGTGGCTAATGTGTTCCTTAATACCGAATTTCCAGCAGCTGGGGCTGCAAACGCCATGTCGGGATTGGGAAAGGGACACAACAAAAATGTAACGTAAGCTCAAGCATATTGTGGTCTGAAATAGTTTTGCCTAGATAGGTGGTGTGAGTCACAGAGGAGAGCAAAGCATGTGTGCGTAGAAACCTGTCCAGGCAGGAATGTAGGGCATGGGGATGTGAATAAAAGGAGTATTCTCGCAAGCCATTGTTATTAACTCACCAGGCATCCTTCAGGTTCCACCCGGACACCCAACGACGCAGGACCTTGGCTTGGTGTGTTATAGCTGTGCCCGGGAGTGGGGGGGTGTGAGCAATTCAGGTAAATATCGAGGACTGCATTGAAGTCCCCTCCTAGCCAGGTGGATTGTGTCCATCCCGCCAGTTCAAAGGACAAGCGGGCTAGGGTAGCCTCGTGATCAGAGTTAGGTGCATATATAGATCCCAATACAATCTGTTTCCCAACCAATGTGCCCTTAAGCAGCACATATCTGCCTTGGTTATCGATCTTTGATTCTACTACGGCAAACGGGAACCCAGCACGGATCCACACAGCTGCACCCCTTAAAGAATGCTGAGTAAGAAGTACAATGCAGTTGCCCTCACCACCGTTTATTCAGTTTGAGGGCCTCTGTAGGTACCAGGTGGGTTTCCTGGTGGTACACTATGTGTGCGCGGCATCTATTTAACTGTGCCAGTATCCTGTGTCTTTTATGGATTGAACCCATACCTCGGACATTCTAGGTGAGAAAGGTATAAGATTTAGTAACTATCAACATTGGAAGATTTTGTTAGTACAGAGGAACCCCACCCCCCGGCAAAGTGTTTACCCCCAGTGTTATCAATGACCATGACCACTACAAAGCTTAACAATCAAACAGGTACCCAATACCCGGTCAACATAATTCGACCAAACTTTACAATAACTAGGAACATTTTGAACTGTGAAACAAGAGGTGCCTTCGCTTTATGGGCTGGCAAAGAGCACCTTTTGTGTGTAAGAGTGAGGATTTCCTCCAGTTGACGGTACCACACAACACTGTCCGGACTCTGGGGTGTTTATCATGCAGCATTGAATACTATCCCTTCAGTTCGGATACAATGTCTCAATTGAAAGAGGGAAAGTAGACATGCCACGAGCAATGATAGGTCATAAATAATGTTAACTTATGTAATGGAGCATTATAATCTACTGATTAGTTCTGCTGCGCAAAGTCCGTCAACTCCTCAATCACCCCACCCCCCTATATGACACACTTGACTCAAACCACTGCTGAGGACAACATCAAAAAAGATATCTCCTGAGTTCTCATTTCAGGGGATTATTACTTGGTTGAGGGGACACCGAAGGGAACAGGGCCATGCTTCTCCCAGAGTCTGAGTTCAATGCCGCGGTCTGCGATAAACTGGAACTGATGGGCGGGTGAGAGGATTGCAACGTCGATGCTGAGTGATGTGCCTCTTGTCGGTCGACGAGGGCCAGCATTGGGGATGGCTCCCACAGACACTGTCCTGTGTAATATGCCCTATTCTATGCCTGTGTGGAGGTCAGTTTGACTTTAGCGGTGTCTGCGTGTGGTATCCTCCCCCTGCGGAGTTCGGAAATTGTTGGTCCATTCAGTCCCATGCACTTTCAGGTGTATCGAAGAAGTGGAAGCACTGATTATGGAGGACTTTCAATTTAGCCGGAAAGAGAAGTGCAGAGATTAGGCCTGCTGCCCGGAAGTGAGTTTTAATGTCTTGGAATGAAGAGCGCTTGCACTGCACCGCCAGAGTGTAATCAAGAAATATAGAAACTTTAGCGTTATTGACCATTATGGGGCCACTGTCACTGTCAGCCTGGAGAAGTAAGTCATGGTATCTGAAGTTCAGAATTTTCGCTATTATTGGGCGTGGATTTGCGCCAGGGATTGGTTTCCTAGAAGGTATACGGTGCGCCCGTTCCACTGTGAAGAGATCTGATAGTCCTGTGGGGGCCACTTTTGTTTTAAGCCATTCTTCAATGAAGAGTGTTGGGCGAGGGCCCTCTGACCCCTTGGGGAGGCCCACTATGCACAGGTTATTCCGTCATCACCTCCCTTCCCCATAATTCGCACGGGCTTGGAGAATCTCTACCTGGTGGCGCAATTGTAATAGTTGGACGGTATAATCTTTGAAGCTTGAAGTCATCCCATCTAGTGCCACTTCGTTAGCCTTGACTCAATCTGACAACTTTCGATGATCGTCCTTTAATAGGCTGAGATCAGTGGTGATCACCCCCAGCTGTTGTGCTATAGCCGTTCTGGACTCACGGATCTCTTGGTGGATCGTGTCCAATTTGTCCGTGGAGGGGGCCCGGAGAGCCAACGTCCCCAGGAATGGAGTGGGCAGAAGAGGCCTTCGAAGGCAAGGAGTAAGAATTGATTCTTACCAGGGGCGTTCCTGTCCTAGGCTTTGTGCGCCCCATGGTCGCGGGTAGGCTGAGTTCACCCCGTTGGCCCAGTGAAAGATGTCTGTAGGTAAAGCAATGAGAAAAGCACCCCTATTGAAGGTGGGCCTTTGAGGAGCCACAAGTAAGCCTGCACTAGGGAAATGGTCATGGGCTGTAGTCACACACCGGTGCAGACCCACATTAGGCAGGAGTGCGGTGACTCTGGCGGCTGAGAATGCAGAGGAAGGGCTGCATTAACCACTGAGGGGTGTACCTCATGGTGGGGTTATGGCAGGTTAGGAAGTCCACCCATTAGTCAGAATAGTTATCCATAGGCCCAATTCCTAATGACGACCCTATGGTGTGGTGTTGTACAACAAGCCACAGCACCTAGCCCTGGACCAAGAGACAACAGGCCTTTCCAATTGTATTAATGCTACGATGTGTATTACTGGTGATGAGCGGCTTAGTCAAGCGCAGGCCGCTGGCATGCAGTACTCGTTGGCTTACAAATCTGGTAGACTATTACTATCCACCCCTGGCAGCAGCGACTTGGAGTGCAGCGGGCCTCCGAAGGTTCGAGGATTCCAGTTCTTGGGGGGGTTTGTGTTGGTTGGGGGCCCACCCTGAAAGGGGGCCCACCCAAAAGTGTAGAGTGCCCTCCCCCAAACTTGAGGCAGGGACTCCCAAAGGCACCCCAAGCCGGTACAGTAGTGCCTTGTGAGTAGCCATGGGGGAGTATGATCATGCTTGTGAGAGCTTCAGAATATTTGTCAGGTGGGCCAGGTACTCTGGGCCACCCACGTCTCAAGTTCTCCTTCTCTGCCTCACTCACCGCTATGCCGTTGGGAGGAGACACACAGCTTCCCACGCTGCCTCTCACCAGCAGGCTGCCAGCACTTAGGCCCGATCAGCAGCAAAGATCCCAAGGCCGGAGGAGGTAAAAAAGGAGGAGCTCCCGTCACCGCACCTGGTGTGAGAGTCTAGTAGGAGACAGCTCTGCTCTCCGATGCACTCTTCTTCCTCGCTGAACCTCAGTCGCCCGCCCAACTTCTTAGTTAGAGGACTCCTCCAAGCATCCGAGTGTCTCAGCACCGCGTCAATGCAGTAAGTCTCGGCAGGGCCACCATGGCTCATGCGGCACCTCCGGCCTCGTGATCAGAACTGGCAGGGCCTCCGGGTTAGGTTTTGCTCGGAACTGTCGCGCATCGCCCACCAAGGCACACTGCAGTCGGGTGCCACAATGTGGAGCAGTCGGGACACTGGACTTAGTGTTCCAAGTGGCTCGCCATCGCTGCCGCACAACTCCCCCTCCGCTGCTCACCCATGGTCCGGACTCGCCACCGTATACAACTAGTTCTCAAAATAAACCAGTGTACTGCCATTCATCTTTTTGCCATCACATTTCATAACGCCGCAAATTTTGTATAGATTTTTCCTTTTATATTTTTTTGGAATCAAACTTAACAAGCAGTTTCATTGTTAGTTCTGGGGGCCCATGCTGTGGTTTAATCAACTGGATATGGTTAACCAAGTTGAAAATGTTTCATTCAACCCTGACACAGACATTCTCTGCACTCTAGACGTGAAATCATTATACAACAATATTTCACAAAGAGAGGGACTCAAGGTTATTGAGAATACACTTAACTGCAGACCACGCCCACACGCTGCACCTACATCATTCATTTTACAGCTTCTGACTAAGTGGGCCATTATGATGTCGGGCGGATCGGATGGCGGTCGGGCGGGGAGTTCTGGTGTACCAATTGCCACCGCCGGTCGGGTGGTGGCGATCCGCACGCCATCATAATGACCCCCTTAATGACCATTGGGACCTTAAAGCACTAATCGGGCACTCTAAATGTGGGAATTATGTGGTATGCCAATTCACGACTGAATGCAAAGTATTTTGGCACTATGAAAATTATTCCCTGGAGTCAGTTTTCCAATTGTAATAATTTGAATGTGCTTTTTTGTTTCCCTGTAACATGCTCTACATTGGACAAACCACTCAAAAAGTAAGAATTTGCATTTGTCAGCACTAAAGCCGCCTCCTTTGCAAGACACCGAATGCCCTATTAGTGGACCATTTTACCCTCAAAGGACACACAGAGAATGAAATCCGCTGCCTGGTTATCAGTGTGATCAAACTTCCACCAAGAGTTGCAGACAGAGGTGCCGATCACGATCCGGCAAAAACCGGGTACGAACCGTCGGACGGAGCACAATCTCCGCCCGACGCGTACCCGGTCGTCAATTTTTACAAACAAGGAATTACGATTCGCACGGGTACACCATTACCGTACGAATCGTAAAAAAGCCCGACCGAACAAAAAAACACCTACCAATGCGATCCGGGAAAGCGCCGACCTGACGTCGGGACGCTCGCAGCCAGCCATTCACGACCCAGGAATCACGATTCGCACCGACGTCACCCCGCACGGTGAATATTTTGCGGCAGCCAAAAACTGCCGGGAAATCAGGACGACGCGAACAAGGACCACCAGTACGCGACGGACAGACGACGACGCGAACAAGGAGGACCAGTACGTGACGGACACACAGGACGACGCCACCAAGGAGGACCCGTACGCGACAGGACGACGCGATCAAGGAGGACCCGTACGCGACAGGACGACGCGATCAAGGAGTACCAGTACGCGACGGACAGACATGGACCCGAACCTACGAGTCATCCCTGCCCTCATAGCAGTACACCTCCTCTACAGGTTACGACGCAGACGCCGCAGAAGGTCAGAATAACTAAGGGAGGGGGGAAAGTGGGGTGGGGTGGGGTGGGGGTGGCACGACCAGGGCAGGCCACAAAACAACCACATAAGTCACACACCACACATGGCCTGGACATACCTGACTCCCATGCCCTGGTCACCACGAGGGGGTGGGGGCGTGTCCTGATAAGCCAGCGACCGCCACAACGGAAGTCCGTCACCACGCGAACCAGCAACACAACCAGACAGGTACGTCCCGTACCCACGCCTGAAGAGCGTGGGTACGATTCGTACCACGCCCACACACACGTCACCCCAACAATGGCGGGACGGATCGTACCCACATGGCAAAGGCCTGGGTACGGGCCGCACAAGCATCACATAGCGTGGGGACGGATATGTACGGACCCTACCCCCACCCCGTATGCAAGGAGCGTACCCCCCACCCCAACAGTGTAAGTATGACCCGTACCCCCACCCGCGTATGCAAGGAGCGTACCCCCCACCCCAACAGTGTAAGTACGACCCGTACCCCCACCCGCGTATGCAAGGAGCGTACCCCCCACCCCAACAGTGTAAGTACGACCCGTACCCTCACCCGCGTATGCAAGGAGCGTACCCCCCACCCCAACAGTGTAAGTACGACCCGTACCCTCACCCGCGTATGCAAGGAGCGTACCCCCCACCCCAACAGTGTAAGTACGACCCGTACCCTCACCCGCGTATGCAAGGAGCATACCCCCCACCCCAACAGTGTAAGTACGACCCGTACCCTCACCCGCGTATGCAAGGAGCGTACCCCCCACCCCAACAGTGTAAGTACGACCCGTACCCCCACCCGCGTATGCAAGGAGCGTACCCCCCACCCCAACAGTGTAAGTACGACCCGTACCCCCACCCGCGTATGCAAGGAGCGTACCCCCCACCCCAACAGTGTAAGTACGACCCGTACCCCCAACCGCGGACTCACGCACCGTACCCCCACCACACCAGTGTAACTAGACCCGTACCCTCACCTCGAATGCATGGAGCGCACCCACACCGTATATGTTCCAAGCGTACATATCCAGAAATAGGAGGTGTGTGTGCAGAGTCCACCCAGCAGTGCCCAGAGACAGGAGGGGTGTGTGCAGAGTCCTCCCAGCAGTGCCCTGAGACAGGAGGGGTGGGTGTGGAGTCCTCCCAGCAGTGCCCTGAGACAGGAGGGGTGGTGCCCTATCACTCACAGCAGTGCCCTGAGACAGGAGGGGTGGGGGCCCATCATCAACAGCAGTGCCCAGAGACAGGAGGGGTGGGGCCCTATCACTCACAGCAGTGCCCTGAGACAGGAGGGGTGGGGGCCCATCACTAACAGCAGTGCCCAGAGACAGGAGGGGTGGGTGCGGAGTCCTCCCAGCAGTGCCCTGAGACAGGAGGGGTGGGGGCCTATCACTAACAGCAGTGCCCAGAGACAGGAGGGGTGGGTGTGGAGTCCTCCCAGCAGTGCCCTGAGACAGGAGGGGTGGGTGTGGAGTCCTCCCAGCAGTGCCCTGAGACAGGAGGGGTGGGTGTGGAGTCCTCCCAGCAGTGCCCTGAGACAGGAGGGGTGGGGCCCTATCACTCACAGCAGTGCCCTGAGACAGGAGGGGTGGGGGCCCATCACTAACAGCAGTGCCCAGAGACAGGAGGGGTGGGTGCGGAGTCCTCCCAGCAGTGCCCTGAGACAGGAGGGGTGGGGGCCTATCACTAACAGCAGTGCCCAGAGACAGGAGGGGTGGGTGTGGAGTCCTCCCAGCAGTGCCCTGAGACAGGAGGGGTGGGTGTGAAGTCCTCCCAGCAGTGCCCTGAGACAGGAGGGGTGGGTGTGGAGTCCTCCCAGCAGTGCCCTGAGACAGGAGGGGTGGGGCCCTATCACTCACAGCAGTGCCCTGAGACAGGAGGGGTGGGGGCCCATCACCAACAGCAGTGCCCAGAGACAGGAGGGGTGTAACACATGTGTGTGAGGCCGGAATTACCCACATCCATACTGCCTACAAGGGAACATGTCCCCATGAACTCATGTCAACAGACTCCACACACAAGTACAGTGATCACCAAGGATGCCACGATTGTTGCAGGTGGAGACATGGCCATGCATGCATGGCCAAAGTAGAAGGGCTCCGTCACACACACAGCTCATGTAGACACAGCTCTGCGCTAAACATTGTGAACACCCTGCAGGGAAGAAATCTGGGTACACAGAGGAAGGAATACACCCTGGGACAATTGAACCATGCAGTAACTGCTGACATGACCCAAGGAAGTTAGCCAACACCTTGTGATGGCACACAGATCCCAGGGTCGCCCCAATGAGTAGAACACTACTACAAATCCCACACACCCAAAGCCTTAAACACCACCCAAAACAATGTAGCAGCCCCACCAACACCAATACCACCATAGCATGAGTGTGATAATGAAAACAAAATTAAGCTTTATTCAGCATCAGCACAATGTCCGTGGATCGCAGGCAGTTCAATTTTAACAAAGGCCATAGGGCAGTCAATGATTCCCAGCTGGATGGGGGACACAGTGGGATGTGTGTCCCCTACCTTGCCTGCACAGTCAAATGGCATCGTCTTCCATACTGGTGAGAGCATCAGGGGGGGGGGAAGCAACAGGCACCGCAGGGACATCAGGGCAAAGGGGCGGCGTTGTGGGTGCAGGGATGGAGGACTCAACCACAGGGGGTGTGTCATGGCCAAAGGCGGAGGCCAGGATTGCACTACACACCTTAGCAAGGTCCTCCAGGGAGTCCCCTGCACCCGAAGTGACCTCAGGCCCCAAGGAGGGGGGGGGGTCAGAGGGATGGGTTGCAGCGCCACCGGGGGAGGGTGGAGACAGGGGGGGAGACTCAACCACCCTGACCGAGGACTTCCTTGACCGCTTGCGTGGTGGTGGAACTGTGGGGCTCAGGGACAGAGCGGCCATGAAGGAGTCCTTGGGGGAGATGTGGCCAGGAGAGCTGAGGGGAGGGGATTTGGAGGGAGTGGATTGTGAGGAATGCGGACTCCCACTATGGCTGCGTGTCACACGTTTGCCCCCCGACCCAGTGGGTGTGCCTATCTCACCCTGTGTGTGCGTGTCAGGAGGAGTGCGGTGGACCTTCCCTGCTGGTGTGGTGCCTGTGTCTGTTGTGGTGGGTGCATGCCGACGTCTGGGTGTACGTGGGACAGGCATGGAAGTGGGAAGTGTGGATGGGGCAGGGGTAGGTGGGGGGAGGTCGCGCTGCAGGAGACCCACTGCTGCAGTCAGTGTGGAGTCTATGGACCTCAGCAAGTTGCGTTGGTCAGCCTGCGAAGAATGAATGCCCTCCAAGAATGCCTCGATGTTGGTGAGGGTTTTCCCGTGGGCATGGAGGACATTAAGGATCGCAGCCTGACCAACCTGCAGTTGCCGCTGGATGTCCACAGACTCAGCATTGGCGGCAGCAGTGGAGACAGGGGCAGGGGTGGGGGGGTGTACATTGACGGTGGTACGACACGTACAGGGGTGGGGGGGTGTACATTGACGGTGGTACAACACGTACTGGGGTGGGGGTACGACTGGAACGTACTGGGGTGTAGGTACACGGGGGGTATGACACGTACTGGGGTGGGGGTACGACTGGAACGTACTGGGGTGTAGGTACACGGGGGGTACGACACGTACTGGGGTGGGGGTACGACTGGAACGTACTGGGGTGTAGGTACACGGGGGGTACGACACGTACTGGGGTGGGGGTACGACTGGAACGTACTGGGGTGTAGGTAGACGGGGCTATGACACGTACTGGGGTGGGGGTATGACTGGAACGTACTGGGGTGTACCTAGACGGGTGGGGGTATACATACATGGGGGTACGTGTCGGACGTACGGGGGCTGGGGGGAGTGTTGGGCGCGTATGCGGGCACATGTCTCCATGGTTGCTATAGGTGTTCGGTGCGGACGGTGTTTTTTCCATACGGTTGTACGCTCGGACGCACGGGATGGATCGTGATTCCTCGGTCGGACTTGGCTTTTCACGTTTGTAAGGTAAATCGTCCGAGGACGTGTCGGACACATTTTCCGACCCGAGGACGTGTGGGGAATGATTCCCAGTGCGGTTCGTATGGACTTTTTACCATGCGAATCGTGATTGCCAGTTCGTACGGCACTTGTACGATTCGTACGGTAATAAGACCCGATACGAGTCGCACGGGGGAATTTTTTACCGGATCGTGATCGGCACCAGAATCCAGATCCTGAAGAAGGAAGAACTAAAATGGATCCTACGTACTGGGAGCTTGAACACAGGCTTAAATCATATGAAGGATGGTACTGTCCTGTTGTGATTGAGCTTCAGCTACAGTCCTGCTGTGATTGAGCTTCAGCTAATCCTTGATCTCTAACCTGCAGAAATTCCTGTGTCACCATTTAAATTACCTTTGTCATTGTTGATTTTAACACTTACTTTTCCTTTTCCTTAGAAGGATGTTTTTCAGAAATATGCTTCCCTCTTGATATGTTGTATCACATCTAGTGGCTTTTTACCCCTAGATTTTGTATAGTGACTCTTATATTGGGATCACTGACATAATATCGACTACATAAATATCCCCATTCACAAATATCAATACAAAAATATCGATATCCAAAATATTGACATCCTATCTTTAAAATGTAAACTACAAAAATATCGAGAAAAAAATATAGATGTTAAAAATATCGATGTACAATATATTGATTTTTTATATATATAAAAAAAACACGTTAAATAAATTAAACAATAAAATTAACTTAAAAAAATGATTTAGAAGTAATGTACGTTTTTACAAATATAATAAATACATTTAATTTGTAAACGTACATATATAAAATGTAATGTATAACTGTATATTTACTGTAAAACAATTAATAAACTAATAACTGTAATTTAATTTAAAATGTTATGAATATATAAAAATTAACAAATAAATAAATAAATAAATAAATATATATATATATATATATATATATATATATATATATATATATATATATATATATATATATATATATATATATATATATATATATTACCTACTGGCGGTCGCCAGTAGGTAGTTATAGTTAGGACCCCTTTTCCATAGGAAATCCGCAACATTCTATTTTTTGAATAACTTTGGCGCCGGTCGACGAATCTTCGCGAATTTCTCAAAATAGGTGGGGCGCTACGCTCCGCTCCTACCCTGAAAGTCTCGGGGGGATTCGTCAAGCGGGGGCTGAGATAAAAGGGGGGTCCCAAAACGCGTTTTTCCCATGCATTTTTCCATAGGACCTTTAGACAGGGCTACAGCCCGAACGGGTGAATAGAATTACTAGAAATTTGGCAGAGAGGTAGTCCCTAGGTCAAGGAAGTGCCTTTTGTAGGTTTGGTGTAAATCTGTTCAGTAGATTCTGAGAAAATAGCCTTTAAATCAATATATATATCTGAGCCAGCTTACGGTACGCTTACCGTAAGCTTACCGTACGCGTACGGTGGCGTGCGCGAGCGCGATTCTGATTGGTTGTTAGATCTTAGTAAACATTCGAATCGGCCGAAACCAGGAAGCGGCGGCCGCCATTTTGTGTGTTTCACTCAGAAAAAAAAGAGTGAAAACAAGAAAAGGGGGCAAGGAGGAGAGTTACAGACCCCCTTACATTTGTGAGGGGGTCAAAGAAGGACAGAAAAGTACAAAGAAAACATTTATTAATTTAAAAAAAAATCACGGGGTACGCGTACGGTAAGCTTACGGTAAGCGTACGGAAAAAAAAAAAAAAAAAAAGAAATGAAATGCAGATTTAAGAGTTTAGATATTAGGGGGCTCTAAAAAGAGCCGTTGTGTTTATGAAGTGATTTTTTAAGTGGTACCTACAAGTAAGTACCGATGCAGAGTCTAAGGTTCAAGAGGAAGACTCTGTTTCCTTCATCATTGAAGTGCACACCATCTCCTCTATAAATGTCTTGCATGTCATAACGCAAGTTGTTGTGGTAAATGGCACCCATACCATAGTCACGGAGGAAAGCAGAAACAGATTTGTTGACGTGCTTCCTTGCTTTGTCAATTTGCGGACAGAAATGATTGGACCAGTTCCATTTTTGCATTTGGCATATGTTGGAAAACACAAAGGCAGTTTTAGGGAAAAGAGAAAACAGTTGTGCAAAGGTGTCCTTCATAAGCATTTCCAGACCTACCCCAGTCAAAGTGCCTAGGTCATTGCCACCACAGTGCACTATTATGAGGTCAGGGTGTTGGATTTGCATGAAGGATTTCACCAATGGCATCAATTGGTGCCACTTTAACCCTCTCTGACCAATCCATTTAATGTCTACATTTGGCAAAGCAAGGTCTCTCACCATACCTGTTTTCTCTGCAAACTTTTCACTCCAGAAGACATAGCTGTGCCCTACAATCCACACTGTGAACATCTTCAAAGGAGATCTGGATGCACTCAGGAGGTGTAATTCAGTAGAATGGGAAAAAGAAATGAAAAACAGTTTGGAAATGGAGGCATACATATTTTTTTTTTTTTAAAAAGAACTGATTGGCTGTTTCATACCATTCTACACTAAAAACTAGGCTGTATGTGTAAATTGATAGAAGCATGTTTTGTATTGGTACAGAAAAATGTGTTACCAAAGAACAGTACTATGGATTTGCTGTAAGGTTTGAAAAGTCAAGCACTCTTGCTCTGTGGAATTGAAACATTGTTGGGCGAACTTCTGACCTAACTCCACACAGCAGTGTTCCATGAGGTGTTGCTATGGTAGCAGGCAGAAGTCAAGTTGGGGGAAGGGTACTTTAAGAAAAGGGTTGGTTTTCAACCAATAGAAATGTGTGATTACATTTGAAAAAAAGGGGGAAGCACTGAGATTTGAAACTTACATGTATATGTGTGGAAAAATAAAGGGAAACTTTGCCATTTTCTGGTTCTGCTGAGAGGAGAGAGGTGTAGAGAACAGAGATCCTGGCTCTGATAATCTGCTGTTTGAGTGCCACATTTCTTTCACAACTAACTAATTTTAAAGGTGAGTTATGAGTTTGAGAGGGGATGTAGATGGTAAATTAAGAAATGAATAATAGAATTGGAATTCCTTTTGTAGAAGTTGTGTTTATTATTTTCTGTTTTGGGAGAAATTTAAATGTGAGGAACATGTAAAATAATATGGACTATTTTTTCATGATAAATTAAGGTGTACTGGTAAAAATAAGGAATACTTTAAGGGTTTGAGGTTGCAGTCAGTAATGCAAATACATTCAGCATCACTAAGGCTGTTTGCCCTTGCTGGAGTGTAGGCAGTCACCGAGGATACACATGGTGGTGGTCTGAAAAAGCAGTTTGGACATGGGCTTTTTAAAAAAATCTAAAAAGTGGATTCATAATGTGTCAGTCTGTAAAAGTGATTTTCACTTGCCAAAAAAAAAGAGCAGTAAGTGTGCATTTAAATTGGCAAAGAAATTTCGTTTTGTGACTAATGTGAAAACATGACTCTGTGTGCAAATAGGAATTACAGGCAGAGATTTATTGTATTTTAAAATGTTTAAAAAATATTAATACTTTTTTCTTTTTTTTCAGATTGATATAGAAAATTTTCGAAAACTAGAACCATTTTTAAAGCAATTTTTTTTTAAAAAAACAAATGAAGAAATATTTTTTTGAGTGGGTATGGTAAGTCAATAATAATAATTGTAGTGTTTCAAAGTCCTTGTAATGTGATTATTGATTTTTTGTGTTTTTAAAAAAAAAAAAAAATAAATTACGCGCACCGTACGCGTACGGTAAAAAAAAAAAAAAAAGTTTTTAAAAACATCTATAAAAAAAAGATGAAAGATAAGGTTGGCTCTTAAAAGAGCCGTTGTGTTCATGCAGGGAGAGAGGAAAGAAAGAATGGGAAAATTAGTCTCTGTGACAAGTGTGCTGATCTATTTTGAGGTTCACTAGGGAAACACTGGTCTCCCTATGACAAATTAGATCATGACAAGAGGCACATCGAATATCAACCCTCCGAAATCGAGGGTTAATTTCCAGAGGGCCAGCAAAAGGAGATGCTCCCCCCACAGATGAAGGGCTCACCTGACCTGCAGAAGAAGGAGTCAGCCCTGCAGATGATGGTCCAGGCTGAGCTGCTGTGGATGTGCTTGGTTGACTTTCTGAAGGGTTACCTCCAAAAAGTCGAGCATGTGTCCTTCTGTGTACATCCCTGAGGTGCCTCATCATGGTATGATTCCCAAAGGAATACTTCCTGTCAGGATTACCTCTTGAAAGTACACGCTTACACAGCTTGCAAGTCACTAAGGGTGCATTTACCTTTAGCTGGCCTTCAGGAAAAGTAAAATAATCCCATACATAAGAGGTCTTTTGTTTCCTTGCTCTCTGCCTCAAGGTAGTGCTGCTAGTGCTAGCCTCACTCTCAGAAGAGCTCTGCTGTTCTGCCATCGTATCACAAAGACAACCCAGCTCCTTCTCCTAAGGGATCACAAGCAGAAATGAGGGGAATGGGTGTGGTGTAGGAGAGTTCTAGAACTGAAAGTAGTTTCAACCAATCAAAAGTTGTGTTTCATGATCACATGACCTACCGTACGCTTACGGTACGCTTACGGTACGCTTACGGCAAAAGTGCGCATGCGCGTAAAAAAGACACGCGCTTGCGCGCATGCGCATAACAGTCACTACCCGACACTTCCGCGTAACTTGCGCGTGTAGCGTACACGCGTACGCGTCCCACGCGGAGTACGCGCGGCTACGCAAATTGCGTAACTATACGCAAACAGCGTAGATAAATTACGGGCGTTGCGTAAACCGTACGCTTACCGTAAGCTTACGGTACGCGTACTAAAAAAAAAGGAAAAAATGTACTGGAAAAAATTATAACATGTTTATTTTATGAAATATATTTAAAAAAACATATTAAAGAATTTTAAAAATGTCATCATAGTCTTTATAAAAGGTTAGAACATTAAATTAAAAATATGTTTAAAAAAATAGAAGAAAAAAAAAAAATTAGCATTTAAAAAACCTTGCAAATTCACTGAAAAAACCATGGGTTTCACACACGTTATAGTTAGGAATTAGCATTTAAAAAACCTTGCTAATTCAATGAAAAAACCATAGGTTTCACACACGTTATAGTTAGGAATTAGCATTTAAAAAACCTTAGAAATTCAATGAAAAAACCAAAGGTTTCACACACGTTATAGTTAGCTGGACATTTTACTCGTAAAAAACCATTGAAATTCCCCCGTTATAGTTAGTTAAGCTAACTATAACTCGCGCGCCCGCAATGCACTGCTGATGACGTCACATATTACATCACTCATGACATGGTCAGTGACATCACTCATGACATCACTGATGACATCTCAAATGACATCACTGATGACATCACTGATGACATCATCCTTGTGATAGAGTGGCAGACCTCCTCTCACCCTAATATAACCTTTGATACACACATTCATAAATAGAGACTAAACTTTTCAAAACAATGGACATACCAATACCAGTTACAACAACCTCTTCAGTAATTCTAAGATCCACATACACATCCACTCATTCACCAACAGTCCTATACAGTCACTCATACATGTACTCACTCATCATATGTACTCATACACCTATACATCCTGTTACACAATGCCACTCATCCGTAGAGTTACTCACACACATAGTCACTCATGCTAATAAAGAATCAAACATCCATTTACTTGCATATACAGTAATACACACACCACCACACTTACTTCTACGGAAACTTACACATACTTAGCATTTTGAACAATCACTTATAGAAACACATACTTATTCACACAGGAACTCTTTCAATCTCTCACTCTCACATATACTCACTTATATACACCAATAGTCACATATACTAGTTAAAAACATATGTAGTTACTCATAAAGACACTGTAGAGACAGTCATTCACTCACTAACACACCCATGCACACACTCATCCACCCATGCAGTCCTGCACACATACTATCTTCAACACATACAAACAGTGAGTCACTCATTCATGCACCTATGCACTACGTAATACCCCCCATCGAACCATACAGACATCAGACACTTATACTGATACTCAAAAAACCAACTAATAACCTATATAGACACTCAAGTAGCTACTCACCAACCCATGCAGCCACTTATACACAAAGTGAGAGACTGATACAGATATTTACATATTTAAACATTACTCACTAAGCCATGTATTCACTAAGATACACTTAATCAGTCAGTTACACAATCAATTTTTCAAAAACAAATCATCCATTTAGACACTTATATACCCATTTATTCTTCCATCGACCTTGAGATATACATATATAAAACATATTTAATTTTCAGAAAAACACACATTCACGGGATGATGTCATCAGTGATGTCATCAGTGATGTCATTTGAGATGTCATCAGTGATGTCATGAGTGATGTCACTGACCATGTCATGAGTGATGTAATATGTGACGTCATCAGCAGTGCATTGCGGGCGCGCGAGTTATAGTTAGCTTAACTAACTATAACGGGGGAATTTCAATGGTTTTTTACGAGTAAAATGTCCAGCTAACTATAACGTGTGTGAAACCTTTGGTTTTTTCATTGAATATATATATATATATATATATATATATATATATATATATATATATATATTCATCATCTCATTTCCCCTTGGAAATAATTTGGCACGCACTCACGGGTTCTGAATTAATATCCCAATTTTCTTTTTATTCAGATTGCAGCATCCAAAAATGAGGGACAAACCAACGCGTTTCGCTATCAGCCGATAGCTTGATCACGCTATCGGCTGATAGCGAAACGCGTTGGTTTGTCCCTCATTTTTGGATGCTGCAAGCTGAATAAAAAGAAAATTGGGATATTAATTCAGAACCCGTGAGTGCGTGCCAAATTATTTCCAAGGGGAAATGAGATGATGAATTTGTGACGGCGTGGCTCTGCTGGGTTCCGCACCGGAAAATAGAAGCACCAGGGGTCCACAATACGGAGCCGTTTTTGTGTCATATATATATATATTACCTACTGGCGGTCGCCAGTAGGTAGTTATAGTTAGGACCACATTTCCATAGGAAATCCGCAACATTCTATTTTGAATAACTTTGGCGCCGCTCGACGAATCCTCGCGAATTTTTCAAAATAGGTGGGGCGCTACGCTCCGCTCCTTCCCTGAAAGTCTCGGGGGGATTCATCAAGCGGGGGCTGAGATAAAAGGGGGGTCCCAAAACGCGTTTTTCCCATGCATTTTTCCATAGGACCTTTAGACAGGGCTACAGCCCGAACGGCTGAACAGAATTACTAGAAATTTGGCAGAGAGGTAGTCCTCAGGTCAAGGAAGTGCCTTTTGTAGGTTTGGTGTAAATCTGTTCAGTAGATTCTGAGAAAATAGCCTTTAAATTAATATATATATCTGAGCCAGCTTACGGTGCGCTTACGGTACGCTTACCGTACGCGTACGGTGGCGTGCGCGAGCGCGATTCTGATTGGCTCTTAGATCTTAGTAAACATTCGAATCGGCCGAAACCAGGAAGCGGCGGCCGCCATTTTCTCTCTCGCACTGAGAGTGATGTTTAAAATATAAAGCACAAAAACATGTAAAGGGGCTGTTTAGACAGCTCCCACACACATAGCACTGTTGAGGGAGTCCCCCAAGATCCCCCAAGGCCAAAAACGGAATTTTTATTTTTTCGCTAATTTCGCCGATTACGCTTACCGTACGCGTACGGTAAAAAATTATAAAAAAAAAAATGTATCCACACTCTCCCCACCCCGTGTGCAATTGGTGCCCGAAGGGCACCATTTGTGCATGGCTTATAACATATACGAAAAATTAAAATATTACCTTTCAAAACGAAGTGCATCATATGTCCTCCATGTGCGCACGGTGCGCGAAGCGCATCGTGCGTACATGGCCCATCTAGCGTAACGTGGCACGCGGTGCGCGACCGCAATCTTCTGCTGATGACATATGTGTCTTTATGAAAAAAAAATATTTGTAATATATGTATAGCTAAAAATGTATGGAAGAAGACATGGGCAAATAAGTGTCTAAATACAGTATTAGCATCAGCAGAGGATTGCGGTCGCGTGAGTTATAGTTGCCTGCACTAACTATAACGGGGGAATTTCATTGGTTTTTTATCAGTAAAATTTCCGCTAACTATAACATGTGTGAAACCTATGGTTTTTTCAGTGAATATATATATATATATATACTTGAAACTCTGACTTTTCCCCGACTTCACTGGAGCAGGACCAGGAACAGGAGCACGGACCAAGTAAGTGCAGATTGTTTGATTTCTTTCACCAAAAATTACCACCAGCATGACGCGTTTCAACCCCGAAGGGCCTTGATCACATAACATAAAATCTAATTAAAAAAACATTATATTATACATACAATATTGAGTAATTTTTAAGCTTACATTTTGCACTCCATTGAGTGCAACAGTAGTAAAAGTGTTGGATAGTGTAGGTGTAAAAATTACTATTCCCACTCCAGTGAGTGCAACAGTAGGGAACATTTTGGATAGCTGAGGGGTAAAAATGACTATTCCCACTCCAGTGAGTGCAACAGTAGGGAAAGTGTTGGATAGCAGAGGGGTAAAAATTACTATTCCCACTCCAGTTAGTGCAACAGTAGGGAAAGTGTTGGATAGCGGAGGGGTAAAACTTACTATTTCCACTCCAGTGAGTGCAATAGTAGGGAAAGTGTTGGATAGCGGAGGGTAAAATATTACTATTACTACTCCAGTGAGTGCAACAGTTGGGAAAATGTTGGATAGCGGAGAGCTAAAAATTACTATTCCCACTCCAACTACTGCAACAGTAGGGAAAGTGTTGGATAGCGGAGGGGTAAAAAATACTATTCACACTCCAGTGAGTGCAACAGTAGGGAAAGTGTTGGATAGCGGAGGGGTTCAAATTACTATTCCCACTCCAATGAGAGCAACAGCCAGGAAAGTGTTGGATAGGGGAGGGGGAAATATTACAATTCCCACTTGTTTTGATTGCGCCTATCAGATAATACAGAATCCTCCACACAATATCCCAGCACCCGATGCAGTCAAAGACTTTAACACAAAACAAACAACACCTCTAGAAAAGAGTTTTTATTTTACAAAATGCAAGGACTCTCTCTTTATAATAAGGCTTGGGGTTTTATTTCACGCATTGCTCTTAAAAGCTTTCCCAGATGTCAAATGCAAAAGATTCAAATATACAAAGAGAAATATATGTTTATATGCAAACAATAATAACCTAAATACATGAGTAATACTCATTAATAAACAAGCAGCAAATAATATGAGATAAGACTCAAGCAAATATACTGGGGGCGTCCTGCAAGAGATCAGAAAGATATATATATACATCAAATGATTACTTTGGATGTGCACCTCAACTCACTCCTACAACACAAAGAAAACACCTCAAATGATCAAAGCCACTGGCCAAACATCACAATGGCAGTAACCAAAACTCAATAAATCCCCTGGTGCAAAACACCGCATCTCAGCCTCAGCAACCAAGGTCCACGCTCCGAGATACACGCGTCCGTCCTCGCTCAGATTCCAAACTCCCTGTTTCTAAGTCCACAACCCTCGGCTTTAAAAACACTAGAAGGTTAAAAAAAGACTTTCCCCCCGGGCCAGAGGAATCTTATCAGAACTGGCCAGGATCCAAGAAAGCAATCCCACGGCAAGAAGGAGCTCTCACGTCCCCTTCTCTGAATCTCGCATGTTCTAGCCTCGATCTTGACGAAGCTCACAATACATAAACAATCCCTCACAAAAACAGAAAGACCTTGAACGTGAATAATCCAAACAATTTGCAAGCACTGCTGTGCATGCAGAAAAGCTGAAGCAAGGCAAAGCCAGGAAAAAAGGATGACATGAGGCCATGTTAAAGCCAATAGTAAGCAGTTCATAATTCTCATCAATGTACTACACTGAGCACATGTGTGCATCACTGCCCACAACACTGCACTTCGAGACCAAAAAGTACATTGCACAACTCTCTCTCCCTCTCATCCTTTCAAATGCACAACCTGCACGCTCTGCTCTTGGCAAGGTTGTTCTACTCCGTGACAGCTCCCACTGAAAGACAGCAAGATTACAAGAAAGAATAGAAGCAGGCATATGCATGACCGTCGTGCATCCAGGCTAGGATGAAATAACACACTAATGTCAGTTAAAATAATGATAGTCAACGGTCATCACTGGGTGTCAAACCACAAGAGTGCCTCTAGCACAACACCACTCCAGTGAGTGCAACAGTAGGGAAAGTGTTGGATAGCGGAGGGGTAAAAATTACTATTCCTACTCCAGTGAGTGCAACTGTAGGGAAAGTGTTGGATAGCGGAGGGGTAAAAATGACTAGTCCCACTCCAGTGAGTGCAACAGTAGGGAAAGTGTTGGATATCGGAGGGGTAAAAATGACTATTCCCACTCCAGTGAGTGCAACAGTAGGGAAAGTGTTGGATAGCGGTGGGGTAAAATTAATATTCCCAACAAAGTCAATTCAAAATAAAAAAGAAAGAAAATATCAACTACAATACAGAAAAAAATAATAAAACAAAAATAAAAATTATATGAAAATTACAAATATAGAAACATAATACAATGTTAAATCAATCTAAAAATCACCTACAAACATTATTTTATAAAAAATTAAAAACCATTTTACAAACAAATAACCATATTTAATATAAATTAATTATAATCAAAAAAATTAATTATTACACAAAATCAATATTTCATATTTCTTACCCCATTACACCACACATTTCACAACACACACCTAAATTTTTTTTTAAAAACTGTACTTCCATAATTAATATAATTAATTATCAAATAAACAAATATTATTAATTAAAAATCAAATTGATACATATAAAAAGTAATTTGAATTTTACCAAACATTACCCCTATCAAACCAAAATCAGCACACAAAATAAAAGTAAACAATTACCATAAAAATGTATCATTTATTAAATTAATAATAATGAGCAAATAATTATTAATTAATAAAACTTAAAATACTTTCCACCCTCTACCCCAACAAACACCACAACACACACATAAAAATACTTACACAATTTCCATAACCAATTTTACATTATTAAATTATTATCAATTAACAACAACTTATTAATTAATTGAAAATAATTTACTTCCCACCCTTTACCACTATAAACCCCACAACTCACATCTCAAATTAATTACACAATTTCCATAATACATTTTTAATTATTAAATTACCATTTATTAACAGTTAATTATTAATTAGTTTTAAATAAATTGCTTCATACCCTATTCCCCTATAAGCCCACTACCCGCTCCTACAAAATTAACACAATTAACATAATTATCAGCTAATTAATTAATACAAATTAACAACCAATTAATAATAATAAATAAATAATTAATTATAACAATTAACACTATAAAATCTAAGTTAAATACATACTAATACATAAAAAGTATTAAATAATTAATGTATTATAATTAAATTACTTCCCACCCTATTCCCCTATAAACCCACAACCCGCTCCTACAAAAGTGACACAATTAGCATAATTATCAATTAATGAATTAATAAAATTAACAACCAATTAATTAATTAATTATGCCAATTAACACTATAAAAACTAAATTAAATAAATACTAATGAATAAAAAATATTAATAAATTTTGTATAATTAAATTACTTCCCACCCTATTCCCCTATAAACCCACAACCCACTACAGAGCTAAAAAATGCAAAATGTAATTAACATAAAATGAATCACTACTAAAAATGTAATACATATATTTAAAAACAAAAGCAATACTTATTTTAAAAAAAATTGGATGACATACTTTTAACATACATACTAAAATACGTAACACTAATATAAAAATCGATATTTTAAACAGCAATATTTTTGCAAACGATATTACTGACTTCGATATTTAAAAAACTGATATTTCTTACCTTAAAGTCGATATTCTGGAGCACGATATTCTTGCTGTCGATATTCCTGTATCACGATATTTGCAACTCGATATTTTTGTATATCGATATTATAAACTCAATATTCTGTATGTGCACTCTTTAATTAATGGCCTACAAAAGGGAGGCTATTTAACTCCTCGCTGTTCAGTATTCTATGAGCTACAGCACATACCTGCTTTGTTTACATGATATATATTATTGTGTGTTCTCTATGTTGCACTTTCCTCTCTTACTTGTATTCTGATGTAATTTCCAAACACCCTGCTAATACCTTTCTCGCACAATTTCTGTCTATTCGTGCCAACATTTATACTAAACTAATGTATATGGATGACTAGTTAATTTATGACATGCCGATTTTAGTTAACCCCACATAATATTGTGACTAGGCCGTGACATGTTCCATTATGGCTGCACTATTTTTACTATCTCCTCCAACACACCTCACTTGGACACACCCTTGGAGATGTCATCACGCCCGCTCTCCGCAACACTGTTTTTCTTCTCACCTCACATATACACCTCCTCTGCATTGGAATGGTCCCCGGTCATGCGGCTCTGTACGATTTCTTGATTCTCCTACTACTTAGCTCATTCATATAATTTCAGTCCCCCTCACCCTTGGTTCAAATTCCTTAGGTCATGGCGTTCGCCACACATTCGCGTCGGTGCCATGCACGCCCTATGAGGAATTGTTACCGATGCTCCTGGTTATATTCTATCGGTAAGAATTCCCGTTGACAGTCCTCACCACTTTTTCATTTAATTAAATTCCCTTAACTTACAGTCCCTCGTCCTCAGTGTAGCGCGGCGGGGCCTGGGTGTAGCTAGGCTGCAGCAGCGCTATAATTAGCACACGAGACAACCACTTTTACTCTCGTGGCCGGAAGACCCAGAGCGGTCTCCGGCCGTTTATTTGCCCCTCGGGTCGAGCCCGCCCGAGGGGTGTAGGGCTGCATGAAAACTGCAACATTGTAGTAGAGGGCCCGGGTGGCTCTCTACATCCCTCCTTTCTTTCAGTTCTGGACCATCAAGTCCTCCCAGTTCATGGGGACATATATACAAAGTCTTTCAGTCTCTGACTTGGCGCAGGATTCGGCCGGAGACCATACTTCTGGCTCCGGGAGCTGGAAACGGCCAGAGCACTGGATGGAATACTCTCAGACGACTCAGTTGCTGTGTCTTGATGGGTTGATCCAGCAACATCTGTACCGCCTTAGCTTGCTCGCTGGGGTGTCTCCAGCGATTGACTCCCCATGCTGGTGGAGGCAGGAGGGGAAGCGCTCGGAAGTGTATCTTGATAGTCGGATCCTTCTTGGCCCGGCTCCCCCTCGACCGTTTTCTTGAAGCTGGACACGTTCCTCGTTACAGAGTGCTGCCCCTTTTGGACAGTGACCATGGTCCCTTGAATGCCCACAACGGTCCATACTTCTGGCTCACAGGGCGTCCAAAACTTCCAACCGGGGTGTCGGTCTTTGATCACTACCCGGTCTCCCACCTTTAGCCCGGGTTCTTGTGCCCTTCGGGCTTCGCTGGCTTTCCGGTTTGTTGTCTCCCTCCTGATTTGGATCGCCTCATCGTCCCGCTCCACAGGCACCCACGTCGGGTCCGACGGGATACTGCCTCGTGGGGCCCGCTTGAACAGTAAATGAGCCGGAGCACACTTGGTTGTGCTGTGAGGGGTCTGTAGATACACACCAAGGAATTGGTCGAGAGCTGTCTCGGCGTCTTCTCCTTAATCCACAGCGATGTGCAGCGCTCGGTTGAGTGTCCGCATCAGACGTTCCACTTCCCCCTTAGCTTGTGGCCATAATGGGGTGATCTTCCGGTGGCGAATCGCCTTGTTCTCAAGATTCTCCTGGAACTCTCAGCCCTGGAACGGAGGTCCGTTGTCGGACTTCGCTTCTTCAGGCAGCCCCATCACTGCAAAAGTCCTGTCTAGGACCCTCTTCACCTGGGGAAATGCCGTTGACGTCCCTACTTTGACAATGGGGAACTTCGAGAATGAGTCAACCATGACCAGCATGTGACGTCCATCTGGGAAGCTCCCAAAATCTAGGCTGATGTGTGTCCAGGGGGTCTTGCTCGGTTCTTCAGTGATCACAGGTGCAGGTGCGGGATCTCCTCCGGTGATCGTACAGGTGTGGCACTGTCTCACCATTTCAAATGGCAAAGATAATCAGCCGGGTTGTGGGCCCCGGGATGGTAGATGACCTTGAAGTTGTATGACTGAAGCTGCACTGCCCATCATTCGATTCTCGGGTGCGTCAGCCCTGATGAGCCTGCAAATAGCGGAAGTAGGGGCTTGTGGTCAGTCACAACGTGGAACTCCTGGCCGCACAAATACAAGTGGAAATGTTGGCACGCCCACTTGATGGCCAACGCCTCCCTCTCGATTAGAGCGTATCTAGTCTCCGTGTCAGTGAGGGCTTTGCTCGCTTAGGCGACCGGTCTCCAGATCTCAGGTCTGTGTTCCTGAAGGAGGAATGCTCCCACACCGACTGGGCTGGCGTCGACGACCAGTTCCGTGCGCTGCCTTGGATGGAAGTAGGCCATCACCGTCTTGTCCAACAGCCCCGCTTTGATGTCATTGAACGCCTTGTTGGCAGCCCCAGTCCACTCCCATTTGTGATCATGGCGTATGAGGGCCCGGAGCAGTTCCGACATGGCAGCAAGGTTTGGAATGAACCGCCTGCAGTAGGTGGCCATGCCGAGAAAACTCCTCACTTCGGTGGGGTTCTTCGGTGTGCTGGCTGCGCAGATGGCCGCGGCCTTCTTGGGGTCCACGAGGAGTTCCTCTCTGGTGAAGGTATACCCAAAGAAGTCAACCGTTTCTTGGTAGAACGAACACTTGGACTTGTGCAGGGTTAAACCACAGTCTGCTAGTCTCTTCAGAGTGGCTGGGAGATGATTGTGGTGGTCCTCTAGCGTGTTCGAGAACACTAGTATGTCATCACTAAGGTTGATCACGCCCTACAGCCCAGACAGCGCTTCCCTGATGGCATTCTGGAAGACTTCAGCTGCCGATGATACCCCGAAGCTGAGCCTCTTATACCTTCGGAGACCAACGTGCGTTGAGAAGGTGGTGATATACCTGCTCTCGGGCTCCAGTTCCAGCTGATGGTAGCCGGCATTCAGGTCCAGCTTGGAGAAGCACTTGGCTCAGTTTAAGTCTGCCACTATGTCATCCATTGTGGGAGTGATGTGGCGTTCTCTCTTCACGGCCGTATTTGGCAGCCTCATGTCAACGCAGAGCGGGATGGCTCCAAGCTGCCTGGGTTTGGGGGCCACGACCAGCGGGGACACCCATGGGGTTGGGCCAGAGACCTTTTTCAATCACATCGAGATCTTCGAGCTTTTTCAGCTCTTCCTCCACTTGTGGGAGAAGATTGAACGGCACCCTCCGGTGTCTGAGTGCCACAGGTCTTACAGAGGGGTCGATGTGGAGTTTGAACTTCTTGCCCTTGAGATTGATTAGTCCTTTGAAGAGAGACGGGAATTCCCTCAACATCGCTTCAGCGTGGGAGTCGTGGACTTGGTTGGCAAAGAAAATGAGTCTCAAGTCTTCAGCCGTGTGACAGCTGAGCAGCGTCCCTTTTCTTCCCTCGGTGATGTGGAACCTGGTCTCAGTGGCGTAGCTTCCGCTTGTGACTTTGGTCTGAATGACTCCTCGGAGAGGAAGCGGATCAGTCCCTCCATACGTATAGATTCGGGCCTTGGAGGGCGCAAGCGGGGGTCGAGGTGACAGGCGGTCATATTGCTCTGAGTCCATCACATTGACAGACACGCCGGTGTCGATGAGGGCTTGTACATCATTGCCTTCAACTGAGACGGAGCACATGGGAGGTGGCCTTCGGCAACAGTCAGTTCTACTGACGTACGACACCACAAACACTTCCTCATGATCATCTTCATACACGTCGTTCCTGCGGCTGGTCCTCCACGGTTGCTGACGAATCGTCAAGAGAGATCTGGCGAATCCATTATGGCATGCCTCTCGGCTTCGACGAGGTTTGTCTGAACCGTCTGCCGTGGCACACCTTGGCGTAATGGTTCAGCCTGCCACAGCGGAAGCACATCTTCCCTTTTGCCCCACAGACGGCCGTCACGGGGTGATCCTCTCCACAGTATCCGCACGGTCCTCCTTGTGATGGCCTGGGTGCTTGTTGAGTCGCAGTGGGGCGTCTTTGGATTGCTTCAACCCTCTCCTCTTTGATCGGCGGGTGCCTGGACGCATGTGAGGCAGCAGCGGGCGTGTGCAGGGCGACTTCCATTTCGGCCAGGACCAGGATATCGTCCAGTGAGATCCCTGGCTGACGAAGGATCAGCTTTCGCAGGAGTTTGGAGCGGCATCCCAGGATGATTTGGTCCCGTATCTCCTCCCTTG
Organism: Triturus cristatus; assembly: GCF_964204655.1. NCBI lineage: Eukaryota > Metazoa > Chordata > Amphibia > Caudata > Salamandridae > Triturus > Triturus cristatus. The sequence goes on along the minus strand of NC_140588.1, from coordinate 415,841,952 downwards.
GTCTGTGAACGTGCACGTGCTGGACAGCCGGCGTAGCCGTGCGTAGAACATGTTGACAGACTCCGAGTCCAGCTGCCACAAACTTTTCAAAGTAGAGGGTTGAGTTGGGAGTCAAAGTGCCTGTTGAGCGCGGCGACTGCCGCATCGTAGTCGTCGTCATTTCCCGTGTTGGGGAGCGTCTCGAAGAGGTCATAGATCTCCGTGCCGCCATAGTAGATGAGAAGCGACCGTTTCACGGTGCCATCCGTTTCTCTTGTCCCCTTGAAGTAGTGGTTGAGCTGTCCAACCCACGCTTTCCATATTGGTGCAGCTGTGGCACGGTCTGAGGCTTCACTGAAGGGGGGTAGAGGTGCAACCGCTGTGTGGCTGTGCCCTGGGGAAGGCGCATTGGCACCCCCAACTGGATTGTTTCCTCCGTCTTGCCGAGCGGCAACGCCAGCCGTCGGAGGGTTGCTCATCGCGACCGTGTGACAATGCGCAGGTGTGAGGGTGTGGCTTGGAAGCTGGAGATCCGCGCCTGGGCGTGCGTGTCAAACACGTGGCTGCGCGTCTCAGACTGTCCTATGGCGTCACTAGCGTGCATGAGGTGATTTGCCCTTGGTGTAGTCAAGCGGAGAAGGGCCACTTGACCGTATCAGGCCTCTGTCCCCCTTGTCCTGCGATTGTCCGCTCGATTTCCACCTTCTTTTATTGTCCCTTTCTCTTTCTTTTCCTTGTCTTTTGTGTGAGCAGTTGGTTCTCAGCCTTCACCCCCGTCCAGCCGGAATCAGGGGTACAGATTGCTCAGGGTGGACGCAAACGGCAGTGTCCTTACACCTTCGTGGCTGTGCTGTTCTTGGTGGCCCTTTGTGCCTTTGGGGAGATGTGCAGGAGCTCCGTGCAGATTTGGGCAGGCAGCAGGCAGGGCAGCCCAGCACTAGGGGGCCTCGCTGAAAGAGGGCAGGTGAGGGAGCCATGTGCTCCGATGGCGGGCCCAACCGCGGCTCTCACAAGGCAGGGGGCGGGAGAAGACGTGCACTTGAGGCCTTTGTCGTGCGGGGAGCAGACGGGGCATCCGGCCGCAGCGAGGCGCACGGTGTTTCAGCGCTCGCGCGGTGGGCACTTACCCCACGTGAATCCAGGCCGCAGCGAGCGCCCACTTTACTGGACTGTTCCCATAAGGCACAGGGTCAAGACTGATTTGCATATGGCTTGGTTCAAACTGGAATGGCATGGTGAGCAAAAAAACGATGGATTTAGGCCCAGATCTCTGTACTGGGGTGAATGTATGACATTGTTCTGCATTCTGTCCATCAACTGTTGTTTTTGCATTTGTCACCCCGAGTGGGACGGGTATGCTCAGACGTGAGTCCCGTGCTCTCCATGCCACTGGAATCAAGTTATCCTGGCTGAAGAGGGGTGAAACCCCAAAACCGGTCCTAGGATGCTTGGTTCCAGTCCAGGGAGGACCTGGCTTGGCAGTTCGGGCTGGACTGTTCCCAAGAGGCACAGGGTCAAGACTGATTTGCATATGGCTGGGTTCAAACTGGAATGGCATGGTGAGCAAAAAAACGATGGATTTAGGCCCAGATCTCTGTACTGGGGTGAATGTATGACATTGTTCTGCATTCTGTCCATCAACTGTTGTTTTTGCATTTGTCACCCCGAGTGGGACGGGTATGCTCAGACATGAGTTCCGTGCTCTCCATGCCACTGGAATCAAGCTATCCTGGCTGAAGAGGGGTGAAACCCCGAAACCGGTCCTAGGATGCTTGGTTCCAGTCCAGGGAGGACCTGGCTTGGCAGTTCGGGCTGGACTGTTCCCATGAGGCACAGGGTCAAGACTGATTTGCATATGGCTGGGTTCAAACTGGAATGGCATGGTGAGCAAAAAAACGATGGATTTAGGCCCAGATCTCTGTACTGGGGTGAATGTATGACATTGTTCTGCATTCTGTCCATCAACTGTTGTTTTTGCATTTGTCACCCCGAGTGGGACGGGTATGCTCAGACGTGAGTCCCGTGCTCTCCATGCCACTGGAATCAAGCTATCCTGGCTGAAGAGGGGTGAAACCCCGAAACCGGTCCTAGGATGCTTGGTTCCAGTCCAGGGAGGACCTGGCTTGGCAGTTCGGGCTGGACTGTTCCCATGAGGCACAGGGTCAAGACTGATTTGCATATGGCTGGGTTAACTGGAATGGCATGGTGAGCAAAAAAAACGATGGATTTAGGCCCAGATCTCTGTACTGGGGTGAATGTATGACATTGTTCTGCATTCTGTCCATCAACTGTTGTTTTTGCACTTTAATTAGTGGACATCATATACCAGGCCAACTTCTCACAGCCTCATTCAATGGATATTTAAATAAATGTTTTCAATGTTTTAAAGGATACCAAAATCCATTTCACAGCATAGGATAGCAACACATTGGTTAAAGACTCTATAATGTCAGCTCTTTTATTCTTTTTCTGTATAGCTATGTTGAAGTACATTAATAGACATGAGAATTAAAAACGTCTTTCTTTTTTTCCACATTCCTTTTCAGTGAACCAGGCTGGCCAAGCTACATTGCAGCAGAACCAGGGGCAAGAATGAAGATCCTCTACTGGGAGGTGTGCACAAAGACTTTCCACCACCAGTGAGGAAGAGAACGAAACCACGAGCAGGGGTACAGACCAAATCTGCCACCAAGAGACTCCGGAAAGAGGCTCAAGATGCAACCGGGAGTGGGGGGATGTGGACATCACCAGCCAGGAAGAGGCATATTTCAGTGCTCCTCCTGGCCTTGAGCAACAACAAGCTGGTCTCACCACCATCTGGGCCTGCACCCAGGCCCTCCTTAACTCCAGAGGCCCCCATTCCATCAGGGCCTCCAGCTGCACCCGCCGCACAGGCATCATCTCCTCCTCCAGGTGCCCACCCAAAAGAACAACTGTTGAGGGACTCTTCTGCCCCAGACACCCCACAGCTGCTCTCAAGAAGGCCCTGGGACCAATCGGAGAGCTTCAGGGAGCAGTGTCAAGATATCTGTGACTTAGTTGGACAGATCCAGATACTCTGAGAGACAGTCACTGAACAGCTCCGAACTTCCTTTGGCTTTATGAATTCCTTGATAGCTGGCCTTATGTCGCATCTGCCTCCCCAACCCATCCCAATTGCTGATGTCCTGTCTCCCAACTCATCCATCATACCTTTTTTCCCTTGCTACCCCTGTGTTTTCTTCTCCCCGAAGGGTGTCTGGTCCTGCCACAGTCAGCCATTTGATGTCCGCATCCAAGGATGACTTCTCTATCATTGTGGTGAAGACTGAGATGGAGGGTGCCATTTACATTTTAAACGAAAAACACTTTGAAATTCACCAGTTATAGTTAACTCCTGACATGCTCTATGACATTATTGATAACTTCAATTCGACATCTGAAATGACACCTATGATGACAGCACTGACGTCATCAATGGTGAAAAGCTAAAAGTAGTAAAGCTACTTGAAAGTCTGAGGGTAAACCTACACGTGTAGATTTAGCCATGTGTCAGCTTACCTTTGTGAATAGTTCCCGGAGGGTGTGTGTGGGATTGTAACTTTCAGAACTCTTTGGAGACTTTACCATCATCTATATTCGGGGCACATATGTTAACAATGCATGTTTCCTGGGCATCAGATATCGGCCCTCCAGATCTATTGTTATCTATTGATTTTGAAAGGGACACCTGGTGACGGTGCTTCCCAAGTCAAAACACCTGTGGCTTTGTTTGAATATGGTGCTACATACAACTGACCACTCCACTTTTTATGTACTTATTTCCCACACAGTAGGTGTTTTCTGTAACACTGATTTCTACATCTTTCTTTTTAAGTAGGTGTATATTATATATCACTTGGTTTAGTTGTTTAGACCCCTGACATTCCAGGTTACCATTTTCCATCCTCTCCTCATTTCAGTACCATACATCTCTTTGCCAGGTAAGCTCTAATGTGATATTAGCTGAAATAGATTTATTCATAAGCATTTATGAGTGAATAATTTTCATCCGAAGCGCGTTACCATAAGTGTGATACTCAATTTGATAACACTTACACAACATGCTCCCTGCCCAATCCCTCCTACCCATGGCAGCCCATCTATGTCCCAAGCCAGCCAGCCTTCAGCGGCTTAGCGAGCAACCTAACTGGCGCTGCCCCATTCCCCGACAAGTTAGTCAATTTATAATATTGTGTCATTTCACTTTGGAGGATCGCAGTCAACTCTGCATAGCCTCAGCCCCAAGCCATTGACTGACAATCGTGGTCGCGAGATGTGAGGTCTTTCAGCAGCCGTGGAACTCGAAACCACAAGCTGCTGTTATCTTGTAGTTTAATTTGTACGCATACCACCAACTCTGGAATGCTTTCCTTCAGATCCACAGCATTACCTTTTTCAGGTTGCCTATTTCTAAAAGTGCCCCTCCTTCATTTATTAGACAAGATAGTACTACACACTAATTTACCCCACAATATATTCTTCCTACCTCACTTACATATATCCTTCAGTACCATATGCAGAGCAATTCAATCTTAGGTCCATGTCCTTGTTATTCACTCAGACTTTATTACTTTGCGCCATGGCTGGAATACATGGTTAACCCTGCATCATCCTCATCAGACACTTCACTCGCATGCATCGTAAGACCACAACTCGCGGAAGATTGCCGTCTCTACCATCGTCACCAGTGTCCCATCCTCCTTCACTGTGATACTTCATGCATGCCGCAGCCATTTGCTGTTGCTGCCGTACCAGTTTGATGATGCCATTCTTGCTGTTTCCCTCATTGAGTGTGGGGCATCCCCGTTCCTTCTTGGGGATCTTGTCCAGTCACAACCCCAATCGATTTCCATGCTGGACAGGTAAAGAAGTGGGTTTTACATTCATACTGAATGCTCAACTCCACTGACAAAATCAGACTGTGTTTTAGATTCATCTCTCTCAATTCTTTTTGATTGTCATAAAGTTCTTCTGACCTGAACCTTTTTTGTGTAATCTAGGAAGAAGAGTACGGGTCAGTTTTCATACTTCAACATGTCTCTTATACATACCATTGCAAGATGGCATCTCAGTTGTGACGATTGAAAAGCCTGGCAATCATTGTCATCCGGACCCAATGCATTTTGGGCGAACCCTTCGTCGGGGAAGATTAAACCGCCATGAAGACGAGGAAGGTGTTTCACGTGTGGAAGATTCCATAGAAGGCATTGGGTCCGGATGACTTGACTCATTCATTTTAATGATGATATTATTCTCTAAAGGAATTTGACCACAACTATTTTGTAAAATAAATACTACATAATTCCAACCTACCGTCTTTTTGCTGATTAACATTGGATGAACCTCCTTCAGTAGTTTGGCTGTGCAATTGGGGGACGTTTCCCGGTGGGATAACACCTTTTACTCCTATTTCCCTCACGCCGGTGGATCAGTCAGCGATACTCTGGTCGCACGCAGAATATCTACTCAGGTGTTTGAAACCACAGGTTACGCTTTTTGGTGTGCATTTACCACCACTTCATCTTTTCTTAATTTGGTCAGCCCTCTCCTTGGCCAATGGATATCATATGGTTGAGCAATTCATTTAATTGAGGCTGCTGGCCCTGCTGCTTCCAGGCCTGTTTCTGGAGCCTTCCTCCTCTGGTCCCATCAGACCGCTCCTCTGTACTCGCTGGAGTGATCCAGGTAGCCCACAAGGGCTGGGCTCTGAGCTTTTCCCCAGGAGGCTGGAAGGGTGCAGGTGCTTTCGTTGCTGGGCGCTGGTTTTGTAACAGTGTAGCACTTTTAAAAGCACTGCAGTGTTCCTGGTATATCCAACTGTTTTCTGGCAACAATAAAAGTGCTAAAATAGCTATGATGGTTAATGGACCTGCTGGGGAGAGATCAGAGTTTTGTCTAGTGGCAGTGTTGACTCATCTGTGGTGGCGCAGAGGATTAATATGCCTGCTGCAAAGATCGTGTACTATGCAGATTACAGAACATTGTTTTATGTGCATAGCTCAGTGGGTTACTGCTTATGCCAGAGAGATTGTTTAGTTACTGTGCTGTTCATAAGTTACAATCATAATCTAGTTTAGAAAGTTCTGTTGTTTCCCAGTATTTCATTATCCTCATTTTGCTAAAAAGGGATTGTTAGGGTAGAAATATGTTCTGAATCCTGAGTTTGGGCTTCTCCAGACCAAGCACTCTTAAAATGCCTACCAGGATTGATCACGTGAATCCTACATCCTGTAGACCTCTTTGTCTTATGTAACATTTTCTATACACCAATTTACACATGTATGATTCATTGTCTCTGTATGTGTGTGATGTAAAATGCTCCAACACCCTACACTGGTATGAGAGGGCTATAAAACAAATGAAATACAAGTGAGAGAGGAGCTAGGGAGAGATGAGAGGCACTGTTGGAGGGGGATAGTGAGGAAATCATTGAAGACCCCCATAAAGATTACCTTATCCTGTGCACTGTAAGGTCATCATTTACTATGCTGTAATAACAAATACAATTGAATATATAATGAAAAATGTGTTGTAGAATGCACCATATTTCCCAAATGTTCTTGGGGAAAGAAACCCCCCAAACTCTCCTAGTAGTGGTCAGGTTTGCTCAGAGCGCTTGCTTGCCATTCACTGTATGGGGGCTGGTCTAACAAAACCTGCCAGGGCTACTTTGGGTTCCCAGTCCGGCCCTGATAGCCTGCCTGACAGCTAAGCCCCACTCCTGACAGGGCTGCCTGTGTTTACATTGCTCTTCTGCTGCCAACTCAGGGATTTGGAACTGCTGTACAGCCACAACCTTGATCAAGTTTGCCATGCCGCCACCTTCGCTCCCCACTCTGCGCACGTAGTGTCTTATCAAGGGCTGTAGGCATCACTGCTGTACCAGTGATCCAGCTCCCTCCAGAACTCTGCCTTGGAGCGCAGTCACAGCAGCATTCGACTCACAGGCCGACACACATGTCTTGAGCCCAGTTGGCCATTATCCAATTTACTAACTTGTGTAGGTTGTTTTTTTGCTTCAGTCACTACTAGAATACATTCATGGTCCGGGAGGACCATGGAGGGAATTGGCAATAACCATCACCAAACTGTCAGTGTGAAAGGGACGCTTTGTAGCAGATCAGTGCCTTCTAACCTGTGATCATAATTTGGTCCTAATAACCTTAGCCCTATTAGCTTTTACTCACAAAAGTGAGGCAAATTCCTGATATATCTCTGATTGCCTGGGCCAGGGGCATTTCTTCTCTCCCCGCCAATGCTATAGAAATTGTGGAATGAATGCACAATAAATAGTGAGGCAGCATGGAGACATGCACGTACGTCTGAGGTTGACTCCTCTTGGGCCACCGAAAGGTGTACCTACACATAGGTGCCGATCACGATCCGGTAAAAAATTCCCCCGTGCGACTCGTATCGGGTCTTTTTACCGTACGAATCGTACAAGTGCTGTACGAACTGGCAATCACGATTCGCATGGTAAAAAGTCCATACGAACCGCACCGGGAATCATTCCCCACACGTCCTCGGGTCGGAAAATGTGTCCGACACGTCCTCGGATGATTTACCTTACAAACGTAAAAATCCAAGTCCGACCGAGGAATCACGATCCATCCCGTGCGTCCGAGCCTACAACCGTATGGAAAAAACACCGTCCGCACCGAACACCAATAGCAACCATGGAGACATGTGCCCGCATACGCGCCCAACACTCCCCCCAGCCCCCGTACGTCCGACACGTACCCCCCGTATATGTATACCCCCACCCGTCTATGTACACCCCAGTACATTCCAGTCGTACCCCCACCCCAGTACGTGTCGTACCACCGTCAATGTACACCCCCCCACCCCTGTACGTGTCGTACCACCGTCTATGTACACCCCAGTACGTTCCAGTCGCACCCCCACCCCAGTACGTGTCGTACCCCCCGTGTACCTACACCCCAGTACGTTCGAGCCACACCCCCACCCCAGTACGTGTCACAGCCCCGTCTACCTACACCCCAGTACGTTCCAGTCGTACCCCCACCTCAGTACGTGTCGTACCCCCCGTGTACCTACACCCCAGTACGTTCGAGCCACACCCCCACCCCAGTACGTGTCATAGCCCCGTCTACCTACACCCCAGTACGTTCCAGTCGTACCCCCACCCCAGTACGTGTCGTACCACCGTCAATGTACACCCCCCCACCCCTGTACGTGTCGTACCACCGTCAATGTACACCCCCCCACCCCTGTACGTGTCGTACCACCGTCTATGTACACCCCAGTACGTTCCAGTCGTACCCCCACCCCAGTACGTGTCGTACCACCGTGAACCTACACCCCAGTACGTTCGAGCCCCACCCCCACCCCAGTATGTGTCATACCCCCGTGTACCTACACCCCAGTACGTTCCAGTCGTACCCCCACCCCTGTACGTGTCGTACCACCGTCAATGTACACCCCCCCACCCCTGTACGTGTCGTACCACCGTCAATGTACACCCCCCCACCCCTGTACGTGTCGTACCACCGTCAATGTACACCCCCCCACCCCTGTACGTGTCGTACCACCGTCTATGTACACCCCAGTACGTTCCAGTCGTACCCCCACCCCAGTACGTGTCGTACCACCGTCAATGTACACCCCCCCACCCCTGTACGTGTCGTACCACCGTCAATGTACACCCCCCCACCCCTGTACGTGTCGTACCACCGTCAATGTACACCCCCCCACCCCTGTACGTGTCGTACCACCGTCTATGTACACCCCAGTACGTTCCAGTCGTACCCCCACCCCAGTACGTGTCGTACCACCGTCAATGTACACCCCCCCACCCCTGTACGTGTCGTACCACCGTCAATGTACACCCCCCCACCCCTGTACGTGTCGTACCACCGTCAATGTACACCCCCCCACCCCTGTACGTGTCGTACCACCGTCTATGTACACCCCAGTACGTTCCAGTCGTACCCCCACCCCAGTACGTGTCGTACCACCGTCAATGTACACCCCCCACCCCTGTACGTGTCGTACCACCGTCAATGTACACCCCCCCACCCCTGTACGTGTCGTACCACCGTCAATGTACACCCCCCCACCCCTGTACGTGTCGTACCACCGTCTATGTACACCCCAGTACGTTCCAGTTGTACCCCCACCCCAGTACGTGTCGTACCACCGTCAATGTACACCCCCCACCCCTGTACGTGTCGTACCACCGTCTATGTACACCCCAGTACGTTCCAGTCGTACCCCCACCCCAGTACGTGTCGTACCACCGTCAATGTACACCCCCCCACCCCTGTACGTGTCGTACCACCGTCTATGTACACCCCAGTACGTTCCAGTCGTACCCCCACCCCAGTACGTTCCTGGCGCACCCCCAACACAACCTCCTAAGTACGGAGCGCACCCCATGCCCCAACATCACAACCGCATGTACGAGTCGTACAAAGCCACACACAAGGACCAAATCGTACAACCAAATGGCCCATGTACACACCGTACACACGCTCAAAACGCACGTACACAACAAGGACAAAACAAAACAACTCAACAATACACCATTCGAAAGGCACACAGCCACTAAACATGGCCAACAACCACTAAAATAACACAATCACTGACCTGCAACTGTCAAAAACAAACAGAGGCCCAATACACCACCACTCCTTATAACACACCCACCCAAAATTCAAACACTGCCACACCCACCCATGGACCAATAAAAAGGGCCCACACACACAAACCATGAGCCTTTGCAACAGACCCACTGCTGCCAGACACCACAGAACCAGACTACAAGCGACACCACATCTTACACTTGCACACCTTCACACGACCACCCTCACAAACACCCTCTCATCACATTCACACACACACACAACCATCCACACCCCCCCCCAACATCCACACACCCCCCACACCCACACCATCCCCACCCACACCCCTCACCATGCCCACTACCAAGAATCCAAAGTTCAGTCACCGAGAGTTGGAGGTCCTTGTTGATCAAATCCTCAGAGTCGAGCCACAGATCTTTGGAACATTGGTCAGAAGCACCAGCCAGGCAGCCAAAACAGCCATGTGGCAGACCATCGTCGATGCTGTGAATGCTGTTGCGGACACCAGGAGGACCAAGCAGGATTGCCAGAACAGGTGGTACGATCTGCGGAGGAGGGTCAGAGCCAAGAGACAGGAGGAACACGACCAGGCCAACGCCACCGGAGGAGGGCCCTCCCGCAGACCCGTACAGTACCATCCCTGGGAGGAGAGGGTGATGGCCATACTGCCGGTGGAGGCAGTTGAAGGAGTAGAAGGACTCCGAGACCCGGGTGAGTACACAAACAACGCACCTCACATGGGGGGAACTGCAACCACAACCAAAATTAATAACAGGCACGCAACCACCACAAGCCATCGCATTACTCAACCACACTCCATGAGCAGGCACATGCCACTGCTGCCACCATGCCCCATGCACCCAGCTGGACAATGTCAAGTCACAGGCCACAGAAGACAACAACACATGACACGGTAACCCGGATGGCGGGAGGCTGGGCACCAAGAATCACATAGTGCGACTCCAAAGCAGACAACAATGCCCTCTGCCCATATGGCCTAGGTCACAGCCAGACAAACACTGTGTCCCAACACAGGAATGACTTGCCAGCAAATGGCGGATGCCTTGCATCAACACATGGGGGTGAAGGCACTGTTTTGCACATGCCAGCAGCTAATGAACAGCCAACAGTGTGAAAGAGTGGCAGCACACACCACCACAGCAGCAGCGCACAGACACACAGCAGACAAAATGGGTGCCTGGAGATCAGAAACAAACTCACATCAACAGGCCAAGGGCCACTCAAAGATCTGCTAACAGTGTGTGCCCAGGAAGCTGGGCCAAGGTGACAGAGGGTGACACACGGAGGGAGGGAGAGGGGGACACAGAGGGAGGGAGAGGGGGACTGAGAGGGAGGGAGACACAGGAAGATGGACAGAGGGAGGAGGCTGACACACAGAGGGAGGGAGAGGGGGACAGAGAGGGAGGGAGAGGGGGACAGAGAGGGAGGGAGACACAGGAAGATGGACAGAGGGAGGAGGCTGACACACAGAGGGAGGGAGAGGGGGACAGAGAGGGAGGGAGAGGGGGACAGAGAGGGAGGGAGAGGGGGACAGAGAGGGAGGGAGACACAGGAAGATGGACAGAGGGAGGAGGCTGACACACAGAGGGAGGGAGAGGGGGACACAGAGGGAGGGAGAGGGGGACAGAGAGGGAGGGAGAGGGGGACAGAGAGGGAGGGAGACACAGGAAGATGGACAGAGGGAGGAGGCTGACACACAGAGGGAGGGAGAGGGGGACACAGAGGGAGGGAGACACAGGAAGATGGACAGAGGGAGGAGGCTGACACACAGAGGGAGGGAGAGGGGGACACAGAGGGAGGGAGACACAGGAAGATGGACAGAGGGAGGAGGCTGACACACAGAGGGAGGGAGAGGGGGACACAGAGGGAGGGAGAGGGGGACACAGAGGGAGGGAGAGGGGGACACAGAGGGAGGGAGAGGGGGACAGAGAGGGAGGGAGAGGGGGACAGAGAAGGAGGGAGACACAGGGAGAGCAAATCAGTCCTGTGGTGTGTGGGAATGTCTGCTCGTCAGCAGGTGGACTGCGTGCATGTAGACAAGGGTGGCCAGTGCCAGAACCCCCCCTCTTCATCATGGCAAAACGCAGGGCCATGTCACAACCTGTACACGAGCACAAGGACAGCCACCTGCATCATATGAGTGTGTGGATCCACTCCATGTGCACATGTACAGTGCTACAAGGAAGGCGCAAATGCATAGCTCGGCACACATGCACACTCCACTGCTGACTGCAGTCACACTTGACGCAGCAAGTAAGACTGTGCCACACATAGTTAAAGGGGCCAAATTGGTGCCCAAGGGACACACACATGCACAAGTGCACTGTGAGTGGAATGCAAGACAGATCCTAATTCCAAGAGGAAATGTGCCAACTTTGTAACGGATGAAACATGGATGTTGCATGGATCAAAATTAACATTTTCTCTCTCACACACAGGTCAACGTCGTGCTGCACCCCCCAACACTGGGGGGGAACACTCACAGGACCCGGATCTGCAGGAGACCGATCCCACCGGCAGCGACCACTCTCACCACTCTGCGGACGACCCCGACCGACCTGGCCCCTCTGGTGTCCAACCACCTGCAGCACCTGCGTCAGGTACAACCGTGCCAACCACCACCCCCACTCCTGCCACATCCCAGGAGACACCCAGGATCCCTGCCCCAACACCACAATGCAGCCAGGCTCGCCAGGAGGGACACGGTGTCCCGGGCACCCAGGAGGAGGCAGGCGACAACGCCAATGCCACCCCTCAGGGGTCCCGGAGACCCGATGTGCCCACAAGTGCAGGCCAGACGCAAGTGGGCAGGGGTGGTGGGAGTGGAGGACGGCGGAGGCGCGAGCCTGACCAGTTGGCTGGGGATCCGGTATTTTCACATGTCCGTAACATCCTGGACTCATACCGGCAGGACACCACGGGCATGGCCCAGGTTGTGTCCGTCCTCGAGGGGATCAAGGTCCAGCAGGCCCAGCAACATGCGGAGCTAATAGCCTGTCTACAGCTACACCAACGGAGGATGGAGGACAGACAGGCTGAGCAAGTGACGGCGTCCCAGGGGATTCACGCTGAACTCCGTCGGATGGCCGACACCATGGCCGACCCTCCCTGTGCCAGAAGGCGGAGAACATCACCACCCACAGGGAGGGATCATGAGGAGGAGCAGGAAACATCCGACGGAGCATCCCAGACGTCGTCACGGCCTGCTGCTGAGGTTCCCCGCAGGAAGCCGGGTCGTCCACGGAAAGGACCGTGAGGGTGGCTGCTACATCACCATCTCCCAGGACACCTGGCCTGGCACCTGGCCCACTGGAGCAACAGCATCACAGCATCAAGAGACATTCTCTGCCACATGGCCCTGCTGGTCACTGGCTGACCAATGTTGACAAAGACTGTGGCATGGACTCTGAGGATTTCCAATGGCAAGGACACCAACTCCCCTACTGAACTTTGGATTCCCTAATCCCGGAAAGCCCCCCACTTTGTCCCCCCCCCCTAATAAATCACACCATTAAGAGTAGATGCCTGCTGGTAGCATTATTACCTAACATGTGTCTTGTACAGTCTAAACATGCCTGAGTCATCTGTTCACTTCAACCATCCACACCCTGGGGCCTGAGTCTGGCACAGGACACATGGGTCACAGTTTATTAGGCAAGACAGACATGGAGCATCATACACACCCGTGATGTGCAGAACCAGCTGAGGGGGTGGCCGAACAACCGTGCTGACAGACACATTGAGTACAGCAACAGTCATTCGCAGAGGTCAGGGAACCTGGCCCGTGTCCTGGGGGGCACCCAGGTACGTGTAGACAGGTGGCAGAACCATGTCCTGCAAGCTTGAGTCCGGTGGATGCAGAGAATGGGGGCCTGGACAACGTTGGATGCATGGGGATGGCACATGTCACACTACCCACACAGTCATGGACATCATGCCCAATACACAGTCTCAGCACACACACACAGCTTGCATCTTGCCACTCGACACATTGACACATAGCCACAATCTGGGAATACCATGCCAGACATGCAGGATGCACCGTGCCAACACACCAGCATTGACTGAGCAGAGGCACCTTGGAGGCATAGGGACACCTTTAATAGTCATGTTTTTGGGATTGCAGAGGCAACTTGAAGTACACATGAACACATCATGTGGAGTAACATGTGGCTCAAACACTGGCACCCCCCTTCTGCAGCACAAATGCGTGATAGCCATGGTACTGGCACACAAGCGTCGGCTAACAGCTAAATACCCACAGCTGCACACGGAGAGCCTGCCATACACCATAGATCCGCTGATGTGGAAGTCCCACGCCATGTCAAGCCAATGTCAACCGTATGTGTCCGAGGGCAGTGTCACACACATTGATGCCATCATCACAATCCACCATCCCATCACTGATGACTGACAACCAGGCAGCCCATCTATTCTGGTGTACCCAGCTGCATGTCGTGTCCCATGGGGATGCAACATGACTGCAGAGGAACCAAACCCCGACCTGGGCAGTGTGCACACATCGTGAACAACTGCCACACCCAATACACCCCAGATGCATCCCTTACCCCATGGAGACTTCCAAACGTGTCCGTGCCTGTAACGCTGAGTCAGCCCACGATGCCATGTCCATGAGGAATAGCAGTGCCACAACAATGCAACCAGCAGATGGCATGCGCAGGTACCTGGGGAAGAGAGACACACAAGAAGTCAGCCACAAAAAGCACAGCCACTTGCATGTGCATTGACTCGACACATGTATGGATGACAACATGCTAGGTCACAATTATGACTGGGGAAATACTACCATCACTGCCACCATCACTCCAGTGACACACCCACACACACCTCTGACTCACGTGCCATACATGCAGGTGGACACACACATCACAACACATGCCACACGGGGACCAAGGCGTGCACACTCAGACACTGGTACTCACCACTAAGCAAAGAAGTCGCGTATGAGCCGAGTCCGGATGTCCTCTTGCGGCTCCACATCCTCCACATCACTAGCCCCATTGCCAAGCCCTTCGTCCTCCACGGGTGGATGGTCCTCGTCATGTTGATTCAGGATGAGTGGCACAGCTCTTTCAACTGCCATGTTGTGCAGCATGCAGCAGACCATGAAGATCTTGCAAACCTTTGCCGGGGCATATGGGAGTGCGCCGCCGGTCTTGTGGAGGCACCGGAATCGGCTCTTCAGCATGCCAAACGTCCTCTCTATCACTCGCCTTGTCCGGCCATGGGCGGTGTTGTAGCGGAGCTGGGCCGGCGTGATGGGGTTGCGGAGAGGTGTCAGCAGCCAAGGCATGTTGGGATAGCCAGCGTCCCCTACATGGGAAGCACATGGACATCGTTAGAACTGGCGAAGCGGTAGTGCTGCTCGGCCAAACAGAATACAGGACAGACAGACTGTACCCACCAACAACACATGCTCGTTCGTTGCGCAGCTGCATCATCATATCAGGCATCCCGCTACGCCTCATGATGTAGGCATCGTGTGCTGATCCTGGAAAACGAGCACAGACATGTGAAATCACCATGTTGGACAGACACACCACAAGGGCATTGATGGAGTGGTAGTGCTTCCGATTGCGGTACGCCACCTCCCGTGCGTGTGGTGGTACCAAACCTACATGTGTCCCATCTATGGACCCAATGACATGGGGCATCCCTCCCAGGGCATAGAAACCACGCTTGACCTCAGTCATCTGTTCAGGGGTTGGGAACTTGATGAAGTCATCCAGGTGAATCAACATGGCCTCCAAGAAATCATGCAGCACACCGCTGAACATGCTCTGGGACATGCCACCAACATGAGCTATGGTATTTTGGAAGGTACCCGTGGCAAGGAAATGTACGGCAGCCATTACCTTCAGCTGGGGTGTCAGTGCCGTAGGATACCTGTGCTGCGGTTGCAGGTGTGGTGCCAGTCTCGCCGTCAGCTCCAGAATCAACGGTTGGGTGAAGCGGTAGAGCCGGATCCTGTCATTCTCCTGCATGGTGGCCAAGTCTGGAATTCTTCGGGCAACAGGAGGCGCTCTGCAGTAATTTGGAAGTGACAAGGAAGAGTGAGTGCACTACGAGAACAACTCATGTCTACTGAGCACATGTAAATCTGGCAATACACACATGCCACATAGGGAGTCAGGCATGTGCTACATGCCCAGGACACGTATGGATGCAAGGTGACACTCCTTCCAAGACCCAGCTACACACGGTGATTGAGAACCTCCCCATGCCACGCCATGGAAATAGCTGTGTCCCAGTGCAAGTGCACTGCCCGACGCAAGACAGGAGTGACATACACCCACACATCAGCAGAAGTGTGATGCCGATTGCAGAGACTGGCAGCGGAACACTTGAGCCACAGGTCACATGACATTACACTAGTCCAGCCCACACACCTTGCCATGAAGGTGCACATGTCATGACTCACCACACATTCCTTGTGAGTTTGCTGACATGGCCTTGTCACGCAACTCCGTGTCCCTTGCATACATGTGCACCTCACATCCGAGAACACATGTGGCATGGTGTTGGGAACAGTGTGCAATGACAATCTACACACAGCCACATGTTGGTTGCTGCAACGGCTGCAGCTTTTGAGGGTGCTACAACATCAACCTGATGTAAATCCCGGACACATATATGGCATAGTCACATTGTGCACTGTGGGTAGTGATAAGTCATGTGTCATGAACCCTGTACCTGGCATCATGGGACACTTCCGTGTGTTGGTGTCGGTGCCATGCCAGTGACGCTCACCCCAAGTGCGCAGTCCCACATGCACACATGTCAAAGGAGTCAAGGGCATGCCTGGCACACATTGCACCCTCACACAGTACACATGTACACATCTCATCATACATCTGGTGCCTTCTCCACTCAGGAGGCATGTTCCACATCACAGCCTGTGACACCTGTGCCCCACACATGTGGTAATGCACAGACGATGCCTTGATGTCCATTCCTGGACAAGTATGTCCATCCATGGACAAGTATGTCCGCCCTATTCCTACATGTGTGTCGCCTATCACCACAGTGATGTGTAAAATCCGCCGTACTGCTGCTGAGAGGGCCTGTGCATGTTCCCAAATCACTGTGGGAGTGCTGCCGTATGTGTACCCATCGTGATGGCGAGCGTAGATGCGAGTGTACGGTCCGTGTCACTACGGGTACGCATACGCGTGCAGACCCATAGTGATGGAGAGCGTAGATGCGAGTGTACGGCCCTATCACTATGGGTCTGCACGCGTATGCGTACCCGTAGTGGTACGGACCGTACACTCGCATCTACGCTCACTATCACTATGGGTCTGCACGCGTATGCGTACCCGTAGTGGTACGGACCGTACACTCGCATCTACGCTCACTATCACTATGGGTCTGCACGCGTATGCGTACCCGTAGTGGTACGGACCGTACACTCGCATCTACGCTCACTATCACTACGAGTACGCATACGCGTGCAGACCCATAGTGATGGAGAGCGTAGATGCGAGTGTACGGTCCGTACCACTACGGGTACGCATACGCGTGCAGACCCATAGTGATAGTGAGCGTAGATGCGAGTGTACGGTCCGTACCACTACGGGTACGCATACGCGTGCAGACCCATAGTGATGGAGAGGGTAGGCATGCATGTACGGGCCGTTGGCATGCATTTGGGGTGCCCGGGGGCCCCCACACGCACCGTACCTGTGTGTGATGCTCCAAATTACATAGGGGACAAGTATTAAGGCCTACATGCATGCTGGTTGTCATGGAGACCAAGTTCAAAATTCGAAATTGTTCTGGAAGGTGCACAGCAGAAGTCAGTTGGAATTTGTCTACTTTGTTGCAATGTGTTTGTGGGGCTGACATCATGCAGGAGAATGAAACCGATAGAGAACACACAGACTGCTAGGTTTGTAGGGATTGGTGGAAACATAGGATGCAAATGTGAGTGACCAATCTCTCTGTACTCCTGTGCATGAGACTGGGCAGAAGGGCACATATAAGGCAGCCAGGTCCCATGAGGGAGCACTTGCCTGCACATCTTTGCATTCGTCGACCCAGCTGCTGCTACTGATTCCCTGGAACCATGTCAAGGGCTGTGGAGAGGACACAGCCATTCACCCTGGAGGAGAACATGGCTCTGCTGGATGTGATCCTCCCACAGTACCCCATGCTGTATGGGCGACCAGGGTATCAGGTGAGTGCATAGGCCACTGCCACAGACTGTCCCTATGTTGTGACTGTGACTTCTGCCATTGCGTCCAGGTGTAACACACATGCCATGTACTGTCGGGGGGGTCCCAGGGGGGGGGTGCCTGATGTCTCCCAGCAGTGCCCTGAGACAGGAGGGGTGGGGGCCTATCACTCACAGCAGTGCCCTGAGACAGGAGGGGTGGGTCCAGAGTGCTCCCAGCAGTGCCCTGAGACAGGAGGGGTGGGTACAGTGTGCTCCCAGCAGTGCCCTGAGACAGGAGGGGTGTGTGCCTATCACTAACAGCAGTGCCCTGAGACAGGAGGGGTGGGTACAGAGTGCTCCCAGCAGTGCCCTGAGACAGGAGGGGTGGGTACAGAGTGCTCCCAGCAGTGCCCTGAGACAGGAGGGGTGGGTGTGATGCACAGTGTGAGCCTTGATCATTGATTGTGACATTGCCATCATTCCACCTGTGTACCCACTGTGGCACGTAGTGCTTTTTCCCCTCAACAGGGGATGATGTCCCTATGACAAAAGTGCAATGCGTTGGCTGCATGACATGCCTTGTTGTAACCAGCTAATTTGTACCCATATGTCTCTCTGTGACATGTGGCTGGTGTATTGATGTGGTGTCACTTGTTCTACCTCACAGGTAGGCGCCACTGCCAAGGAGCAGATCTGGCTGACCGCCGTCAGTGCCGTGAGGCGTGTGGATGGTCGGAGGCGGAGCCTTCCCCAGGTGAGGAAACGCTGGCAGGATATCCGGTGCTGGACGCGGAGGATTGCACGGCTCCTGCTGGGGGACTCACCTGAGAGCCACAAGAACCGCGGCCGCCGCCGTCTGAGCCACCTCCACAGGCGTGTGCTGCCGGTGGTCTTTCCAGACCTGGAGAGGCGCTTACAGGCGATGCAGCAGCCGGAAGGGGGTAGGTACATGTGTGTTTGTTGTGTGTCACCGGCATTTGTAAGGGCACAGTAGCATGAATTCACTGGCAGGGTTTAAAGGTGCTGTGCAGATCCTGTTTGCCCCAGTATAGCGCTGTGCCCCTGCCACCCTTCCCCTCCTTGCAATGTGTTCCCTGGTCTGTGTGTAGTCACTCCTCCACAGGGTAATGTAGGCTGGCGCTTTGTCCACGGGAACAATGTCTGTAGCATCATGTGTGGGGGTGGTGTGTAACAGGTTGTGGGACATTGCCTGTGCACTGTCAAGTTCACTGCATGTGGGTTCCATATCAGTTGGCACTGATGCTGACTCCAGACATGGGAGTTGGTCTCTCATGTGTCATGCCTTACAGCGCGCATGTCCCATGTAGTGGCCTGTGACATGATGTGCATGAGTGTGCGATACACATAGTGCAGGGATGGTGACGTGTGTTGCAGTCATTACCATTCAGTAGCATGTAGTTGCGTGCCCACTACTGTCCCCTGGGGCACCTTTTCCTCAGTGGTGTATGTGTCATCATAAACGTGGCCACTGTCAGTGTCTACAGCGTAAGTTGTGCTCTCTGCCATTGTCCCCTGTCACCATGTATATAGACGTGCTATTTTGTACAGGTGTCCACTGTGCAGCCTGACCTGATTGTCCTTCTTCATACTCACAGTTGCCAGTGCCTGTGTGTCTTGCTATACTCATCTGAGGATGGGCACTGGTACCACATTATTTGTACAGGCGCACCTTGGCTGTTTGGCGTTCAATCTCGCTTTTTGCCTGCCCCTGTGTGTATCACCCAGACTATGAGATGTTGGTGCCACCTGTGTCTCAACAATTTGCCTCGTGTAGGGTCTTGTTGGGGCGGGCAATGCCTATGTGTTAAATCCTGATTACCACTTGCTGGGTCTGGGCAGTGTGTGATGTGTCTGGACACACACGCAATGTGCAGTGACAGAGTCATGTTGTGCATGTTTTCAGCATTACCTATGCAGCATGTGTCTCAAGTTCATGGATATGGTCCCTGGTCATGGGTATTTTCGCCAACGCTGTGTGGTGCAGATGCAGTGCTGGATTGTCCCCAGGGCCTGGGTGCTATGTCAGACTCCTTTTCCTGTGTTTAGCTATTGTCTCATGCTCTCCATGGTATTTCAGTGGCATGGTGGCTCAACCAACTGTGTGTTTCATGCCCTACATCGGTACCCTGTTCAGTAGATGTTAGGGATCTTCCTTTTCAGGCCATGCAATGTTACCTATGTGGATTGGACTCATGTGACAGATGTGTACAGATGTCTGATTATTTCTGTCTCTCCACCCTGCCCACAGCATCGTCGGGGGACACAGAGGGAGACATGGACACAGACCAGGCGGAGGGACCGAGCACCAGTGCCAGCCGTGACATCGGGTCTGGCACATCGAGTGGTACAGAGGCGGAGGAGAGTGTGGCCGAGGACCTGTCGACTGGCACATCAGACTACGAAGCTGACAGGTCCGGGGACGATGTCTCCGAGTGGGCGGAGGCTGCACCAGCAGCTGACAGCGGAACAACACCTCGCACCGCCCCCTCAGTTTCCACCAGCCGCCTCCCACTTGCTCGTGTCCCTTCCCAGCG
Source organism: Triturus cristatus (assembly GCF_964204655.1). Lineage (NCBI taxonomy): Eukaryota > Metazoa > Chordata > Amphibia > Caudata > Salamandridae > Triturus > Triturus cristatus. The sequence goes on along the minus strand of NC_140588.1, from coordinate 415,821,592 downwards.
TGCCCGGTCACAGCATGTCTCCTTCCTGCCAGGCACCGCACCCCCTGCCCCTGTCTCCACTGCTGCCGCCAATGCAGAGTCTGTGGACATCCAGCGGCAACTGCAGGTTGGTCAGGCTGCGATCCTTAATGTCCTCCATGCCCACGGCAAAACCCTCACCAACATCGAGGCTTTCTTGGAGGGCATTCATTCATCGCAGGCTGACCAACGCAACTTGCTGAGGTCCATCGACTCCACACTGACTGCAGCAGTGGGTCTCCTGCAGCGCGACCTCCCCCCACCTACCCCTGCCCCATCCACACTTCCCGCTCCCATGCCTGTCACACGTACACCCAGACTTCGGCATGCACCCACATCAACGGACACGGGCACCACACCAGCAGGGAAGGTCCACCGCACTCCTCCTGACACGCACACACAGGGTGAGGTAGGCACACCCACTGGGTCGGGGGGCAAACGTGTGACACGCAGCCATAGTGGGAGTCCGCATTCCACCCAGTCCACTCCCTCCAAATCCCCTCCCCTCAGCTCTCCTGGCCACATCTCCCCCAAGGACACCTTCATGGCCGCTCTGTCCCTGAGCCCCACAGTTACACCACCACGCAAGCGGTCAAGGAGGTCCCCGGTCAGGGTGGTTGAGTCTCCCCCCCTGTCTCCACCCTCCCCCGGTGGCGCTGCGACCCATCCCTCTGACCCCCCCCCCTCCTTGGGGCCTGAGGTCCCTTCGGGTGCAGGGGACTCCCTGGAGGACCTTGCAAAGGTGTGTAGTGCCATCCTGGCCTCCGCCTTTGGCACTGACCCACCCCCTGTGGTGGAGTCCTCCATCCCTGCACCCACAACGCCGCCCCTTTGCCCTGATGTCCCTGCGGTGCCTGTTGCTTCTCCCCCCCCCTGATGCCCTCACCAGTGTGGAAGACGATGCCATTTGACTGTGCAGGCAATGTAGGGGACACGCATCCCACTGTGTCCCCCATCCAGCTGAGAATCATTGACTGCCCTATGGGCTTTGTGAAGATTGAACTGCCTGCGATCCACGGACATTGTGCTCATGCTGAATAAAGCTTAATTTTGTTTTCATTATCACACTACTGCTATGCTGGTATTGGTGTTGGTGGGGCTGCTACATGGTTTTGGGTGGTGTGTAAGGGTTTGGGTGTGTGGGATGTGTAGTAGTGTACTGCTCATTGGTGGGACCCTGTGATCTGTGTGCCATCACAAGGTGTTGGCTAACTTTCTTTGTTCATGTAAGCAGTTACTGCATGGTGCACTTGTCCCAGGGTGTATTCCTTCCTCTGTGTACCCAGCTTTCTTCCCTGCAGGGTGTTCCCAATGTTTAGCGCAGAGCTGTGTCTACATGAGCTGTGTGTGTGACGGAGCCCTTCTACTTTGGCCATGCATGCAGGGCCATGTCTCCACCTGCGACAATCGTGGCATCCTTGGTGATCACTGTACTTGTGTGTGGAGTCTGTTGACATGAGTTCATGGGGACATGTTCCCTTGTAGCCAGTATGCATGTGGATAATTCTGGCCTCACACACATGTGTTACACCCCTCCTGTATCAGGGCACTGCTGGGAGTGATGGGCACCCACCCCTCCTGTCTCAGGGCACTGCTGGGAGGACTCCACACCCACCCCTCCTGTCTCAGGGCACTGCTGGGAGGACTCTGCACCCACCCCTCCTGTCTCAGGACACTGCTGGGAGGACTCCACACCCACCCCTCCTGTCTCAGGGCACTGCTGGGAGGACTCTGCACCCACCCCTCCTGTCTCAGGGCACTGCTGGGAGGACTCCACACCCACCCCTCCTGTCTCTGGGCACTGCTGGGAGGACTCTGCACACACACCTCCTGTCTCTGGGCACTGCTGGGAGGACTCTGCACACACCCCTCCTGGGTCTGGACACTGCTGGGGGGACTCTGCACACACCCCTCCTGGGTCTGGACACTGCTGGGAGGACTCTGCACCCACCCCTCCTGTCTCAGGGCACTGCTGGGAGGACTCTGCACACACCCCTCCTGGGTCTGGACACTGCTGGGAGGACTCCACACCCACCCCTCCTGTCTCAGGGCACTGCTGGGAGGACTCTGCACCCACCCCTCCTGTCTCAGGGCACTGCTGGGAGGACTCCACACCCACCCCTCCTGTCTCTGGGCACTGCTGGGAGGACTCTGCACACACCCCTCCTGGGTCTGGACACTGCTGGGGGGACTCTGCACACACCCCTCCTGGGTCTGGACACTGCTGGGAGGACTCTGCACCCACCCCTCCTGTCTCAGGGCACTGCTGGGAGGACTCTGCACACACCCTCCTGTCTCTGGGCACTGCTGGGAGGACTCTGCACACACACCTCCAATTTCTGGATATGTACGCTTGGGACATACACGGTGTGGGTGCGCTCCATGCATTCGAGGTGAGGGTACGGGTCGTACTTACACTGTTGGGGTGGGGGGTACGCTCCATGCATACGCGGTTGGGGGTACGGGTCGTACTTACACTGTTGGCATGGGGGGTACGCTCCATGCATACGCGGGTGAGGGTACGGGTCGTACTTACACTGTTGGCATGGGGGGTACGCTCCATGCATACGCGGGTGGGGGTACGGGTCGTACTTACACTGGTGGGGGTGGGGGTACGGTCCGTACGTCCGCGGGTGAGGGTTCGAGTCGTACTTACACTGTTGGGGTGGGGGGTACGCTCCATGCATACGCGGTTGGGGGTACGGGTCGTACTTACACTGTTGGCATGGGGGTTACGCTCCATGCATACGCGGGTGAGGGTACGGGTCGTACTTACACTGTTGGGGTGGGGGGTACGCTCCATGCATACGCGGGTGGGGGTACGGGTCGTACTTACACTGTTGGCATGGGGGTTACGCTCCATGCATACGCGGGTGAGGGTACGGGTCGTACTTACACTGTTGGGGTGGGGGGTACGCTCCATGCATACGCGGGTGGGGGTACGGGTCGTACTTACACTGTTGGCATGGGGGGTACGCTCCATGCATACGCGGGTGGGGGTACGGGTCGTACTTACACTGTTGGCATGGGGGGTACGCTCCATGCATACGCGGGTGGGGGTACGGGTCGTACTTCCACTGTTGGCATGGGGGGTACGGTCCGTACGTCCGCGGGTGAGGGTTCGAGTCGTACTTACACTGTTGGGGTGGGGGTACGCTCCATGCATACGCGGGTGGGGGTAGGGTCCGTACATATCCGTCCCCACGCTATGTGATGCTTGTGCGGGCCGTACCGAGGCCTTTGCCACGTGGGTACGATCCGTCCCGCCATTGTTGGGGTGACGTGTGTGTGGGCGTGGTACGACTCGTACCCACGCTCTTGAGGCGTGGGTACGGGACGTACCTGTCTGGTTGTGTTGCCGGTTCGCGTGGTGACGGACTTCCGTTGTGGCGGTCGCTGGCTTATCAGGACACACCCCCACCCCCTCGTGGTGACCAGGGCATGGGAGTCAGGTATGTCCAGGCCATGTGTGACTTATGTGGTTGTTTTGTGGTCTGCCCTGGTCGTGCCACCCCCACCCCACCCCACTTTTCCCCCTCCCTTAGTTATTCTGACCTTCTGCGGCGTCTGCGTCGGTGCCTGTAGAGCAGGTGGACTGCTATGAGGGCAGGGATGACTCGTAGGTTCGGGTCCATGTCTGTCCGTCGCGTACTGGTACTCCAATCGCGTCGTCCTGTCGCGTACGGGTCCTCCTTGGTGGCGTCGTCCTGTGTGTCCGTCACGTACTGGTCCTCCTTGTTCGCGTCGTCGTCTGTCCGTCGCGTACTGGTGGTCCTTGTTCGCGTCGTCCTGATTTCCCAGCAGTTTTTGGCTGCCGCAAAATATTCACCGTGCGGGGTGACGTCGGTGCGAATCGTGATTCCTGGGTCGTGAATGGCTGGCTGCGAGCGTCCCGACGTCAGGTCGGCACTTTCCCGGATCGCATTGGTAGGTGTTTTTTTGTTCGGTCGGACTTTTTTACGAATCGTACGGTCATGGTGTACCCGTGCGATTCGTAATTCCTTGTTTGTAGAAATTGACGACCGGGTACGCGTCGGACGGAGAATATGCTCCGTCCGACGGTTCGTACCCGGTTTTTACCGGATCGTGATCGGCACCATAGTCTTTCCCTAGAGTCCATGTCTGGAAAGCAATTGGTATTCATGGGTTTGGGCAGTGAAGCAGTTTCCCATAATATATCCTAATATCACCTACCAGGGGTGGTAACCCTAACAGTGATGACCAGCAGGACATTGCATACATACTCTCTGCAAAGGAATTAACAGGCCCCTTTTCCAGCGAATCCTCTCCAGCCTAAACACCTGAGGATATATTTACATGGGAAGTTGTGTTGCTCTTGCCCACGCAACGTGGTGCAAGTGCGACCCAAGCCCAAAATGAAATTTATTAAGCCACGCAAGACCACGTTGCGTGGCCGAGTGGCTTCATAAATCTGGAGTAACGCAACGCAGCACAGCGCAAATTGCTGCGTTGCATTACTCTGCCTTGGGAAGGCAATCCATGGGCATTGTGTGGGTGTTCCCACACCACTCTTATGGACTTTGACACACTCCTTAATTTACCAAAAGTGGTAGACCTGGAACAGCGCCAAAAAGATACACCTTCTCAGAGGAGGATTAACGATCTTTAAATATCTTTATTTCTCCTTGTTACTTCCTCTTTCTATGTGTGCTGCATTCCGCAACACACATAGAAAGAGGAATGCCTCTCAGGATTGTTTTCGTGCAGGAAAGTACCCCTTCCTGCACAAAAACAATCCTGCATGCAACCCAGGCACCCTTGACCATTGTGCAAGGGTGCCTGCGTTGGTGCTGGCAGCCAAAACGGCATCAGTGCTGGGACAAAGGCAGGAATGCGCCGTATTCTTTTAAAAAGGGCACATTTCTGCCCTTTCACTGTCACGCAGTGTAGTGGAGCAAGGTGACTTGTTGTGCTGCGTGACTTTCTTATAAATATGTCCCCTGGTGAAGAGAGGCTGCAACACAAGTGAGTTTGAGTAAACTGCCTAGGGATGGCTCAGGGCTGGTGCCAGCCTGTCCAGCTCAACAGCACATCCTCCAAGAGACCCCCTCCCCCTTTCTCTTCAAGGTTCATTCCGATGGGAGATCTTCGGTTTCTCCTGCCCCCATGCCACGCTGACAGAGACAAGGCCCTGCCTGACTGTCAAACTTCCACAGAATACATGCTTTCGCTCAACAGCCACAGAGCAATGCAGGAAGGCATCAATCATATTACCTCAGGCACTGTCACTTAATACAAATTTGGGGACACATTTACAAGCCCCTTGTGCCATTTTTGCATCACTTTTCCCATGTTAAAAGTGACGCAAAAGTGGCGCAAGGGGCTTGTAAATCTGCCCCCAGGTTCTATGCATACCCAATTACGTCACCCTTCCTTCCTGGCAAGTGATATATTTTTGTGCTTCCTCCTCCTACTCCAAAATAGTGACTTGCCCAGCTGCCTGCAAGACCAATGCATCTTCTGCAATAACTGTCTGGACACTCAGCTAAGACATTCGGGAAGGCAGCCCTACAGCATGATTCATTTACCAGCTAAACTGGCACAAACCCAACGAATTTGCACTAATGCAAACAGTCAAAATGTATTAAAAATGGACTGAAAGCGGTTATGCCCATTGCAATGCACAATCACAGTGTAAATTCTTGCACAAATGTAGCAAACTTTGGTGTGAACCCCCAGCTAAATACTTGCAAGAATTGTGCAGTTATCAAGCAAGTCATCTAACGGAAAGTGGCGCCTGTCTGTTATCTGTTTGTTGCCTTCCTGGATCTATGCAAGTCCCAGAGATAAGCTGAGTGACCACCAACCCCTGTTGGCCCTGGTTCCAATTGCAGCCTCAGTCTGAGGAAGAGCTGTTGCTGTGGGGTTTAATTAGTACCAAAGGGCCCAGTAACAGAGGTACTGATGTCCCAGTTCAAAGCCTAAAGCATGTTTTTCTAGAGGGCATGCTGCAGTGTAATCCAGTGGGTGGGTTTGCATTTCCCACCCAGGGCTGAGACAGTTAACAACTTCATGCATGTGCTCGATCAGTGCGTCTTCTGCCTATTTTCAGATTCATCCATAGACCAAGAGAAGTTTGATCGGGAAGTGTATATTGTGCAGTGGCGTAGCTAGACCTTAAGGCGCCCGTGGCGACCTCTGCATTTGAGGCCCCGCTGCAGTGTGTAGAGCGGGGGGTGGCCGCTGCCCCCAAAACTCGTCCCGCCAGGGGAGGACCGCCCCTCCCCTCATATCCCCCCCTTGCAACGCCACTGATATTATGTGCTTAGTTAAGCACGTATGGGACCTGCAATAAGTTTTGCACTAAGGTAGTAAGCCATCAAACCAATAATGTATTTTACTGACCTTAACACATGCTTGTTATTCTTTCCATAGCACTCACAGAATACCAGACTGTGAAATGGTCAATACTTTTATTAGTTTTAATACTTAGGGTTACATCAAACATGAACATTTTGTAAAAGTTTACCAGACAACAGTTTTATAAATCGCATAATACATGAGTGGCAATTACAAAGAAACTAGAGTGTGGGACCAGCCCAGTCAAAGCTCTGAAAAATAATAATTGTATTCAAATACAAATGTTTGTTTCATCTAGTTAAATAATTCAAGCTAAATGGTAAAATACATCAACTGTAGATTAAAAGGTATGAATATAGGCATTGTGTTTATCATACAAAATAGTTCTCACTGAACCAGTCTACACATAGGGTCAATAGGAAAGTATATTGTCCTGGAATATAATTATGGAATGGCTTTCCTTCTTGTTGGCTTTTATAAAACATTCTCACTATATAGAAAGAAAGAAAAATCCAGTTTACTGTGACATCATTGAACAAACTGTGCCATTCTGAATAGGAATGTGAATGGTTTCCGACAATTTTACATGTGCAGCAAATTAGCATTCAGCCTTAAAGATATGTCAGTTTGTCTTTAAAGTGGTGAGCGCAGAGTAGATATCATGACTTACGTTAATGATTGCTTTACCGTGTTCTGGTTATAACAAAGAAGGTAAACACTAAAGAATTATCCTAAAATACATATTAATGCAACTAGAGTCAGTCGGAGGGATGTGTGGAAGTCTATAGTTCAGTCCTAATAATGTGCTGGTGCTTGGACAAGTGTTGAGTAACATGAGTGATATCACATTTGGCTATTTTTCCATGCATCCCATTGCATTAGTTTGCTTGCCCTTTTTAGGGGCCCATGGCCTTGCCTACCTTTGCCTGTTTGTTCTATAAGCACTCCAATTGAGGTCCTTGTTTTTTAGGTCTCGCCTGACCCAGCGCATGCGCTGGTCTGGCGAGACTTATTGAGAGGTCTCCAAAAAGTGCTACCAGGCCAGCCTAGAGCTACAGTGCATGTGCGCGGGTGCGCGCGCCGTGCTTGACCCCGATTACTTTCGCTTTTGCGGCCACACGGCCGCTTTGATGTTTGATCGCGATCACTTTCACTTTCGCGGCTTGGCATAGCCAATAGGTCTCGCTCTTGGGACCTTATAAGTATTTAGTTATGCAACTGTTGCATGGCTAAACACTTATAAGGCCCCAAAGGCGAGACCTATTGGCTATGCCAATGCTTGTCATCCTTGGCAGTAGACAGAGGGTGTACCTCAACTTCTGTCTCAGATGTCCTACTGAACACAAGCAAGCAGATTTGCTTTATACCCTCCTATTGTGTTCAGCATTGGCCCTATCCTTTCCCTAAAACACCAGGATGGAAGTGTGATACCGGCCGACAGCAGCAGAAAGGTACATCTGCCACTGGCAGTGGCACTGCCCATTAAAACGGGTATTATTGAGGCAGAGCCATATTGTTTCAAGGGGGTGGGTGGCATTTATGTAATTTTCTTTTGTGTAATTATTCAAAATCCCACAACAATAGATAACATTATGCAAAATACAAAAGTGGCATTTAGCGCTATATTTATTGCAAAATGCCTCCCCACGTCCATTTGGGAGGTGAGGACGTATTTCACGGTAAAAGAAATTGTGTAAAAAGCACAAACGTCGCCAATAACCCCTTCTCACATTCAGGTCATTTAACATTATTCCTGTGCTCCTGCGTAGCATAATGGCGTAATTGTGTGGATTTTGTACAACAAGTATAATATGAAATATGGGAAAATAAGTGTGATCACGCCAATGTAATAGAAGTTTTTGCCAGCTGTAGTTCTTACACCTTCTCTACCAGTATGGGTAATTTCATGGTGGTAGGCCGATGGCCCTCCGTGCATGTTTGATTAGGGTTAGGATTCACCCGTAGCCACAGGCAGGCGTGGAGTCGACTGCTGGAGGAATAGCAGTGCCTCTCTGCATAGCAGTTTGACTTTAGTTGTACTCACAGCCACTGCCAAACCACAAACCAGCAAAGGCTGAGCTGGTTCTGCTCAATACAGGAACATCAGACGGTGCTGCTGCTGTTGTGTCTCATGGAGTCTCTAGGAGGTATGTGGGCTGAGTGGGCCTGCTGATCCTTCTGCAAGCAAAAGGAGGTCCATTCTTTAACCCATAGTTAATGCAATGTAAATATAATTAATACTGAGTGTGGAAGTACTCGGTCTCTGAGACCGATCAAGCAGTTTGCTGCTAATGTCCTCTGCACAAAATAAACAATTGTGTGGTTTAAGCTCTTCGAGTCTAATTCTGGCTGCAGATTCTCAATGGTACTGCATTTGTTTAAGCATTGTTATTTTACATGAATCCATCTAAAGAAGTACACAGATGTCATGTTTATAGGAAATGTGGAACCATGGTTTACACTGGACCAAAGCAGATCGTGAGAATTTGACAAAACTTAAATTTAAATTAGTACCAAACCACTGGCACTTTCCTCAGATACACCGATTAGTAAGATTTTTTTTTAAAGTAATAACACTTATAAGATCAACATTAGATGATATGGACTAAGCTGCAAGGAAAAAATTGTTATCTAGGTAGCTAAATTCTAAGTCTTTGCTGGAAATATCCCAGTATCTTTTACTTGCCTCTGATCACTCCTACAGGGAGCTTAAGATGTGGCTGGCCCTTCCTGTTGTGGACAAACAAACTAAATGAGGCAGGCTAAGCAAGAAGGACAAAGCCTGTAACTAAGAGATTATCTCCTTCTGACCATGTACAGTCCCTTGGTCTCAGACTCCTACAGCTGCGTAAATTTCTCATACAACCTCTATTTCATTCCATCTTAATTAGAACTGTAAAAGCAGAAATTAGTATTATGTTCCTTTTATATACTCATCTAGCAGCTTTTTCAGTAGCTCAGAGTCTCCTTAATGATAATCATGAAGAACAATTAATTTTATTGATTTAAAGTTTTTTTCAGTTACTAGACGCGTTGCTTCATAATGCAGATTTTATACTTCTATGTACCTGCTGTTTATAAGGACTGTTAAAGTCTAATAAATATAATACAGTATTACCCTGGTCATTGTTTTATATCGTCTGTGGCAGACTTTCAGTGAGTCGAAAGTCCACCAACCGGGCATTTTTGCACTTGAATACTTTCCAAAGAAGATTGTGCGCAAGTGACTTTCTTATCAGGAAACAAATATCTATCTAATCTCAAAAGTAGAGTTTCTGAGCTAATTATAGAAACCATTTTCTTCAACCGATTGTGATATCAAACTGGTCTGACAAACTCTTCTGCTGAAGTGAGTCTTTTTTCTTTGCATTAAAACATTTATTTTGAATGCATAGGATGCTACTGTCACTAGCACCTTGGGTTATCTGTCTGCTCATGCATTGTCATGCATGCTGACCTAGCACATGTCAGATCACTGAATATTTTTGGCTAGCATAATTATATATACTTGGTGGTAAGTAAGGCTGTACTTGGTGCAAACATCTTTTACCACCGTATTATTTTCGGTGGTGCACTGGCACTATGTGACATAAAATATTTACATTTCTGTTGTGTTTTTCATTGTGGTTGTGATGAGTTAGTTAGTTGCGTTATTATCTTTTTGTACTGCATTATTGCATTTTGTTGTCTCGTACTGTGGTTTTGTGTTTACAGTTTTGTTGTGCGAGGCTCTTTATGCTTCAGTTGTAGCGGTATGTTGCTTTGTGTTATGTTATTGTGTTAGGTTCTGTTGTGTACTGCAGGGATGTCAATAAATCCTGCAACATCTCCACTCAAAAGCAGCCCATTCCTTTATGTCTCTTGTGACAAAAAAAACACTTACTGGTGTAAAGGTAGTATAATACCACTGCCCCCACTCTTCAATTAAGACACTAGTCAACCCAAAGCAGCAGGAAAACCCTGTTTTAAGTAACACTTACAGTTCTAACCTTATGCAACTTGACCCTTGAAGTTACCGCACTGCCAGCAGAGCTCCACTAGATTCTTATAAATGTAAACATTAAGATCCCTTTCTATATGTTCAGTAGTGAAACATGTTGAAGAAAGGAAGCTGGGGTAGTCCTCGATGAAGCTGACCAATCCTTCCCTGAAATAATTGGCAGAGTTCCATAAAAACCACTGAATGGTTCTGTAAAATGGCCATAATTTTTCAGTTTTGTGGATAGTCGGAAATCCAGATTTAAAAGCAATATGTTCTGGGAACTGGTACCATTTACTTGTATTGTTAGATAAACAAATCTGAAATAATAATAACATATTCTACTTTCCTGCAGATGGTCCATAGTAGGCCTCTAACTCTGCATTATACTGAAGAGGCTGAATTGCATGGAGAGAGAAATCCAATTACCCAACATTAAAATTAGAAAAGGAAAAATAAGACTGAATTGCTCTATATAACAAAAAGGCGAGGAAATATGTCTTGCATGTACGATTTTTTTGTAAGACGACTTATAACCATCATGCATCTGCTTGAAAACTACAAGCGATATCTGTCAAACTTGGCCATGAAGCTAAACAGAAATATTGTTCCAGTCCAGCAGTATAAGTGATATGTCACCATCCTGCAATGGACTTTCGTTCTCATTGTACTCGTAGAGGTTGTTGGTTTATTAGTTTAACCATTTACTTCAGTGAAAAACTGTTCATTGCATTTATATAGCGCTTTTTAACACTGATGAGGCTTCGAAGCGCACTGGGGACTAGCAGCATGCTACACCACATGGGAGTACCTACTTGGAAAAGTGTTGAATTGCAGTGGCTCTATGTGTGAAATGTTTTGGTGTCATGCATGATTGACCAGAGATATGTCGCCGGACGTTTTCCGTTTTAGGAAACTGTATCTAATTTAACGATGAAAGGCTATCTGAGTACCCTCACAAAATGGAAAGAAAATATGTGGGTGTCCATTTTCCATCTGTGAAAACAGGTGCCTAACAGGGCTGGCCTGGGTTGGCAAACCAGCCCTGGCAATTAGGTCTGACCGGCCCAAGGGAGGGGGGCAGGGTGGTGCTGGCGGGAACACTGCTGCTGCGTTCACTTTTGTTACAAGGGGCCGATTTTGCAGCACTGCTGCAAAACCGGCCCCCAGTAACAGAACCGGCCCCCTCTGGTTCAAAACTGGCCCCCACCCTTCCGGCCCCCTGGGGAAACGCCTGGTGACCGCTAGGGCCAGTCTGGCCCTTGTACCTAATGGTCATTGGATCCATAGACTGCCAATTCAACTTTCCTCTAGATGTCATCAAAAGGCTGCCATGTTGTTTAACCCTCTTACCACGTGCAAGAACAAATACAGCCTGGGCCCAGTCCAATCTCATTGAGCCATGGATTGAATCTTAGAGGCATATTTACAACGAAGTGGGGGAGCGCGGCGTTAGCCTCCTTGGCTTAACGCCGTGCTCCGCCACTTCAGAAATGCAGGGCTGCCCCATATATACAACAATATGGTGCCGCCCTGCATTTACCTCTGCTCTGGCACTAAATTTAGCAGCCTAGCGCCAACACAGGTACCCTTGCACCATACTGCAAGCGTGTCTGCATTGAGGGGAAGATTGTTCATGTGCAGGAAGGTCTCCCTTGCTGTTTCTATGTGTGCTGCACAACGCAGCACAAATGGAAATAGTAAAAACGAGGAGAAATAAAGCATTTCCCCTGTTATGGGGGAAACTTCAAAATCAATGCGTGTTGAGGCGAAATGCCCACCGCAACACCCATTGCCCTCCCCTTTCCCACTAAGTACAACGTGAAAGGGCACCTTACTTACAAGGCAGTGTTAAGCCAAGTTCAGTGGCTAAACTCTGCCTTGTAAATAAGGCGAAGCCTCTATCGTCACTAATGTGATCTTGTGGTGGCGATAGGGGCTTGTAAATATGCCCCTCAGTATCTGTTTTACTGTAAAGGGGAGTTCACCAGACTATCATATCAGCCAGATGCAGACGGACTGTCTAAATACACCTGATAATCACATTCAGCCCCAACTGGCTGTCACTTTTATGGGGCAATGTTCAACTTATTGTAGTTATGTGTAGAATAATTCTTTAATGTCTTGATATTCCTTTTCTTTATCACTTTCGATTAACCAGTCAAGAGCCTGTCAAGCCGGTTACTCTTCAGGTTGGCAGGAGTGCAATCACACCCTATAGGAAAGAGTCACGGCTATCCCTTCATTCCAGTGGTGGCTCGCATAGGGCGTGCTGCACGGTGAGTCAGGGCAGGGGCAGGCCGGGGAGGGCAGTAAACTCGGACATACGACGCAACAGAGGATAGTAATGATTACATTCATCCGTTCCGTCGTATGTCTGAGTTTACTACCCCCCCACCCTGCCCCTCCCCTGACTCACCCCACCCCCCCGCAGCACGCCCTATGCGAGCCGCCACTGCTTCATTCCCATTGGACTGCAAACATCACCTGGATTTCAAATTTCAATTCAATAGCGACAGTTTCTTTCACAATGCGAATATACTAGATTTTTTTTCAGTTTTGTAAATACGATTATTTAAAAATTTCTTTGCAAAAATGTTTCCATGAAGTAAGCGTGCACTCGTCAGAATCCCAATATTAACAGTGACAAGTCGGTTCCTCTTCAAGTACACCTAGAAGAACATGAGGTATCAACAGCACTGGCGGTTCATCGGTGAAGCCTGCTTCCCGAGTTTAACTGCGCCATTATTGCCATTCTCATGAGGCTCCAACGGTGGAATCCGCCGACCTGAAAGATATACGCATAAGATTTATTTTATTTAACATTATGCATCAGAACGTAATGTTTAATATGAGAGTTTCTACTCATGAACATTTACATGTAAAGAAGTTTACAAATGAAGAACCCAGTTACTAGTGTGAAAGTAATGGAACAGTGGTAAGTGTAAATCAAGGAATAATACCAATACCACATTAAATATGGCATGAAGTCTAAAAAATGTTAAATGGACCGTGTGAAAATTATTTGTGAAATCTCAACTTAATGTACACGATCTTGTGTTAGTCTCCCAACTCCTTACGGTGTCTTAAATTTACAAAGAAATGATGCAAAGCCGCATTGACCAGAAGAGGGTAGAGGTAGATATCTACTAAGAAGTGTCGCTATTCTGCTCCATCCCTACATTGGCAGACTTTGAGCTGCCGCACACCAACACAGACATCCTTGCGGAACAGTGCAAGGATGTCTGCATTCTGGTAAGCATAGTTTATGTGCCGGAAGGGGTGCATTTCTGTTCACAATCTATGCTTTAAGGTGATTTCCCACTTTGTTTGTGTGCTGTAGAATGCTGCACACATGCAAATGTAAATAAAACGAGTAGAAATCAATATAAAACAATTTCTCCTTGCTACGCCTGCTTCAGGGAGATACAGGAATTTGGCACAAATGCCTGTCAACAATTGTTTATAAAAAGGGATTTGTGTTAAAACCCATGGGTGGTTACATAGGAACACCTATTCACCACCCGCGGAACTCCCCCTTGATCAAAAGTAAAGCAGCTATGCATTAATTTTGGTTACAACCAATCGATTTGCGTTGGATTGTAAATACCAACACAACACTTTGCGTCAGGTTTGTGTTAAAAAAGTAACACAGACCCAATGCAAAGTCTTCTTAAATCTGGGCCGTGATGTACTGAACTCCATTGTTTCTAGCAAGATTTGCACTATATAAATACTAATACATGGATAAACATACATGATAATGGAGAGACTCTCCAAACATATACAGATGAAGAGAAGGAGCCAGAGAAGGTTAAAGCAAGTCTTGGAAAGAAGGGTTACCTGAGACAGACCAGGGAAGGACTACTCTTGTACCAATTTTGAGGATGTTGGAAAGGATCAATGATTGGATGGTGGTGACATTATTAATAACAGAAATTTATATATTCTTGTATGTTCTCCTTTTTCCAACTGCATTTTGAAACTTTCCCGTGAAATGTTGTGCAAGAAAGCGCACGTGTAACAGATGGTGAATATCACATCCATTTATGTTTTCTGTATGCTTGCAAATGTTGAAAAAGTAAGAAAACAATAATTAAACATTACAAGCTAATAATTCTAGAAATGAGAAGCTCTCAATTTAGGAAGCAGTGCTTTGTGTGATTTCCCAATATGTTGATACTCATGAAGCAGAAGCTGAATGGAGGAGACAGCTATGTTTTCCTTGCTACTTGGACAGGCAGATGGTGTGGTATATGTGTGTGTGTGTGTGTGTGTGTGTGAGAGAGAGAGAGAGAACGAGAGAATGATTATGCATGAAGGAGACCATCTGCCAAAGTCACCTGACTCCTGGCCTCTGGGGCTGCCCATTAATTTGGTGTCCCCCGCTCATATCTGGCATGATGAGGTCTACCGCTTGCGTAATGCACGCCCTTCTGTGTACTGGAAAGCTGATGTTCACCAGTGTCATAATAATGAAATTGATAAAATGGTGCTCATCCAAATTAGAGTTTTGTGGTCATCTTTGGTTTTATAGAGACTATCCCTGCCTCCAAAACATCCTGATGCCTCTGGCAAAATAGTGGTGATTCGTGACATGCTTTTTAAGTCCCTGATATAATGGTGACCGTGGAATAATGGCAGTGGGTCTTGATATATTGCAGTAAGGGTATTCTTGATATACTGTGACATTCTTGGCATGATGGAGCCCATCTCTGGCACAATAAAATAAAGCCACTCGAGTGACAAATACGCATTGAGAGAACATGCTTAACAATTATGACAGACATGCTTAGATTCCCTTAAAAAACAGAATGGAAGCAGACAGAAAATAAAATATATCTTCTGGAGAGGAGGTCTGCCTTGCAGTTCATTGGCAGTGGGGTAACCTTTGAACCCTCTACGGCCCAGACTTACTAAGGCTTTCTACGGAAAGCAACACAAAGTGGCACATGGTATTTGCTATTCAGTGCAAAAGGTCGTTATGCTGGAAAATTGCCCTTTTCGCAGCATAAAACCTCTTTGTGCAGCTTTGCTCAAGAGACAGTAATGGAGTATCAGTGTAAACAGCAACAGGTTTTGACACAAAGTCCGATCTACTAAGATAGCCACACCAGGTCAAAGGTTCACAGTCAATCTGCACTAGAGTAACATCTCAGAGTTGAACTTTTTTATTGGTCAGCTATAAGGCACAATACAATTACAAATTGAGGGCCTGATTTAGAGATTATAAGATAAAGTAGTGTCCATCAGGATAGAGGAGGACATTACCTCCGCCATCTTAAGAGGACCTCACCCACCAGGATTAGAGATGTCCCCCGGACCTGCGGTTATCTCAAGATATTGAAAGGTACCACCATCATGGCGGTTCCTTTCAGTTTACTAAAACGTTGGTGCACCGCCGCCATCAGTTTTGATTGGCTGCACACCAATCATTTGCCTTTTTTTTGTTTTCCAAAGTATAAAAAGAAAACTAATGATCTCCACAGCCTGGGAGTCTTCTCCCAGAGTGTGGGGGATGATTATTGTTTTCTTCCTGTCTCTCACCAGCAGATTTTACCTGATGGTGACGGGTAGGAAAGAAACGGCATTGCTTCTTCCATGGGCGGATGTGTTATTTCCTTCGACAGGAGACCCTCTACTATGTCAGGCCATTGGAGAAAGTATTCCTTCAAATGAGTCAATGGGGCTCCATCAACAGAATACGTCTGCCTGTCTAAATTAGGTAGACAGACTGAGGAGTTTGCCTCTTGTTTGCAACGGAGTACTCTGCTCCCAAACTCTATATCAGGAACTAGCTCTTAAATGGCACACTCCTAAAGTAACAGTCCATCTAAAATAGCATGAATGGCAGAGGATAAGAAAAAGGGAAGATTGCACCAGCGTGCTAAAAATTAAAAACTTGACAAATCTGTAATAGTTTACAAGAACGTGCCTTAATCCTTCCCCAACAATCATAAGGCTGACTTCCCTCTGACTGGTACCTTTGACATATTGCTAATCTCCCCACCAGGGTCCAAAACCACCATTTAATGTTACACTTGACATGGATTTAGACGTTCTTTCAACATTTCCTTTTCTGAAGTTCCCTACTGTCCCTCAATAGCTTTATTAAAGTTTGAACCTTGCTCAGAGACTTCTATGTGAAAGCCTCTACTTTAAGAATTTCCACCAGTGTCAATAACTGTCAGTCCTTCATACTTGCATCTACACTTCTGTTTAACATCTGTGTATATATCTCTTCACTTATGACACTTTGGGCAACTACTGTATGCACAGTGTCAGTATAAGGTGGAGAATCTTCACTTTCTGACCTTTGTCCTCTGCTTTAGGTTCCCTTGCACTCTGCTCATCTACGTAGCGGTGTGGTCCATGTCACTCCAGCCGTATTTGCTGAAAGTTTTTCAAGCTTCATAGTCAGGATGCAAGGTATACCATAGTGGCCTCTCTGTTCCTTACTGAGAGTTGGTTCACCCAGGTTTGGTGCAATGCTAGTCATTGCACTCTCGCTTCTCAAGAATGGACTCTTCTACCGGTGTGTATCTATATTCTCTATGCTGGGATTGAACCCTTCATCAGTCAGCTTGGAGATTTGCTTTCTCTAATGAGGGCCTTATTCACAAAGGTAAACTTACACTTTTGGTGTAAGTTTACTCTTTTTTTGCTGTTCACGAACTACGAGTATAGTTTAATGTGGAATATCTTCATGACTACAGAGACAGTCCTATCTTTTTATGTGCACTATTCTCCACATGTGCTACACGTAAAATTACACGCGTAGTTTGTGAATAGGAAAAAAATAGTAAACTTACATCAAAAGAGTACGTTTACCCTTGTGAATATGGCCCAGTGTGTTTGGTGAAGCCATGAAAACTATGGGAAGCCCTAGCCACATCAGTCTTTGTGGGACCTGCACAGGTTAAACTGAAGTGAAAGAGGTAAATGTAGTCAGCACCTCAATCTTTTTATACCCTCTCATTAAGAGCAGCTCCACAATAGTTTTTGTGTTACAACTTCTCATTAAATATAAGGTCGACAATCGGTCTTGCACCTTAAATGACAGGTGGGTTGAGCACAACATGGATTGTTTCAGAATGGTCAGTCCCAATAAAATGTCAATTGCCACTATATACCCATGGCCCATGCTGAGTTGATCATGAACAAACTCTTTGGAGCTGCTGGGAAGACTTACATTTTTTCCATGAATTTCTAAACTTGCTGATTGCAGCCTGTAAGAACAGATCCCATGTTGACGTAATGCAAAATGAGACAGCATTCTGGTACAAATTGTATCATCGCTCATGACTGTCCCCAAGCAGGCATTGAGGTTTAATGACTAAATTCATATTGATAAATAGTATAGTATTAGGCATGATGGTAGGTAATAACTATCATACAATATACACATGTGTAATACATTCAAAATACAGCAGATTACACTAATGAAGAGGTAAGAAGTAGATAATCCACTCACTGATTCCTTGAAAAAGTTCCTCGATGTTAGTGGCATTCTTAGCACTTGTTTCCACAACGATTGCGCTTATAGATTCTGCGTATTCTCTGGCATCCTTCATTGTCACCTCCCTGAAAAGGTGAAAAAACACAAAATATAATGGATCGATAAATTGCAACATTTTCTAGAATCATTATTGTTCTGATTTAGAGGCTGACGCAGGCTTGGACAAACTTTTAAAAGTTGTAATTTTCCAAAAACAAACTTCCAAAACTAGAGATTGTATTGGGAAAAGTTAAAACTAATGGCCCCAACTCTTCGGGATAGGACTCCCCTGGTTTTGGAGTCATTTTTTTTATTTACTGTCCTTTTCTGGCAGTGATGGACACTAAACAAAAAAGCCATCTAACCACCCACTCTAAATAGGGTGAACGGTTTGTAGGGTTACCTCTGATGGCCCATATTCCCTCGGGCTGACGGAGGAAGGTTCACACAGACAGAGTACATTTTAAACCTGATGGTTGCCCATGTACAAAATTCATTTTAGAAATCGGAAAAATGTTACTGGCTCCTAAATGGGACTGCAACTGGATACAAATTCAGTATTTGGAAAGGGCATGTTTTGGGTATGCCTTCCAAACACCAAATTGGTAGCTGACAGATCAATGGTTTGTGACCGACACCCAAGTTGAAGTGGTAACTTATTCACACAGAAAAGATGGAGTCACCTTTGCACCCCTTCCTCTTTAAGATTTTGGGTACAACTCTCAAGAGAATCAAGAAGTGGTCCAGAACACCATTGCAGACTCTCACTTAAACTGTTACAAAGAGAAAACGTTTCTCTTTTTTAAAAGCAGCTCCTTTTATTTAAAGGAAATTTGTCACCTTTAAAATAAATTGGAGTGAGTCGCAATTTGCAGCCTACATAATGAATATTACTTAAATAGATTCGACCTTGACACACTTTGATTTGGAATTTTGTGAACTGACCTATTAGTACGAATGTTGGTTCACAAAATTAGATACTGGTCACAAAATAACTGGTTGCAAACTTGCAACCATTTTTTACTACCAGTATTCTCGGACATCTGGCCGTGTGTTCCTGCAGGGTGGGGTTACAATACTTTAATGATTGAATTCACACCCTAACAGTAACAAGCAAGCTGTGGAGGCTGAAAAAGAAAGATAATTCTTCCCCCTTTGTTTGCTGTTTTCCAAATATGCTAAATGATATTGCAATTAAGTGTTGTCAATACAATTCAATGTAAATAGAGTACCATAGAATAAAACGGATGAGGCAATAAATAGTATTGTTGTTTCAATTGGTCAACTGTTGACAAAATGATGCTTACTTATTGCAACACTGAATTAGAAGATGCACTACCTGAAACAAGTGGTAATGCCCTTACACATAAGAAAACATTTATGGCACAATTTAGAGTTTGGCAGACAAATATTCGGAACGTCAATGGGGAGTGCCTTTGCTCCAAGTGTGGTCGGTATATATGTATTTGATTTTGAGAAAAGACACATCCTGAATACTCATAATCCCTATAAAGAAAGGATAAAGGTCTGGAAACGTTACATTGATGATATTCTGATCGTTTGGGAAGGACAGGATCAGTCATTACACCGGTTCTTGGAATGGATTAATGAACGTAATGCAAATTTGAACCTCAAACACACAATGGATGCCAGAACAATCACCTTTCTGGATGTTACGATATTTGCTGAAAATGGCGAATTACAAACAAAAATTTACCACAAACCTACAGATAAGGGCACTTTACTAAACAGTTTTCACCCCTGGGCCTCAAGGGAGAATCTACTGTTTGGCCAATGTTTTATGGCTCAGGAGGAACTGCAGCATAAAAGAAGACTAGCATGTCCAAGCAAAAGCCATTACAAAAAAATAAAAGGGCCAAGGCTATCCAGAGACGATCATTAAGTCTACCCGGAAACGTGCACTCTACCAAAACAGAGTCGCCCTATTGAAAGAATCCACTAGGAAGGATACTACTGTGCCATTAACATGTGTCACAACTTACATTACTATATCGAACCAAGTGACTAAAATAACAAAATAAACATTGGCACGTATTACAAACAAACAAGCTTAACTGGGAGAAACCTCTGTTTTTCTTTAAAAGAGCAAGCAGGGGGCGTGGCCAAGATGGCGAGGTGAGCGGACGTCTCCTCGACCGGCTCCCGCTCCTCTGAGCCCCCGGACCTAGCTCTGGCGCAGATTCTCCCCCCAGCTCTGCGGGAGAAGTAGCAGCGAGGCCGGCGGAGCACTACCGGAGGCGACTTGGTAGCCCGGAGCACTCAAAACGCGCTGACGGCGCCCTCCGGACCAACGGGCAGGACACACCGGGAGGAGGCGGAGCGTCCGGCCGGACTACGTGAGGGCGGGCCCGGACGCGTGAATACGTGAGTGCCCGGGCCCGGCGAGGCGTCCTTCTGTGTGGTGGGGGCGAGGTCCGGCGCTCGTAAGCACAGGACGGCGGGGGGCTGAGCGGAGTGACCGCGACACGGGTGGAAAGCAGGGGAGCGGCTCGGCCCTGGAGCGCCTGCACCATCCCTGAGACCGGCCACGAGGGCCTACTGCACGTGGGGCCCGGACTAGGGCGCGGGGCCCCTGGACCGCTGCGGAATCTTGGAGTGAGAGAGGGATCTCCGGACCGGCTGAGCGGATCGGCACCGGCGAGTTGCAACACCAGGGGGAAGCCCAATTGCGACAGCGGCGGCCGGAGAAGGGCCGCGCCCCAGAACACCAGGAGGGGCAAGTGCTACGGCGGACCGCCGTGCGCCCGACGGCGCTGGGATCACGAGGTGAGCCGGACGGTGGATTTTCAGATGCGGTGCTGGGCAGTTCGGCCCCCTCTCTTGGGGCCCGACAGAGAGCTGGAGCAGGGCCGGCGGAGGGTGGACGGTGCAGGGCACACAGCCCCGGCCACGGTTGGGCGTGGCTGAGCGCAGGCTGGAGAAGTAGACGCCTGACTGACGCTGGTCGACATCTGGTGCCCCGCTCATAGCGCCCCGGTGGCTGGAGGGCCTGGCTTACGAAGGAGAGGGCTACGAGGCAGTGAGAGGCACGGCCCAGTGAGGGGAACGCGGAGGTGCGGGGTCTTGGTGCCGACCCCAGCAGAGGACCGGCGGCACGGCGGCCGCAGGTTGCGTCCCCGCCCCGCGAGCATGGCGGGCAGCAGAGGAGGAAGGAAAGGCACTCTCCCCGAACTACTGGGTCGACACCCGCAAAGAACGGAGAGGGGGCAGCAGTCGCCCCATGCCTCCGGCGGTGCTCTGGAACCCGACGACAGGGAGGCCCCGGTCACCAGGTCCTTTATGGAGTCCCTCTTTGGCTCTCTGAGGGAGGACTTCCAAGCCCTGAAGAAAGAAGTGGCCAGTGAAGTGCGGGAGATCCGCCGAGACGTAGATGGCCTGGGCGAACGAGTAGCCACAGTGGAAGATGCAGGGCAAAGGAGAGACGAGGAGTTAGAGCAGCTACAACAGGAGGTGTTGCGCCTCAGGGACCAACAGATTGACCTCCAAGCACATGCCGAGGACCTAGAAAACAGGTCTCGGCGGAATAACATACGGGTTCGTGGTGTACCGTCGGCGGAGGAGGGATCGGACGTAGCAGGCTACCTGAGAGATCTGTTCCGAGAGGTGTTGGGGGAGCCAGAGGAATTCTCCATTCGAATAGACAGGGCGCATAGAGTGGGGGCGCAACGGAGGGCATCGATGCCGCCCCCAGACATTCTGGCTTACCTCCCGGACTACCCACTCAAAAAACGTATCATGACAGAAGCAAGGAAGCGGCAACCCTTGACCTTTCGGGGGCATCCAGTGACGCTATATCAGGATTTGTCAGCTATCACGCTCCAGAAACGGAAAGCATTTAAAATAGCCACAGACTTCCTGAGAGACCGGGGAACACCCTATGCATGGGGCCATCCCTTTAGACTTATCTTCCGCTGGAATGGAACCTTGCACCAACTACGCTCCCTGCAGGAAACGTGCGGGGTCCTGGGCATCACAGCAGTGGAGAGCGACTCGGCTTCGCAGCGCCGGGGGCGCCCCGGAGGGAACTGATGGCAGCGCGTGGCCGGGCGGCGCTCCGGGGATCGACCGGCGCGGCCGGACTCGCCCACCATCAGGGCTAGCATGGCTGATGCAGTAATGGAGGTGGCTGAGAACACGGGCCCCAGCGACAGTGCGCTGACGGCGTAGGAACACTCCGGGGGGAGAACACTACAGCTTTCTTTAAATCGCAGGTTTGGGGGCGGGGGGGGAGGGGGCGGGCAGGGGGAGAATGGAGGCTGAACGTCCAGTGGAGGGATTTACCAAAGACTTGTTTCCTAGGGAACCGGGATTGGACAATGAGGACTCAGGTGTGGGAGTGGGGGAGAGATGTGCAGGAGGGGGGGGGTCTCGGGGATGGGGGCTCGTAGCCACGAGGTAAACTGGGAGGGGGAGGGAGTTTCTGTTGAAGTGGGGAAGGGAACGGGAGGGAGGGAGATCTTGCAGGGCAGGGAACAGGAGGCAGGGGGTTCAGGGAGGGGGGAGGGGCAATGTCCAGTGCGGGACCGGCATTATGGTTTAGACTACGACTCCACTGATATGGTATATGGGTCCTCGAAGGGTCAGCGCGAGCACCACTATCTTTTCACATGACACCCACAACCCTTAAAATAGTCACGCTTAATGTGCGGGGCCTTAACAATCCGACTAAAAGGCGTGCGGTACTGTCCCTGTTAGAAAACACTCAGGCGGATATTTGTCTGCTCCAAGAAACACACCTTCTACCTCGAGACTGCGCCAGGCTGCGCTCTCCCTCATTCCCCACACAGTTCTTTTCCTCCTGTACCACCAAAACAGCAGGGGTGGCGATCCTGGTGGCTCGGCGCTTTCGGGGAGAGGTTCTTCACAAACAAGCAGAGCAGAAAGGCAGACTCCTGGTCTATAGATTCAGGGTGGCGGGTCTCGCCTTCACGATAGGGTCGGTATACAGTCCGAACGAGAGGCAAGAACGCTTTCTTAGCTCGGCGCTGGGGGAGGTAGCAGCAACCCAGGACAGGCACCTCATCTTAGGAGGAGACTTCAATTTAGTATTTGACTCGACACTTGACCGATCCGCCCAACGTTCACCGCAGGCGGGGGAGTTCTCGGCGGGGTGCAAGGCTCAGCTGGCGGACATGGACCTGCTCGACCTTTGGCGTTGCCTGCACCCTGGGGAAAGGGACTATTCCTATTACTCACACGCACATAAAATGTATGCACGGCTAGACCACTTTCTGGTCACCGGGCCTGTCCGCGCCCTCGCCGCAGCAGCAGACATAGGAGTCATCTCCATGTCGGACCACGCTCCAGTGACGGCTACTTTTTCATTACCGCCGGTCTCCCGTGCCCCGCGGGTGTGGCGTCTCCGGGACTCCTTACTGCACAGAACGGAAGTCATCAAACAGGTGACGGCTAAGATTCAGGAATTCCAATCCCATAACGAGAACCCGGCGACCTCCAGGGCTACCCAGTGGGCAGCTCTGAAGGCGGTGCTCCGAGGGGAATTCATCGCGCTCTCAGCGGCGGATAACGCTCAACGACGGTGTAAAAGGGAGGAGCTCACACAGAGGGTCCGGGAACTGGAGCACATACACCGCCGGACGGGGGGCCCCCGGATTTGGCGGCAACTCCAGGGAGCCAGAAAGACCCTGGTGTCTTTAGATATGGATCGCGCAGAATATGCGGCGCTCCGGCTCAGGCACGCCTATTATACAGGGGGGGACAAGTGCAGCCGATTGTTGGCAAGCAGGCTCCGAGTAGCGAGACAGAAACACCTGGTGCAGACGATCACGGACTCCACGGGGGCAGCGGTTACGGAGGACGCCCTTATTGCAGACCGCTTCCGCAAGTACTATGCTGACCTGTACGCTGGGGAACCCCCAGATGCACTAGCGATGCAAAGGTACCTAGACTCGGTCTCTCTGCCATCATTGACACCCCTCCAGGCAGAGGGTCTGGACAGGGAGATACGGGTAGAGGAGGTTATCTCGGCCATTGCCAATCTTAAACAGGGTAAATCCCCGGAACCGGATGGCTACGCCTCCCTCTTCTATAAAACGTTCTGCGCAATACTCGCGCCGATACTCACGCGCCTTTTTAATACGTTTGCGGAGCAGGGGGCCATACCGCCGGAGCTGCTGCAGGCGTCCCTGACGGTCATCCCTAAACCGGGGAAGGACAGATCGCAATGCGGCTCCTACAGGCCGATATCTCTCTTGAATGTCGACCTCAAACTCTACACGGGGATCCTAGCAGCTCGCTTGGCTCCCCTCTTACCGGGACTTATAGACCCAGATCAGGCGGGCTTCGTGCCGGGACGACAAACGGTGGATAACACCAAGAGGATTACACACATCATTGAGAAGGCGTCAAGGATCCGGGGGGAGAGAATGTTGATGGCAGTGGACGCCGAAAAAGCGTTCGACCGCGTGCACTGGCCATACCTGGAGCGGGTGCTGGAAGAGGTGGGGATAGGGGACAAATTTCGCACCAGGATTTTCAATTGCTACAGAGCCCCTCCCGCGGTGGTGAGGGTAAATGGATGCAGCTCCGGGAGTTTTGCTATTGAAAGGGGTACGAGGCAGGGGTGCCCGCTGTCACCTTTACTTTTCGCCTTATACATGGAACCTTTCGCACAGCGCATTAGGAACAATACGGCGGTGACGGGAGTGAAAATGGGCGGGTTTTACCATGCAGTTAGCTTATATACGGATGATGTGATCTTCTCCTTGGAAGATCCTCTTACAGCCCTGCCGGCTTGTATTGAGGAATTGACCGCTTTTGCGACGGTGGCGGGATTTAAGATGAATGTGGGGAAGTCCGTGGCCTTGGATCTCTCCCTAGCGCCGGAGACCAGAACCCTCCTGCAGAGGCAAGTCCCGATAGTGTGGTCAAGGGACCTGGTGCCCTACCTAGGGATCCAACTGGCTCCCACCCTGCCCGCAATGACGGCAGCTAATTACACTGCGTTGGGACGGAAGATACGGGAGGAAATGACCAGATGGGACCGCACTACTCTCTCGCTGTTGGGCAGGGTGGCGGCCGTTAAAATGACCATTCTGCCTCAGGTGCTCTATCTGTTTCGGGCGCTTCCGCTGCAGCCCCCGGCCGGGTGGCTTCGGCGGATGCAGTCCGACCTGGGGCGTTTTATTTGGCAAGGTAAGAAACCCAGAATGAGGAGGGCACTCTCACTGCTGGCGCCGGAGGCCTCGGCATTTCTGATCTCCGCAAGTATTTCCAAGCGGCACAGTTGCGCTATCTCATAGAATGGAGCAGGTGGGAATCAGATAAGCCCTGGCTCTTTCAGGATCAAGCGGTGGCGGGCAAGCCACTGCAGGAAGTGCCGTTCCTACGCAGGGCCCACCGCCCAGCGAACCTCTATGCCTCCTTCGTCACCAGAGTGCCACTGCGGGTTTGGGATGCCACGAATCTCGCACATGGGTTGACCACATTTCCCTCCCCGTTGACGCCTTTGGTAGAGAATCCGGACTTCACCCCAGGGATGGAGGACGGCGCGTTCGCTCGTTGGCGCACGGCGGGATGCTGGGCTTTGTGCCATCTGTACGCTCCGGAGGGGGTCATACCCTTCACGAGCTTCCGACAAGACTATGCCTTTCCCGAAACGGAGAGAATGAGATACTTGCAGGCCCGCCACTGGGCGTTGAGCACGCAGGTGAGTGAAACGGCGGATAGACGGCTGCTCCCTTATGAGCGCTGGCTCTTGACTCGTACATCCGACACCAAGCTCATAAGTGATCTCTATAAATTTATCCAAAGGCCCGCTTCACACTTCTACCACCCGGGACAGGAAAGATGGGAGAGAGAACTTGGTAAGACCCTAAGCCATAAAGAATGGGAACAGGTGGCGTACAGAGCTCGACACTCGGCATATCATACGGGCCTAACAGAAACCCTCACAAAAATCTCCATTTACTGTTACTACACCCCGGACCTCATACACGCCATAGATAGTAGCAAAGAGGCCACCTGCTGGAGGGGTTGTGGTTGGGTGGGAACGCTGACCCATATACTGTGGGAATGCCCTCTTCTGGACGCCTACTGGAAGGAGGTGTTAACCAATGTAGACGCCCACTTCAACATTGAGCTGCCGCACTTCCCCGCCTATATCCTATTGGGCCTTCCGAACGTGCTCATGTACCCCTTGAAATCTCGCAGAGGTAGGCAGATAGCAATAGCGCTAGGGTCGGCCATCCAAACCATACTTACACATTGGCGAACCCCTACTCTCCCCACCGTCACCGGATGGCTGCACAGACTATGGCATGTGCTTGGAATGGAGAAGATGTCATTGGCGGCGGCGGGGGAGGTGGAGCAGTTTCACGATATCTGGCAGCCATTCCATTCCCTTCTGGCCACAGAATTTAGAGAATTGACCTGCCCGAGATACCTTAGACTCTTGCGGCTTCCGGAGAAGGAGGGTTCGCCTTCTTAACCACACCAGAGCAGGGGTGCGCTGGGGAGGGGAACGCGGGACCACGGGAGACCCAGCATAGGCCGCACTGGACAAGGGAGGGGGGAAGGGGGGATGCGGGGGATCGGGGAATTGGGGAGGGGGGGAGGGAGGGGGGTGTTGGGGACAGTTATTGTTTTGTTTGTTCCTTTTCTAAAAACTTGGGAACGGAGAGTGTCCTCAGGGACCGGTCTTGGCTTCGGGACCTACCACCCCGCCGGAGCCCTTACAGCCAAGGGATGACGCTCGGTCAGGCATGTACTGGTGGGCTCGCTGGCATGAGATATACCCCTCAAGGGGTAGGACACTGCGGGGACGTTTCCCAACCCTAACCCATAGCCAAGAGGGGATTCTGTGATTCCCTATAGATTCTGACGCGGCCGGCCCCGAGGGGTTGTAGGCGACATGCTGTCACATTGACTTAGCAACAGCGCCCGGGAAGGGCTTCAGATATGCTACTACTTAAGTACGAAAAATTGCCGGCCCGAGGGGTTGTAGGCTGTAAAAGCGGCTGCCGTTGATGTTCTTTTATTAATGTCAATAAAAAAGATTTAAACTTAAAAGAGCAAGCAGCTTAAAAGATTGTCTTGTCTCAACATGCCCTAAAAAATACACCCTGAACTAAGGAATACGGCGTTGAACAGTTGGGGATTACATGCCCTTGTCAGCTATGCTCTATAGGAATGACCAGAAAAAAAAAAAGACCAGAATCTGCGAGCGAGCATCACAGTAACGTGAGACGCATTCGCAATGCCACAAATATGACAGATCATTTCCTGAAGAAAGGCCACACACCAGATGACATACGCTGGGTCATAATTGAACAACTGGAGCCTAGTCAAGATAACATACAGAGTCGCCTTTTTGAAAAAGGACAAAGATGGATTTATTGTTTGCCTACACAGAAAAGTGGACTAAACGACATTATACCGTGGAATGCCATCTCTGTGGGATAACTAACATTTTATTTAGGGAATCCCATGTACACATGAGTTTTTCCCTTTAACTGTAAATATACCCTAGTTTCTGCTCCCTGAACATTAAGTAGTAATCCTTCTAAACCACACCTGGGATTGCTGTATATGATGCGTTGTGTTAACTATAGTAATTATGGGACAAAAGGGGACCAGCTATGGACTAGGCAAGTCGACCTAATGAGAAAAGCAACAATAGGACCATCACAAAGTGAGCCAGTGTTTTAACAAGAATACTCCTTAGTTGAACACACTTTATTTATTCCTGTTCCTGCACAATACACTGATCATTGTGTAGCAAAACAAACTCCCCCATTTGTTAATCTGGCACAGGTAGATTACATAGATATGCCAAATAGAAAGGACATTATAGGAGTTAACCAGAGGACTCGGCAGGACTATCCAATCGGATATGGCACTCGCACGGCATTACGTCACCACATGCAGAGACGCAGAAGTGCCGAGACGTCGGTCTCACTAATTAGACCTCTGTGGCAGGGACCACAGCATCTTTGGGATACCGTGCAGGGCCGCTGTAGGTATTTCGGCAGGCGGATGACCGGGACGAAGTAAGTGGGTTCTTGGGAGGATTTACAGGTGATTAACACACCACTTTGGAAGCGGTCAGGGCATACTTCACGATACAACAACGCAACCAGTGACATTACGGAGGTTGACACTCTTTTTCCTCCCCTCAGAGTGTGACTATAGGTGCCGCCTTCCCCTGGGATCCATGTTTCTTGATTTTTTGCAACACTAGTAGGTGTAAAAATACTCCCCTCTTTCACGTTTTGAAGTGTGGGCATGCCGCACAATTTTTACCATGCTACTTACTTTGAATACAAGTTGTTGAGGGAACATACAAAGGGGCAGATTTACAAGCCCCGTGCGCCACTTTTGCGTCACTTTTCCCATGTTAATAGGGACGCAAAAGTGGCGCAAGGGGCTTGTAAATCTGCCCCCAAGAGAGCAAGACTGTCCCATGGGTTTTCGTATAGATTGCCTTAATCACTGTTTTTCTGTTTGCTTTCACGACTTGTTTTGAGGATGTTTTGCAAGAAGTTCAGTGTACTAATATTGCTTGTGGTCACTAAGAATGATATGTGGCTTGTAAAAGCACAGATCATTGGTCTTGAGTGGTATGAATTCGATGCACTCACTAAAACAATACGAGTGATGTCTTTTCGCACACATATTTTGTGAGTGTTTCAAGAGCAACTGCATGCAATTTGAACCCAACATGTGTATGATTACCTGCAAGCATTTATCCAGGTGCATGAAGAACATGGTGCACTTTGCAAGCTCGCTGCACTAGGTCTGCTACTACTGATCCGCAGTGGTTGAAAAATGTACTATGTCGATGTGCATCATGAATGTCTCTTTATATTTTATCTTTTCAGATACTATTAAAGGTTGGGTGTAGATCGTACGTTACGAAACCACCCACACACGCATACCTTAGTGACTGTGCAATCACTTTTTGAAAGGGTCGTTTCTGGCCCTTACACCATTGGTACTGAAGAAAGTCACTGTGACTTATCCACTACGCATTTTTGACTGATACGTGTAGACCATACACTTGCATGTGAGAGACCACTAATTTTTCTTTTCACATCCACCACTGTTTAGGTCTCGCCTGACCCAGCGCATGCGCTGGTCTGGCGAGACATTTTGTGAGGGCTCCAAAAAGTGCTACCAGAGCCAGCCTAGAGCTACAGTGCATGTGCGCGGGCGCGCGCGTCGCGCTTTACCGCAATTACTTTCAATTTCGCGGCCGCTTTGATGTTTGATCACGATCGCGATCACTTTCGCGGCCGCACGGCCGCTTTGATGTTCTCCGTGATGCTTCAATAGATTGCAGCAGTTAAAACAAGCATTGGCATAGCCAATAGGTCTCGCTTTTGGGACCTTATAAGTGTTTAGTTATGCAACTGTTGCATGGCTAAACACTTATAAGGTCCCAAAGGCGAGACCTATTGGCTATGCCAATGCTTGTTTTAATCTCACCTACAAATCCACTTTATCACAAAAAAAACAGCTCTGCTGTACTCAGGCATTGTAGCACACCTAGCATGCACTCGACACCCTAAGTGGGAACTCGATGATGAAGCATGCCACCAACTAGGTTGGTGGGTGAGGATTCTTTTAAAAACCTAATGTGTTTTTTTCAGAGAGACTGCTGAATGGACATTGGTTGTTGGTTGTATGACATGGTAAATAGCTCGTTCTTGTTGTTGGAATTATACAAATCATATACAATGATTGATTTGGTCCTCATGGACAGGAGAATATTTTCTGCTTCGGAGAGTGCTGACCGTTTAGTCATGTTTCTGTCAGACTATTCCCCTGTTATTAGTACGGTCAAGTGAGGGAGGAAGGAGGGAGTGAAAAGGAAGTGGTCACTGGAAGCTGAATGATGATCTCTTGAGGAACCCAGTAGTTAGGAGAACCAACATTGAAAAGTTGTATGTTAGTATAGCTGTCCATGATATTCTATCGTATAAAAATGCCAATGCAAAAAATATATATATAATGAAGGTAAGTACTTATGAGTAAGTACAGGTTTTACATTCTAAAGTCCACATCTATGACCCTTTAATACATATATTGTCTAGGTACATATATATGGAGTTAAGTTAAGTATAGTAAACCTATTGGTACCTATATATATTTACCTTCAAGGAACGTCTGTTGAAAATATTGTAGCAACAATATTTTTGAAGGTCAATATTTCATCCACTATATTCTGATGCCAAATGAGCAAAATAGGGTGCCCTTTCTGCATACTGACATGGGGTCATTGGTAATGCAGTGGTTTGGGTTGCCCAGAGGTCGATGGCATGGGGCCACATCTTAGAAGGGGACAGACTGAATAAGGTCATTCCAAACACTTCAGTCTTGAGAGGAAGGGGGTTGAGCTGCTGCAAATGTAGACAGTCAAAGAATCTGTGGAGGGAAGCATTAGCGTTACCAAGGCAAGTGCGGATAGTGGAGTTATGAACGCTTACTGGCTGGGATGCATCCTTAACTCTTGTTATGTTATGTCAATGACAGATTGGTTCTTGCATTTTGTAAGTTTATTGATTGCACTGTCACGTGCTCATTCATGTATTTTGTTTACCAGCTAATCTTGCTTGTATTGTGCTGCTGTTGTGGCAGTGCGTTGTCATTTTAATTTTTATGTTATTTACTGTAGAATTTAGCAGCTCAGGCCTTTTTTTTATTGGAGGGGATATGCCTTGTAATGTTTACAAATTATTATGAGCACGGAGTTTCCTCTGGTAATGTGCTTATTGGATCGGCTATGTTACCAAATAATGTCGTTGATGTGGTTTGCAAATCTGGATTGTTTTAAACTATATCTGAAAAAACTTGTGTTTGTACACAGCGGGCATTTGTTCATGCTTTGTGGAGCACCTGTTCTGCTGTGGACGTTCACCATGTTTCTCTTGTAAGACACCTGGAGACGGATTCGCAAAGATTTATAGCCATTTTGGTATGGGTAAGTTTGACTTGCTCTTGTAGCGCTCCTGGCTTACTAATGCAGAGCAACATTTTTGTGATCGGCCCCTTCAGTCAGGAGTAAATCAGGAGTACTACAAAGAATAGGTCAAAGCAAAATCTTTGTAAATTGACCCCTTCCGTTTACCTACAACTTTGGCAATGTGTCTCCAGTCACCTATTTGTTGAGCAGATCACTATTTTCCAATATTGCCTTATAATGGAAAAAAATGCTATTTTTACGTCTATTGTATTTGTGATTTTTATATTTGCTCAGATGGGCACTAGATTTGTGCCACATAAAAATTAAAACTACATTTCTCCTGTTTCCAGAGGTTACGTTTTTGCATTTGTCATGCAGTTCTACTTCATTCTAATTGCGGCTTGGACTCTATCAACTTAGGTAGATGGGATAAGAATTGATCTTTCTTTCCTGGGTTGCATCAGTGATTCTTGCAAAGGATGTAGAACTCAGGACTGCTAGAGGACGTGGTACACACGCTGCACCACACATGTTTTTGATGCATCTGTACTCAGAAATATTGTTCTGTCTTAAACCTTGTTCACATTTCAGCAGAAAGTATCTTGCCACAGCACACTGGGAGTCTTACTCAAAGACTGTGCTGTGAGAAGCTTTGAATTATTACTGGAGTGCTACTGGCTTACAACAGAATTTCAGGACTATGCCAGGAGTAGGCCAGGAGGTACTTCTTGGCTAGGTCAGGAGTCTTACAATAATACGTCACTGCTACTCACAGCAATATCTTTTGACTCCAGCCCACAATTCTTTACTGTTTTAATGAAAAGCTTTCTCTAGTTCAGTCTCAAGAATAAAGGTTACTTATTCCATTTCATAACTATTTAAACCTTGGAAATCTCAGGAATGTAATGGCTTCACCAGTGCTTAATTTGAGGCGGTGGTTTCCAGGGCTCGGCACTGGCACTTAATTGTCAGCACCAGCCCTTGTGACACTCTGCCACAAGGTGGTGCTGTCTGGCTAATGTAGAGGTGGCTACAACAACAGTTGATTATTAATTCAATACACATTAAAAATGGCTATTACTTGCCACCCGAGCCTTTCTTATAGCTTTGGGGGCCTGAAATATTCCGCAATTTTAGGAGTGTGATGGTTAGTAGTTGTGTTTGTACTGTCATTGGCAGCATGGCAGGGGCAATGTGTTGTGCAAGCTGCAGTGGCCTGACGAAAGCCCTGGCACTTATGTGTTTTTTTACAATTAAGCAATGGGCCTCACCCTCTTGTTAGTCTTTTCCACATCCATTCTGTAACTGTAGCTTGAAGTTATGCTGGACTCATGCAATGTAGGGTTTCATGCATTATGCATAATACCTACTTATATTTGACTGTTGTAAAGATGGAAATCCATTGAACGCTTCTATAAGGAGTCTTAGACAATGGCATGACTTTCAGATGCAAGAATATTTGGCAAAAGGCATTTTGCTTGCATTTTTCATTCAGTCTCTGGACTCAGACTCTGCACAGAGACTGAGTTCATTAAACTAGTGCACAAGTGAGACGCTGACATCCTGATATGGGATTTTATTTTCAGTAACAGACGTTTCAGCTTCCTTTTACACCATCATCACATGCAGTGGTTTCTTGGCTGAGATTAAACCCATGACAGGAAGGGCGTGAGCGTTTACAAACCTCTGTGCAGACTAAATTAGAATTCCATAGCCTTGAAAGATCTTTATGAATAGAGACAGTGATGTGATGGTGCACAATTTCTGACAGGGGAGGCTTCTGATGGATGGTAGGGACAGCCATCTTAGGAATAGGGGGGTTGTACAGTTACCTCCCCCGGCACACTACAGGCAATAAAGCAGATTGCGAGATGGCATAAGAATCCATGGTCCAAACGCCATTCCAAAAGTATATGGACTGCCAACTAAAACACACACATTGTAAAAATCAAAGCATCTTTGGCAAGTTCGGACTCTGCTATGGCAGACTGAAATTGGACTTTTACACTCACATCCTAATTAATCTCCTTATAGAATACTGTAAGATGAAAAGGGGAAACTTCCCAGGGTATTATTTTAGAATTTAGAAATCTGATTTGTACATTTTTATGTCTGGCATTAGCCCATACCTTTTGATTTTACTAAAAATATATGTATAATATTCTTACTTTTAAGGGGTTTTAGCCAGCTCATCTGTTGGTCTGTTATTGTGTCATTCACATTTTCTTTCCACCCACTACAGCATACAGAATATGGAAATGGGTCAGTCCACGCAAGCCATTGGCTAACTTCTTTGTGGGAGACAGCATTTTGCCCTTTCACAAGGAGCATATCCTCACACAAAGTAATTCTGTTAAGTGCCAGAAACTACTATGGCAATGCTTGCTATTTGAGATCCAAATGCAAGTTTGCCTTTTAGCCAATGTGTTTTTTCTAGATTGAGAACCAGACAGTTTTGACAGCAATAAAGTTTTTGAATAAACCATGACAAAACAAGAAAAACACAGAAAGAGCCAAAAGACTGGCATCCCACCTCAGACTTATTGGCTTTGCCAATAGTTGTTTTAAATGTAGATAGTATAATATCATTTGGAGATGTGATGTGCTATTTATCAAAGTAACGTTCTTCGTGTTTGCCATCAAAATATTGTTTCAACAAAAGCAATTTATTTTCATTTCTATAATCTTTGATCACAAACTTTTAACTCGTGCTCTAATGGATTTTGGACTTCAACGGCAGGATCAGAAAAAGAAAACTTTGACCAATATGAATAAAATCTGCTCACTGAATTATTGAGCTTGATGTGCGAACATGTTTTCTGGTTGCAAACACTGCTATTTGGTAAATTGCAAGATGTGCAAGAAGAAAATGTGTTTTTTAAATGTACTAAACCCATTTAGCAAATGGGTTTAGGGAAAATTTAGGAATGGCTATTTGAACAAGCATTAAAAATGCAATAGGTCTCGCCTTTAATTAAGTTAAAACCATTTGCTTTGCTATACCATTAGCAAATCAAATGGCTTTAACTTAACCAAAGGCGAGACCTGTTACATTTTCAATGGTCAGTCCTTCAGAGTCCCATGAGTTCATGGGCATGGCAATTGGGGCTTGCTGATGTCAGCAGTCTCCTGCATCCATCGTCACATCATCCATTGATGTGCACTAGTCTTACACAGCTGCAGTCTAGGTGTGGGACACTCCTGGAAATACTCCCGCAGGGAGGGTGGAAGGCCATGCCTGTGGTAGGAGATAGTAACACTTTCTTTACAGATGATCCTAGTTCACAGGTATATTGGCCTCGCTGCAATAGGGACACTGTGCAAGTAAACCTTTCAGAATGTGGCACTTGCCTGCCATGAATGGGTGGGATATCTTCACCAAAGTTGGGGTCACCTGGAAACATTTGCTAGACCTCCTGACCAGGATAGAAACACTACAGATGTTTATTTATGATCTAACATCTTCTGCTTACAGCCCATAGACACACCGTGTCAAAGTGTGCACCCTCTTCTGTAGGACCACTGGCATTATGAAATTCTGAGGCCTTTTCAACATACATTTTGGATTTACTGCGCTTGCCACATAAGCCACCGTTTACTGCACAATTTGCAGATTTCTACAGCAAAACATATTTAGCTCAACAACATCAAAGATTAAAGAACGACAAGATAGTGTTGTGAAATGACAGACCATTTGCAAAGATGAACTGGTCACTTTTTAGTTGCTGGTTGCTGTATTCAGGTCTGTTACTAGTGGGTGAAACTTTAACCCAGGCAGTATTAACGTAGTTTTAGCAAACTGAACCAAAGAGTCATCAGATGTGCCTTTTATTAATGTTTTTTGAAGTAATAGTGCCTTTTTTTCGAAAGCGGTGTCTGAGAGATACACCCAACAAAACCTTAATTTAATATACCCCAAATCACAGGAGTAAATACATGGAATGGTTTCCTTAACAGCACATGATTAATCCCTGTAACCCAAATTAACCAATAAACACTGGAATAATCCTTAACCTTGACTTCTGAGCAGAGTCGGCCTTTGCCAGGGTAGCGCCCTTGGACGGAAAGAAAGTTGGAACCCTCGCTGCTAGTGAATAAATAAGGTTAGGGGGGGGGAGACCCTTTTGTGCACACAGGGCAGCCCTCTGCTGATTGCATAAAGAGTAGTGACTTGCCTCTGAACACATCTTTACCCCCCCCCCCCCACTCTACTGAATTATGCACAGATTAGCATTTTTCGTTGGGGTCAGGTTATTTGTTGGAGAGGGTGGGGTTAGTAGCGTGTGTCAGGAGGGGGTGAGAGGAGAAGGCAGTGCAAGAAAGCAGGCTGAGGGGAGTTAAAAACTGCACCTGCAGCAGTACTGGAGCCAGGAGACACGGACTGTACTGTCTTCAGGACCTTAATACAGGCAGCTCTCTACGCCCCTTTGAAAATTAGCGGCGTGGGCCCCGCTCGCCCGTGCCAAAAGTCGGCCCTGGTTCTGAGCTAAAATGGTACTCGCCGTAAAGCACTTTAACGCCTTGTGTTGTTGAGAGCAGTAAGCGCTGTGTAAATGCTATCAGAATAGCGTTTTGTCTAAAATCAGCCACGCGCCTCCTGTATCACGTGCCGCGCGCCCCTTTTCTGCAGTCAGCCAGAAAGGCAGTGGGTGGGCAGATGAGGCCGCATCGGCGATTTAACAACATGGTCTCGTCTTGTTATTTCAGTTCCAATCTTCTGTAATCATGACAGGCGTTAAATCTGTTTATCTCATTTCAGGCTTGAAAGAACGGCAGCTCTTTATGAGCCTATGTCTCAGTTGGTTGTGGGAGTGCGTTCCAGTGTGCTCCCTGCTGCGACAGGACCTGATGGGTTTAGGGCCTAAATTTAATTTTTATGTTATTTGGGACTCACTGCTTTAGGGAAACTGTGTGAGAATCTGGAAAAGCAAGCCCCTCTACCCTGCCAAAATGCCAGGGGGTGCTGAAGTGGCAACACTCGCCCGTTGACCCCTAGTGACTACACAGCATTGTCCTCTTGTGCCACCCTTTGCACCTATTGGCTGCTGTGAGGTCAAGCGGATGACAAGAAATAGAAATTACTGCCTGTTCTTGTCACTGCTTTCATGACATCCGAGGCCACAAGTAAAGTTGAGCAAGCCAATGTTGAACCCCCCATTTCTCGCCATGGTGTGCACATGTCATATCCCTCGCACTGCCTACAATATCCCCTTAACCGTGTTGTGGCAGAACTGCCACTGCACAATCTATGCCCATTCCATCATTGGCCTCTCTGCTGATTAATACGTGTTCGGTATTGTAACAGTGCCTGTCACCATCTGCACTCTAAGGACACATCTATTTTATTCTGTGCAGGTGCTTCAGAAGCCGCATATGTTAAGGTTTTTATTTTGCGACATAGATGTGTATTGCAGACTGAGTTGCCCCGCAGTAGATTCCAGCCTCGACATTCAGGAGAAACGAGACTTATGCAGTGGGTGCATTAGACCACCATGCTGCTAACGTACCAGTCCCTTGTCTCACACCACAGACTCTTCCATTTTAAAATGTAAACCTTAATATCAGCTTGAGCTCTGCAGAGCGGACAGATCACACCTCGACGTCACGACCAAGGCATCCATGTAACACACCAAAGGGCCTCTGGGTGTTGTAGTCTTTGCTTCATGTGAACTAATGCACCTGATAGGGAAAGCCTGGGACAGGAGTCGTGCTGTGCAGAAATTGCCCCCTGTGGTAAATATAATGTTGAGAGATGTGTAACTGGGAGCTGAAAAGGTCTCAAGATTAACGGATTCTCTGCTGACAATCTGTGTTGCCGCGTGATTCCCCGTTCACTCTGCTAGAACCGGCCAAGAATTACAAACCTCACCCGCAAAGTGACGGACAAAGTCCATGCTGCTCTTCCGGTTTGTGCATGCGACAGTCACTAGCGGAAGTAAACGAACGGCGTGACACTGAACAAACAACCTGTACTCACGAGCAAGGAGAGTCCTGGCAGGCGGTAACATGGGCCCAACGCCACGAGCTCAAGGGTGAGTGAGTGGCAGCACAACAATCCTCGCACCCCGATATCTGACGCAATACTGCAGCCATTATCTGTCCCACATTCCTTCGCAATTGGTGTACTCACCTGCGGGCAGCAGACAGGGGACATTAAATTACGGGTGTCACTCTCTTTCCTGGCTGTCCCGCTCTCCCTCTCTGGCCTGGCCTCTGAATGCCTGCCTCGACCTCCCCTCAGAGCCACGCGCACTTTTTCCAAATCATGCGCATGAGCCCTGCTCACTACCAGGCAACCAGCAGACCACCCCACCCTAAAAACAAGCATGTGAAAGCTTTCTTGTCTTTATGGGGCCATCTGTTTGAAACACATGGCCCCATAAAGATAAGAAAACTTTCACGACAAAAGGAAGGCAGACGAGCCCGTCCAAATGGGACGGCTCAGAAAGCCGAGCAAATACGTCACCAACAGCTCTTTTCCAATGGCTGGCCACCGTTTAGCATAAACGGTGACGCCAGCCAATGGAAAAGAGGGGCGGGGCTTAATGCCCCTTACAGAAAATACCCCATATCATTAAATCTCGCCAGCGAGACTGCGCAAGTGCGCAACCTACGCTAGCGAGACCTAAAAAGGGTGTTTTTAAATCATTCCTTCCAAACAGTGATTCCTCATGGTATATAAACATTTTTTGTGACCGAAATCCAAACGTAAAACATTATATTTTACAGACTATTGAAAGGTAGTGATAACCCGTTCACAAACGAAAGGAATCCCAAAGCAATCACAGATCTTGTAGTCTGCTGACCCTAGCAGGCCAACATCCTTGTGAAAATCATGGTGGTTCACAATTTGTGAACTACCTCTTTAATATTCATGAGGTAGGTTGAATTGCAACCCAATGTGGTTCTGTATTTTGTGAACTGACCTATAAGTACTAAGGTTGGATCACAAAATACTATAAATTAGCAAAAAGTTGGTGTGTAAAATGTAACCCATTTTTGTGAATCCTATCTTAGTACATCTGTCCCATTGTTCTTTGTAAGTTGCAAAGACCACACATACATTTATAACAAATATTCATTAGTGGCTCTGATACAATAAAAAGTGATATAATCTCAGAAAATCTATTACCTCATGTAAGAACCTGGCACTGAATCCCATTGCCAGAGACAATAAGCACATCCTTGTCCATCACATTACATAAGGAAATGTTACTGGGTAGCAAATGAAGGAAATGCTTCAACAGAAATTCAGTGGGACATAAACAAGCAATCATTGTGGAATGGAAGGCTATGGAGCATCGGGGTGCCTGTACTGAAGAAGTGCCACAATATGTACTGGTACTTTCCTAGGAAGGCTCTCAAGAAACAGTGCAATTTCAAGGTGCAGTTTCAAGGGACAAACAATAAACTGTAAAGAAAACAATCGCTTACCTTGTGTCTGAAAGATCACACTTGTTGCCCGCAATGGCCATGACAATGTTCTCAGGACCATGTTCTTTCAATTCCTTCACCCACTTTTTCAAAGTATGAAAAGAATCCTAGATGAAAGATAGGGCAAATATTATGCTTCCACAAAAATAACTCATAAGTTGTAAGTTTATTCAAAAGTTGACTGTTCCTGTTGAAATAACAGATGTGAAGTTAGATAGAGCAAAATGGTACAGAATGTAGAAGTGGGTGGTGGACGCGGTGTCTGCAAGGTAAGTATCACATTATTGGATTATTGCATTACAAGACTGTCTCATTCACATTAGTTAAGTTAGGATACAAGCATTCACATACCACCTTTTAACATTAGTACGGCATTGTTTAGTGACTAAATTAGTCTTGGTTTGTGTTAGTTAAAGTGAAAGTACAATCAGTTGATCTTGCTTAAGATCTTATTAGCTTGTTAAGTGTAAGGCTGGGTGTGCCAAAGGTCTGGTGTATTTCATTGAGTTTGGTGGTGGGCTACTCATAGTCTATAGTCTGTCTATACAGCTTCTTTCATATATAGCATTATTAGCTAGGTAACATGTTTGCTGGTGTATTATATTAAATGTATCTGAATGGTTCTAAGAAATGTGCCAGTGTGGTGCTTACCTCCTAGTAAAGTTCTAATGCATATATCACCCACCCTTTACTTGTTCAGCTATCAGGAATTATCATGTGTGGCTTCTCGGGTACGTCAGTTAGGTTAACTATTACCTCATGCCACACTGTGGATTCAAATGTAAACATCTTAGCGGTTTGTACCCCACCTAGCTTCTCATCCACGTTGTTTCGGTCGACTTTGTGTGAGGAGAAGCATTTTAGCTAAGGTTTTTCTCAATGTGGTTGCTATTTAAATAACTTGAAAGCAATTATGATTAAAATATATATATATATATATATATATATATATATATATATATATTCACGTAAAAAACCATAGGTTTCACACATGTTGTAGTTAGCTGGACATTTCCCTCGTAAAAAACCAATGAAATTCCCCCGTTATAGTTAGTGCAGGCAACTATAACTCACGCAACCGCAATCCTCTGCTGATGACGTCAGATATTACATCACTGATTACATATGTGTCTTTCTGAAAAATAAATATTTGTAATATATGTATAGCTAAAGATTAATGGAAGAAGACATGGGTAAATAGGTGTCTAAATACAGTGATGTAATATCTGACGTCATCAGCAGAGGATTGCGGTCTCGTGAGTTATAGTTGCCTGCACTAACTATAACGGGGGAATTTCATTGTTTTTTTACGAGGGAAATGTCCAGCTAACTATAACATGTGTGAAACCTATGGTTTTTTAAGTGAATTTGTACAGTTTTTTAAATGCTAAGTTATGTATTTATTAATATA
This sequence comes from Triturus cristatus, assembly GCF_964204655.1. Lineage (NCBI taxonomy): Eukaryota > Metazoa > Chordata > Amphibia > Caudata > Salamandridae > Triturus > Triturus cristatus. The sequence goes on along the minus strand of NC_140588.1, from coordinate 415,781,985 downwards.
TATTTTTTTCAGGTTTTTCACCGTGCGCGCACTGTGCACGCGCGTTGCGTTTTTCGTGCCATGCGCGCACGGTGCACGCACCCCGTGCTTTTTCACTCTTGGGGGTCCTTCAGTGACCCCCTGACAAAGGCTAGGGGGTCAGGAACTGTCCACCCTGCCCCCTTTTCACGTTCTCCACCTTTATTTTTCACTGCCTCAGACTGCGAGAGACAAAATGGTGGCCGACACTTCCTGATTTCGACCGATTAGAATGTTTACTGACATCTAACAACCAATAAGAATTGCGCTCGCGCACGTCACCGTGCGCGCACCATGTGCGCTTATAGATATATATGTACTTTTAACTGAAATTTTCTCAGGAACTACTGAACAGATTGACTCCAGATATTCAAAAGGCACATCCCTGACCTGAGGACTACCTCTCTGCCAAATTTCAAGTAATTCTGTTCAGCCGTTCGGGCTGTACCTTGGACTAAAGGTCCCTATGGAAAAATGCATGGGGAAAACGCATTTTGGGACCCCCCTTTTTTCTCGGCCCCCGCTTGACGAATCACCCCGAGACGTTCAGGGTAGGAGCGGAGCGGAGCGCCCCACCTATTTTGAAAAATTTGCGAGGATTCGTCAACCGGCGCCAAAGTTATTCAAAATAGAATTTTCAGATTTCCTATGGAAACACGGTCCTAACTATAACTATCTACTGGCGACCGCCAGTAGATAATATATATATGTGAGTGTGTGCGTAAGACAAAAAAGAAACACAATATTGTATTAGACTTTTTAACCAATCAATTGAAGGGGTCAATTTCACTTTGAAAACGAAATTGAGAATCACATCCCGCCTAAACACGTTTACTGAATAAACAAGGAATTTTTCATTCCCGTTAGGGCTCTGTGTTTCAGTTTTGTCTACATAATCACGAGTGCCACCCTCTTGATATGGAGAACGCCCGCCCGTGAGGTAGGCAAAAGCCGGGTGGAATTTGTTGGAATTTATATATATATATATATATACATTCACAGAAGAAAACAAAGGTTAAAGTCATGTTATAGTTAGGTCGAAATGTCATTTAAAACTTTACATTTTAAACAAAAAAAACTCTGAAATTCATCAGCTACAGTTACTTGAAGCAACTATAGCTCGTGCCCCCGCCATGCACAAAGTTGTCATCAATGATGTAATTTCAGATGTCATCAGTGATGTTATCAATGATGTCATAGAATGGATGTAATATGTAAAATCATAAGAAGCATATGGCAAGGGCATGAGTTATAGTTATAGTTTCTGCAACTGGTGAATTACAGTGTTTTTTTGCTTTAAAATGTTACGCTTTAACAGATATTTTCACCTAAATATAACGTCACTTTAATCTTTGGTTTTTTTCAGTGAATTATTATTCTTTTTTCTTTTTAATGTAGTGTAAGATATTATTACCATACCTAATTATAACAACACTTTAAGGTTTCTTTTTTTCAGTGAAGTTATACTTTTTTTCAACATAAAGGAAGATTTTATTACCATAGCTAACTATGCCAACCGGCTTTTTGCTTGCACGGTTGGCATTGGCACAGGGTGTGTACCCCACACCCAGCCCTCTACAACTCAGTTTATGTTGCAGCCAGCGAATCAGAGCAAATATTCTTGTGCGAGTCACTAGAGACGCTCGCTCTGCGAGAGTGAGACAGACAATGAGAAAAGAGACCCTCGTGGCTAATCAGATCGCTCCATTATTTACAGCTGCATGCCCACTGGAATCTCGAGTCTCGTGCGTACCCAACCATCCAGATATCTATAAATTTTGAACCTTACTTCTCAAAAACTACTGATTGTATTTTTCATCAAATCACAAAAAACACGCCTTTTGGATAAAGATCTAGCTTTCTGCCCAGATAGCTACAAATTGTGGACCTTAATTTTTCACAAACTACTGAACCAATTTACAACATATCACCAAATGAATGCTTTAGTAATGATCTAGCTTTCTGCCAAGTTTGTGCAATTCCGTTCAGCTCTTTTTTTCTGTATTACTGTTCATTTTTCTGGGAAAAACTTGTCTTTATTGCAATATTCAATTTTTATTAAGGCTTATATTTTCAGCTTTAGCTGATAGAACAATACCTATTTTTTTCCGATTTCATTACCAGACTGGTAACTCCTTTTGCTGCACTATGGGGGCCCTGGATGGGGGGGGAGGGTCTGAAGTCCTATGTAAGCCCCACTTTTGAATCTGGGTCCCCTAACACCAGTTTATGATTCAGCAAGTTCTGCCTGAAGCTACGATCTACAATTTCCAGGGACACCAGCATTCTTACATTTCTCTTTACTCTTGATTCAATTTTCCAGGACTTCCAACTTATTTCCTAGCAGGCCGGGTACATGGTCGAAACTGCACAGTCTTTTTCTGGTGGCCTTTGTGTTGTTTGTTGAATTTTGTCAGTGTGTTAGGGTATCCGAAGGATATCATATGAATAATGAGCTTTGGGTATCGGACCCACAGGTCACTTCCGGGGTCTTCTGGCAGAAGTGATGATAGTGGCAGAAAAAGAGCAAACAACTCAGAAGGAATTTTGTGGTGATTATAAAACTTTAGCAGTAAAACCAGTGGTTGTTGTGGAAGTTCGAGTTAAGGAGGAGACTTGTGGAGTGTCTGAATTTGAAGGAGGAGAGTGGTCGAGCAGAGTGGAGTGGTGGGGAAAAGAGAGATGAACCATTGGAGGACAGCGGATGAGAGGTGTGACCAGGTGAGAAGAGGGGAGACAAACCAGTGAAAGACAATAGGCTAGAAAAGTGGACCGGGGTAGAATGGCAAAATGAATATTGAGGACAGTAAATGAGAGGAGTGGAGCAGTCTGGAGACTAAAGGGGGTGGGGCGAGTCAGGACACTCCTACAGAGTGGAGGAGGGAAAAGGAACACAGGTGACCAACAACACTGCACCATTGCCCACACTCTGAGTCTCCACACATGTAAGTTTTAGTAGTAAAAGTTGGAGAGAAAGAGGGAAGTGGTTGTAAAATGTGGAATACATACTAAAAAATGGGGGATAAGTTAACGGAGGAGTAAGGAAAGGTTAGGGAGAGGTTTAGGGAGGCACATGCACCCACCCACAAAAGAGTAAGTCCATTCATATTCACAAACTGCACTTCTAAAGTACCACAGCCAAAAAAAGACCCAATAACTGTCATAAATGCATTTCTAGCACCACAAATGGCCAACTGCTGCAATACTGTTTTATTGTAAATAAAGAGGTAGGGACTGAAAATGAAACCCTGTGGGAAACTATGTTAAATGAAATTCAAGTATATAAACTTGTTAAAATATAACAAAAAAATGTAATGTTAAACATTAACTCAAAATAAAACATTTTTTTATTTTAATATTGTTTAATAACCTTTAAGGGTAAATATTAATGTAACTTTCATTTAAAAAACATATAATTACATTAATTTTAATACATTGTATACCTCCCTTTTGTACATTTTTAATACATAATAAAAATATTTTTTTTAAACTTTGGATGTGATTTTTTTCAATAATGTAACATATTTGCATTTTAAATTTGAATTTATTTATTGATGCTGCAACAGTTTTTATATTGTTCTAAAATTAAAATAGTTATATACAATTGAAATTTATATTTTAAAATAAAATAATTTTAAGTTTAATAAACTTTTACACTTTCCCCTTACTTTACCATATGGAGATTTAAACCTCAGTTGTAGAGACCTCTGCGTACATATGAAAAGATACCGGTAGTAACTATGAATTCATACATTATTTTTTACATAATGATTATATCAATTGGAATATATGTAATTGAATAAACATTTATTTTTAAAGATTTATTTTTAAAAAAACACCAGAAGTTAAAAAGTTTGCATTTACATATTATGTATTAAAAATTACAAAAAGATAGGTATAGACAATCTAAATAAATTTACAGTTTAAAAAAAATATTGTTATATTTATTTTTAAATTAAAAAGGATAATAAATATGTTATTAAAATCATGTTGTTTTTAAATATATATATATATATATACATACTTTGTAACATTCAATTTTATTTATATATATTTTTTAAAAGTTTAAATATTATTTAAATGTAACATTATTTCCTATAATGTTCTATTTTAAGTCCCTGCCTCTATTTTCTATGGGAAGGCGCTGTAGTCTCACTGGTTGACCACGGGTGGTGCTGGACATACTACTGCTCCTTTTTGGATATAGTAAGTTTACACTTGTAAATTAGGCTTCTCCAAGGGGTTGGACACATGCAACTCTGAACTTTTGCATAAACTTACACGCAGAAATGGTGAATAGCCCAAAGTTGTAAAGTAACTCCAAAGTGTAAGAGTAAATTAATATGAGTAGATTTACTCATTTGTAAGTGTTTCTTTATAAATAGGCCCCACAATTATTTTACTAGGTAACTCATTGGCCATGTCCCTTGATACTTTATCACAGTACCATGGATAGACCTGTTTTTTCCGTCATTGCTACCTAGATGCTATAGCATTATATTGCTCGATTTATTTGGTGCCACGAAGCTTACTTGTACTGGCATTGTTTATGTTTTTACAAACAATTATAAAGACAGTAATACCAACCAGATCTCATGCGTCTTTTTTTTAATGGAGTCTGTAAAGGGATTCTAAGAACTTGGTCTCCTTCAGAAATGCGACTTGCACTCCTTTCAGGTAATGTATATTTCAAATATATCCCTTTGCTGGGTGGCCTCCACTGCACCACAAAAAATCATCCTTATTACACCTTGTTTCTCAACCTCCCATTGATACAGTTTCCTCTTTATTGGGAGAGTTGTGTAGCTTCTCCAAAACGTAATAGTCAAGACTGGAAATGAGGTAGAGTCTAACAATGTGTGACTTTGGGCTTACTACCACTTGTAGTTGCAGGTGAGCCAACTATCCCCATCAGCCTCTCCGTCTGCACAATGTCCAAGCGTTACCACTCTCGAACTTCCACTATGTCAGCTTCACAGATCTGTGGTACCTCGGCAAACTCCTTTGACCCTAAGCAGTGTCGTCTGGGCATTAAGCGTCACACTCTGTTGGTCGCAGATCCACAGGTGCCGGCATCTACTAAGCCCACTGTTTCACACCTCTTAACGGACATCGGCTGCTTACTGCCTTCAAAAACGAGCTCTGGTTTTCATCTCCTTTTCCCTGCCACCATGTGATTTCGGCTTCTCATCAGGTGACTCTATGAAGGGAGCCGAAATCATGTGAAAAATGGTGGTATCATGTGAGTTGGCATGTCTGAGGCATTCCTCCGCGTAGTGCCTCATTACGAGTGGGGGTACGTGAAACTGCAGGTGGGATATACAGAAGGCAGATGGAGACCTTATGGTCCCCTAAGAAAAGAGAAATTATCGTGGGAATCCGTAATTCTGTAGGTAGCTAAGACCTTAGACAGGAGTCTCTGACAGACCACAGGAATGTTGCTCTCGTCCAGCAAGGACAAAATAGTTCTAAACAAGAATATATGTATTTCTAGAGCTTTTTGCTAGTTCATTTCCAACATTTCACCCACTCACGTTACCCCCACGTGGCAATGACTAGGAATCGAATAAACACGATCACTCCCAAGTCATTTGACTAATGTTTGCTCCAAACCAGCATAGCTAATTTCCTGTGGGGTGAAAGGAAATCCTGTTATCCGTGGTTGCATGAGGAATGCAAGCATGCTGCGGCAAGCAATCACTGGAGTACACAACAGATAACTTCAAAGTGCTGGCTTTTTTTTAGCGCTTTTAATAGTTGCATGCTTAAATGCGAAGTGTCCCCTCCAGTAACCCCAGCCTGTCAGATGAGTGCAAACATGCCCAACTCTAGGTCATTTTATATGTGTGTGTTTATATACACAGTAACACAATCACATACAACATAACTGTATGTGCTAAAACCCGAGTATAATCTAACAGTGGGATTCCCTCCACCAGACTTTCGCTACCCGAAAGGAAATTCCACCAGTGAATTATGCGGTAGGGGAGGACCAAATTATGCAGCATGGTTGATAAAATAATGCGGCAAGAAAAAGTAAGCATGAGGCGAAATGTAGCTCGATCTCTGATAGTAATACGTCCTTATTTTGTTACTTATACCCAGGTTAACACTTTCTGGACAAAGGTTTTACCCCAATCGCTACCAGTTTAACACCCAAATACACAATAAACAAAGGGGACCTGTCAACTTTTTCAAAGGGACTTCCACTGCGCGCCAACACAGTAGCTGATTTTTTGGTAACTTTTGATCTGTTGGAGCTAGAAATGTTTTTTTGTTGAAATCTGCAGATTATGTAGCAGATTATGTGGCAAATGTGGGAAACCCATAATTATGTGGGTAGCCCAACAACTGCAAAATTGCATAATTCCAGTGGCCCTGAGCACGTTATTAAGGTGTCGGTAGAAAAGGATCACTATGATCTTAATGTGTTCCAACGTTATCCTGGCATTCCTCAAAGTTCACAATTTTTCTCTCAAGAGCATTTTAAAACGTTGCCTATTTTTTGTCCACTTTTCTTCCTAAAAGGTTTCATTTGCTTTTTGCGCCTGGACAATGTCCAACGATCCACAAATGCACATTTTACACGTAACAACGTAAACAATGCCTGTGAAACACTTGGACTTGGTCTTGTCTCCTTGCGATTCCAGGATCATGTTATGTCACTGGTAGTAAGTAATCTTGTTTCCAAGGCACCCATCCCCAGACAAGCTCTTTTCAGGCTCAGTCTTCACATTCACCTGTACATATGTACACTGTCACTATTAGTTCTCACCACCATTCATGTCTGTCTGTTCACAATTATTGGTGTTACACTGTGCTAAGCAGTACAGAAAACTATTCTCACATACAATCACAAACCCTCTTTTTAAATAGTCATTGGAGAACCTATGTTTCCAGCCCTCCAATCACCTGACTCTCTTCCACTGTTGTTGGCCTTTCCTGTGGCGCCGTGAGTACTGCTCAGAATGGATGGATCACGCAGAGCTTGTAAAATGTTCCTCTGCATGTACAATAACATTTCCTTGCATGTCTGGTATAGTGCATGATGAACAGAGGTGCCCCTGTCTATCATGAGTCACCACAGAACGACAATATGCAGATCGTGAGCCCTCCTAGGGGCATACAGGGCTTTCCAAAGCCCAGAGGCAGCGGATATGGAGTGAGCGGCTTCTCACTTACTGAAGGCGGGAGGCTGGGACTCTTTTTCTCTTTTTTTATTTTTTAAATCCTGGGTTCTGGTACATATCAGACACCCGGGTGCTGCCTTGTGGTAGGGGCACTGCAGGAAGCCCACTCCCACGCTGAACCAGTCAGTCAGTCAGTCAGTCAGTTTAGTTAAAAAACATAAAAGTACTACACATAAAATACAATACATCACACAGTAATACATCAAAAAATCCGAATCATCAGTAAATATGGGCGACCTAGAATAAAAAAAAGTAATATAAAACCAAAATTCATTAAATCAAATAAAATCCAGACTACCATTGAAACAAGCATGTCTATAAATCACCACAGTAAAAACGATTCAGGTTAAAAATACTATTAAAAAGAGTAATCACACACAAAGCGAGAGGCTGCCCCCGGAAATTTGGCAGAGTATGGGGGAAATGGAGACGGTACCATGGTCTGGGATCTGATTGACACGCAGTGGGTCCTATTGGATACGGCTGTACTCTGAAGGTATGTGGCTGGATATGGGCCCTAGACCCAGTGGGAGCCGCTGGGGCGGGGTGGGGGGGCGTAAAAGAGGACTGTCAACAGTGTAATTTATGACAGAGCAGGATTTCGATAGGTTGATTGACATGGAGATGTTACTGTGGGTTGTGGGTGGGGGGTCTTTCGGACGCGTGGATGACTATTTGTGACATGACAGTTGTTCTTCTATTGGTTAAAAATGCAAATAAAAATATATATAAAAAAAAAGTAATCACACGAACTTAATCGATGCTCATTATGATATCATAGGGCACAGTTTCTTCCTAAGTCTAACAGCTGCGACTAAAAAACTTGCAATGTTAAAAATTTCCCATGAGTCATTCAGCCTCTGAAGATAATGTGGTTTCACCTGTATAAAACCTTTTCCCCTTAGAATTGGAAATAAAAACCTTCTACGAATAACACAATAGTCACAGAACATTAAAAAATGCATGGTGTCCTGGGATGAGAAATTATTTCAGGTACCGGGACCTAAATTACACTCCCTACTCCAGCCTTGCACGTTACCCAGGGAAAAAGTGTATTGAATTCAAACGAATCCTGGTTAAAAGCAGGCGATGGAAGGGTTTCGTGACTATTCTTAGGTAAGGTTCTGTTTCGGGGGAGGGTTTCAACAGGAAGTAAGCTTTTACTGAAGGTTTCATCAACTCTGTTTCCCCCGCTCAACCGACATCAGGTTTAAAAAATGTGTTTTTACCCATGCCACGTCCTCTTTTCTTATTTTATCAGGGAAATCGAATAAATCTTGGCGCCCAAGTTTGTTTAGAACATACTTAATGTAGTGGCCATGGAATATTGTCAGCTCGCTCCAGGGTGACACAGTCCCTTATGATCTTATGGTTTAATGTTAATTCTGGGTTAAGCTTGGTCTAAAGCCAGCATACCACCGGTGCCAGCCTCATCCGATGTGCTACGTAGCCAACGCCTAACTCTTGGTGTATTATAAAGGTTGGAGAGAATTGGGGGACCGACAGGAGAGTACATCAAAACGTATTTTCATCTATATGAACCCCCTCCATTGGCTTATATCCCCAGATAGCAGAACCATATAGAGCAATGGCTAAGCTTTTGGACCTATAGATATTGAGCATGGCATCAATTGGTTTCGCCCCCAATCGCTGGGCAAATCTATGCACAGCAGCTGTTGACCTTGCCATCGCATTTGTTTTCACTTTCTGTTGTGATACCCATGAACCCCTCTCATCAAACATCACTCCTAAATAGGTAAACGAGGTCACCCAGGTCAGCTCTATGCCATCACAGTAAAAAGATTTCATTTTTTTTTGTTTCCGGGCCATATTCATTACATGTGATTTGGCTATATTAACAACTAAATCCAAAGATTTCATGTAGGCCCCAAAGGAATCCAGGAGCCTCTGGAGCCCTACAGCTGTACGGGCTAATAAAACGGCATCATCCGTGTATAGGAGCAAAGGAATAACCCTGTCCCCTGCTCGTGGTATGTCCAGACCGGCAGAATCTAAAACTTTACCTAAATTATTTATGTATAAAGTAAAAAGTAATGGGGCTAAAATACATCCTTGGTGTACACCTCTACCAGTTTTAAAGTGCCTAGTGCAGTTCCCTTCTTGGTTGATCCTCACCCTAGCAGAGAGATCCCTATGTAGGTCCGCCAAAAAGTGGACAAGACTTGGCTCTATGCCCATGTCTAGCAGGATAGGCCAAAGCTTGGATCTGTTACCCAGATCCAAGGCAGACGAAAGATCCATAAAAGCCAGCTGTAGTGTCCCCGCTTTAGCTATAGTGTATTTGCCTGCTAATAAATGTACATTTAGGCACTGATCCAAAGTACCCCTTCCACTTCTAAAACCATATTGAAGATTATGTAAAACCTCATTTTCTTCTAGCCAATCCATTACTCTAGTTAAAATCACGTTCCCTAGAACTTTTACTGCAGAATCTACTAGTGATGTCAGCCTATAATAGTGTGGGTCGCCTCTCTGACCTTTTTCAAAAACAGGGATGATGGTAGACAATGACCAGGATAGCGGGAAACCCTGACAACTAGCCACATTAAAAACATTTGTCAATATTTTTGCCCAAAAAGTTGGGTTTTGTTTGTATAAGTCTGTAGGGACGCCGTCTGGATCTATTTCCATAAATGCCAATTTCACTTCACCTTCGTTAAAAACAGTTTTGGGGGAAACCCTGCTGATATCTAAACTGATGGGTACATCCGGGCTAGGGGTGGCCTCATATATGGCTTTGAAGTGAGAACGCCATTGGGCTTCTGTAATATTGCATTAAACGGGGGCATTCTCTATTCCGGAGAAGAAGGGTCAATAGCCCAGAATCTACAGCTATCTTTTAGAATTTCCACTGATAATAAAGCGTTCCAGGCTTCTTCTCTAATTTCCTTTTTACGAATGAACAGTGCAAGCCTATACTCTTTTCTTAACCTGGCTATACAGTCTTTATCCCATGGGACCATTTTCAGTGCAGCTAACAATTTTTGGTGAGCTTCAGAGCAATTGCTGTCAAACCATCTCTCCCCTGTAATTTTCCTAGTTCTTGTCGGTAAGGTGAGGTCTGTTGCTACCAGCGCACAGATACCTTCAAAGGCTGAAAGTACTATCGACCCCTGTCTAGAATTATCAAGGCAAGTTTCGATCTTATCCCCAAACTTTAGGCATGGGTCCTGGAAGAAGAGGTCCGGGATTAATTTGGCCCATTTTAGTCTCCGTCCCTGGTCAGATGTTTTCAAACAGATATCACCCCCTAGCTTTCGCGATTTCTCCTTGAGGCCACACCCCCTGTCCAAGATGAGAGTAACAGGGTTATGATCACTAAAATGAGACCATTTGGCATTATAAAAAATGACTTGTGATAGAAGGGTAGGGGAGATAAAAATGAAATCAATGATGGTATCTTTTCTTAGATAAAGCCATCACTGAGGAAGAGGTAAGATCCGCCATTAAAAGCAGTAAGAAGGGGAAGGCGGCTGGGCCGGATGGCTTGCCGGCAGAAATTTATAGAGCCCTTGAATTAGAATTAGTCCCATTCCTCACTATTCTTTTCAATCAAATTTTATTGGAAGGGCAGCTCCCCCCAGCCTCATGGGATAATGCCTCTATTACACTTATTCTGAAACCAGGGAAGCCAAAGACCGCTTGTGGATCTTATAGGCCAATTTCAATACTCAACGTGGATTATAAGATCTTTACCACTATTTTAGCATCAAGGTTGGCTGTGATTGCGCCTTTGGTCCTCCACTCTGACCAAAAGGGCTTTGTTAAAGGGCGACAACTATATGAGCTAACCTACGATTTAATAGGTGCCATAGATATAGCATCGGCCCGTGCCCTCCCCTTGGCCGCCCTCACGTTGGATGCGACCAAGGCTTTTGACAGAGTCAATTGGTCATACCTGTCGGGAGCCTTGGCTAAGTTTGGCGTGGGGGCTGGGTTTCGCAGGGTTATAAGCTTGTTATATCATAGCCCAGTTGCACGTCTGTTGGTCAATGGAGAGTTATCCGACCCAGTCACTATTACTAGGGGGACTCGGCAGAGCTGCCCACTTTCCCCCCTACTGTTCGATTTTTACATCGAACCCTTTGCGCAACAACTGAGGGAGGAGGTCAACATCAAACCTTTCTCCTATAAAGGTTGGGAAAGGAAAGTAGCCCTTTATGCCGATGACGTGCTTATTCTTACTTCGGATGTTGCCACCGCACTCCCTTTGGTGTTAAAGTTAGCCCATCTATTTGGCCAGGTTTCCGGTTACGAAATAAATGATGCCAAAACCGAGATGCTTGTCTGGAATGATGACGGGCAAGCTAGGGATTTACAAGCAGGCTCTTCGATGAGGTATTTGGGCTTACATATTGGGAAGGACATAGGGAAAATTGCTCTAGTTAACCTAACAGCAGTAGCTAAAGAGTGTCGCAGGTTATTGCTTTCATGGTCTTGTATTCCACTATCTCTAATTGGGAGGGTTAACTTAATTAAAATGTCGATTCTTCCTAAAGTTTCTTTTTTGTTTTCTACCATTCCCCTGTATTTTGATTTTTCTTGTTTAGTTAAGTTACAGTCAGATATAACATCTTTCATCTGGAATAATAAACAGGCAAGGATTTCTTGGATAAAGCTTAGGAGGCGAAGGGACAAAGGGGGCCTGGCTGCCCCTGACTTTAAACTATATGCTTGGGCTTTTCAGTTAACTCATTCCCGTATGTTGTTAAAATTACCTTATGACTACGGGGTGGGGCGGATGTTTTCAGCCATGCTAGAAGGGGAAGAAGTTAGCCAATCTGCCTTTTTATTTAAATTTGGCAACCCCAAGTACTTTAAAAAAATTAAACTGAAAGTATTACAGGGTTTGGCAAAATTTTGGGCCGAAGTCACTAGATCTATTAAACAAGGCTTCTATTGTGATAAGACTCCGTTATGGGGGCTACCTGAAAACCCCGACTGGCTCGGAGATATCTTAGCGGCACCTATAAGAGACGCAGGCCTAGAGGTCTGGGGAGATCTCTTTTTTGAAGGGGAGTTGCTTGCATGGGAACAGCTTCAGGCTAAGATTGGCCCTAATCTCTCAAGGTTTAAATACTTTCAAATGCATAGCTGGACTCAGGCCTATAAAACTCAACCCCTCAGAAGAAATAGGTTTCTACTTGGAGGATGTAGCCCACTTATAAATAATCTGGTTAACAAACCCTTGGGTAAGAAAGAGACTTCACAGTGGTATCGACTATTATTGGAAGAAACGGATGGCGTCTTTAATCTGCCGGACCTGCTGTGGAGCCCTTTAATTTCTGGTCCCAAAGTACAAGAACTCTGGTCAGTATCATTCGACCTTTTGTATACCATAGTGAAGCCATCTTGGCTACGCAGGAACCATTTGTTTACTTTGCATCGGGCATATTATTCTCCCCTTAGATTATCTAAATTCTCCGAGGGCAACTCTATTGCGTGTTCAAGGTGTGGTCTTCTGGCTGCTTCGGACACCCATATGTTTTTTGACTGCCCCACTTTACAGCCATACTGGGCAGCTATCAGTAATACTCTAACCATTTCATTGGGGGTCCATGTTAATATCGACTTATCTCTAGCGATTTTCGGGGTCTTGGAAGGAGTACAACTTGCAGCCAAAAAATTGGTGTTCTACGCGGTGCTGTTGGCAAGAAGGGAGATCTGCAAGAAGTGGAAAGACCCGACTCCACCCTCCTTCAGTGAATGGCAGACCTCCGTTTTGTCTACATCACGTATGGACCTTGTTAGAGCTGGCAATCAGAATAAGAGAGCTTTCTGGCATTTGTTATCATGGGTTCACTGATCTCCGGGTTTTTTTTTTTTTTTCCCCCGGGTCCCATGATTATCCTATTATGGTGCTCCCATTGCCGTCTACACCATGTGATTTGCCTCTACCTGGTCCTAGCCCGGGCTCACCTTGGTGGCTTATAAAATGGGAATCGCTTGCCTCGTCGCCTTCTAAGATTGACACTGCAATGGCTGAGGGATATTGTGTACCTTCCATCTCGTTTTCCTTATCCCTGCCAGTTCTTATGAACTGAGACAGCTATGTGCAAGCTAATGTGGCTTGGCATTGGAACCATGGTAGCAATGAGGACACAAAAAAAAAAAAAATTTTGGGTGAGCTTCAGAGCAATTGCTGTCAAACCATCTCTCCCCTGTAATGTTCCTAGTTCTTGTTGGTAAGGTGAAGTCTGTTGCTACCAGCGCACAGATACCTTCAAAGGCTGAAAGTACTATCGACCCCTGTCTAGAATTATCAAGGCAAGTTTCGATCTTATCCCCAAACTTTAGGCATGGGTCCTGGAAGAAGAGGTCCGGGATTAATTTGGCCCATTTTAGTCTCCGTCCCTGGTCAGATGTTTTCAAACAGATATCACCCCCTAGCTTTCGCGATTTCTCCTTGAGACCACACCCCCTGTCCAAGATGAGAGTAACAGGGTTATGATCACTAAAATGAGACCATTTGGCATTATAAAAAATGACTTGTGATAGAAGGGTAGGGGAGATAAAAATGAAATCAATGATTGTATCCCGTCCTCTTGCTTTAAAAGGGGGAGTCCTCTCATCTATATTAATAAAACTTGGTTCAAAGAGATTTACTGCAGCCAGGAGCTCCTCCAAACATTCCCCATACTGTGTGTGTTCAAAATGGGGAGTTGGGGAGTTCACCGGGCCTAAAAAATCTTCTTTCTGGCAGGCCAGTTCACAGACATGGATGTTAAAATCGCCCATAATTCTAATTGAATGATAAGTGGTTTGCTTCGATCGGTACTCTTCTAGAAAACATTTCGTATGTATGTAAAAACTTTATTTCGGCCGTTCAGGCCATAAAAGTGCAAAAAAAAACAATTCGCAAGTTTATACAACAATTACATTTTCATAGTGTATGCACAATTAAAAACACATACTACCAAGTTCAGTTTTTAAAAAAAAGAGCCGGACAATCATTAAATACACTTTAAGAATAGACAAGGGATGCCTCCAGTTGATCCTCCCCTATAGATGCTTTAAAAGTCCTCTCCTAGTATGCCACATGGCATTTAAAAACCGAGATACCGAGAATACAATTGGAGGATCAGTATCATATTTTAAAACTCTAAAAGCCTCGGCACAACGAATAAATCCTAAGTTTTTACATAATTGGGTTACCCAGCATTTGCGGGGTAGCACATATGCCGGGCAGAAAAACAGCACATGCAGATCAGTTTCAGCCGTTAGTTTACAGCTAGGGCACACACTCAAATTCTCCGGAGCCCATGAACTAGTGTACTCTGCCAGAGGTAAATTCCCCCATCTGAATTGCGCGTACAGTTTCCTCGCCATAGGTGGCTGGATTGCATCCAGAAAGGATTCCTTCATGTACACCTCCTTTACTTGCAAAAACTCCCTTGTCAACCTGCCCTCTTTAGCGTTCTCCTGTAAAGACAGCAGGTTGGATTGCCTAAAATGTTTTACAAGGTCCACCCTAGAAATCTTGGGACAGGATAGCTCAGTTGATGACCAAAGCTCTGGTCTCCCAAGCCTATTCGAAAGGCTTCTAATATGGGCCAACCAAGGTGTTTTACTAGGATTGAGTCTGGGGAGGAGCTCCTTCAGCTCTTTTTTTAAACGCATTCAGCTCGGGAGTTACCCATAACCTCCGCCAAAATGTCAAGGGCCTGAGGGCAATCTCTTGATCGATTGGCCTCATACCCAAGTCCATGCGGAGGGGAACCAGTGGGGTGCTGCGTGGTAGACCTAAGAGCTGTCTCATGAAGTTATTTTCTAGCTTCACAAAATCCATAGTAGAACTATGCCCCCAAAGCTCCGCCCCATATAATGTGGCCCCTCTTGCTTGAGCCTTGTATATCTCCACCACAGGGGCTGCTGGCTTGAAAGCAGGTGTTCTGAGCATTTTCATTATCCCCCCTACTGACTGGGTGAGCCTAAGCTGTGCTTTGGTCATCTGAGGGCCCCACCCGAATTGCTCGGACAATGTTATGCCCAGATAATCAAATGTCCTTACTTTGTCAAGGTGGATGCCATTGAGAGAGGGGTTTGGGCGTGTGCTCTTTGGAGGGTTGAAGACCATAAATTTGGTCTTAGATACATTTATCTCCAAACCTATCATAATACAGAACTGTGCAAGCCCATCCAGGATGCGTTGAATGCCTAGGGGTGACTTGGACAATTTCAATTTATCCAAATGTTCATTTAAAAAGCTACTCTCGCCTGAATTATAAAAGTTAACAAACAGTTTTGCTGAATTCTGAGCAATACATTCTATTGCCAGACAGTTGTGGGACCCCACATCCACCCTCCTATGAACCCCTGATAATCTGAGTGAGAATAACATTAAGAGGCCCCCTTTTGCTCTGCCTGATGGGGAAGGTTGTGCTTGAACGCTATATGATTTAAACCCATCCACTCTGAAGTTGTTATCCATATCCCAGGTCTCCAGTAAACTGACTAAGTCATAGTCTTTTAACAAATTAGGCCACCTGGGATCCTCTTTTTTGCTCTTCAACCCCACAATATTCCAACTAATGATATTGCAGTTGAGAGCTTCGTTATTATCTGATCCCTGCCCTTTACCATGATCACAGGTATAGCTCTGCTGACAGCAGGGCAGCTCCAGTCAATCATTTTCATCTAAAAAGTATAATGGGAGGAATCTATTTTTACAAGTTAAGCTATTACTTTCATCCGTCCTCTCAGGCTCAAGGTTGGCGGCTTTGGGGCACTAGCTATACTCCAATTTGACATGGCAGGGCGGATCATCTCTCTAGGGTTTAAGGAGGAGGTAGGATAGCCTCGTCCATCCATTAAAGGTTGAAGCCCCCGAGAAGTTCCACCCGCTGTTTGTACCCCTTTGGGTGGTGGGTAAAAAAATCCCAGTGGCAGAGCTTTGAGGACCCCCTGACCCTTCTTGGGGCCATCTCTAAATAACTGCCCCGCGATATCTGCACTGTCAAAATTAACGACAATGCAGTCACCTTCAATCTGTTTAGGTCTGTGGCCCACCCACCCAACTCGTCTGGCCATTATGATATGTGGAGAAACCTTGAGCCTGCTATCGGAATGTTGGTCACACCAATGTTTAGTTTTGTGTATCAACTCCATAGTAGATTCAATGCTATGCTCTTTCAGTGGGGGAACCCCTGTAAGTATAGCGACTAGGGGAGTTGCTTCTGGGGGCAGATGAAGTCTGCTACTATTTATCACATTATTAGCCCCTTGGCTACCAGGGCTCCTTCTCTGGATCTGAGTCTTGTGCGTTGACAGAAGACTTGGGGTAATCTTGGTATGGCAACAAGTAGAATCCCGTCTGCCTCCCTAATGTTCTGGGGGTAATCTCAGGGCTTTTCTTTGATGGTATTTGAGTAACGGGGCCCTCTTCACTATTATCAACTTACACTTGTACTCTGGGGATGGTGTTATCATAAGAGTTTTTACATATTTTTTTTAAGCCCCCTAGCTGGGTCTCAAGGCACTCCAGTTTTGCCATAATCCCCTTTACAGAAGCGTTCAATAAGGCAACAATATCTTTAACAATGTTCGAAAAAGAGTGCTCCAGTCTTGATTAAAAAAAATCTGCCATCACTTTCCGAACTGCGGACTGAACACATGAGTCTAAGTCTCCGGCCTGTCCATGGGTCAAATCAAAAGATATGTGGCCGGATTTACTTGTTCTTTTTTTCCCCTTCTTTTCCCTGGGTAAATCAAATGGACCTTCTGGAGAGATACATCTTCTTTGAGAGTCTCAACGATCACCTCGCCTGCAGTGCCCCTTGCCAGTCTATCAGTATGTACGGTGTCAACCTCCCCTGATATCAGCACTCTCGGGTCAATGGGGACAGGATTTATAGGGTGGCTATCTGGTCAAGTTGTGCTCCCGGGGGGATCAGAACTTAGTCCCAGCTTAACCTCTGCATTTTGGATTTCCTTATACAGGGCCCCCACCGCAGAGGTCAGATAAGACATGATGGAAGCAGAGTTCCTAGGCACCTTCACTCTTGCACTCCCCTGATCCTGGCTGCATGGTTGTTTGCGCTTACCCATTATTGCTGATGGAAATGTCAATGTTAAGGGGTGTCCCAGCCCAGCCTCCTCCGGGCTCTGACAGGTGAAGACGGGCCCGCCCTTGGCCCGGGCACGCCCCCTCACGTGTCCCGCACTGTCAGAGCCCTGGGCTGCACTTAAGCGCCTCCTGGCGCGGAAACACGCGTTGGCGCCTCCACCGGCGCTTTGCACTGTGGGATATGCAGTCCCCCTGCTGCTGGCGTCTGATGGTGACGAAGATCAAACAACACGGGCTCCCACGCTGCGGGAGCCCTGGGCTGCACTTAAGCGCCTCCTAGTGCGGAAACACCCGTTGGCGCCTCCCCCGGCGCTTTGCACTATGGAATATGCAATCCCACTGCTGCTGACGGCTGATGGTGGCGAAGATCAAACACGGGCTCCCGCGCTGCGGGAGCCCTGGACTGCACTTAAGCGCCTCCTGGAGCGGAATCACATGTTGGTGACCCCCCTGGCGCTTTGCACTATGGGATATGCAGTCCCCCTGCTGATGGCGGCTGATGGCGGCGCAGATCAAACAACACGGGCTCTCCATGCACATACCTGTAGCATGATACACATGAGCCAGTATTTCTTCTGTTCGGGTCCCATCCAGCGGAAGCAGTTGCTTTTCTGCTCTCAACCATGGGCGGATACGGTGCACTAACCCTGTCTGTAAGGAGTACGGGTAGCTGGATAGGAGGCCAGCATCTACCCCTCCCAGACACGCCACAGTGGGTGGACAACAAGCCAAGTGATGTAATCAATTTAGCCCCATGGGACAGTGTCCCCGGGACCCTTTACTTATGTGCTGGCCCCAGGTGACATAGGAGCCCGCAAGGGCATAAATACGCTCATAGAGGGTGCCCCACTCTCATCAGAATTCAAATATTGAGGTTGCACCCAAACACCCACCCTGAACCACCGTGGGGGTATTTTGTGAAAATAGGTAGGGTGCTATGCACTCGATTTTTTATTTTTCTCTCTGGAGTCCAGACTTCACTGACCGGTTCCTCTGGCCCCATATGGCCAATTTGGACAATTTTGAGTTCATTTTGCTCCTGGTGGCCAGCCCTTACCACAAGGGGAATTTTATTCAGGTTTTCTGTCATCTAAGGGGGGCCTTTTGTGGGGGGGCAGGACTTTCTGGCTCCCGGCGACAGACTGATTCTCTCCCTGGTCACCTTTTGCTCTCTCAGTTGTGTGGGTTTCTTACACAGTCCCTCCACGTCAACCAGCAGAACACCCTCTCTGCAGCACTCCTCGTGTCCCACAACCTTGAGGCTACTTGCAGGGCACCTGTGTGTCAGCAGAGTCAAACGTCAAAGTAGTCCCAGGAGAAGCATTCAGGGTCCACTAGCAGGTCCATTCCTCCAACTGTTCCCCAGGTGGCATAAGTGGGCCAGCAACTACAGTTCTGGGGGTCAGCTGGAACCAAATTCCATCCTTGTAGGGACATCAGGTGGCTTCTTCTTCCAGCTGGGCATAAGTTTGCTGTCATTGCTCCTAGGTCCAGTGTCTTTGCATATTATGCAAGGGTTTTTACGTGGGGATGAAAAGCTCTAGAAGCCAGGCAGCCCTGGCCAAATCTAGGATACGGCATCATCACTCCAACTAAGTCTCAACCCTCTTGTCCAGTATTCTGGGACATTCTAGTATGGTAACTTCAAGTTGTCTATGGAAAGAGCTTCCCTGAGAGCTTCAGCTCTGCGCCTAGCTGACACAGCTGTCTGATCTCTTCCTACCAAAAGTTTAAAGCTGAGGCCCTTCTATGTTGGTTCCAGAGGTCTGGACCTGCTCCTTTGTTTCTGTGGGCTTGGGCTGTCCTAGCCCATGTGCAAAGTACCAAGCTCATTAACATATACATATTTCCTCCCTATTCCTTCCTTTCCCAGGAACTGTGTCAATGGCTCTATTGTGTGGAGAGGCCTTTGATCCTTCTGCTGAAAAGAAAAGTAATTAACTTGACTCAGTAAGTAGGACAAATGCCTGGAATCAGATTCTGAGCTGAGCCAGGGAAAGGTGACAATTCTTAAAGTGCCATAAGGACTGCAGGTATGATGTCAGGGACAGTAATCTAAAAATCAGATTAGATTAAACAAGAAAAAAGAAACAAGTTGGATTTGTGGCAAAGCAGCAGAATGATTGTTGGGGCGCTGGTACACCTTATAATAAGTAATGAGATGAGGAAAATAAAACCAGGAGTAATGAAGATTACGGGTAAGTAGTCCAGCCATATTGAATCTTCTGTTTCGTATGTGAACTAATCCTCCATCCCATTGGTCTTACGCTTGGAACACCAGTCACAACAGTCATCACAAGCTTGGACTGCATTTTCACCTTGTGATTCATCATCATCATAAACTTTAATCGATTTGACAAGCAAATCATAAAAATATAAGGTCCCTTTCAACAATCAGCACAGAGATATAATAACGACTGTGTCAAAGATTTTACTATAAAAAAACATAATATTTAATTAAAGATCATGAGAAAAATAAAGGAAGTGGGGCAGTGTCTACAATAGTTAGGAAAAGCAAAAACACAGGCATAAACAAAACACAATGGTATGGCCAAAACATAAACAAATACTTAGGCCAGACAACATACTAGAAGCACCATTGCACTTATATGGAATAATTATCACACAGCAATTTAGTGTCAAGGTGCTAGTGTCGACAGCATTTCGATCCCACAGAGAATAATGGGATCATCATCAGGACTAAAAGAATGTGTAGCCTGAGAGAATCATGACTTAGGTAGATTTTGCCTGCTTGCAAGAATGGTGGCAGCAAGTGGGGACCCAAGTGGGTTTAGTATCGTTCGCATAAGTTCAGTTAATGCAAGGGATAAATAGGCATAAGCGCTGAATAAGCACCAACCAAGACTTCAGATGAGGGAGCCCACAATGTCCAGAGGAATGCCGGGAGGCGGTATGGGAGAGATGCCAAAATGATGGTTCCTGGGGAGAATCAAACCGGTAGATCCCAGGCAGGCAGGCGGTGAGCAAAGGGCACAACCGATAGCGAGAGGAGAAGGCGGTACGTTCACGATGGACGTTACCGTAGAGGCATGGTTACTGGCACTGAATTCAAGGTGTGCGGTCAGCTCCAAGGAAGGCAATAACTTTCGGGGGATGAATCATAAAAGCACATAAATGACAATACATTCAATAAAAAAATGTCATAGAGTAAAAATGCATAATTTAAGTAAAACACTCAAAATCATTAAAAGGATGCTAAATCCTATAAAACCATAAGAAATAGAAAGAAATTAGTTAAGATACGATAAGACTATTCCAATGTACATTTCTTTGCAAATCTGCTCGGTGGAAAAACTATCATTGCCCATACTCACGACTATTCGCTGATTCAATTGCTGGTTGAGGCGTGCACTGGCACTTGAATAATATAAAGACTTTACTAAAGAATTTGCATGAGGTGTCATATTACAGGAGTCGTTAAAGAACTCTATTACACCCAATTGGCTAAATGCACGTTTCAGATAACCGAGCAAGAAGATCCTCTCAGTATTGGCCATGGAAAGACAATCCATAATAATGGATCTTGAAAAATCCAGCTCCGGTGTACACCAGATTTTCGGCAAGTCCAATAGGATCCGTAATGTACAAAAGGCCCAGTTCCGAGTAGCAAAATGATGTTGGTGTGCTCTTACGGACCATCAACAGCTTTCTAATAAAATTATTTTTAGTACTTGGATACTGAAACCCCATACTTCAGCCTCATAAGTAGTGATTGAGATGCATTTCGTTTTATAGAGTGTGGTCATTTGTTTGATAGGCTTGTGTATCCTTTTGGAATGGAATGGTAGTTCAGAAAAAAAAGTTTGCATTTAAAAAATAAAATCAAGAAAACGCTAACCTATCTTCCGCCCCAGATAAATGTAATAAAGGGAGTTTTTTTACTACTGCTCCTACCACAAAGGCTATGGACGTTGGAAGGGTTTTAATTTTTTTTTAACTTTGTATGTTTGCTGCAGAGTGCACCACACATGAAAAGTTAGAAAAGTACTGAGAAAAGGAAACTTTTCTCAAACCTTAAATCTGCCTCGAAGAGGCGTTAATGTTTGGTACAGAGTCTCTACCTTGTTTAGTAGACAGAGCTTTGCACCAAAATTCATTGGTGGGTTGAATGAGAACACCAATATGCTACCCAATAGGGTTACTTTCCAATTTAAATCAGGATTTGCACTTGACAGTATGTCCCAAAACAACACTTTGCCCCGGATTGAGCAGGGCCGGACTGGGAACCCAAAGCAGCCGTGGCAATTTTCTCGGACCAGCCCCTGGTGAAGCACTGCCTGGCCCCCGGAGGCTGCAAATGCTTGCTTGCTGCTTTTGTTACTGGGGGCCGATATTGCACCACTGCTGCAAAAATGGACCCCAGTAGCAAAACCAGCTCCCGCGCTGCAAACCCGGCCCCCATGCTTCCAGCCTCCCGGGGAAACACCCGATGCCCGGTACGGCCAATCCGGCCCTGGGTTTGAGTCACTTTCGTGACGCAAGCCATGGCACAAAGTACTAGTATATCTGACCCCAAATTTCTTTAAGTACAACAACAACAACAAATGCATTTATTTAAGCTGTACAGAGTTTATTTTTGGGGCAATAATGGAAGTAGCATCAAATATGCACATGAATGGCAATTGGGTAGATATAATGTTTTACCTGCTTGGTGATGTCATATACAATTACAGCTGCAGCCGACCCTCGATAATACATTGGTGCCAATGAGTGGAACTGTTAAAAAACAATATATTCACCTGTTACAAATGCAGTATTACTTCATTAAACAATTTATAAAAGTCAGAGCTGTGCAGATTAACATGACAAGCAGGAACATTATTGAACAGTTCTGGCTACAGTGAAAGTACTTGGAAAATCAGCTCTGCATGCTATGTCTGGCTGTGGCTTTTTGATTGGCTGTTAAGTCATTAATTCAGTACCGGGGAAGCAATGTGGCGTCTGGAATTTGTGTTCCATTCCCGTACAAACATGTAGTAAGCTAGCATTGTCTTCCTCCCCATATGCATCAACATGCTCTTTTGTTCTCTCATCCCGAGTGAAACTATAGAACTTCTGCATTTGGTGGAATGGTACTTTCTCTCGTCTGGCAAGGGGATGTGATCATTTTCTTTCCACACCAGGGGCCATATTACAGAATGCCCGGCGCTCTCTTTGTTTGTGTCGGGCGCACCTTTTAAAAGGTGCGCCCAGCACAAACAAGGAACGTGCACCATATAAAATTGAATATGCTGCCCCCAGGGCAGCCGTGAAGTCAGGCTGTCCTGAGGGCAGGGCATTCAAGTGAAATACAGAGCGGATTTGAATCAGCCACAAACTATGTTTCACTGTGCAGGCGGAAACCTGCCTGCACTTTTAAGGAGGATTAGAGATCTCCTTGCAGGCGGGTGCAGTGAGTGACGGCACCCACCTGCAAGGGGGTATCTGGGGTTCCATAGGACCACCTTTCCCACCCTCCAGTGGGCTGCTATCAGGGGGCGCACTGACAGTGTGCCTCCTGACAGCTTCTTTGCCTCTGTGCCCACGTCTATAATAAGACGCGGGTGCAGAGACAAAGGGATTGCCTCATTTGCTTGGAGTCACGCCCCCATGCAAATGAGGGAACACCCTCTGGTGATAGCTGTGGCGATATATGTGTGCCAGCACTTTCTTTATTATAGTGAGGGCCTCACAAGCATCTATGGTCCTTTCTGTAATACCAAAGTGCCCTGGGGGCGTGCAAAGCAGGCACACATGCCCGTTGCGCTCCCAGGGCACTTTCCATAATACAGCCCCAGGTGTATAGAGTCACTATAAACAGCAATAAGTCACTATAAGGCTAATAAAAAAGGAGCAGGAGGAGCTGGAATGGGATCTACAGTGGCAGCTGAGGTAAGTAAAAATATGCTTGTAAATGGATTGTGCGTGCATGTGTGTTGTGTATTGGAGAGTGTGTTTGTGAGAGAGAGTGAGAGAGCATATATGTGTAGACGTGTGTCTGTATGTCTGAACATTTGTGTATGAGTGAAAGTGACCGAGTTCAAGTCTTTGAAATGTAATGAGTGAGAATGAGTGAGGCTGAGTGTTAGTAAGGGCGCATGAGTGAGTCAGTGAATGGGCATGAATGCTCAGAATCAGAGTTACTGCAAGTGAGTGAGAACGCATGAGCGAGAGTGAGTAACAATGAGAGAGTGTTAGAGAGTGTGGGATAGAGTGAGCAAGTGAGAATAGGTGAGAGTGAGTGACAGTAAGTCAGTGTAACTGAGTGAGGAGAAAGTGTGAATCTCAGTGAATGAGAATGAATGAGAGGGAATGCAATTGAGTATAAGTATGAGTGAGTGAAATTAAGAGTGAATGGGAGTGAGAGTCAGTGGGTGTGAATATGTGTGTGAGTGAGTTATCCATAGTGAGTGAGAATACTTAAAAGTGAGTGAATCAAAGTAAGAATGAGTGAGCGATTATGTATGAGTGAGAGTGTGTGAGTGTAAGAGTGACTACAAGAGAGTAAGAATAAATGAGTGGGAGTGAGAATAAGAATGAGTGGGAGTAAATGTAAGTAAGCGCGAGTGAGAATGTGGTGTTATGCTTGTGAGTCTGTAGTTGTACATAGCATACTGAAGTTAATCCTTGGCTTATAGAGGCATTCTTAGCAAAATACTGGTGCTGGCATACTGGAGGCAACTCTTAGCATGACAGGCATATGGGGCACTTGTGACAAAATGTTGGGCACTGGCACCCTTGAGGAATTAATGACACAGGAGGTACCCATGGCAAAATGCTGATACTAACACACTGGAGGTAATTCTTGACATGAGAGAGGACAACCATGACATGTGGGAGGGAGGCAACCCTGCCACAGTGCTGTCCCTGGCAGTCTAGATGTACTTTTTGACAAATGAGTAATCTGTGGCCAGGGCGCTGTATTCAAGGTCCTCCATGGTTTGGGGATGACATTAATGGTGGTCTTCAGCCACTGGCATAGTGCATGTACATTTTTCCATAAGGCGGTTCTTATGGCCTATGGAGTGCACCCATGACAAAATGATGGACCTGGCACAATGAAGTTGATTATTGACATATGGGGGCACCCTTAAAACATTTTGGGGAAAAAATGGGTCAACTTCTAGAGAGCAGCAGGTGTCACAAGCTTGACTCACCATGAACAGGCTTGCATATTTACCAAGTCCCCTTTTCAGAGATTACAACTTTTAAAGAAATTTGTGTGAAACTGCTTAAAATGCACTATTTGCCCCCAGGTTTTTCAATATATTTATATTAATTATGCAGCTATTATGGAGATTCTGCAATGTCAATTGTTGTATTGTCATCAGTATAAACGTCATGTGACATCACTTCCTGGGAAGATACAGAGTCAAAGGTCACATGAAGCCACTTCATGTAATGTTATTAAGGTTAAAGTGTGTGTGAGGTTGCTTCTGCTAACCCTGGCATTTTGGTTGATTGAAGTCCTTGATATGGGTCAGCGAGCATAGATGGCATCATAGGCAGAGCCCTAAGTTTTGCTCTGTAGCACAAAGAACAAGCATTAGCATAGCCAATAGGACTCGCCTTTGGACCTTATAAGTATTTAGTTATGCAGTACAATATCCTTGGTGCAACAACATCAACTGTTGCATGGATAAACACTTATAAGGTCCCAAAGGCGAGACCTATTGGCTATGCCGATGCTTGTTTGTTCTTTTCTGGAGCGCAATAACACCATTTCGCACAACGGGGAACCAACCGGGCACATTTCACATGATTTAATAAATGTTTTGAGAGCTTGCATAAATAAACTTACACATGTCACTTTCACTCACCAACAACAAAAGTAATTGCAGAAACTGTTTAAGAACCTGTGGGCACACTGAAATATTATTACAAGTAAAACACTTTAAAAAGTTTGATACGCATTGCTAAGCCAATAAGTTAAATAAACTAAAGCGGATAGTTGGATTTAAAATATAAAGTTTATACCTGTGGAAAATTTACTTTCAAACCAAAGTAAATGAAGACATAAGTACAGTTCTATAACAAGAACAAAATTCCCACAAAGCTGTCCAGCTAGGAACGACCAGTGGAATAGAGTTTGAGAACTTAAGAAAATATAGCAAAGATCCCATGAAATACGTTAAGAACAGTCAAAGTACATGCTGGGCGTGACAGAAGGGTCTACCGGAAGTTGGAAAATAATATCGCTTACATTTGGTCCAATACTGCAGTTGGGAACTGCAGTTTTGTAAAAAACTAAAAATGTCAGTACAAGCAGGGGTGACTATTATATATTTTTTCAAGGCACAGAAGCAGTGCTTAATTTGAAAAATATGAAGTGCAGGTGCTCAAATTTTTGTCGGAGGCCACACCCACTTTCACCTGGCTCCACCCACTTCCTCCACTGGTTCCACCCACTCTCTATTGGCTCCGCCCACATCCTCAACTGGCACTGATGAAAGGCAGATGTAATTACCGATCTGAATTTCAGCAAGAGAGCCTTGCTCCAAGTAAGGTTTGGATAGGAGGTTCCCCTGCTCTGTGAAAATTTTGAAAAAGATTAAATTAAAAGTGCATTTAAAGCACAATTTTGGAATAAATTAGCTAATACGACTAGTGCATTGAAAAGGGACACGTGAAACATTCCAATGCTCTATGTGCCGATTTAGGGAAAGGACAATACTCACATGCATTATAATGCCTAGCCCTGGCATAATGGTGGCATGACACAGTGGTGGCCAGTTTTCGGATATTAGCATCATTGCCAAATTGAGGTAGCCACATGTTGTATAATGGTGGCCACCATTGACAAACTGAGAGCATCCTTGAACTTATGTCATTTGAAAGATAGGGTTATTTTCTGGCGTACATGCTTAGATGACTAGATAGTTTGTCTAATATGCCGTTCAGTCACACTGTATGTAGTTTCACGGTCGAAAATGGTGGCAGCACAGTGACGAACGAGGCAGAACACAGAACATATTCCTTGCAGTATTTTGCTGCATCACATTAATCAGACTGCGCTAAGATGTCGTTTGATGTTACACTATGTGGCACAAAATGCCCCGGTGCTGTACACAGTAACATCTGCTCATTGCCCGCGGCTGGCAACCAGGGCCGGCTTTAGG
This sequence comes from Triturus cristatus, assembly GCF_964204655.1. Taxonomy (NCBI): domain Eukaryota; kingdom Metazoa; phylum Chordata; class Amphibia; order Caudata; family Salamandridae; genus Triturus; species Triturus cristatus. The sequence continues at coordinate 415,755,571 of NC_140588.1, read as the reverse complement.
GCGGTGCGACCGGTGCCACCGCACCGGGTGCTGGCTTCCTGGGGCGCTGTGTTTGAAAGTTTATAAAGCTTTTGAAGCACCTGCTGCAGCGTTTCTTTCCACCTGCAATTACCAGGCCTCACATAAATGTCAAGAAAACTCGTGTGATTAATTATCTTCCTGGAGAGAGATCAGTGTTTTGTAAAGTTGAGGTTTTGACTTAGGTGAAGTTAGTACAGAGGGTTACTATGCCTGCTGCAAAGAACGTGTACCAAGTAGATTACAGAGTGCATACGATGTAAACAGATCAGCAGATTACTGCTTTCAAAAGAGACATCCTTTTGTTACTTGCAATTTATAACTTAAAGTCCTAATATAGAATAGTGAGCTATTAACTTTCATCCCAGAACTGCATACACACCGCAAAGTATACATTATTAGAACATTGATTAATGTTGCAACAAGGGTTAATTTGGCTAGAAATCGATTCTTATTATTAAAGAAAACTCCCAACTATTCTGTTTATTTTCGACTCTGCGTTTGTGTTTCTCCACACCAAGCACTCAAACTATACTGCCTACCAGTATGGATGACATGTGACTCCTACACTTTCAGTCCTTTCGCTTATGTATCATTTCCTATACACGGATTTACACACGTATGATTGATTGTCTCTGTGTAATGTGTGTGTGATGCAAAGTGCTCGGACACCCTACACTGGTATGAGTGGCGCTATATAACTAATTCAATGCATCTGAGAGAGTGTGGTTATGGTGACTTGGGCACTGTTAAAGGGTGCTAGTGAGAGAATCCGTGGTGGAGGTGGTCATTGGGGGGGCGCCTACAAACATTGTCGCACAGGGCGCCACCAGCACTAAAGCCGGCCCTGCTGGCAACCTCACCTGCAGCTATGCCAGGGCTTCTGAACTACAGTACTGTGACACACCCGGCACCCACTGACTGCAGACAGCTGCCTGCAGGCGCGCTGCCTTTAAAGGAATTATTTAACACCACACACTACAGGGTGCACTGCAGCCATAAAGTACTGACTGGGGACTCACTTACTTCAACGTAGAACATACAAGGGCAGGCTCAGGCAAGACCGCGGCTCACGAGAATTTGGGTTTCCCACGCAGCTCATTGGTGAATCCAGGCAGTGACAGAGTCCTGGCAGCCGCTGCAACTTCACTTCGTCTCTCTGACCCTCAGCAAATACTGAATTTGTGGCGCCAGGGTCAATCATGATTTTAAACATACTGCACCTGCGCAATGTGACGGCCGGTGCGAGCAGACAGCCGCGCTGTGTAGGATTCGAAATTACTGCAAAATGAGAGGCACTATCAGCCTACTCCAACAAAATCCAGCAGCGGAAGGTAGCAGGACATGACCTCAGTCCCCGTGGTGCCAGCCTGTATCACGCAATGGGCACTACCACGACGTGAAGTCAGGTCTCAGAGCGCAAAGCGGGGAAATCAATCTCCCAGGCCAAATTGAAACATTGTAGAAGCCTGCCATCAGCAACCGCTACTAGCTCAGCCAGCAGACTCTAAGCAGCACGTGCAGGCCACATGAGTGCACTGCCAGCCACTCCAGTGTTTAAGGACAGTAGGCAGAGCTAACGGCTTGTGGAGATTAATTTATTATCGGGCTGACCTCGCTCGCTCTCTCAGCACTGAGTGCAGCACAGCACAGCAGCACTCTTCTTCACGGAGGGACTCCGGAGACAGTCTTTACGAGTGTGACACGCTAAAACACGATCATGTAACATATCACTTATCAAATCCTTTTTCATATGTACCAGCGTTATTGATGTATTTGTGGAAGCAAAGTCCTATCGTCTCCTGTACGGTAACACGAGACGCTGTTTGGAATCAGCTTGGGCCAAGGAAGGTTTTCCGTTAAATAAAGCAAATATTTCCCCAACAGGATCCGAGCGACCTTAACGAAGGGGGCGACATGTCAGGCTTCTGGGCGAATGTACTGGGTCTGCCGCAAAGGAACTGCTTTCGCTTGATATTAATAAGGATAATCTTTACCTAAATGGAAATCCAAAGCAAACATGCACTACAGAGGCGATAGTCAAAGGCAATAACACGGCACAGATAAACGGCATCACGGCTTAATCTGGCCCGCTCCAGGTGGTGTTCGGTGAAATGCTATCGGGCTGAAAATAATCAAATGAACGTGATCTGCTTCCATTAGGCGAAGGCGGCCAGGGCTTTCAGCAATGTGATCTTCCAAAATTCAATTTGCTTTGCTCCTAAATCTCATGTACTGCTTAACTTCTCAAACAAAATACACCTTTTCGTTGAGAAAATCTTTACAGATAATTAGCTTTAGAGTTTTTGCAATGCTAATATTTCTTTTCATGTTGCTAGTGCGTACGAAGAGGCTTGGAAAAATGCCATGAAGGTGCTGTCAGGGTGAGGAAGGTAGCAGTGACACCAGAGGCGATGAGGGCGACTGCAGTGCAGTCATGCAGTTGATGTAAGTTGTAGACCCGGTGCTGATAAAAAGGTGCCGGTGCTAAGCACCGGCAAGCACCGGCACAAATTAAGCACTGCACAGAAGCCAGTGTATGTATGGAGTAACACCGGAGGAGTTTAGGAGTGGGCTGGTGTAGGGGTTGAGGCGTGCTGAAGGATGGGTGGGGTTTTGACTGTTGGAACGGGGCGAGAGCATTTAAGAGAGAAAGGGTTAAGTGTGGCGGCGGGGACTGAATGAGAGTACAAATACAAAGTTGCCATTTAGATATAATGCTCTCTCGCCTTTGACAAAAACGTTTGCATATCCCCGTTTTACTTCCTCGCTCGAAAAATATCCGTCGCTTCACTGCAAGTCAAATGGAAAATAAAAGTCATTCACTTCCTGCCATAAGATCTCTTTTCTGTGGGGACTGTAGCCATAGTATATTTGTGGGGGGGGGAGCGTGGGGGGGATATTCATCGGTTTGAAACTGAATCTCTGTTCTAATGTGTAGTGTGCGAGTGCCTGATGAGTGCTTAGTAAAACTGCTGAAAGTTAGTCCTGGGACACAGTTTGTTGGGTAGGAGGGGTGCTGGCGTGAGGCGGATGCTGAAGGAAGCTAAGGGAGTGGTTCAGTGCTAGAATAGGGGTGGAGAACAGGATAAGTGCTGAAAGAAGGCTGTGGAGAAGTACATAAAAAAACGGGTGTCAGCTGAAGCAACTGCGGATGGCGACGAAACAACAGTTTATTATAAGAAGAAAGTGGCGCTGAACAGGCGCAACTAAGTTGGGGCTGCTGGAGTAAAAGATTGAAAATTAAAAGCAGGCGGGTCCTTGGTGGAGTAGGGCATACTGGAATGGGGATCCAAAGAGGAATAAGTAGATTTGTGAATGTTGGTGTTGTGGGCTAAAGTACAAGGATGGAGCACGCTGAAAGCACTCGTGCATGTACGGCGTCTACCTTGCATCGCCATCTGTTTCCAATTAACAAGCGCGGCGCAGGCACGATAATTGGAAACAGATGGTGAAGCTGCTCGCTCCCACAAGGTGGATGCCGTACATGCACGAGCGCTCATTGGAAACAGTGCAGTACATGCACTAGTTTTCCAAAAAGTGCTGACCGATTACAAGAGGTCACTCCTAAGCAACGCTTGCGCGCTGATTAGACGAGACCTAAATATGCCACATGTTGCCTCACAATGAAGAATGAGGAGAAGCACAAGAAATAATGGACAGCTGCTAACAGTATTCAGGTATTCATAATTACCGGGGTTGGGTTACTCATTCAGCTTCCCCTTAGGACTTGCATCAGTTCTCGTGTTCAGTTCTTCTGTGCACCCTCACTTTACGAACGTCTTCTGAAATATTTTGAAGGCATTTTCTGGGTTGCTTGCACATGTGATGAATAGCTATACAAAGTAAGCTGAATATGAGGAAGTGTTTGATTGTCAGATGGACAACATTGAACGGGAGGTTTTTGAGATTAGAGGATGGTCAGCTCTCTGCCCGCCCCAGAACTAGTTCTTCATACGGCACTGCAGGGACATTGTCCGCTTGTGGGTGTCTCTCCAACGTTCAGCTTCTAGCTGTTGGCTTTATGGCTGGGAGAGTGACATCCTCTTCCTGGCAAAGCGAGAAAATGGAGTCTGTAGCAGTTCACTTCACTCCCAGAGCTCGGAGGTTCATGCTCTTCGAAACAGCTTCACTCCTGTTGTCTCCATGGTGGAGCTGAAGCTGATGCATGAGCCTGAAAGTGAGTGCTCATGAAAGGCAAAAAGGAGGAAGAAAGAGACTAACTATGTTAGGTGGGCTGACGCACTGGGGACGTTTTTTTAAGCTGGTGCTCCATGCGGAGGAGTGCCTCGCCAGTTTGTCCACTCCTTCTGCTGTCATTCCCAGGGCCGGACTGGTTACTGGGCATTTTTTGCTGGAGTGGCAGTCCATGTTCACAGCTGAGAGGCTGTTTTTGTTGCTGGGGAGCTGCCGGTGCTTCTAAATGAACAATGCAAAACAAATAACTTTAAAGCGTACTTTTTAAAAAGATTTGTTTTGCATTGTTTATTAAGGAAAGCCCGGTAGCCAGTCCGGCCCTGGCCATTCCGCCTAAGTGGTGAACTTTTCAGAAGTAACTTCTTCCATTGCTCTACATACTTTATCTCAGGTACACAACTGAACCAAGGCCCCAATTCCTTGTGAAGTGCAGAGACACAACTCCTTGATTTTTCATTTCTGAAATAAGTTGCTGTGACTCCATTTCCCTCCACCTTAGTTCAGCTGCAGTAGCACCTGCAGGTCAACCTGCTGGCAGAGTTGCAAGGGAAGGCCTGGGATAAAGTGTCTATGAGGATCCAGTCTCTTGCAAGTCTGAAGCAGGAAATCTGCCCCGCTCTGTACACCTCCCATTGCAGAGGAGAAAGGCCAAAAGCAGGCTAAGGGGCAAATGGATGCAACAAGCCAGTCACCAGATTGACATAGAGCCTGTACTCTCAATCCATCATTGAGCTTCCTCTGACTACACAGCAACAAAGATATAATATTCTGACATTACAACACCGGAGGGAGGCATGAGACTGACTCATGCCTCAAGAAGAACAGAATTGACAGAATATCTTTCCCATTCTGATTATGCTGGGTTTCCCATTTCATTTGTCTATTGCTGTCACCCTGTTGTTCCACATGCTGTTCCTGGTACATGTTTTTATTGTCCCTACATCACCCCATACTATTTGGTCACTAACCTAGCATTTTCTCAATAGTAGTTGAGATTACCTATTAAAGTGACACCCAGTTTAGTTTTTTAAACTATAAGATGGTAGATTCCTGAGGATTTCTAACAGATATGGATTGTAGCTAAAAAGTGAAGGAAAAGTGAAGGAAAATGATCCAACCTAAGACAATGGTGCCTTATCTATCTTGCACTTTTATAAGATCTTACTCTAGCAGCTGGGGTTGACCATCTTAAGACAGCATCATGCTGTTTGTTTGAAGTAGCACGTAATAGAAAGCAGCATGTATATGTTTACTTTATCCAAATATTATAATATTGTTTAAGATGATAGCTGATTCCCTGCTCCTCTTTAAGACAGAATATCAGGTAGCAGAGGAGTCTTAGAATATCCACATTTGATTGGCTGTATGGCTTACAGTGTTTATTCATTGAAACTCTAGTTTGTTTAGTCTTTCAATATGCATGGAAGTAACATGCTATTAGCTAGGAGCAGCATGAACTACTAAGCTGGATCCAAAGACCCACAAGATAATATTACGTTGGTTAAAAATCAAACAACCTCTCACAACCACACTTTACAATCGCTCACACTGAAGATTAATGCGCATATCCCTATTCACATAAAAGTAATAGTCCCCTCCTCCCTCTCCCCGGTCCCTCTTTCGTCTCACCTATCTTATCTAAACTTGCCCATTATACATGATCACAGGCCAATTATTGAGGTGTATTATTATTATTTAAAACATATTTTTATTGATTTTCACAATAATACAAATATTATATAAGTTTTATCATGAACATTTCATTCTTGCAGGAACAAAATAAATTGAAAGAATCTGCCACCCCCACCCCCCCCCCCCCCCCCCACGGCTCAAACCAACATTTTCATACATGGCATGTGGTTATCCCTCATGGGGACACAGTGATACATATCTTCACATATAAAGTCCATGACATGAGCAATACACATAAAGTTAGACTGTCCCACCTCTTACCCTTTCTTTACCATCTGACAATACTTGCATCCCCGGACTATACATTCTAATTCTATGTTTGTAGTTCTGTGGCCACAAATTCCTCCATCATTGCATTCCAGTCTAGCGAGATAGGTACCTTTTGCATACCTTTCTGTTCCTCTCTTTGAAGCTCAGCTCCCTCCGCCCTTCCCCATCACACCACTTCATTATACCAGTCTAAAAACAGGGGCGGTCTGGTAGCTTTCCACCTCATGGTCATATTTCTTTTTGCCAAGATCAGTGCAAGATCAGTGCAAGGTTCATGAATTCTTCCCCTTGAGACCTAGTCCTAAAATTCATCATTCCAATGACCGAATGTTCCTCGTCGGTGCCACACTATTTACTAGTTCCTGCACTGATGACCAATAATGCAGGAGTCTCTGGCAGTCCCATAACATGTGCAGTAAACCGGCATTTGGGAAGTGGCAGCGGGGACAATCGCCTAACACCTCTGGGAACATCAGGCTGAGCTTGTGGGGGGTTAAGTACGCACAGTGTACAATCATGAGCTGGATAAAGGTAAACTTCGGGTTTCTAGAGACCTTACATGGGTGTTTCAACAGCATCCCCCATTCCTTATCCGTGAGTGTACGGCCAACATCTGTGTCCCACCTATCTCGGGTCAACTGTAGTGACGCGGATGTGTGTGTGCGGATACCCCGGTACAACCAGTTCGTCAGATGATTGCCAGCACCCATCAAGTATTGCATGTGTGTTAGTGCATGGGTCAGTGGCTCTTCCCCTCCCGGGGTCCAAACCATTTTGATATAGCGAGAAATGTGTGCATGTAGCAGAAACAATCTGTTACCCCCATCTCCTGTACAAATGTGTCGTGATTCATCAATGTACCATTGGTGAAGAAAGCGCCTATCGTGGACACACCCGTCTCTACCCATACCTCAATATGTCTAAGAGTCACCCTTCCCGATGGAAATGGAAGGTCCATCAGGGTTATGTTTGGGGCGTAGGGCGCTGTTATTTTAGTATAATGCATGGCCTTTTTCCAATACAGCAGAGCCGTCCGCAAAAGTGGCGACGCTGTCAGCGGAATTTTGCTGCCTGGTAGCAGTAGTACATGCAGTTCCCCACGTTCCCACACCTGGGGAGTCATGGATATTTCTCTCAGGTTGCAGCCTGCTATCCAGTACACCAACTATTGCAGCTGGCCTGCATAGCAATAAGCTCTCATGTCAAGGACTCCCATACCCCCTTGCATTGTGGCTAATTGTAGCTTAGAAAGCCCTATACGCCTACGTCCTGAACCCCATATCAATTCAACTAGCAGGGTGTCCAGTAATTTAAACGTCTGAAGTGGAATCATAATGGGCAGATTAAGGAAATAATACAACAGTCTTGGCAGCATCACCATTTTAGCTATGGCTACCTGCCCAGCTACCAATATCGGTAAGGAAGTCCAGAACCGTATTTGCTTTCGAAGTGATGTAATAGAGCGAGTCAAATTACCATCCAATATATCCTCCACGTCCCGGTATATTTGGATACCCAGATATTTAAAAGTAATCATCGCGGGTTGAAACGTCCAACCACCGAATCTAATTGGTTCGGTCCTCGTTACGTCATTAAAAAAGAAGACATATGACTCGTTGATTGTAAGTCCCGAAAGTTTCTGAACCCCGAAAAAAGCGCCTGTATAGGGTCATAGACCTCATCTAGATTGTTAATAAATAAAATTATATCGTCTGCATATGCCGAGACCACATGCACCTCCCCATTTATGTGTTTTTCCCCCTGTGGCCTGCCATTACATGTAGTTTGTGCAATAGAGGTTCCAGCGCTAAAATGAATAATAAGGGCGAGAGCGGACAGCCCTGTCTAGTACCCCTCGCTACCTGGTATTGGTGTGAAATGTGGGTCCCCGTGCGAGCCCTTGCCATTGGATTTGTATACAACAGTCTCACCCAGTTCGTAAACTCCGGCGGCATCCCAAATCTAGGCAGCGCATTCAGCATATAGTCCCAGTGTAGGGAGTCAAACGCTTGACGCAGATCCAAAGAAATGCAGCCCCGCGGAGCAGCGTCCGCAGGCACCTGGGACATTACCTGATGAAGCCTCTGAATATTGAGCGCCGTACTCCTGTTTGGTACAAATCCACACTGATCAGTGTGTATCAATCCGGGGGAATATTGCAATAGCCTAGTTGCCAATAGTTTACTAAAAATCTTGTAATCCGTGTTAAAGAGTGAGAGGGGTCTATAACTTGCCATGTCTGTGCTGTCCCTACCCGGTTTCGTAAGGGAGACCACCATCGCCTGTAGAGTAGTGAGTGGAAGGGAGCCATCCTTTAGTGCTGCCCGGTACAATTCCTGTAGTCGGGGAACCAACAACTCAGAATAAACTGCATAGAATTCAATGTGCAATCCGTCATTACCCGGCGATTTGTTACGGGGAAGGGCTTTAATCGCTGCTTTAATTTCCATGTTTGTGATTGCCCGTTTTAATTCTGCTGCTTGTTCATCACTTAACGTTGGGAGCTGCAATCTCTCAAAAAACGCCTCATATTCCCCCTCCCCAGCCTCGTCTGGGGACACAAACAGCTGCTCATAATACCGCCGAAAAGCGGCATTAATTTCCAACTGGGTGCACATCACATCTCCGCTCGGGGTAGCTATTTCAAGAATGGGAGATACTGGTGGTGCATCTTTAATTATCCTAGCAAGCAAGGGGCCCGTCCTATCCGCATTCACATGCTGTTTCTAGGAGTATAAGCGATAATCTAGGACACGGAGCTCTTCCAAAAGCTCAGCGTGTGTTACGTGCTGTTCCTGCAACTCTGTTTTGCTCACGTCATTCGTTACCGCCTCCTGTTCCAGTGTGCCCAGCCTACTTTCCAACCTACTGCTAGCTGTATCTGTGTTCTCAGTAAAGTAGTGGCTTATGACCATAGAGAGATATTGTGGAACACTGAGTCCTCCAGTAATGGGGGGTGTAATCTCCATGTTGGGATGGGCGTCGGAACCATCCCCCAAAGTAATGTGGCCTCAATCGGATTATGATCCGAGTACGCTTTGCCCAAATGTGTCCAGTAACTTCTGCGAACAAAATATTCTATCTATTCGAGTGTGTAGGCCATGCGGCGCAGAAAAAAATGAGTATTCTCTGTCCATGGTGTGCTTCTCCCTCCATATGTCTCCCACTTCCCAGCCTCCGGCCCATGTCTGGAGCGCGTCTGCCTGCTTCCTACATCCCACACCCTGCAGAGGAGGGTGTGATCTATCCAACTCTAAATCCAGCACTGCATTAAAATCACCTCCCAAGATCCACGGGTATCCTTCCCATCCCACCAAGGCAGTGCTAAGGATTGCCAGAAATTTGTCCTGCTCCGTGTTTGGGGCATTAATGCTCCCTACCACTATGTGTTCCCCGTCTAACAGGCCATGCAACAGTACATATCTCCCATTGGAATCTGCCCTTTATTCAGGAAGTGTGAAGGGGATGCCATTTCTGACCCATATCGCCGCCCCCCAGGCAAATGCGGAGTAAGGAGTAGTAAATAACTGGCCCCTCCATTTCTTTAGAAGATTATCAGCTTCCGCCTGTATCAGATGGGTTTCCTGTAGAAAACATTTATATGTGCCTCCTTACAGTTTAATTGTGCCAGAATTCTATGTCTTTTGTGTATCGATCCAATACCTCTCACATTCCAGGATGTATATTTATACCTATTCGGTTGCGCCATCAAATTTTCTAACGTACAAACTGCTCACGATATAGTTCCCCGTACACTGAGCACCCCGCATTGCACATGTAGCCGAGCCCATAACCCCCAGTAAACTTCCCAATACTAGGTTCCCCCACTCAACATAAGAGGTCCAAACCATCAAAAGAAACTCAACAAGAAATCTGTAGTTTCCATACCTAAGTGCAGTTGCATTAGGGGTAGTGGCCACCACCCGCCTCATAGCACATTGCACACAATACTCAATATTCAGTTACATTAGCTCTCCAACCAACACCCTTTGATAGAACCAGTATTATAGACATCGCGACCAACCAACATGGCAACATTGCATAGGTAATCACACAATTGGCATATTCAGCATAATTTGTATACATATATATACTCATCCGACAGTCCACTTCAGCAGCAGGAGAAGAGCACCTCCGTCACCCCAGATAGTCGTTGGCAGTCTGAGGGGTGACCAGGGGGAACAGTGCCATACTATTCTCAGAGTCAGATTGAGCATTCACATCTTCCGAAGAGTCCACAGTTTCCACCACCGATTGTGCGTTGTGGGATGCTAATGCGACCGCCGTCAGTATCGCTTCCTTTTGACTGGCCGATATCTGCTCTTGTGACGGGTGTCCTCCGCTTCCGATACCTGTCTGGCATCTCTTGTCAGGTCTGTCTGGTCTCACCCGCTGCGACTTCGGTTGCTGTCTTTGGCTGGACTGTGAGGAGTGCTGCAAACCCGACGGCGACAGAGTGATTTGCAGCCAGTCCGCTGCTTCCTCCGGGCTGTCGACGAACAGGGCCTTTTGATCATAGAGAACCTTGAGGCGAGCTGGGAACAATAGGGCATACTTCAGGTGATGTAGCCGGAGTTTCTTTTTCACGTCTTGGAAGGTAGCCCTCGCTCTCTGCACTGCCAGAGTGAAATCCGGATACAGAGAAACAGTTTTGTTTTCAAATGTTATCGGAGCATTCTCTCTGGCCGCACGCAATATCGTATCCCTATCTTTATAGTTCAAGATCCGCGCTATGATCGGCCAGTGCCACAGGGAGGGGAGGCCTGGGCGGGACTCTGTTAGCACGTTCCACACTAAACTGTTCTGTGAGCCCTACCGTAGCTACACGTTCTCGTAGCCATTGTTCGACAAATTGAGTTGGGTGGGACCCTTCACTTCTCTCTGGTATTCCCAAATGCGCACATTGTTGCGCCTAGATCGCCCCTCTGCATCATCCACCCTATTCTGTAGACCTTTCAATTGGCGCTTTAGTTGTTCTATTTGAGAGGAGTGTGTCGTATGTTGGGGTATGAGGTCATCCAGTGCTAGCCTGTTAGATTAGAATTTGTCCGCCAGTTTTGTGTGATCTGCTTTCAATAGATTAAAACTGGTAGTCAGCGTGCCAATTTGTGTTTCAATAACAGCTCGGGAGTCCTGTATTTCTCAGTACGAGTAGGCTCTGTGGGTGGAACCACATCTAGATCCGGACTGTGCATCTATGTGTCTGGCACTGTTCCCAGTGGGTCGTCGGGGGCGGGGGTTCCGGTTGCTTGGCCTTGGGACGCCCCATATCATCAAAGGGGTTAGGGCAGTGTACGTCTCAATTCCCACACACCAATACCACTTGTAAGACTCTACTTGCTAGCCCACAGCAGTTTCACATCATTATACCATGTGGCAAACGGCTTCCCGGTACAGGGGCCACCTTGCTGTCGTCTCACCGAAGCGTTTGCCGCCTCCCGCGGCCTAATCCAGTAAATGGACATCCAACCGTATCCCCCACAGTCACAGCCTGGTCCCACCTCAATTGGACAATAGCACAGGTGCACCTTGCGCAGTGAAGGCCGAGACCATAGTATCATCCAGCCCGGTCCCTCCCTGGGTCGCAATGTATCCCTGGGCAAGCAGCTGCGCAGATAGGTGGAGGATTAGTCTCAGAATGAGATGGGCAGGTACCTGTCAATATAGGCCTGGGAGCGCAGAACCTGTCATTCTGCCCACGGGGCTCCCCAGCAATCACCGTTATGCATCCACGTGTCTGGGGTGGCCAAGTCTTGTTATCCACTGCTTCACCATAGGCATCACCAGTAATCGTTCAGACACATCGCTCTCGTGCTGCCCTAGGCCACTCTCACTACCCAGGCCGCTCTATACAGCTCACCTTCAGATTCTACGTCAGCCACTGCGCAGCGATTTACATACTCGGACTTGCTTTAATGCTCAGTGCACACCTCAGTGCCAGAGGGGTCCGGCTTCCCTCAACCGCCAACCAGGGCAGGTCTTCGTCTCCTGGACTGCCGCAATGCAAGGAACGGATTCAGGGGCAACACAGTCTTGGGTCCCACACACGTCTCTCTCACCAATTCTGCCGAGTTTGAGCCGGTCTCCGACCTCCGTCCGCCATTTTGGGCCGAGCCCGACTCAGTCGCACCTCAGTATTCCGCAGGACCACCGATCGTAGCCCCCAGCTCTCCCCCTCGGTAGCTCTTCAAGGGGGGGGGGGAGGTCGCACTCATCACAGTTGACCGAATCCAAACGTCAAACAGCCCGATATCAGGGTCGCCGTGGTCCACTGGCCCTCCGATGCCCAGAGCGCCATTATTTGAGCGCCGGTGGTCTGATGTCGACAGGATAAGTGCCAGAGTGTCAGGGTTGATTACGGAGCTCCTCTAGCTCACGTCCGCCATGCTCGGCGGTTGGCCACGCCCCTCGTGTATTATTATTATTGTTTTGTAGTATTATGGTTTGTACGATTGTTTAGTGTTATTGCACTATTTTATTGCTTTGTATGTTTGCCTAATTTACTTATTCACGTATTATTTGTTTCCCAAAAATCAATAAACATCATTTAAAATAAAACAGCTTTGAAGTTTCCGTTTTTTCAAAGATTTTACTCGAGCAGTCGAGGCGCACCAAGATGGCTTCAATGGTTTTGGTCATATGACTCCTAGCCTTTTGTTACTGAAAGCCTAGTTTTTTTAACTCATCCAACACGACGCAGATGTAACACACTGCAGATTTTTCATAAAATGAATATAAACCTAATGCTGAAAATCACTCAGATTACATTTTAATCGCTAGTTAGCGTTTCAGGGTTTTGTGTACAGTAGTTTAACTGAGGGATTAGTGTGACTCTGAAAAAGAAGTAATATCCTGCGAAGCACAGTCATTTCTATCATGGGAATTCTACTGACAGTGGCGTAGGAAGGGGGATGTGGGCCGCCCCGGGTGTCATCACTGAGGGGGGTGACAAAATGGCAAAAATATGGGGTTTAAACACATATATTTGCCATTTTGTCAAGCCGGGGGTGACTTACGCACCGGCTACCACCTGACCTTGCTATGCCACAGTCTACTGAACCAAGGTAGATCCCCATTGTGCCAATTGAATGTGTTACCTTGATCTCCGCAAGTAGGGGGAGATAAAATTCGTCATTCAGTGAAGTTAATTTTGAGACAGCAAAGTTTTTCCAAGTCATTGAGAAAATTAACAACAACCCAAAGTGATTCTTTAGGGTTAGTAGTGGAGTTTAGGATATCATCAGCAAAATGGAAAATCTTAAGCTCATCTTGCTGCAACCTCCTTATTGCCGCGTCTTGTCAGATCATTTGGGTAAATCATTACAGGTAAAGAGCAAATAGGAGTGGAGACGTGTGACATTCCTAACGCACCCTTCACCTAATTGGAGGTGGGTGAGATGCTCTCCCATTTAGTATAGTTAGGGCAGTAGGGATCATATAGTCTGCTAAGACCATTGCTGTAAATGTATACCAAAACCCTCAACAGAGCAAGGCCTCCTGATGGAAGGATTTCTCTGCCTCAAGTGAGACCTAGAGGCTGGATAGTTTTAGTTTATGAATAATGTTGATTAAATATAGTAACTTTTTTGTGTTGTTGCTCAGTTACCTCTTAACTATAAAGCCAATTTGATCGGTGTCTATTAGTATAGGTATACATCTTTCCAAACGTTTGCCCAATATTTTAGTATGAATTTTGACATCTACATTTAATACTTATTTTGGGCTGTAAAATCATAACTCTTCCAGATTCTTCCAGTTTGAGAATAAGGGATATCATAACTTCCGCCATAGAGTGCGAGACTGAAACGTCCTCCTCAGCTATCGTGTTGAAAGTGTTCAAAACTTTGAGGAGGAAAGAAATCAGGGAAGGCCAATATTCCTTATAGAATCTTGGCGGAAATCCTTCCTTGCCAGGAGATGACTAATGTCAATGTTTAATTGTATCCGATTCTATTTCAATACAAAATGCACATGATTATCCAGAGGTATCCTGGCGCTATGAATGTAAGCAACCCTGCATGTTACGCATTATTGAATGAGAACAGTTTAAGGCTTTGCTAAATCTTAAGATGATTAGGCTCAGACCGAATCTCAAGAGGTAAGTTGTTCTCTTCTAACCCTGGTCAGTGATTACTGAAAAAGTCCATCTGCCAAGTTGGGCCTTGTAAAACCTAGATACATTTTAAAAGCTCTGTGTGGACAAGCATAACAATCTAGGAGAAGAGTATGTAGAGAACATCTATGATATAAAGTTAGAGTGGTGAGTGGGACTGATGGCCTATGGCAAAAACAAAGAGCCTTGAAGTGCATACTTTGTGTCCTGGAAGCCAGTGCAGCTCTTCACATGAATTGAAGTTTGGGGACATCTAGCACAAGCCTAGCTGCTGTATTCTAGATCAGCTGCAGTCTGTGCATTAGGGAGGCAGACAAAAAATGTCTCACAAAAGTCTAACCTGAATATTACCAGTGATTGAACCCATGGTTGCCTGGATGTCAGAGGGTTGAATGGCAGGATTTTAAAAAAAAACTTTCATGATGAGCAAGCAAGTAGTGGTACGTTAACTGATATGAGGTTCAAAAGACACCTTAAGGTCATAAATTACTTCAAGTTACGAGCCGATGTGGCAGCTGTAGGACAAGTGCCAAAGGGATTGAGGCCACCAGGATGACTACCAACAGGAAGAATTAAAAAAACACCAAGACTTTGATTTCCTCTGAGTTCAATCGGAGTTGGCATTCATCCAACTAGCCACCACGACTAAGCAACATTTAAATTGCTCCTGAAAAGAGTTGAGATTACCTTCTCATCACAGAAAGATCTGCGATGTCAGCGTAAAAAAAGAATTGAAAGACTAAGGAGGCAATCAGATCAGCCAGTGGAGCCACATACAGATAAAAAAGTGTAAAGCTGGAAGTAGACCCTTATGGGACTGCGCATCTCAGATCTCTAATATGAGAGTGGAAGGGAAACAGTTGAACTGCTGGTATTCTAGCGCTCAGAAAATATTTAAGCCAGACAAGAACCTGTTCCTGAATTCAGCCTTTTGGAGTGTGTCTTAAAGAATATCATATGAGACATTATCAAACGCTGCTGAAAAATCAAGAAGTATGTGGTCAGCAGAGCCTCCTTAATCTAGTAACATCCAAAAGTCATTGCCAGCAGCCATCAGCAAAGTTACCATGCTCAAGATAGGTTTAAAACTAAATTGAAATACACTCAGTAAACTGTTCTCTTCAATGAGTTGGAATAGATGGAAGTTAACCCAGTTTTCCAAAATCTTGCTGAACAGTGGAAAAAGAGAAATAGGACAATAGATCACAAGAATGCTATGATCTAGGGTGGATTTCTTTAGGAGTGAGACCACTAGTGCTGTTTTGCAGAAAATGGGGACCAGATTATTGCCTAAAGAATTATTGCAGAAAGAAGTATATCGGGGAAATCAAATTAAAAACCATGACTGGACAGGGATCCAGTGGAGAACCCGATATAATGGATTTTATTTTGGCTAGAGTAATGGCCAGAGTTTTATATATATATACATATTTAATACCTACTGTGTAGTTATAGTTAGGACCATGTTTCCAAAGATAAAGCGACCACCAACTCCCGGGGGGTACATATTAAATGCTGGGGGGGGCCCTTGCATACCCCACGGAGCCCCAGGGACCACCACCTCCCCGGGGTCAAAATAAAATGGTTAGGGGGGCCGTGTGGAACCCCCAAACCCCAGAGACCACCACCTCTCCGAGGTTTTTTTTGGTTTTTGTTTTAAGAATGAGTGGGGCCGCGCAGCTCCCCTCCCAGGCTGTTCTTAGCCCCGGGGACCTCTACCTCCTTGGGGAAGGCCCATGAAAGTAAAAGGAGGGGGGAAAATAATGGCCCTGGGGACTGCCACCCCCAGGGCAGGCTCCTGCTATGTCCCGGGGTACCTATCCCCAGGACATAGCTGTTTGCTGTGACTTGGCAGGAGCTTTGATAGCTTCCACCAAGTCAGCGCAAACACTCCGCTTCCAGGAAGCAGGGCCGGACTGACTACCGGGCGTTTTGGAATTCTGCCGAGCAGGGGGCTGATTTCACTGCAGTGGGGGCTGATTTCGTTCATGGAGACCTGCGTGTACTTCGAAATAATTAAAGCAAAACGAATTTCGTTCAGTACACGCAGGTCCCCATCAACGAAATCAGCCCCCAGCTCATCAGCATTCCAAAACGCCCGATAGTCAGTCCGGCCCTGCCAGGAGGCAGGAGCAGACAAAATGCTCCTGCTTTATGAGAGCAATGCCGGCTCCCACAGGAGGCGGGGAGCTGGTGGGAGCGGGAGCCTTGTGGCTCCCCCCGCAGTCCAGGGGAAAAGAGCAGAAAGAGGCAAAATAAATGTGAGAAACAAGCAGAAGGAGGCAGAACAAAGGTGAGAAACGAGCAGAAAAAGGCCGAATATAGGTCAGCAATTAGCAGAAAGAGGCAAGACAAAGGTCAGAAACAAGCAGAAAGATGCAGCATAAAGGTGAGAAAAGAGCAGAAGGAGGCAAAATAAAGGTGAGAAACGAGCAGAAGGAGGCAGAATAAAGGTCAGAAGTGACCAGTGAGAGTCAGAATAAAGGTCAGCAGCGAGCAGAAAGAGGCAAAATAAAGGTGAGAAACTACCATAACATATGCTTCAAAATCACTTACATTGACGGAGAAAAAATTCTCTGTAACAGAGATGTTAACCTCTGTCTGAGCTATGGAAAAGTTTAGACAGTATTTGTGGGGTACAAGATTTATCTTAGAATTAATCACAAACCCTTAGTTACAGTTCTGACTTCTAGCAGTATCATTAAAGTAACTTCCCGCATTGCAAAGATGACCTTAAGACTTTTAGACTATGTGTATGATGTAGAATACCTACCGGGTAACAGAAACAAGGTTGCGGACTATTTGAGTTGCTCACCTTTACCACTGGAAGAACATTGCAGCAGTGATTGGGAGAAATACAGTGTTGCATGTACTGTAGACAAAGAGGTTGTTATTAAAGAAGACTGGGAGGCAGCTTATGGCTCTGGTTACACCTTGTAGGAATTAAGGGGCTATATAGCTAATGGATGGACTGGAATAAGTGAATTATAAGTGGAATGTAGGAAGTTCTGGGAATTGAAGACCGAATTATCATTCAGTGGAAAAGGGTTCTTCCTTAGGGGAGACAGAGTAATTCCTCTAGGTAGTCTTAGGGGACATATTCTCAATATTATGCTTGAAGGACACCTAGGCATATTTAAATCCAAGAGGAGGGTGAAGTAAATGTATTGGTGGCCTGGAATGGACATGGATATCAAAAGGAATGTGAGATTTTGTACTGCTTGTGCCAGAGCTGACAAATTATTAAGTGTCATCTGACCACCATTAGGGAAGTATTAATTTCCTGAGGGCCCTTGGGCTGAATTAGTGATGGATGTATTGGGTTTTATTTTGGATTCATGGGGTGTTCCCAAATACTTACTACTATTATTTTATCTGTATTCTAAATGGCCAGAGTTTGAGGTGTATGATAAAGTTGATGCTTCTACTTTGGTTTCCTTCTTGACCAATGTCTTTTTGGAGGGAAGGAATTCCGAGATCTATTTTAAGTGACAAAAGCCCACCGTTTGTTTTTGACAAGTGGAAAGCATTCTTGGCTAGGAATGGTGAAAAGGAAAAACATACTCCTATTTACCATCCGTCTGGGAATGGAGCCGTGGAACGGTTCAATCGAGTGATTATGGGCTCTGTGCAAGCTGCAATCATTGCAGGAAATAATTGGGAGAAGGAGTTAGCCAAGACTATGTGGGCCTACGGTTTCACTCCTACTGTGACGGGTGCAGCCCTTTTTAGAATTCTTAGGGGGAGCAAACCATATACCAGAGATAATGCAGCTTGGTGGATCATAACGTTACAGAGCAAGTGGTCCTCGCCAGTTGTCAAGAGTAATCTGCTAAGGGCACAAAAAGGGTAAAAAGAGTATTATGACAAAACACGGCGTGAAAGAAGCTAAGTTGTCTGTGGGTGACGTGGTGTGAGCGAATTTAGGAGTGAGTTCTAGGAAAGAAAGTAGCAATTTGTCATTTGAACAAAATGGCCAAGTGAAATAAAGTATTGTGGTGGAAGCATGATTAAGGGATTTGTGGGAAATCAGCAGCAAGTAATGACTGGTTGTGGTATGAAATGGAACAAATTGGTTACGAGAACAGAGGAAGAGATGAGTGTGAGAATGCACTAGGGAAATTAGGCATTTAGTGATCAGGAGACAAATGATGAAGATGTACAAGCTCCTATTTGCTCAGGGAAATCCACTCATGTGGGCAGACATGTGACATATGCCCAAGAAATACGATGAATTTGTCATGTGAAAAGTTTAAAAACAAAAATGTTATGTTCTAGCAAGTTTTGCCTTATTGACATCATAATGTAATGTCTAATTGTGATTCTATAATTCCTGTATTCGAAAACGTATTGAATGTAAAGAGGGAGTTGTATGGTGTTGCGAAGTACTGTACTGATATCTTAAGTGTGACATCAATCAGTTCCATGGTGGGTAGGGGGGTAGGAGAGAATGTTGGGGTGGGACTATTAGGAGATACAGTTGGTGGAGATCTTGTTGGAGTTGTACATGTTTACCTCCCCATGTATGGAATAAACATACATGTAATCACTCCAACCAGCCTATGTTCTTCATTACAGCGTTCCTTTATTTACAAGACACTACAGACAGGGCTTTCAGAAAGTTAAGCTTAGAGGAGGAGACAAGGTAGATTGAATAAGGTAGAGCGTGGCATGAGTTTTGTGTAACTGCACTGGAGGCAATACTAAGGGGTCTATTAGGATGGCGGTCAGAAAATCTCCCCGACCGCCATGGTAGCGGGAAAAGACCGCCCGCAAGGACCGCAGCATAACCGTCGGTCCAATTGGGATGCTTCGCAGTCAAGATTCGACTGCGGCGGTCGGATTCTGGCGATTTACATTGCGGCGGTTGCTGCAGCCAGCAGCACCGAAACGGTGTGAAAAGGAGCATGTCATGCATGTCACTGCGTGGCAGGCACTGCACAGTGCCTGTCACCTGGTACAGGGACATGTAGGGGTGTACCATGGTGCACCCACACCTCCCCCAACACATTGGGGACCCGCAATGGGCCCCCGGAGACATTCTCCGCATGCCTTTCCATGGCGGTTCCACCGCCGCGGAAAGGCTGGCTACCGCCGGCATCATGATCATGCCGGTGGAGCCTGGCCATGCACCGGCATCATTGTAGCGGTCCAGTTCCGCCCGCTAGGCATGCGTGCAGACTGGTACCGGCAGAAAGGTGGCGGGCGAAGATTATCACCGTCGCGGTCGTCACCACCATGCTAATTGGACCGGCATTTTTCAGGGTTACGATCGCCGGTGCATGTCCGCCACCGGTCTGGCGGTTGCCACCGCCGTCCATCCTAATAGACCCCTTAGTATGGAGATGTAACGGCTGCTGAGGGCGAAGAGTTTGTGGGTGAAGACGTAATATCAAATGATTGCTTGCAGAGAGACCAAAGCATGACTGACTTGCACAAATAGAACTATCTGATGACGAGGCTGGCAGGATCCCAAACTGTGAAAGGTAAAACGTTATAGCAGTCAACAGCGAGATAAGACCGGGGCATAAATGAGGATGCGCAGAAAAGTAGCCTTGGGCCTACCATGACAAAATTATAACAGAGAATGTGATCTGTGTACAGATCGTTTTAAATGAGAAAACAGAAGACAAGAATAACGACACAAAAAGCTGTTTACGGGCGAAAAAAGTGGGAAAGGTCCTTTTTTTCTGTTTGACGTGTTCAGTTTTAGGCAACAGTCGCTCAATTATTGTTTCCAGTTTAAACTGTTGTGGGATGTATTGCAACCCCTGTGATTTGACCAATCTGAGTACTAATCTTTCAAAAGAAAGACCGTTGGCTGCTGCTAATGTTTACCAGAGGACGGTTGCGCCTGTCTTAATCACTGTTTATGTACAGTGTCTTGGGTTTTTAGTGATCATTGTTTTAAAAGCATCCAGTTGTTCGTTCTCAGGTTCAGTGGTGTGTGGCATTCTTGCATATCTACTGGTTCAAAGGGTCTGAAACCTAATTTCGCCTACCCTGAGAAATTTACGAAATGTCGTCCAAGAGGCAATATGTATTTTACGCTTTTGTCTTGAAGAGATGTGCTGAGGTCGTTCTAAGTAGTATATTTTGTATTGAGGCATGTATGTCACTGTATTGTTGAAAAAAGGAAAAGTTCCTTGATACTCTACAACAGTGAAAGTGAAGGGATATAAGGAAGCACCATAAAGGGTAATTACAACAAACACTATTACAACACCTCGGATCACACTTTGGAATCAAAGTGCCATTATATGTTCATGCATACACTAACTCAAGATCGGGCCTTACATCAGTGCAAGGGAGTGCTCCTTATCAGGACTAACGACATCCTTAGATGGGAACACTTTCCTTCAAATAGCTCTCTGTTCCCCTCCTGCTCCTCTGCCTTCATGATATGCTATGGTTGCCTGCAGCTTCGGCCACAATGTGGGCCAATCACATAGCAGGGAATGCCCTGGGCAGACCGGGGGAGGGTCCCCACTCTCACTATGGTAAGACTTAAGGAGCCTGTTCATTCATGGTTCCAAAAGTCACTGAACAAATTCTTTAATTGGGAGAAAGACAGCAATGAAGCTGGAGGAATGAAGGCAGGTGGTACCTGCCACTACCAACACTCCTGGTACGTGCCAGCTCTGGACTCAGCACCCAGGGCTAAGGCAGGCCGGTGGAGGCACGAGAGAGGAGAAATACGTCATCAGGAAATCAGTGCCGTGCTAGTGACCAGGGAATGTAAGGGAGCACCAGCTTGAGTAAGGACTCTCACCAGTCATTGTGCAGAATGGAAGGCCAGGCCTCGAGCCGACATGGACTTGCCGAGATGTTTTCAGAGTGCACAAAATGGGCCCCCAGCTAGCACTGGATATGTTAGAGAGGCTTTACTGTGTCCACTGTATACATCATAACAAGCACTGGATATTGGTAGAGTTTCAGGTTTAAAGGGAAGATCCTGCAAACCCCAAGTGTGTCTTGTACACTCCCTACTGGAAAACCACCATACATTTTCATCTGACTGTGAGATTAAAAGTTATTTAGCAACTGGGACATCATATGACCTTTCAGATAAAATAAAGAAAATATTCTTCTAGTATAAATGAAAATCCACCTTTCCAAGCGTCATATAGCAAGCATGGGTATGAATGCTACTAAATGCTAATGGGATATAATATAACCTAGTCTAAATACTGTCATATTAACTGCACTATACACAGGACAATTACAGTGGTTAAAGTAGCCCCCTCAAGTGGACACCCGTGTTCACAAACTTAAAATCAAGGTTGAAGGAAGAAAGTGGTGAGAGGACAAAGTCAGAGAAGGGGCCTCCACTTCTGTACTGTGACAGGAAGACTCTAAGTGGAAGCGCCTCTTGAGTTACAGCAATAGGGAACCCAACCAGAACTCAACCAGGAGTTGATATCATGAGCTGTACAAAGGAGACGTCCTCATCCTTGGCTTGATCTAAGTCTGTTTATTCACCTGAGGGTTGGGTGGCTTTTGGTGGATAATTGGCTTGATACTGTCTCTGCTTACATGGTAGCACCAAGCATATTCAAGGCCTCCAGGAAGCAAGATGTAAACACCCAGGGCTGAACAGTCGGGTTTCATGCCTTTCTACTAGGTTTGATCGTGTGGGGAGATCTAGCCACAGACCTCGCAGTGGACAGATGGAGTGTCAGCAGAACCCACGTCCTGATTGACATATTGGGCCCTGCCAACCTCTTAATGATCATGCAGGTGGCAGGAAATGAGAGCCGGGCCAAAGCTGTACCAACAAAAAAAAGTTTTTTTATGGTGAGTGAGAGCCAACAATAGAAACACTGGAGCTCTGGAATATACATTTGTTCATAAGGTCACAGTACTCCCACTCATACGCCATTATTGAACTTTCAGATCTTTTTAGTGTTGAAGCTAATAGTTCATACATGACATCCTTAATGGAAAAATTGAAAAGCTTCTCTCAAGGCTTATAAATTTGCCTCATGGTGTATGCAGGAATCTTTGGCCCACTCGTATGTAGGCTGCAGCTCTAGATTGTGCTTTTGTGTCAGGGGAAAGATTTTTGAGGCGAAAGAGATTAGTAGTCCTTGAGGATCTCTCTACCACTTTATATAATTAGGAGCAAATTCTCTTTAAAAAGTTTTTAAAAAACAGCAGAAACCTGTTTGAATAGTTTGAAAGTGGAATAGTTGTGGAAGAAGTTAGTGGTTCGTGAAGAAATGAGCAGTCCTAGCCTGTAAATCTCCCCCCCCCCCCCCCCAAAAAAAGAACAAGCCTACCCAGCCATTAACAAAATTTCCAAATCTACCAGAAGAGTGGGAGTGGTCATAGCAGAGAGGTCAGTGGATTAGGAAGGGGATAAAGATCCAATCCTAGAATATTACTGGAGATGTGAATATAGTAAACTTTCCTAACTTTTTAACTATTTTAAAGTTTCCCTATTCTGTGTGCTGTTGAGTTGCCAGCTGGCGATATAGGTGAATAAAATCACTTGTATCTACAATGTGTGCTAGGTGTGTTTTATCACTGACACAAGGTGTGCCTGAAATGTCCACCCCTAATAGAGAGCAGAGCATTCACTCCATTCACCGCTGGATGTGGGCAAGTGTTCACATTGTTTACGTTGTTTTCATATGACAATGCAGTGTGGTTGCTAGTTCTAACTTTGACATGTCCATCCTAGAGAAGAAACTGGTGGAATACTTGAAGAGGCAATATAAGCGCTCCCAACTCCAGTTGACTGACAGGTTTTTGGGTAAATAAGGACCTAAGGCAGACATCGCACATCAGATGAGAGCCTCCTTCAGTCTTCTTGAATTCTGCAAGAAACTGAAGATGTGACTCTTCGAATAATTCCTTTGCCCATCCCGGGGCAAACCTCACACACCTGCACAGGACCAACATACTCTCCAGGGTGATAGTGCGTTTTACAAATACACAAAACATAACACGGTCACTTCCTGAGATCTGTCAAATGTACAGATTCCGCTTATTCATTTTATTAAAGATCTGTTGTTGTCTCTGCGATACACTACATAAGGACGACATACCAGATCTCTACAGCAGCCTTCTAGTAGCAGTATGATACAGTTGGTGAGTTGCAGGGGTTTGGTCTGGACTCGTAGTTTTCTACACAAATAAACATACGTGCTAATCAGAGCTGCTGTATCATGAAACATATGTCCCTAAGAACACTGTGCCAGGAGAAGCACTGCCTTTTTGGAGGTAATCGAGACAAATGATACGCCTCAAACTAGTGTGCGCAAAGACTTATGGTCATATTTCAAGTTTGGTGGGCTGAAAAGTTTGAGTTGGAACTTCTTTACATCCCTGCTCTAAAGTGCTCTGTTAATACGAAGCAGAGACATCAGACATAATTCCCCCCCAGAAAAACTGAGACACAAGAGATAGTAATTTTTCAAAGCAGTTCCTATAAAATTCTGTGAACTAAAAAGCAACCAATAAGATACAAATTCAGAAAAACATTTCTTCTTAAATACTCTAGAGGAGGCTAATGCCCACCTGGAAAGGGTGTAATACAAGAGCAACTTAGTCAGGCTATCTGACATAAATATTGTGCCCTAAATATGGGTTACAAAAATATCGCCACGTTGAAGTTGATAACAGAGAACATCTACATCCAATGGGCCGATCTTTTTGTGACCGATATTTAGGACACAATCTTTATGTCAGACGATATTTCTGTATAGTATAGTCTGACAACTATTGGGGATAGTGTGTGATAAGACAAAGGCATCCAGAGTCCTACCCCTAAGACTAATTCCTCCATGATGAGGTGCCAATTGAAATACCGCTTGCAGCGGTGTGCAATGAAAATTGCCCCGCAGAACCACGTTGTAAGTGAAACACTCTTTGAAAAGTGGCCAGACGAAAACTCGCCTCCTCCTGAATGAGGTAAAATGAAAAATCCCACCACAAAAGCGTGTTGGTCGAAAAACTACCGATATTTAATTACCAGGAAACAACATACCAAGTAATGGGCTCAAACTTCTAAAACTATCATGAAAATTCAAGTTCTCATTTTGTTGCGCTGTAAAATATGGTCGTAGAAAAAATGAGTGTTTTGTGAAGAGAGAAAACATTCCTTTGGCTTTGAGGGACAGGAAGTGAGCAATTCCTAGTATTTCTGTGGATGTTTATGTAATTATGAAAAATGGAGAAGGCGCATGCACATAAGGACAAGATTTGTATTCTGTGACTAACAGTCGTAAAGCACATTCTTTTTCCAATACATCACTTTAAGTAAACAAGGGGTGTTGTTGTTTTTGAGGCAACCGAAGAGACTTGAGACGAAGCTTGCATTTTAGTACACCCTCCCCCGTCCTTCTTAGCACCAACTTTATGGGGACACTGAATGCTTTCTTTTCCAACTCAACCTGCTCTACCACAGCCAGACAACCAAGTGGAGCCCTTGCAAAACTACAAACCAGCTCTGCTCCCTTAATCGTCTCTCACTCGCTCTTCCAACCATCCATTTTCTTTTCTCTCTCTCCGATCTCCCTCCTCTGCACCCCTTTACTTTCACTCCCCTTCCCTTCCCTTACCTCAACTCTATTTCTTTTTCCCCTCCTCTCTTTATCTGCGCGTGCCTCCTTTGTGCCTGCTGCAAATAATCCAGAGGACCTGGAAAGAGGAACAGTGGTACCTGTAGTGTTCTGCGGGACACGTTCTAGTGCTCCACAGGAAGCCGTTCTGACAGCCACTCCCTCGAGGGCTGGACAAACTTGCACCCTCACACCCATCCATCACGGGTGCCACGAGTGACGTGGCCCCGCCAATAAAAGGGCCCGAGTGCACATGCTCGTGGCCAGTTAATACACCAGAGTATCCAGTGTCCGTGTGCGTTATTCTACGCCATGTGGGCCTGAGGCCCAACTTTACACTGGCGACGAGAGGGCTGTGCCCGTGCATGCAGCAGCCCTGCTGATCGGCGTGGAAGGGGGAAATGCTACCTATGTCGAGGGAACCCCTTTGCGAGCCGGCGCCGGACGCGCCCAGAGGCCTGCGGGCATGAGAAGGGCCCCGAGGAGAAGACTTATCGGGAGCCCAATCCGCACCTGTGTGCCCGTTAATGCGTGGCGACAGACGACAGGAGTAAGAGACCACACAGCTAGTCCTGGAGCCGGTGGCACGTCCCCGCCACCTGCCTACTGAACCACCAAGAAGCATGGATTGCAGCCTCTGACAAGGCACTAAAGCAAGACGCAGCTAACGAGAGTCCAGTAGAGAGGGTGCAGCGCCGCCCCCTGAGACTGCAACCCAGAGGCTGCTGGCCATTCGAAATGTGCACAGAACGCACCCTGCGGACTGTCTAGCTGGCTGAAGTGGAGAAACTGAAACCCTGCGGAGAACCAAGAAACCCCAAAGCTACCTCTACTCTGAACTCTGCCCAGAGCCCACAGAAGACGCAGACAGAACAAGCATGGCGCACCCCCCAGTGGCTGTCGGACGCCACCACCAGCAAGGAAACTGCGTCACCCGCCCCGAGTGGCAAATGGCCATCACTGCAAGAGAGCCAAACAGACAGTAATTCATCAAGGTCGCTGTCCCCACCAACAGCACAAGAAAGACTGGTGCAGAACGCGCCCCACAAGTAGCTGCCCAACACCACCGCCAGAGAGCAGATCGCATTAACCGCTCTTACTGGTGAACAGGCACAACGCAAGCTGCACCACAGGCACACCACGTGCCAGAAGAAAGCGTCCCAGAAGAAGACAGAGCGCACCACGTCAGAAGCGCGCAGAAGGCAGCTCCAGTGAACCTGACGCACCGCGAGCGCCCAGAAGACTGAGACATCTCCACTGCCCCATCGAAGCCCCGCAGTGGGCCGAAGACAACACAGAGTGTCCTCCATCGCACTGCCTCAGGACGGAGTCGGCAGTGACCCGCAACAGGCAAGAGAGGAGTCGCACACTCTATGTGGCAGGCCGCCACAGCAGCAGGCGATCCGACAACTGGCGACACAAGCCCAGACGTCACGCCGCCCAGCAAGCAAGGAGCACGTCACCCCAACTGACCAGTCCGGACAAGCACCCCGAAACGAAGGCAGAAGCCGGCGCCGCCTCGAGGTCCAAGCGCAACGCCTTCGAAGAAAGAAGAGAGTGACAGCCCTGTCACCCCAAAGACCAGATGAACACAGGTGGGCAGAACAGACCAACAAAGGGAGAAGACCGAGGACTTGTACAGCAAGCCAAGAGTACCCCCTGACACACCAGACAGCCACCAAGGCGGACCGACGGCCCTGGAGACAGCACCAAGGCAGAACCAAGAGTAAGCCGCAGCAAGCGCAAACCGAGTCTCATCCCAACGCTTCCCCAGGTGAACAACAATCGGCGTCCCTGGATACAGCCTCAAGGGAGAACCAAGAGTAAGCCACAGCAAGCGCAAACCGAGTCTCATCCTAACGCTTCCCCAGGTGAGCGTCAATCGGCGTCCCTGGATACAGCCTCAAGGGAGAACCAAGAGTAAGCCACAGCAAGCGCAAACCGAGTCTCACCCCAACGCTTCCCCAGGTGAGCATCAACCGGCGTCCCTGGATACAGCCTCACAGGAGAACCGAACATAAGCCACAGCAAGCGCAAACCGTGTATCATCCCAACGCTTCCCCAGGCGACCGTCCACCCCAGAGTGTCAGCAGTCTAAGTCAAACAGCTTCCCTGCTCCTGACTACAGATGCCATGGGTAAAGATCAGCACCGAGTGTCTTTCCTCACACCGCCTCAAGACTGAGTCTGCAGTTGTCCCAAACCAGGCAAGAGAGGATCCACACACTCTACGTGTCACACCACCACTAAACCCCAACCTCAGCAAGGCGGAGGCACAGGGCTGCCAAGTCCCTCCTGACATCCAAATCTCCCAGCAAGTCACCACCATCGGTCATCCCGAGTCACCCCATGGCTGGCAACCGCCATCACGCCAGCCATCAGCACATGTGTCCAACACCACTCCCAGAGTATCGATGGACTGGAGTCCCATGCTGTTGCCACATCAGCCGAGAAAACAGACCAGAGGCTACCTGTGAACCGGGCACTCCCCTGAATCGCAGTAGCGAGAGCAAGCATCGGCCAAGACATCTCCACCCTAGAGGGTTGTACATGCGACCAAGTAACTGCTCCTCGGTGCTCCTACAACTGCCCTCAGTCGGGACACAAGCGGCCTCAGCGTAGCCTTCCTGCAGTCCCGCAGCAATCCCGGCAGCGGGCCTCTCCAGGCGGGAGAATGAAAAGAGACTTTGCCCCACCGACGGGTCATCGGTTGCAGCCAAAAGGGTCCACAGAGACAAGTGATCAGGCAACACCTCCACGATCCATCACCATGAACTCCATCCATGCTCATGACGCACCCCATTGAAAGAACTGTTTGAATTCACCACAGACCATCACTGACGTCAACAAAAGGGAAGCCATGCAAGACATGTCATCATAAGTGAACTGACGCTATGCAGCGGATGTCTCCAAGCCAGCGGTCATGTGCTGAACCCTTCAGGTTAAACTACGAGTGCTACCCGAGAAGGTCCTGCTTCAGGCAGAGTCATCAGCCCACGTCTGACGTCTTCCTGCCACCTGTCTCAGCAGACTGATGGACCCTATGGTGTTTTAGTTAGTTGTTTTGTCCCCACAGGTTGGACTAACAGTTTGTTTGTTCTTCAATAAAGTTGGCAACGAATTTAGTGTCCTGCGGGACACGTTCTAGTGCTCCACAGGAAGCCGTTCTTCCAGCCACTCCCTCGAGGGCTGGAAAAACTTGCACCCTCACACCCATCCATCACGGGTGCCACGAGTGACGTGACCCCGCCAATAAAAGGGCCCGGGTGCACGTGCTCGTGGCCAGTTACTACACCAGAGTATCCAGTGTCCGTGTGCGTTATTCTACGCCATGTGGGCCTGAGGCCCAACTTTACAGTACCAGAGGCGGCTGCGAGCCTTCATATGCTGCAACCTCCCAGGGAAATACCCAGTGAGGCAAATGGTCAGTACATCCTTGGTATGGGAACACTGAGTGACACCCTAATAGAGACAATACGGTCATCCTCACACCCACCATTTCTCCTGTGAGGGCAGCATGTGATTTTGAAATTGAAATGAATGAAGTTGAATTTAATAAGTGCACTATTCTGAGACAAAGACCACTGCTGGGGTAAAGCACAGAAAAAAGTGTTCAGCAAAAACAGAGGCTAAAAAGATAAGAAAACAGGAACCAAGCTACAATTACAGAACTATGATAAAAACTAAGTTTTGAGATGCTTTCTTAAAGAAGAAAAAGACTCTGATTCTGCAATTTGAGAAGAAAGAGTATTCGATAGCCTTGCAGCAGCGAGGATCAGGATGGAGGAATCAGGATTCTCAACCCTCGCTATATAACAGCTCATTTTTGATATTCACCATCACTAGTGAGAGATCGAGGGTGTTGGTTCCATGGCTGATGTGTGATTATATCTTTCAACTTTAGCATATCACTGTTATGGCTTGTGGCAGTGATAATCTGGGCTAACGAGATAGCAGCTGGTGAGTTTGATTTTACAATGAAATTGATATAGGCTTCAGACATTTTGGATGGGGTACTTTGACCTTGGATAGGCACTCAATAACAGTAGTCAGCACGGTTTTGGCCCTTCACTGGACAATGCACAATGTTATAATTGCACTCTTGTAAAAATAGTCCCCACCGTTCAATGTGAGGAGGCATCTTGGCCTTTGGATTGCCAAATATAGTTAGTAAAGCTTGAGGATCAGTTACCAGAGTAAAAGGCTTTCCGTACAGGAATGCATGGAAATGTTCACAATCCCATACCATGGCTAAACTTTCTTTTTCAGGTTGTGAATAAGCATGTTCTGTTTGTGATAAACTCCAACTTGCATACCCACAATATGCCTTCGAGCATTCGGGTGTCTGCTCTGCTGTCCAAGGATGGTGCCTAACCCGACTGGGCTAGCGGCGACAAAACCTCTGTATAAAGCTTCAGATTGAAATAGGCCGTTTCAGTAGCATTCTCAATGGCTTGTTTGATTTTCTTAAAACCTATCTCACATTCATGTGACCAATGAAATGAAAAAAAATGTATCTGGAACAGTAACTGGCCATGCCAAGAAATTAACACACCATAGAAACATCTTGTGGGGGGTCAACATTTGACAGTGCTTGTACTTTAGCAGGATCAGGTGTCATACCCCATCAGAAAAGATAAGGTCAAAGAATTTTAGCTTTGTCTTGTGGAACTCACATTTATTTGCATTCAAAGTCAAACCTGCATCTGCAAGAAAACGACATACTTGTATGAGCTTTATCATGCTCTTTTTGTGTAGCTACGAAAACCAATAAGTCATCACTATAATAAGAGCATTCATGACAGACTGTATGATACATCAAATAATGTCTTGAAAAAGTTCTGCAGCTGATGACACACCAAAACTTGGTTTTTCGTATCGAAACAGACCAACATGTGTAGAAAAGGTTGTAATGTTCCTGCAACTTTCTTCAAGTTCCAACTGATAATAATCTTCATTCATATCAAGGCTTGAAAAAAACTTTGCATCATTTAATTGCATTATGTCAGCAATGTGTGGACCGGGATGTCGCTCTCATTCAGTTGCCTTGTTTGCCTGCTGTATGTCAACACATATGCGTACAGTTCCTTCACTGTCCTTTTTGTATACTACCCCTATGAGAGAAACCCAGGGTGTGAAACCAGTAGACGCTCAATGATATCATGCATAAGTAATGATTTAAGTTCTTTTTCAACAGCATCTTTGAGCAAAAAGACAGACATTCTCATTAATATGAAGCTTTACTTTCATAGTCTTAAGCTTCCTAAACCATGAAGCAATGAAGGGAATTAACTTACTATTTCATGGTGAGCATTCATGTTGTAGTTTACGGAAATCAGTTCCAGATCAGCAGCTGTGCTGAAACTGAGTAGACAGGCACTGGACTCTGTACCTTGAAGCACATTGATGGGTGCTTCCACCTTTGTTTACTTGTGTTACATCGTTGCTACACATGAACCTTGACTTTTTAAGGGCGTCGATGCAGCCCATGTATACACTTTGTTTTTCGATGGTGTAAGTTGCGGGAATGGAAACAATTCATTATATTTCTCCTCAGGCATAATGTTTATCGAAGCACCACTGGTGATGATGAAAAGTATCGAACAACCATTCATTTTCAAGATAATCTTTGGACAATGTTTGAATGACTTTGGTGCTTTAGCATGTTGGCTTTTCTTTGACTGATATTTTCTTCGCGTGTGGCTAGTCCAACATGCACACGCTTTTCTGAGGTAAACATCTACATGGCACAACCATCTTCACTTTCACTTGATACTGATCTAGAAGAACCACTTGGCATGATTTAGATGGCAATCAACTTCGTTCAGTGTTGATTTGTCTTAGTGGATGTCTCTGCTTGGCCTTGTGGTTGCGCATCAAACGTTGCTTTTGGAATGTTCCGACGGCCATCTTGTCTTTGCGCCGTGACCCACTTACTTTTTCCTTTGATTTGCAAACCATCACAAAATGGTTTTCCTTCCCACAGCCTTTACATATCTGTTCAAAAGCGAGAGATTTACCTTCATGTGGAAATGAAAATTCACATCTAAAACGCAATTTCTTTTTATGGGTAGACATCAGCTTGTGTCTTTCAGACTTTGGCTTTGGTTTACTTTTCACACTAATGACTGATTCATTCTGGGCACCTTCAGCCTACATGTAAGCAGCTTCGTATTGGCATGCTCTTCTGCTCTGAAAGTCATTAACATTTACTCCAGACTAAGTGTTTCTCTCAGCACTTGTTGTATGAATGAATATGACAAGCATCAATAAGTATAATATGTATAGCTTCTTCATCATTAAATTAATTGAACTTAGTACTTGAAGAGCGTGTTGAGTCTTTCCACAAATTCATCAATGGTTTCACCAGCTTTCTGTCGTTCTTGACTGAAAATGCATCTTTTGTAATCTACAGTGGGCATTGGATTAAACTTGCGATTCAAAATGTCCTTCATCTGACGGTATGTGATTTCTTTGTCTGTTCGCAGCATCTTTCTAATGACTGCTTTTACTCCATCACCAGCAAGATTTTTGAGGTATTTGATAATCTTTTTGTTATCAGTCTCTTCAAGTGCATCAATGAAATCTTCAAACATCTCTAACCACTCAATCCATCTATCGCCAATATTTTGCTTTTTGGCAGTATCGAACAGCGGTGATGGTTTCAGAAACGCAGAAGCATTGTAGACCAGTGTGGAACTTAATGACACTGCTGGTGGGTCACTATGACTTGGTTTATGCACCTCATCTGTGAGGCCTTGCGACGTGTTGGCCTCTGGATCATATAGTATATACAACAATTGGTTCTGTAGGGAAAGGTACAATTTCTTTCAAGCTAGGTTATACTTATCCTGATTAACTATGATATGCCAATGAATGGTCTAACACGTACATTATTTCACAAAATAAAATAATAACCAAACATATATCCACAATTCTTGGCGGTAGATATATGAGATATTGGTACGAAAACCTAGTCATATTCGTTGACGTGGCAAGCGGCGCCAGAGGATGGATTGATTCACTCTGTCATTGTGAAAGCCAGTAAAAGAATCCTTTGTGGATCTCCGAGGTGTCAGTGACCAGCAAAGCCTCCTTTTTGGGCCTAACAAGTGTAGCACCTTCAGATTGGATACATTACCTTTCTAGAAATCTCAATTTGCATGATTTCTTTTTATGAGGTTCCTATTTAGGCCTCCCCCCTTGATCCCGGATATGGTTGATCCTTTGCACACCTCTTCTTCAAGCATCATGATGTTTCTAATATGACCAGGCTGTATTTACACTTTCTAGTCCTGAGGAAGACCCACTGTGATGTTTTTCATGAACACACATTGTTGAAAGAGTCAAAACATCGACGATACAAATAGGTGTTCCATACCAATATCTCATATATCTACCGTCAAGAATTGTGGACATACGTCTGAGCAAACTACAGAGTTATAAACGGACACCCAATTGAGTGATTTTGTTACACTCCGTGTAACGTATGACTTTTTCTTGGGTGCCAGTGCGGTATCTTTTTGTATGGCCTGAACAGCAGGTTCTCGGACAACAATGTGTAGATTGTCTGCGGTGCTCTCGTTATTGTCAACTGCTTCACAGCGGCTTGAGCTGAGCTTTGACTCCACATACATTAATCGTCGATTTCAGACTTCGACGATGGCACACGTGGCACTCCCTAGTAATTTGCTTGGATCACGGCAAACTCTCTGGGAGAGCACGGTGGATCTTCTGGTTACATATCCCCTATCTTGGTGCCATTTGTAGCGTCTTCCCCAGCCTCGGTACCCATCAATGACTATGCTACACAAGGAGATTTATATTACACGTCTTTACTCTTCTGAATGTAACTGAGAAGTAAACATTCTAAATCAGCCTTCATTGCATCCCGCTCTAACATCTACGTCATAGCTCTATGGAGTCCATCAGGAGCCAAAAGGTTTTGTTATTGCTAACTCGCAAGACACTCCAATAAACAAAGATCCCTTTTGGTGTAAGGACAGAAGTACTGTACTGAGAGCTTTGAAAATCAATTGTTTCCTGGCCGGTAGGCAGTGAAGGCTTCTGGGGCCATGTCTAACCGAGAGATATTTCGCTGTCATGTTTTGAACAAGCTAAAGTTTATTCAAAGAAGAGTTATTGATATTTAAGCACAATGCATTGCAGTAGTCTAATCGCAAAGTAATCAGCACAATGGCCACTGATTTACGAAGTTCTGTAGGAATAAAAGGAACAATTCTCCTTAAGGTTCTGATGATATAGGAACAGGTGCCAGAGATGCAGTTAATCTGCAAGTTAAAATTCTGGGAATCATCAAAAAGAACCCCATGGTTCTTAACTGACTTCGCAGGAATGGGTCCAGGGCCACACGATTCGGACCACCATAACTCTGACCAAATGGACTGCTGTGCCCCAAACACCATAGCCTCAGTTTAATCAGCATTTAATGTTAAAAGGTTGTCTCATCCAGCTGCTAATACCAGCCATGCATTGTTTAAATTTAATGGCCATAAATGGCAAGCAATAAGATATGCATTTGGTTTCTTTGATAAAGGGACAACTATGGCTTCTTTCCAGGAACTAGGAAAATTCTAGTTTCCAGGATGTGATTCAAAATCTTTGTCAAATATTCTGCCACTAAGTCAGGAACCAGCAGCAAGATTTTGGGGGGACATGAATCTGTTGATCAACCCAATGTAATACTCCTGAAGAGTATTTTAACTTAAGGGGATGAAATGGGTGTAAAAGCAGGTAGCGAAGGGGCCATAAGATTCAAGTACTGGGCCCTATCAGGATCCTCGTTAACCTTAGTTAACCTTAGAAGGATTAAATTCTGAGTATATATTTAAAATTGTGTTCCTAGAAATGTAGCAAGTTCTTCACAGAAGGCTTGTGAAGCATTAGCCTGCAGCGGCGTAGGAAGGGGGGTGTCATTACTAAGGGGGGTGACAAAATGTCACAGAGGGGGGTGACAAAATGGAAAAAATGAGCCAGTGCCATCCGCACCTCAGGGAATGGCGCCCTTAGTGGCATCTCGGGCGGGAGCTATGTTTTTCTTCTGGGTGCCCCGAAAGCACTTCTTGGAAGAGGGGCGGTTGGTGACATCATCGGGGTGCGCAAGGCTTCCCAGGCGAGGATAAAATTCACAAGCAGGATCAGGACCTTCCTCATTGTCCCTTTCAGAGTCTACCGAAGACGGATCGGCAGCCAGTTACTGCATTTCAGGACTTTAGCGGTACGGCAAGGGATTGGAAGTGGCATCCTTTGGATTGCAACGGCTCGGCGTTATCTGGTTCGTGATCACAGGTTGGTAGGCCAGTCTTCTGCGTAGGGCTTCTGGAGACGGCCGCATAGCGTGGTATATGGTTTTTTAAAGTCGGTAGCGGGCTGGTGGTGTAAGGTGAGTACACGCAACTGCCTGCAACCCTAACTTTGAGCTTGGTTGGCGCAACCTATGCCAGTGCACTCTACCTCACTCTAGTCTAAGCTCCTCCACTCTACTCTGCACCACTCCACTCTATGTCACTCCACGCCATCTATACTACAACACTGCACTCTATGTCACTGCACTCTACGCCAGTGTACTGTATGCCACTACACTCTGCATCAGTCCATACACCTCTAATTTATTCTGCACCACTGCACTCCACTGCACTCTACACCACTCTACTCCACTTCACTGTATGACACTCTACTCTACACCTCTGCAATCTACCTTGCACCATTCCACTCTACCCTAAAGCAGTCCACTCTACTACACTTCACTCTACTCTGAAACAAATATTCTATGCCACTGCACTCTAGGTCAATGCAGTCTACTCTGCACCACTCTACACCACTGCACTCTATGCCACTTTACTCTGCGTCAGTGCACTCTATACCACTTTCCTCAAGACCAATGCACTCTATGCCAATCTACTCTGCACCACTGTACTTTAAGCCACTTCACTCTAGCCCACTCTATGACACTCTATGACACTCAATGACACTCCACAACACTCCACAACACTCCACAACACTCAAATCTACGACACTCCACTCTACAACACAACACTTTATGACACTCTACTCCATTAAACTCTGCTTCACTCTATGCCATACCACTCTACGCCACTCTACAACACTACTTCACTCTACAGTGCTCTACTCAGCTCCCTCTATGCCACTCTATGTCACTTTACTCCAATCTATTCTATGACACACTACTCCACTCTACACCGCTACTTTACTCTACGCCACTCCACCCTATGCCACTGAGCTCCATGACCAACCATCTATGCCATTCCACTCTACCATACTCCACTATACTTCATGCCATTCCATTCTCCTACACTACACCACTCTATGCCACTCCACTCTACAACAATCTACTCCACTCTGCAACACTATACTCCACTCTATGCAACACCCTCTACACCACTCTGCTCTACACCACTCCACAACACTCTATGCCACTCCACTCTATGACAATCTACTTCACTGACACTCTACACCATTCAACTCTACCCCACTCCACACCACTCCACTTCACTCCATGTCACTCAACTCTACACCACTCTATGCCACTCCACACCATTCCATAACAATCCACTCCATGCCACTCTCCTTTACCCCACTAACGTTTAGCCATGCTGAACACCAGCCACGCTGGTGTACAACATGGCTGAAACATATTGGCAAAGCTAATAGCTCTTGTGTAGGCGCAACCTACTTGCTTTGCGATTGCTTGTTTAAGCTCAACCAAATTGCTTTACTGGTTGGTAAGTTATAAGGCAAATAAAATTAGTGATAGCTGTTCTTTCATAAAGCACAGTATTACTAAACTTAGCAAGGAAGCCCAAAAATAAACTAGACTGCATAGGTAAAGTTTCAGATTTACTACATGAACAACTAAAAGACCCATTTATGGTCACATGCTAATGGACACCGAAAAACATATAGAATACATCTTAATCAACATAAGATTTCTGTGCAACCTCCCTGGCTCACAAGATAAAACTCCACCCAATAAACCAAACAAAGACCATGTTCCTTTTGCACGCCAGTGCAACAAAATGGAAAAGTGACCTAGCAGTGAGCTACACAAACTACAACATGGAGGACATGATAATTCGCCACTAGGAGTGGATGCTATTCCACAATATGCCACGACAGTGTACCCCACTGTGCGCCACTCCAGTTTATGGCACTTCACTCTATGCCACTTCATTCTACGCTATTCCATTGGATGCCACTCCACTCTACGCCACTCCACTGTATGCTATTACACTCTACCCCACTGCACTGTATGTCACTGCAGTTTACACTACTCCACTGCATGTCACTGCAGTCTATACCACTCCACTGTACTCTACTCCACTATATGCTATTTCACTCTACGCCACTGCACTGTACGCCACTTCACTGTAAGCTTTTCTACTGTATGCCAATCCAAAACACTGCACTGTATGCTATTTCACTGTATGCCATTACAATCTACGCTACTCCACTCTACGCTACTCAAGTGTATGCCAGTCCACTCTATGCCACGCGATTCTATGCTATTCTATTGGATGCCACTCCACTGTACGCCACTCCACTGTACACTATTCCACTATACACTATTGTACTCCACTGCACCCCACTCTACGCTATACACTCTATGCCACTCCACTGTATACTATTACACTGTATGGAACTTCAGTCTTTGCCACTCTACTGTATGGTATTTCACTCTACCCCATTCCTCTGTAGACCACTGTAGTCTATGATATTCCATTGGATGTCACTCCACTGTAAGGTATTCCACTCTACCCCACTCCACTGTACACCATTCCAGTCTATGCCACTCCACTGTACGCTACTTCACTATAAGCTATTACACACTATGCCATTAGATGTACAACACTCCACTCTACACCACTCCACTCTACACCACTCCAGTCTATGCTATTCTATTGTACGCCACTTCACTGTATGCTACTCCACTATACGATATTCCACTCAATGCCAATCCATTCTAAGCTATTCCACTGTATGCCACTCTACGACACTCCGGTGCATGCCAGTCCACTGTAAGCTACTCTGCTCTACACCACTCCAGTGTACTCTCCTGCACTCTAAATATACTCCACTCTAAACAACTCTACTACACTCTATGACACTCCACTAGACTCTACTACACTATCCCTGTACACTCCACTGTTCAAATTGTACTCAACTCTATGCCGGTACACTCTGTTGTACAACACTCCACTTCACTCTGCAACAATTTCCAACACTGTTTGACACAGCATTACATTCTACTGTATGAGACGCCATTCCAAAATACTAACAGTGTGCTTGACTCTACGCTACTTCAATCAACGCCACTCCACTCTATGCTAATCCACTATACCCTACTCCATTCTAAGCTACTCCACGGTACACCACTCCAATCTACGCTATTCCACTCTATGCCACTCTTCTACACTCCCCTGTATGGTATTCCACTGTACAGTAATCCACTGAATGCTACTCCACTGTACAGTTATCCACTCTATGCCACTACAGTGTTCATCACTCCACTTTAAGCCGCTCCTATGTACAACACTCTCCTCCACTCCATATAACTCTACTCTATAAAAGTCTTCTACACTTCATGGCACTCTACGACACTCTACTCCACTCTATCCCTGTACACTCCACTGTCTACTCCACTCAATGCTCTACACTCTATTGTACAACACCCTAATCCACTAAACAACACTTTTCTATACTCTATGACACACCACTCCACTCTACTGTGTGAGACCCCATTCCAGTTTATAACAGTTTACTGCCTACTCTACGCCACTAAATTACATTCCATGCCACTCTACTCTATGGTATGCCAATACACTATTTACTCCACACTATGTTAAGCCAGTCCACTAGACTCTACTCCAATGTACAAGACTTTACCTCATGAGCTCTGTTACTGTACACCAATAGATGCTACACAGTCACTGTTTAACACACTAGTGTACTCTATGCTACCCCACTCTACAACACTCTGCTACACTGTATATCACTCTCCCACACTTTATTCCAGTCTCTACTCCTACACTACAATGTACAACACTATACTGTATGCCACTGTACAGCATTCCATTCCACTATGCCCTTCTATGGGATTCTAGTCCACTATACAACACTGTGCACAACTCTTTGCATGCCACTGCACCCCACTTAACTCGACTCTACTCTAGGACACATTACTCCACTACTCCACTGTACGCCACTCCACTCTACCGCACTCTATGCCATTGTACTTTATAACAATGTATGTCAATTTGCTCTACAACACTGTACTGTACACCACTCCACAAACCTCTACTAGACTGTATCCCACTCTACTCTACTGTCGTCTTATTATTTATTTATTTATTTGTTTATTTATTTAGTAGTCTTATAACGCGCATAGCTGCCCCAGCAATGGGGCGTCCCAGCGCGATCAGAGACGCAAGAGAGAAGCTAGGCAGGTAGGCATTATGCCATTTGGGGGTAGAGCCAGGTCTTAATTGCTTTACGAAAGGTCAGATGAGTCTGGATTTCTCGAATTGACAGCGGGTGTTGGTTCCAGAGGGTCGCCGCAAGGCAGCGGAATGATCGCCCCCCGGCTTTTGCTCTTGCAACCCGAGGGACAATTGCCAGCATCTGATTGGCCGATCTAAGGGGTCGCTGAGGCAGATACGGTTGCAGCAGCTTGGCCAAGCCCAGAGGGGCCTGTTGGGTGAGAATTTTATGAGCGACACAGAGGGTTTTAAATTGAATTCGTCGCTCAACCGGCAACCAATGTAGTTTTGGTAGAATATGGGCAACTGATGCCGATCTCGGGAGTGCAACCAGGAGCCGGGCTGCGGCATTCTGAGTCCGCTGCAGGCGCCGGATGCAAGATTTATTCGCCCCAAGATACAATGAGTTTCCATAGTCTAATCTGGATAGTATCGTTGCTTGGATGATGGTCTGACGAACTTTGGTGGGAAAGAAGCCTAATATCGGCTTCAGGCCGCGCAGTAAACCAAAACAGGTCCCGGCCACAACTTTAGCTTGGGTATCAAACGTCAGCCTACTATCAATCCAGAACCCCAGATTTTTAACTGCCTCTTTGGGTACAGGGGCAGGCTTGAGATTGTCTGGCCAGCATTGGTTGTCCCACATGTCCCGGTCTTTTCCCAGCAGCAACACCTCCGACTTACTGGAGTTTAATTGCAGGTAGTTTTTGGCCATCCAGTCTGCTACCTCTAGCAGATCATTCTTGAACCTGCCTAGATTGGCATTGTTCTTCTTAGAGTAGGCGATCACCAATTGGGTGTCATCAGCGTATGACACCATTGACAATCCCCTGCTACGCGCCACCTGAGCCAGAGGTTGCATATATATATTGAACAGGAGGGGGCTCAAAATAGAACCCTGGGGTACTCCCTGTTGTAAAGCATACCTCTGGGATTGAAAAG
Organism: Triturus cristatus; assembly: GCF_964204655.1. Taxonomy (NCBI): domain Eukaryota; kingdom Metazoa; phylum Chordata; class Amphibia; order Caudata; family Salamandridae; genus Triturus; species Triturus cristatus. The sequence goes on along the minus strand of NC_140588.1, from coordinate 415,716,255 downwards.
GTGGCATCCAGATCTGGAAGGTTCTTCCTGTAAGAAAAGCTCGGCACCAATCTAACGCCAGATCCCTCACCCCGATGTCTACAACACTTTCCAATACTGTACGACATGCCACTACACTACTGAACAACACAGTATTCCAATTTATGACACTTGTTGGACTTGGCCCTTCCTGCAGGGTCATCCCTGAACTTTTTGCCTTCCTCCTGTTTTTTCTGACCTGTTGTTGGCTGTTTTATGACCACTGCTGATCAGCGCTAAGGTGCATATGCTCTCCCTATTATAAAATGTATACATTGATTGGTTTCCATGTTTGGCTTATTTGGTTTACTATCAGCCACTAGTAAAGTGCACCAGGAGTGCCAGGGCTTGTAAATACAAAGGCTGCTGGTGGGCTTGCAGCACTGGTTGTGCCACCCACAGAAGCGGCCTAGTAAAATGTGTCTAAGGTCTGCCATTGCAGAACCTGCGTGCGGTCTGGTACTGTCATGCTGACTGCGCAAGTGCACCTACTTGCCAGTCCCTAAAACTTCCCTTAACTACATATTAGTCACCCCTCTGGTAGGCCCAAGGGCAGGGTGCATTGTAGGAATAAGGTAGGACATGACCTGATGTGTGTGGCATGTCCTAATAGTGAATTACAGCCATTTTCGTTTTTCACTATTGAAAGGCTACCTGCTCTCCATAGGCCAGAATGGGCTGCTGGAATTATTACACTCTATAATCCCAGCGTACTCAGAGAGGATGGTAGAAAGTCAAGTTTAGTATGCCTAAACACAGAAACTTAAAATACTTCTTTTAGTAAAGTTTATTTTAATATCCTGTGTTTGTAAATACTACTTTTAGAAAGTTAGTATGTACTTGCCTAGACCATTTCAGTCCGCCTCTGCTGTGTGTGTGTGTGTGCTGCCTAGGTTCAGTGAGGAGCAGGGCTGGGGAATTCCAGGAGACAGGCTGGCTGCCAGGTGGTGGGTAGAGAGATTACACTAGGATGGGTGGGAGGAGTACACCTTGACTCTGAATAGGGCTGTGCTCTGCCACCACAATGCTGGCTCCGCCCCTGTGGAGCGTCTGATGTCTCTGCCCTGTGCACTGAAAGGAAAGAGCACAGTCACCACAACAAAGTGCTCCAAAACCGGACTGAGCCAAGCACAGGCCCCCTGGCCACAAAGAACAAAAGAAACTGTGTATAAAAGAAGGAGCCCTGCTCCTAAGAAATCAGATCCTGTTTATGCCAAGAAGAACCTCTGCCCGACGAGAAGGACCTGGGAAAGCTGCATGGAGGACTACTGTCTCTAAGCCTGAGAGACTGGCCTGTAGTGGGTGCCTTGCTGCAAGAAGGAGAGGAAAAGACTGAGAAATACTTTCTATTCAACTTGTGCTTTGTGAACAATCTCCAAGGGCTTGCTTGTGAACTTGCCCCCTGAACTGCGCCCCAGGAACAGTGAGCGCTACCCCTCCCTGGAAGAAAGGAAGCAGCTGCTGGTGAATTGCCCTTCTGACTCCAGAGAACCTGTGTGCCCCCCATCCTGCCGAGCAACGCGACCCCTGCACGACTGTGCTGCTGTGAGCACCGTGACGGCCTGCCCCGACTGGCCTGAACAAAGTAAGCTGCTGCCCCCTCGAGCCGGAGCTCGCATCGTGAGAAAGGACTGTCTAACTCTGAGCACCGAGCCTCTGTGGCCCCGAGCCGTAGAGTCCACCGCAAGGACTGACTGGACGATGCTGCAGCGCCTCGCGCTGAATTCGCCCCCGAGCCGCCCCTCCTTCCACCCACCTCGAGGTGAGCCGTGAAGTCCTGAGGCGCCCCACCAAGCATCGTTGTCCTCTGCCAAGCGGGACTGCAACGTGACGTGGGACACCCCTCCTACGACTGCCGAGGCCGCCCCGAACTCACCATCAAGAATTCAGGTACTGTGCGCTTCGAACGCCCTGGTACGATGCGTACTATCCACAGTATGGCCCGTACTGCTCTGTACGCCATCGTCCCCGTACGCCGACACACGCGGGAAGCGTGAGTCATCGGAGGGATCGTCCTGAGGAGCGTACACCCCGGTACGATGCGTACCATCACCCGTAGGGCCCGTACTGCCCTGTACGCCAGCGTCCCCGTACGCCTGCTCACGCGGGAAGCGTGAGAGTAGCGGGGGAAGCGTTCCAAAGACGGTGCGACCCGTACCAACCGCGGTAAGACCCGTACGGACGGCGCTTCGACGCCCACGGACCCCAAGAAGGTGCAGATTGTACCCAAACTGTGCATTTAAAGAACTGTTGCACCCCCAAGACATTGCAACCAAGTAATTGGAATTCTATTGAAAAGTGAAGACTGTACTTAAAGCCTGCTTGAGAGATTATATAAAGAAGCTTTATTTTTATAAATACAGTCTGGTGTCTCTGTGTGGTGGGTTGGTGATTGTTGTGGGACATCCTAAATGCTTAACCTTATGTACTCGGGAGTTTAGCCTGACTGCTCGCGCCACACTACCTAGTGGGTGAGCAGGGGTTATTTTCTAAGAGTAATCCTTTGCCCTGACTTAGAGGAGAGGGTCCCTGCTTGTCGCAAGTGCATACCTGCGCCAACCAGAGACCCCCGATTCTAACAACACTTTACTTGACTATATGCTACTACACTGCACTCTACTCTACTGCAGTTCACGCCACTATAGTCTATGATATGCCACTCAACTCTAACACTTTACCTCACTCTATGATACCCTACTCCAGTGTACTCCACTGCACTAAACTCCACTCTACTACACTTTATCCCACTCTAAGCCACTGTACCATACTCCGCTCTAAGCGGTCCACTGTTTGGCACTCTACTCCACTGTATGTAACTCCACTCTATGCTACTGTACTACACAGTATGACATTTGGCGACATGCCACTCCACTCCTCTCTATGATATGCCACTTCACTATATGACACAGCACTCCAATCTACGGCACTCTCCTCCACTGTACTCTACTACACTCCACTAGAGAGTACTCCACTCTACGACACTCTAGTTCATCCCTACTCCACTCTAAAATGGTCTACCCTACTCTGCTGTACGACACACCAGTCCATTGTACAACTCGACGCTCCACTCTACGATAATTGATTCCACTATATGAGACACCAAGCAACCACACTATACAACACTTTACTACACTGCACACTATGCCACTCCACTCTTCTCTACTCCATTCTATTCCACTTTACAATACTCCACTCTATGACTATAGACGTTACAACATTCTCCTCGAACTGTACTGTGTGACACTCCACATAATGACATTCCACTTGACGACACTGGACTCTTATTTCAAAAACATTTTTAGTAAAAAAAAATGTACAAACATTGAAATTCAATGAGAAAACTAAAGGTTAAAGCTTAGTTATAATTAGGAAAACGTTTCAACTCCAGTTGAAGACACTCCACTATAGCACTCAACTCTATTGTTCAACACACTACTGCACTGTACACCAAGCCACTTCACTCTATGATACTCCACTATAGGGTACACTACTCCACTCCACTGTATAGCACTTTACTCCACTGTATGCTACGTCACTCCACACCACTCTATTCCACTCTTCAACACTAGACTCTACGACACTCTCCTTCACGGTACTGTACGACACTCCACTTAATGATGCTCCTATGAATGCACTCCACACTACGATTTGAAACACATTTCTATTTAAAAAATGTAAATCATTTATATACAATGACAAAAAACAAAGGTTAAAGATAATTTATAGTTAGAAATACTTTTTTATTCTCTCTATACAAACCCAACATAAAATACAAAAACATAAAAAATTGTAAAGTGATAATTATAACTTCAATTTATAATTCACGCACCACTTTTGAATTATTGTAAGTCGGGTACCTCCAAGCACAGTCTTGTCACCTCACTTGCCATACTACATTAACTATAACTCAGACTTTTCCATGCACTGGTTATACCCTTGCATAATGCAGAAGGAGCAGAAACTTTCTAGTGGTGTAAAAGAAAAAGTGAGGGCTCCAGGAGAGTCAAATGGCATGGAGGTGGACAAATGTTTGAAGATAGTTTTCGTAGAGTGGACTAGCCAAGGGGCATATTATCAAGAAACGGCGTTAAAATTATCTCCGCTTTAGCGGCAGAAAACTGACACTAAAGCGGCGATAATGGGCTTGATAATATGCCCTTGTGAATTCCCATAGAAGCCCATGTTCTGGTGTCAACATGGGCTTCTATTGGAATTCTCTGCAGCATATTATCAAGCCCATTATCGCCGTTTTAGCGGCAGTTTTCTGCCGCTAAGATGGCGATAATTTTAACTCAGTGCTGAATAATATGCCCCTATAAGAGAGACTAATAGTTTAAGCATGTTGAAGGAAAAAATGTAGCCAGTGAAATGGTAAACATCAAGCACTCTGGAGATTTAGATTAAAGGTAGTATTCAGATAGAAAGTCGTAGTTTGATGAAGAGATTAGGTTAATAATCATTTTGTTTCCTTTTTTGGCAGGATAAGAACATATTCATAGCTTACTTAATAACAATCATAAATAGTCAACATATGTCACCAGTATGTACATTCTGAGGCTGACACGATTCTCTTAGATTCTCCTATGACTTCTCGAACGTTTTTCTTTTCCTCTACTTTGAAAACTGCTGTTAATTCATTAAACAGATATTTCAAACATAAATAAGAAAATATTTGGTGAATTTATGCCGACTAAAGGAAAAACACGTTTTCAATAACACAAATGAATCACAGGATACAAAATCGATCAAACTTCAAAATCCGGGAACGATGATACTGCCCTCAATGGAACACCATAAATGAACGCAACCAAATAGCTCCCAAGAAATAGTTGCAGCCATGAGCAGAAGTCTGCAGTAGGTGGCAGTATCATGCCACAAATGCCTGTTGTCAGTCATTTATAAACCATATTCCGCAAATTTGATTTTTTCTTCCTTTTGACACCAGGGAGCGATATTTCCTAAGTGTATCACAAATAGGCAGGTCACAGCCATAGCAAAGTCAGGCAAAACACCAAAGAAATTTGTGAACAAAAATAATAATGACAAAGAACGTTAAAGATGAATCTGTAAATTAAATAATGACTGTACAATATCCCACGCGAGATCTGATTCCCCTCTATTGAGCATTTAGAGCGAACTGTTATTGTTAGTGCAATTATATCAAACGGGGATGGTGGGGGCTGGGGGCGCTTTTGAATAGAAGAACAGCAGACATATCCCATTCTAACCACTGAAGTCTTCAAGGATACGTATTTGTGGCTGAACAAATCATCTTCGTTTCAATTGTGGTAGCCGTAGCCCTCGGCTAGTACATTTGTAAATGCCCAACAATTCTATAAAATGTAAGACCTCTCGGATCCAGAAGCGAGTTATAACAACCCAAGTAACTTGACACACCGTAGCTGAAGTGCACTGGGACTGTATACATATTATTTTGATGTATCCTACTCCTTACATGTTCCAGGAATTTCCCTACATACTTGAAGCAACAAGGGCATGCTACCATCTCAATATTAATGCAGTAAAGAGCTAGACGAATCTCTGTTAACATAACTAAGGTTTTCAGTTTTCAGTTTTTACTTATTTTTTTAGATAAGAAGGGGCAAGCAAGAAGCCATTTTTTCATATCTGTATTTCTAACTATGAAGAAAAACAGTAAATGTGTCTTTTTTGGAGGGTTCTCACTGCGGTCAGTCTTGACTGCCAAGTCGGTAGCTTTGCATACTGGTTGTTAGGGGAGGTGGTTTCATAATGAAGATTAAATAGCTGTACAATCATTTAACTTCTATTACAATGTCATTTTTTTCAGATGAGTACATTTCTATTGCATATGGAGAAACCCGTTAAGCATTCAAGCATGAGTTTATATTTATCAATCAAATAAATCTGGCAATGTACTTTTTGCAATATTATTATTTTACCTTGAACACAAAATTATTAAGGATAAGTATAGGTAAAATTATCAAAAATAAATATGAATTAATACAGATAGAGATGTCAAAACAAATACCAGAAAACCAGGAGCCCTAGACATAACAGAACAATTACACTGATGAATTTTATGAGAGGTAAGCAACTCTCGGGAGGAGGGGAACCTAGACCCAATAGAATGTTCAGGACGGTCCTGCAATACTTGAGCCTTTTGAAAACAGCTGATAAGATGAATCTCGTGTATCACAAGCCCAAGGTCACAAGATGTGTGCAGGACATCTTGGAGACAGATCCGCCAGAATGAAGGTGGGTGTCAGCAGCTGGGACGTACTGTCCCATGCTTTTCAAGAGCCCGCACTGTCATTGATAAACCAATTTATATATTGAAAGAACAAGTTTCCCAACTTTAGGGATACATTCTCGATCCGGCAGGTAACATTAGCCACCACTAGGTGTCGCCATATAACCAGAGATGGGCAAACAAAGCCTCACATTTTTAGCACCACAATAGTTACTAACAAGTCTGACTGAAGATCCTCTCGGACTCCTCATGAGTCCCAGTCTGATCAGCCTGTTAGCCAACTGGGGCTCCATGTTTGCTCTCCTTGTAGTACTCGAGGGCTCATGGGAGTATCTTGCAGTACGGCCATTCTTCCTGTAATGCCTCCTTCTTAGTGCAGATTCTTTTCTGCCTCCCTGTAGAGAATGGACCAACTTGTTTCTAGTAATTTAGTGGGGAGGGGGGAACAGGGAGGCTGGCGTTTTACACCTCCAGTCAGAAATGAAAAAAAAATAAAGGCATGTAGGGGTGCTCCACCTGGGGTGAGGATCAACTTCTGAGCCCTGACCCCTGATCATATACGTGTGGAAGATGGAGGGCACCTGACAACTCTGCTCAGTTCACAACTATGCAGCCCTGTGAAAGGGAATATAAACTTCCCACGTGAATCATTTTTTAGGATCAGTAACAGTAAAAAACAAATATTGATGAATGTTCCTTCATTGAACAGGGCAAAACTGCGTGCAACTCTGGCATTTGCCCTGTAGCTTGCAGAGGAGGGGCTGCTTATAGAGCAGAGTGGGGTCCTATGAGGTGACCCTGTTCCCCTGGCCCCTTTCTGATTGTGACCTCCTGCAGTCTGGGGTTGATTTGCATTTTTGCCAGGGTTGATTTTAGTTTGAAATTCAGCCCTGGTAAGGGAATTGCAATGGTTACTCTCTAGACGTACATGTGCTTATGTACTAACATGGGACCTGGAGGAGATAAATACTGTTTTGCATTTGTTAAAACTGTCAGCGCCTGGCAGCTTTATATCAGAGAGACAGCAAACTCTTGTGTAAATACTTGGTACCCTTGAGGTTGGTGCGATAACTTCCCTTTAATGAATCTTAATCAAAATCCCAACCTGTTTCTAGGAAACATATCAGCGATTGTCTCGGTTTAATAGTTTGTAGAATGGTGTGATCCTGGCCAGTTTACCAGGTTGAGCCAGGACTACTACAGCGACGGTGCAGCCCACGTCAGGAGTTTATACCTAAGCAGCAGCCATGCTACTTTGACAGGGAGGCAGAAATATCTCTGCTGAAGCAGAGAGCGAGCAATTGCATTCAGCTTAGGGTGACCAGACGTCCCCGTTTTCCCAGGACGGTCCCCGTTTTTGGAGAAGTGTCCCCGTGTCCCGACACTTTTCTCCAAGTGACTCAAATGTCCCTGTTTTCAAACAGTGTCCAGGTTAAACACAAAAATGTCCCTGTTTTTCATTGTTCCGGTTGATCATGTGCACCCATGCTCTCTTTGCACTGTTTACGGCATGTGTCGTCACTTAGGTGAGCGCTGTAGCAAGAAGGGAAATCCTTTGAAGAGAGACATTTTACACGCAGCGCCACCTACGTCATCGTGCCAGCCAAAGTTTCTACTTTGGATAAAACAATATTTCTTCGTCCTGTAGCTTGTATTCATAGCCATACAAACTTTTCAGTAGCCCTTATGCATACCGTGCAAGGATTAATGCATTGCTCATTGCATGTTTTATTCATAACCAATTGATGCATGCACTGTGTTCTCCATATCAAAGCTATGACTTGACCTTTTGACTGACCTTTCAGATCACGGCAAACTGTTTAGCTGGAAAGGACTTAAAGGAGCAGTATTAACGCTTGTGGAAGAGTCGAGCAGCGCAGCTCGAGCTTTTTGCTCAGGTCTTCACACTATTGCACTATGAGATGATACCAATGGCTAGAGTGCACTATACATATCCCAGTAAGGTAACATGACATCCCAGCAGTGACCACGCAAATGTGGGAGGACTGTGTGGTCGGCCAGCCTTTGCCACCCTTAAGACCCTAAGGCAGTAATACCTGGAGAGAAGTGTTTTTTTTTAACATTGGTCCAAGGCTGCCATTTGGCAATTTAGCATTCCGCAGTTTACCTCCCATGCTTTTCTGTCATGAGCAACGAAGCAACATTGGTGAGTTGTACTTTACGTGGTGCTGACGCGCAGCTATAGAAATGAGCATTGATAAAGCTAGTAAATCTGGCGTTTGCTAGCCTGTGATGTTTTATTGATTTTTGGCAAATATATGCTATAATCCTTAAAAGTGTAAATGTAATAAAAAGTACTAATGCTGCTGTGTAAAGGAGAGGAGTGCCAATAAACGACCGCGGATTTGTTGTCTGTAATGCTTCATCTCGTTCTGTGGAGGAAGCTGTCATTGTAGTCCTTTTTTCTATGTCTATGACAGCTGTCAAATAGTCCTACTTATGTCGATGGTTACTGCAAACCGTAGTCCTACTTCTATGTCTATGACCTGTCCCCGTTTTTTTGTTTTGAGAATCTGGTCACCCTAATTCAGCTACCTGTTAAAGATGCACTGGAAGGAACAAAGTGAAAGTTCAAAGGGCACACTGATTACCGACTTCACTACGAGTAGCGTTATCTCCCGCTCCCGGAGTTACCAGGACCACCTGTAGCTCTAATTCCACAGGAGGGAAATGACAGGGATTGTTACAAGACACTAGTCATGGGGGCCTAAGTCGTATGATAAAATAATTTTCTAGAATTATAAAATGGGCTGTAAACCACACTAATTATAGAATGCAAATGGTTTAGACAATGTATAACTTAGATCGGACAGGGAGCTACAAGTGGCTAAGAATTAAATGCCGTTGATGCTCATCACTTCACTTATCTCAACTCTTGCATAACTATACAGTGTGTTTTTTCTTAACTCCCACAAAGCCTTTCTGTCTCTCTCCAGTACTCTGATCCTGTGCTTTGACTTGCAGCACGAGACCAGCAGGTCAGACACCCAAGCAGACTCCCCAGCAGCACTCAGTAGACTTTTCAATGTCTGCCAATGAAGCTCTTATTTATTACCTTTTCTTCTGCTGAAAAGTCGTCACTCAACATACAATTAGTGCCAGGTTCTTACTTTTTGGTTTGATATCACTTTATTTAGATACAGGTTGTTTTTTCAAACTACACATATTTGGGAGTTTGGTTATGTTTCCGTTTGTGTCAGGAAAGTGCTAATGATGGCACAGTGAACTAACTGGTGAGTACCTAGCAGTAGCTCCCATGGTGTTGCTTACGTGAGGCGCTTCCTTGGCTCACTTCACTTTTTTAGACCAGTATATTTGTCAAAGTTTTGCGGGTTTCCGGCCTGTATTGATTGGTTTTATATATTAAAATTACACATATGGGGTTGTATGACTAGATAACAAATCCTGTCCCACCGAGAAAGAAATGGTGCAACTTTCCCTTACAATTTGAGCTTTTATGTGTCATATGTATCCACGCCATGGCATGTTGACATTATTGAGTGGAAGGTGTCCTGGTTTACCGGCCCTGTTCTGCTCCCCTTTTGAAATATGTGGCTAACTGACGACATGTGACGTGGCCTGGAGGTCACATGTTTGAACATCAGCAAGACAATTACAGTCTTTCATTTTACGAAGTCAGTAAATTGAATACCACTGAACTGGGTAATAGTAGCACCTGTTGCGTAGAGCACATCAACACTGCAGTATGAAGTGATATTTGAAAAGAAGAAGAAGAAAGGCTGTGAATGTCCATTTGTTTTTGTAGGGGAAGACATGCAAAGGGGTGTTTGTTGGTAAACTCCAGGCTCTGAATGACAGGCTCATCACCTTGATTGTCTGTTGTTTCCTGATGAATGATTGAGCAATGGACGATAAAATAAAAACCCTCCTCAGTGCATCCACTTCAAGCACGAAGTTCATGCACAGTAAGAAAAGATGATAAGGGGTGCTCTTTCTTCACATTGATACCAACCATTGAGCCTTAAACATACTTAGAGGCCTTTCAGGGACTCTTAAAAGTATTCTGCCCAAAAATGTTACCTGATAGCTGTTTCTTCCTTCCACAAATCGCTGCAATTGTCAGAATACAGAGTATCAGCACTACAGCTCCCATAATGATTTTTTACGATACATGAGAGTCATGGCCTGAAACATGACGTCGCTGGTGATATGGAGTTATCTGGTAGATTTAGCCATTTAAAGGTATAGGTGGCTCTCTCACTGCCGTGGGTGTAACATGTGCATTTTGTAAGACATTTCGTAGTACTACAACAGTACTACTAACGTACTAAAATATTTTATTTACATACCTACGTGCAGAGCTCTCCGCCTCTCCTATCTTTTATGTGTGGAGATATTGGTCCTGACTGAAGATCTCCACACACATAAGTGTATGTTTTAGGAGTAAATGTGGAAGGAAATGCAGGAGTGGCTGAAAAATGGGGACTAAGCAGATGTTAAGGCAGGGTTACGGATTGGTTTAGGCTGGAGCATGTACTCAACCACATAATAGCATGCCCCTTCCTGTTCTCAAATTGCCCTTCTATAGTTAATGCAGCTGAAAAGGACCCACAAGAGGTGTAAATGTGGTAAACAACCTTTACAACGAAACGTTGACAACGCACTACCATTACAACGAAACTTTTACAACGAACGTGATGTAACCACGCGATGCCATTACAACGCAAGTCTTTACATCGACTTGCGCTAGATGGCGTGCTAACATTACAAATAGTGTAGTTTACTATCCCAACACCTTCCCTACTGTTAAGTGGACTGGAGTTGGAATAGTAAATTACGCTTTTCTAATGTTAGCACGCCATCTAGCGCAAGTCGATGTAAAGACTTGCGTTGTAATGGCATTGCGTAGTTACATCGCGTTCGTTGTAAAAACCGCGATGTAACTGCACGCGTTGTAAAGACACGCGTTGTTACGTCGTACATCCGTAAATGTACTCCAGCTCAAAGCTGATGTAAGTCCAGCCCCACCCATGGCCATTCACACCTACTGTAACAACCTACTATAGAAAATAACAGAGGTACGAACTTTAAAAAAAAAAAAACATAGGACCTAATGGTAAAATAAATTACATTATTGAAAATGTGGTAAAATTGTATCGCATTTATGTAAAGTTAAAACCATTTTCTAAAAATAGATCATTATTCATATATTTTACAATATAAAAATGAATGTAGCATTATTTTTTTAAATAATAAATGTCTGTTAATTATTTCCAAAATATATATTTTTTTACTTTAGGTGGGAATTCTTTAAGTTAAACTGTAGAAAAATAATGTTGTTTCAAATTTAACATATTCATCATAATTCATTTAAATTTAAAATTAAGTTAATACGGTTTTAACTTTTTGATATCATTCTATATTTAAAATAAATATGTAAAATTAAATAACAGTACTATTTACCACAGGGAGCTCTCCACCCCAGAATAGTACCTTTACAGTCATAAATCAGGCTCCATCCCCTGAATTAAGGGCGTGAGGGCATGCAAGCCTACACCTTTGAGTAACTTTATACTTGTAAATAGTAAATAGCCCAAAAGTAGTAAAGTTACTCAATGGTGTAAGTGTAAACGTATACATGTAGATTTGCTCACATGTAAGTTTACCTTTGTGAATTGGTCCTTATGTGTGTTTTTGTGCATTCTGTGTGAAGCTGAGTTGGTGCAGTGCAGTGTGCACAAGCAGCATCTCAACCTAGCTGGCCGTGGAGCTAACTATCTCTAGTGGCTCTTGGTACAGGCAGGACACGATCAGAGAGCAGGTGATGACATCCAAAATTTAACAGAAAAGAAATTAAAGCATGTGGCCTAACAATACATCCAGGAGCTGGTACGACGACACCAACTCTGCTCCAAGTGAGAAAGAGCTCAAGACACACCTCTTTAAAGACATCACCATCACAAAGCACAGCAAGAGTCCACTTCCCCTCTCAAACCCGTCACAACTGCAATCACCTGCTTACCTTATCTTTGCATTTGACCCTGAATAGCACTCCAGTACCTTATGGCACTTTACAAATACTACATACATAATTGTCTTTCTGCACTTGCAAAATAATTCAAACTGTAAGAACTGAAAAGAAAAGGCAAGACATAGATGTCGCAGTAAAATGAATGGTTAAGTGGATATATTCTACTTAGCTTTGTCCAGTCCCCAGCAGGTGGTAATAATGAGGAAAAGCAGCCATGCTTTAAACAGCTGTCAACAACAAGCGTGAGAACATTCTGGGCCAGAAAATCATAGCATTAAGTAACTCTTCCTCTTTCAGGGGCAGACTGGGGGATTTTAAAAGTGGAAATTCTCATAGAATGGTAGAATAAAGCAGCATTGCGGTTTGGCAAATCTGTATACTGAACCAGGGATCATTTTCGTCTTTTAATGGTGGTTTTTGTCCCAAAGCAGAAGTGAATGAAGGCCACTGTGGCATACTTACACGCTCTTGGCCAGCAGTGTCCCAGATGAGAAACTTATGAAGTTCATTACCACAAGGCACCGTTTTCGTCATAAAGGATGCGCTGAAATTGAGAAACAATATTCAATGATTAATCAGATTTTTATGGGTTCAAAAAAATTGCAATTTCAAAACTACCATCTGCAAGTACATTCAAATTCCCCTGAAAGAGTGGGTGATAACGTTTTACCGAGCTCTGTAAAATGAGATATGGTAGAAATGAAATAGTGTGCAATTCACACAGGAGTAAACATGGAAATTACGCCTGTTTTAGGTGTACAAACGTGCATAGTTTACAATGCATTACCAATTACAATGAATATCTACGTAACTCAGGTGTAATGGATTTATGGTTAATTATGCACCTGGGTAAACAATGCAAAAAACAACAAAGTGATGGAAAGGATTCTAGTCCATTGTTTGTCAACCACTGTGCCACTTTAGGCAGAGACCAACCATAAGTGCACGGGTATGTACAGACTGGGTCCCCCGTTCACTGTGCCCTACGATGTAATACGCACCTCACTGATGAGGTCAAAACACATTGAAACCAGTCTGGGGTAGCTTGTGTTCCAGTTAGAGGAAACTGTCCTGGCAGTGTGTGGTAGATGGTTCCTATTGGAACAGGACCAAGGCGGATTTGAATATGGCTGGTTCTTGTCTAAGATGGGCAAATAAGATTAGGCACTGGAATGTGGCCTTGGCTATTTAGCAGTGACTAAGAATGTCAAGAATTCAATCAGTCACTCATTTGTTTTTCTCTATTAATTGCCCTAGATGGGAAGGATATGCCTTGACCTGGCACCTGTGCTCACTGTACACAGCAAAAGACACACAATTGATGGACGGAATGCAGAACAAATCAAAACATTCACCCCCAGTCAAAAGATCTGGGTTAAATCCATCATTCTTTTGCTCACCATGCCACCCCAGTTTAGATCTGGCCATATGCAAATCAGTCTTGACCCTGTGCTTCATGGGAACAGACCAGCCCGAACTGCCAAGCCAGGTCCTCCCTGGACCGGAAACAAGCATCCTAGGACCGATTTCAGGGTTTCACCCCTCTTCAGACAGGATAGCTTGATTCCAGTGGCACAGTGAGCCCAGGACCATCATCCCCTTTGGTATCGCTTTGTTCGCCCTAAGTTGGCAGGGTATGCCCAGACGTGGGTCCCTTGCTCACTCTGCCACTGGATTCAAGATAGCTTGGCTGATGAGGGTTATGAACCCGAAACCGGTCCCAGGATGCTTGTTTCCGGGCGAGGGAAGACATGGCTTGGCAGTTCGGGCTGGACTGTTCCCATGAGGCACAGGGTCAGACTGATTTGCATATGGCCATTTCTGAACTGGGGTGGTGGAGTGAGCTAAAGAATGATGATGGATTAAACCCAGATCAGTTGACTGGGGGCGAGTGTTTGATTTGCTCAAACGCTCCGTCCATCATCCCCTTTGGTATCACACTGTACACAGGGCTCAAGATGCACCTCACTGACAAGGACCAACCAGGCTGAAACACGTCTGAGCTTGCCTGTATTCCTGTTCAAAGGGGAGTGACCAGAAAGTTCAGGCTGGACTGGCCTTACTGGGTAGAAGCAAGGCTGACTTATAAATGGCTGGCTTCTGTCTGACATGGCAAGAGGGTCAAGAAAATGATCAACAAAAATGCAACCCGAGGATTTAGCAAGTGGCAGATTAATTCACTCCACCCATCACGTGTTTGTTGTTCTCTGTGTACATGAATGACATTACTAAACAATTGTGAATCAGTATAGGTCCATTTCCCTAAATACGCACAAGTAATGTATGCAATCAACACAACATTTTCCAACTCCACTATTTTGTTGCCTTTATACTTTCCCCAACAATTGTTTATGTTATTATGTGAGTCTCCAAAGACAAGGGATGAACTTCGAGGAGCACAATATTATGAAAATGTTTCATAAGACGTTTGAAGAACACTGGCCATCTTTCGCCAGGACTGATGCCTCTCATTGGCTCCCACCCAATCAGAGGGCCGAATCCAGGGTCTCATCCCTTGTGCACACAACACAGCCTTCGATGGTCATGCAGCCATATACCTCGCTAAACTGTTGACATCATGCCAGACGGCCAGATGTCTGAGATAAATAACAATATTTATATCTGGGCAAGATACAAACTTTTCAGAGAACAGAACTTTCATGCAGGACTCCTCCAGCTGGAACTCGCTTCCGGCACCTCTCTGTACACTGCTGTGTACTGAAGACGATATTGTAGGATTTATGAACCCTCATCATTTCTGACATGCGCGTGGGTTGTGCCAGAGGTTACTGCTATAGCTCCAGTGCCAACTACTACTATTTTTCATAATTCTGCCAAAATGTACCCATTTATCTGTATCCACCTATGACCCTTCCTTTCCCTGAAAGCGCTTTGGCTGCGTCAGCGCTATATAACTGCCTCCAGGTCCAGTTGATGGTAGAAATGCCCTGTTCTTTGACTGCCTCTTTGAACTTGCAGGGATAGTAGGTCTCGGCTGATGGGGTGGGTGGTGTGCTGAGTCGCATGTCCCTTGCCAGGACACACTATCGCTTTATTTCTACAGCTGCAAGATCCACAGAAGAGGCGGCTTGAGTAAGTAGCTTGAGGTGTGTTTCCATCTTGCATAAGGGATCCTGCACATACAGATGAAGGCGTTGACACCCAAACAGAACGTAACTCTTATAATACTTTGTTTTGTGGGGGTGATAGCCCATAAGTAATGGAAAGTGGGCTCCACCGTTGGTTTCCTGCTGTTGGACAGCCCTAGCTCGCAGGGATGGCATGGACTTAGAGTTGAGTGCCCCTCTTCGAGCCAAAGAGGTCTGTGGTCAAAACAGCCATCAGCAAAGTTGTGATGGCCGGGAATACCTCCTGTTTTTGCAATGCCATTCTGCACTCTATTCAGCTACACAGTGATGCTCTGAGGGGCTCTGTGAGGGTTACCAGGTTCAGATGGAGCTGCACAAAGTAGGTGGTGATTCCCAGGAAGCACCTTACTTCCTGGACACAATTTATGGCTGCAATATCATAATATCTCACTACTTCTTGAGACTAACTCAGATTTTCAAACAGTGTCTGTTAAGACTTGCTCAGATTATCTTTGATGTGGGCATCAGAAATGTACATGTTCTCCCATGATACGTCAGACCACCGTATTTCTCCTTTTCAAGCATCACTCTTATTTGATCATTCTGCTGCTCTTCGCTTGTTGCATCGAACAGAGCATCACTGCACCCACGGTAATGCAGTCAACACTTTTCGGATTGTTTTGAAATACATTAGTGGTCCTGGATGCACCAAAGCTCAGCTGCCTGTATCCTGGCGGGCTCATCTGGCGTGCAGGGTGTTGGGATGTAAGGGCAATCTGAGTATTTTATGTTGTATTTGATTGTGTCACATTGAGTTGCAGTGAACGGTGGTTTATCGTCAATGGCTTGAGGATGGGTCAATGGGAGTACAGGGTTCCACATGTGTGAAGTGCAGTCCAAAAGGATTTGCTGCCAGAATAAGCTTTCCTTACTCTAATAGCTAACTCTTTTGTGATATTTAAGTGCACAAAGAGGAAAATAATAAGCCAAACTGAACTGCATTGTATAAAAGCCTTTCATAGATTGGATTGAATTGGATTTGAAGTAGGACGAGCAGGTTGGGAGCTGCATCAGGAATTTTGAACTGGCTGACGTCCAGTGTTTGCTTCAATAACATCTCCATTGAGCCCAGTATGTCTATTCCAGGCCCAGATTGAAACACTCACCAATTCCTTTACTCTCCCAATTGAAAAATGTAAGACAGGAGAATTCCACTTTGTACTTCTCCTAACTAACGAGTGTTGCAGGTACGTAACGCAGGCTCCTGAGGCCCCCGGGGTGCAGACCCTTCATCGGGCCCCCATGCAACCTAAAGCCCATGAATGTGTGCTACGGGAGTCTCAGGCGCTCCAATAATTTCCATAAAATTAACATAATAAAAGGCTCCTCACCAGCTTATCTTACACCCCTAAAGTATGACACCTCTCACCTGGCTATGTGGCCGAAGCTGGTTGTGCACAAAGAGAGGGCCTCATTCATTTGTTAATTCATTCAGTAAGATGCAGGCTTGTACACACAGTCGCCCATCTACTGCCATGGATTTCCGCGTAGCCATGTGCATAAGTACATACACATGCATGGTTACATGGATACACCATTCTCAATGGTCATTCCACCCATGCTAATGCTCCAACTTCGATATCCAAAACCCATGGAACTCCGCTAGTCCCAAAAGATCAACCCCCTCCCCAGGAGCTATTCACCATCACCGTGGACCCCAAGGGTTTACTACGAGGCCCCCCCTTCCCCGCTCGCTTTCCCAACACTCCCTTTAGCACTCTCCCAACACCCAGACTTGATTGCAAGCCTGGATGATATATCTCTCCAGGTGCACCTTCTCACTACTGAACTACATGACCTGAAAGCCCTCTCAAATGATCTTTCCCCTGTGATCAGCTCTTTCCTCACCTCTGCGAATCCGCCCAGTGCCTCCCCTAGGGCTAGAGATCGCATGGGCCAGCTTTTAGCCCCCTCCGTCTCGAAAACCATACCCCTACCTAGTGCCCCCTCCCACCCAAGAAGATTCGAGACCTACTTGGCGTCCAATGATCTCAATGACCTTTATAACTCTTACTCTACTAGGTCCAACTCCAACATTATTACACTGAGACAAATACAAACCATCCATTCTAACCCTAACAGAGAACCTCCTTGCAATCCTAAAATCATCAATAAAGACAACCTCACTAGAGTGAACGTCATCCAGACTCTCTCCCCCCTTAATCCGTTACAACTTAAATGTATGTTACTCAATTGCAGATCAGCCAGCAAACACACCTCCGATATCTTCGACCTCATCCAACACAATGATTTAGACATTATTATCCTCACAGAAACTTGGCTAAATCCTGCCTCCACTCCTATCTTAGACCTCCTAGTACGACATACTTATGCTAGACAGAGCTCGGAAGCTGAGGTGTGGCCTAGCCTGTATTCATAGGAAGACACTCTCGACTTCTCACTTGGAGTCCTCTATGCCTTCCTCCTGTGTTATACCTTTGTCTCAGCATCTCAAGTAATAACCTGCTGGTTTGCAAACTTCACACTTTCTATCACCCCCCGGGAGACAATCTCCCCTTCATCGAGCAACTAATGGAAATCATTTCTAGCAATGTCGACTCAGGCGTGTCCCAAATCTTCCTCGGTGATTTCAACCTTCACTGGTCTAACCCTAACGACCACGCTGTATCTTGCCTTAAATCATTCTTAAATGATCAAGAACTGATTCAGCACTCTTACCAACCAACTCATAACAAAGGAGAAACTCAAGACCTCATTATTTCGAAAGGGCAGACCATCTCATTGAATTCCATTACCCCTTGCGATTGGTCCGACCACCAGTGCATCCTCTTTTATATTAACAGGGAGGTGTCGATGAGGAAGGTTCAACCAACGAAATCAAAGATCTGGAAAAGGGACCTCAGATCAATAAAGTCAGATGAACTAGCAGCCCACTGTAAATCTGCCCTCTCCTCCCAAGCCGACTTGGTTGAGGTTCAGTCACTCACCGACTCCTACAACTAGACCATCTCCAACATCATGGATGACATTGCACCACTCCAACAAAAAAATGCCTCAACAAAAATATCCAAACCATGGTATAACGACAATTTAAACATGGAACACCGTAATCTTAGGGCAGCTGAACGTTCCTTGAGATCCAAATCCTCCTCGGACCAACTAAAACTCCTCAGAGATGTTAGGAGCCTCTACAACAAACAAATCAAGAGCGCTAATGCAGACTACTTCAGACACCAACTTGATCAAGCTGCTAACCGCCCCAAGAAACTTTTCGAATTGGTCAAACAGCAATCAGTTGTAGGTCCAAACCACCACGACTCTGGAGGCAGCCCACCCTCATGCGACAAGCTTGCTGCTTTCCTCATTGAGAAATCAAGACTTATCACCATTGACCTCGCCTCGAAGATTGCTCTACTACCATCCTACAGGTCAGCACCACCCCTTGACCTCTTAGAAAAGCGCAATCCTATCAGCCTGAACACCAAGAACAATGTGTCATGGGGCACATCAACAAGATTCTTCAGAACATCAACCCATCTAACCACTTCAGTGACTGGTTTCGCCCGGCCATCTTCAAAGAAATCAAGAATGTACTCATCCCCACCTGGACAAGGATTGGTAAAGCTTCTCTGTCACAAGTCACGATCCTTGACTGCCTAAAAGCAGCTCAGGTATCACCTATACTAAAAGAAACGAACGCTGACAAAACTGACCTCAATAACTTCCGCCATATCTCTAACATCCCTACCCTAGACAAACTCCTAGAAAAATGTGTACAGTCCCAACTTTGTGCTCACATAGAGAATTTCGAACTCTTAGACCAGCATCAATCCGGCTTTCGGAAGGGGCACAGCACTGAATCGGCTCTCACTCACGTTATGGATGACATTTTACAAATGCTTGACACGGTTAACGACGACAACCTCCTAGCCATTTTGAAGAATAGGATGGGTTTCTCTGGTCAATGGTTCTCGTCCTTCCTCCGCCACAGATCACAAAGAGTCAAGGCAAACCACTCTCTCTCCCAGCCCTCTCCAGTACTCATGGGTGTCCCCAAGGGTCCGCCCTATCTCCTATCCTCTTCAACTTTTTCTTTGAACCATTAGCTAATTCACTAAATTCCACAAACATTCTCTTCCATATGCATGCGGACGATACGCTACTCTATTTGAAAATCTCATTCCCGGATAACATCATCTCACTCAACACTACCCTAACTTCTACTCAAAATTGGTTAACTGAGAATCATCTCCTGCTCAACACCTCCAAAACTGAATTCCTGCTCATCTCTCCTCCGAACCACATCCCCAAGCCAGACCTTTGGCTGAATCACCCCACTGCTTTCAACTGCACCGCTCTCATCATAGACTCAGCCAAACCTCTCGGAATCACCCTGGACAAGCATCTGAATATGAAAAATCATATCAGCAATGTGTGTAAGGAAGCTAACCACTTGATGAGGACACTTAGAAACATCAAACCATTCCTTCCACAAACTGATTTCAAGCAGGTGGTCCAAGCGCTTGTCTTGCCGAGGCTAGACTACCCGGAAACAACAAACTTGGGTCTTGGCTAGATTGGCAGCAAGGCCCAGCCTAATAATATCAAAAAACAGCAATTGCGCCAATACTGCACTTTACTCAAAACAACTTCTCACAGAGTGTAATGACTGAAACACTAACACTGGTGACTCCTTTTTCTGTCAGATTTAATCATACATAATTCAAAATCAAATCAACATTTTACAATAATTGTACCACAAACCTAAAAACACATCTCATAGTGATGCACAAAATATTTTCACAACACATGTTTATTTTTGTGTATTTGAAACATTTAGACAACAGTGACCCAATACAGAACAAACACTCAATCATTCACTCATACCCAATCATCCAACTCAAAATATTTAGACACATTTTAAATTGACATAAATGATTAACACACAAATATAAAGACCATCAATATCAATGTTATTAATAGTTTGGACTCAGTTTATACTCGTGGTTGATAGATTGGCCTTGAACAGAGGTCTACGCGTTTCAGATTCCTTTTCTTGGTGGGATCCTCATCAGGACCAGTATTAACTGAAAAAACGAAAAAAACGTTTTACCAAATGACCTAACCATTTATTTGCCTCTGCGCTCTACGATAATTCAAAACGCTTACCTGCACCTCAATGCGGTGCCAATCAGAGTTGGAAAACCTTCGGACCACACCTAAAACATACCAATTGGAATATATTCTTGTTACAAATGTCGTTATTTAGAACTAACAACCCTAATCTCAGGCTGATTGATTAGAATGTCAGTCAACTCGTCTTACTTGTATGTCCGTGAAAGTTTGTGGACCCGTACTCGGGCGTATTTCTCAAGTCTCTGTCAAACAGGAGGATAGTTGCGGGGACGCGGTCATGTGAGAGCGTCTTCAATTCGCAAACTTCCCAGCTTTGGGGCGCCTTGTGCTTTTATTCAGTAAGTCGGGAAGGTGGACTCCAATCTTGCCACTTCTATTTGTCTCGACTATCAGAAAAAACAGTGAAAGAAAGCATTGAAGAAAAAATGTGTATATCGCCTCATATTCTTGCGCTCATAATAATTCAAGAGCGGCATGGCGAGCTTACTCGCCTCTTTTTAATGCGACCTCTGATTAGAGCATCTGGGCACCTCACCTTCGGTTGATTTTCATCCGACGTCGCCGCTACCTCGCTTCTTTCCGATGTTGTTCGTCTTTTCCGGTTTTGACTGAGTGCATGACGTGTATTATGCGCGCCTAATTGATCCTTCTGGGATATGTAGTTCAGTGAGACCTGTTTGTAGTCTGAATACGGAGCATCACTTCGACAAGTGCTATGAAAAACTTTATTGAATTGACACTTTCTTTGCATGGAGATGGTGTCGATACATACATCTTGTGTCTTTGTCTGGAGGTGCTTAATATATTGCAATAAGATGTAAATCGGACATGGACGCGAGCGTAAGCCAGAACTAACGACGTCGTTTGTTCTGACACGTATTATTAGGGAAATTGATTGACTAACGGTCAATTACTTCATATTAAACACAATCCAAAGAGTTGGTCGGTTTTTTGTATATACAAATACATTTAGGAAGTGTATGATCTGCTGCGAACGTCTTCAATAGATCCAGTTCTTTACACAGAAAAATATCTAGAGATTGTAGATTTCAGATAATTCGTTTAGTCCATCGACTGATGTATTGAATTTAATAATGAGCATTGCTTCCCGTCTCAATAATTTCGAGTCCCAGTCCCCTCCTCTAGCATCTTGTTCCACTTTGGAAATAATGGTCCACTTTAGATCTTTTTCAGTATGGTGATTGGCCGACCAATGGTTAACCAATGGTGCATTCAGGACATTTTTGCGTATTCTCGATTTGTGTTGCTGGATTCTAGACCTGATCTCTTGATTTGTCTTGCCAATATAAAGCTTGTTACATGGGCACAATATCCCATACGCTACATACTTTGATTTACAATTTGTAAATGTGGCGTGTTTCCAATGGATTCCTTTGTGTGTGAAGAGCTCTCCTTCAATGGTAGACTCACAGCACACACAAGTACCACATTTATGATGTCCTTGTATCGGTGGTAAGTTAAAAAGGCTTCTGATTGTCACATTTTTTGGTTTTGGAAGGGCTGCTCGCACAATCTGATTGGCAATGCTTTTATCCTTTTTAAAAGCAAATAGAGGGACCGCTTTAAGGGTTGGGTCCAAGTTTTTCACCAGATGCCAATTTTGATTTATTGTTTTTTTGAGCCAGTTAGATGTGGGGCAGAAAGTTGACACACAGACGATTCTGTTTGTTTTGTTTTTGACTTTTCTCTCGAGTAGTGAATCGCGTGGAGTCCACCATGCTCTCTTGATTGCCCTTTTGAGAAGCTTTTTGGGGTATCCTCGATCTAGGAGATTATTTTTAAGCAGCTCAGCATGGGCAAAATATTCATCCTTGAATGTGCAGTTCCGTCTTATTCGCAAGAATTGCCCATAGGGCAAATTCTCTTTAAGACTCCTTGGATGATTGCTGGAAAAGTGTAACGCTTTGTTCCTGTCTGTCTTCTTTTTAAATAGTGTTGTTGCTAGTGCCCCTCAGGTGACATAAACTTCAACGTCCAAAAATGACATTTTAGATCTTGAATAGTTCAGACTGAATTTAATGTCCACTGTTCTGTTGTTGAGCCAGTTGACAAAAGGCTGTAGTTGGTCTTCCTCACCGGTCCAAATCATAAAAACATCATCTATGTATCGGACCCAGCTGCCAATTCTGTCGGCAAAGGGATTGTTGTCATAAACAAAGGTCTCTTCGTACTTTGACATAAAGAGAACTGCTAATTCAGGGGCGAAGGGACAACCCATTGCCACGCCCTTTATTTGGAAAAAGAATTCATTGTTGAAGCTAAAGTAGTTGTTTTTAAGTGCAAAGGTGGCTAATTCCATGATGAATTGTGTGGGCACTCTTTCTGGTTTAGGTCTGCTGTTAAGAAGACTCTCCAATACAGCTAGGCCCTCATCCTGTGATATCTCTGTGTACAATGACACAACGTCTAGTGTGACCAAAAAATTATTTACTACTTCAAAATCCATCTTCTCCAATTTCTTTAGGAAATCTGTTGTATCTTGCAAGAATGATTTTACCTCTTGGATAAATGGTTTGAGGAAGAAGTCGACGAACTTAGAAATTGGTTCCAACAGAGATTCACAGCCCGAGACTATTGGTCTTCCCGGGGGGGGGAAGATTGGTCTTTATGTACCTTAGGTAGTACATAGAATATTGGGATGCGAGGGTGTTTGTTTCTTAAAAAGTCATGTTCTTTTTTGCCCAGGAAGCCTTGGTCAAAACCTTTTTGCAGAATATTGAATAATTTGCCCTGAAGCTCGCAAGTGGGATCGTGTGTTATCTTTCTATAGCAGCATTCATTGCTGAGTTGTTTGTTTGCTTCTGCTGTATGGCGGTCTGTGCCCCAGATTACAATTAATCCGCCTTTGTCGGCTTGCTTGATTGTTATGGAAGGGTCGTTTTTTAACTCGATCAATGCCTCCTTTTGTATTTTTGTAATGTTAGCTTTTATGTTTCTTTTCCGCTTTTTTTCAACCTCTGCAATGGCAGATAGCACTACTTTCTCAAACATAATGACCTCCTTGGGTACTTTACTTGTTGGAGGGCAAAAAATGGATTTGTTACGAAGTCCTGTTGTTTCAGCCTGGTTTATAGCTGGATTCTCTTTGAAGAAGGTAATGAGACGCAATTCGACAAAATTCAATAACTTCTGTTTTTATTTGAATAAAGTTTGTGTCTCTTGAGGGGACAAATGACAGACCCTTTTCAAGGATGCTTATTTCGACATCCGTCAAGATTTTATCCGATAAGTTATAAATTGGTGATTTGTTTAATTCTTGTAGTTGTGTCGTCTTGTTGACATTTCCCACGGCTGGTTGTTGTATCTCATTCTGCCCCGTGGTTTTTGTTGGCCTCTTCCTAAAAAAGACGGCTGTTGTTGATAGTTTTGTTGGTAATTGCCCCGTCGGTTGAAATCTGGATGACTGTTGGGATTCTCTGTGTCACTGCCGCTTGATGAAGACGATGTTTCTGAAAAAGTTATGAAATTCTTTCTTGATCTACCTTGATATTCAGGTAGATACTTGCGTGCTTCTGGTCGAGAATAGAAGTCTATTTGAAGATATGGATATGCCTTTTCTAGCGAGAAGTTCTTCTTGTCCTTTTCAAATTTGTTGCTCTTTTGGTTGATTGAAAAATCCTTGAATTCCAAAATCTCTTTATCAACTTTTTCAAGAAGTGACTTAGCTTCTGTGATTAGTTGGTTTGATTTAATATCCATTTCCAGGGCAGCTATCTCATCCAGTTGTTGTTTGGACAATCTTTGTGCCGTCTCTACAGTTAGAACCATTAGGTCTCTGCTGCATTTCGTTTCAATCAGGCTATAGCCTTTTTTATAAATGGGATCTTCTGTGAAGATCACAGGTACATTGCGTATCTGTAGTCCGCCTGGAATGGTTCCAGCTCTAAGATGTTCTACTAAAAAATGGCCATGAAGATTGGTTCTAATCTGTTTCTTTTTTAATCTTATAAGTTTGTCGGATTCGTTTGTGATTTTTGCTGTTGCACTTAGAGAAACAGAAGAAAAAAGTGGAGGGTCATTGATAAGTTTTGTTATATGTTCTTCACTGTATGCGAACGTATCATGGTCAGACATGGTCGTGTAAATCTAATACTACAATCTAAATCAAAAAAACACACTAAACCACAAAAACAAACTAAACACCTAGTTTTTTAGATTGGTGGAGAAAAAGGGGGCTACACTTTCTTGCCCACTAATCACAACACTAGACAACTGCTTCTAGGGTGATCCTTTTCACCGACAATCGACCTCGCGGGCATGCACCCGCTAAATAACCGGAAACAACAAACTCGGGTCTTGGCTAGATTGGCAGCAAGGCCTAGCCTAATAATATCAAAAAACAGCAATTGCGCCAATACTGCACTTTACTCAAAACAACTTCTCACAGAGTGTAATGACTGAAACACTAACACTGGTGACTCCTTTTTCTGTCAGATTTAATCATACATAATTCAAAATCAAATCAACATTTTACAATAATTGTACCACAAACCTAAAAACACATCTCATAGTGATGCACAAAATATTTTCACAACACATGTTTATTTTTGTGTATTTGAAACATTTAGACAACAGTGACCCAATACAGAACTCAATCATTCACTCATACCCAATCATCCAACTCAAAATATTTAGACACATTTTAAATTGACATAAATGATTAACACACAAATATAAAGACCATCAATATCAATGTTATTAATAGTTTGGACTCAGTTTATACTCGTGGTTGATAGATTGGCCTTGAACAGAG
Organism: Triturus cristatus; assembly: GCF_964204655.1. NCBI lineage: Eukaryota > Metazoa > Chordata > Amphibia > Caudata > Salamandridae > Triturus > Triturus cristatus. The sequence continues at coordinate 415,690,972 of NC_140588.1, read as the reverse complement.
GTCTACGCGTTTCAGATCCCTTTTCTTGGTGGGATCCTCATCAGGACCAGTATTAACTGAAAAAACGAAAAAAACGTTTTACCAAATGACCTAACCATTTATTTGCCTCTGCGCTGTACGATAATTCAAAACGCTTACCTGCACCTCAATGCGGTGCCAATCAGAGTTGGAAAACCTTCGGACCACACCTCAAACATACCAATTGGAATATATTCTTGTTACAAATGTCGTTATTTAGAACTAACAACAACCCTAATCTCAGGCTGATTGATTAGAATGTCAGTCAACTCGTCTTACTTGTATGTCCGTGAAAGTTTGTGGACCCGTACTCGGGCGTATTTCTCAAGTCTCTGTCAAACAGGAGGATAGTTGCGGGGACGCGGTCATGTGAGAGCGTCTTCAATTCGCAAACTTCACAGCTTTGGGGCGCCTTGTGCTTTTATTCAGTAAGTCGGGAAGGTGGACTCCAATCTTGCCACTTCTATTTGTCTCGACTATCAGAAAAAACAGTGAAAGAAAGCATTGAAGAAAAAATGTGTATATCGCCTCATATTCTTGCGCTCATAATAATTCAAGAGCGGCATGGCGAGTTTACTCGCCTCTTTTTAATGCGACCTCTGATTAGAGCATCTGGGCACCTCACCTTCGGTTGATTTTCATCCGACGTCGCCGCTACCTCGCTTCTTTCCGATGTTGTTCGTCTTTTCCGGTTTTGACTGAGTGCATGACGTGTATTATGCGCGCCTAATTGATCCTTCTGGGATATGTAGTTCAGTGAGACCTGTTTGTAGTCTGAATACGGAGCATCACTTCGACAAGTGCTATGAAAAACTTTATTGAATTGACACTTTCTTTGCATGGAGATGTTGTCGATACATACATCTTGTGTCTTTGTCTGGAGGTGCTTAATATATTGCAATAAGATGTAAATCGGACATGGACGCGAGCGTAAGCCAGAACTAACGACGTCGTTTGTTCTGACACGTATTATTAGGGAAATTGATTGACTAACGGTCAATTACTTCATATTAAACACAATCCAAAGAGTTGGTCGGTTTTTTGTATATACAAATATATTTAGGAAGTGTATGATCTGCTGCGAACGTCTTCAATAGATCCAGTTCTTTACACAGAAAAATATCTAGAGATTGTAGATTTCAGATAATTCGTTTAGTCCATCGACTGATGTATTGAATTTAATAATGAGCATTGCTTCCCGTCTCAATAATTTCGAGTCCCAGTCCCCTCCTCTAGCATCTTGTTCCACTTTGGAAATAATGGTCCATTTTAGATCTTTTTCAGTATGGTGATTGGCCGACCAATGGTTAACCAATGGTGCATTCAGGAATACGCAAAAATGTCCTGAATGCACCATTGGTTAACCATTGGTCGGCCAATCACCATACTGAAAAAGATCTAAAATGGACAATTATTTCCAAAGTGGAACAAGATGCTAGAGGAGGGGACTGAGACTCGAAATTATTGAGACGGGAAGCAATGCTCATTATTAAATTCAATACATCAGTCGATGGACTAAACGAATTATCTGAAATCTACAATCTCTAGATATTTTTCTGTGTAAAGAACTGGATCTATTGAAGATGTTCGCAGCAGATCATACACTTCCTAAATGTATTTGTATATACAAAAAACCGACCAACTCTTTGGATTGTGTTTAATATGAAGCAATTGACCGTTAGTCAATCAATTTCCCTAATAATACGTGTCAGAACAAACGACGTCGTTAGTTCTGGCTTACGCTCGCGTCGATGTCCGATTTACATCTTATTGCAATATATTAAGCACCTCCAGACAAAGACACAAGATGTATGTATCGACAACATCTCCATGCAAAGAAAGTGTCAATTCAATAAAGTTTTTCATAGCACTTGTCGAAGTGATGCTCCGTATTCAGACTACAAACAGGTCTCACTGAACTACATATCCCAGAAGGATCAATTAGGCGCGCATAATACACGTCATGCACTCAGTCAAAACCGGAAAAGACGAACAACATCGGAAAGAAGCGAGGTAGCGGCGACGTCGGATGAAAATCAACCGAAGGTGAGGTGCCCAGATGCTCTAATCAGAGGTCGCATTAAAAAGAGGCGAGTAAGCTCGCCATGCCGCTCTTGAATTATTATGAGCGCAAGAATATGAGGCGATATACACATTTTTTCTTCAATGCTTTCTTTCACTGTTTTTTCTGATAGTCGAGACAAATAGAAGTGGCAAGATTGGAGTCCACCTTCCCGACTTACTGAATAAAAGCACAAGGCGCCCCAAAGCTGGGAAGTTTGCGAATTGAAGACGCTCTCACATGACCGCGTCCCCGCAACTATCCTCCTGTTTGTCAGAGACTTGAGAAATACGCCCGAGTACGGGTCCACAAACTTTCACGGACATACAAGTAAGACGAGTTGACTGACATTCTAATCAATCAGCCTGAGATTAGGGTTGTTGTTAGTTCTAAATAACGACATTTGTAACAAGAATATATTCCAATTGGTATGTTTTAGGTGTGGTCCGAAGGTTTTCCAACTCTGATTGGCACCGCATTGAGGTGCAGGTAAGCGTTTTGAATTATCGTAGAGCGCAGAGGCAAATAAATGGTTAGGTCATTTGGTAAAACGTTTTTTTCGTTTTTTCAGTTAATACTGGTCCTGATGAGGATCCCACCAAGAAAAGGGATCTGAAACGCGTAGACCTCTGTTCAAGGCCAATCTATCAACCACGAGCATAAACTGAGTCCAAACTATTAATAACATTGATATTGATGGTCTTTATATTTGTGTGTTAATCATTTATGTCAATTTAAAATGTGTCTAAATATTTTGAGTTGGATGATTGGGTATGAGTGAATGATTGAGTGTTTGTTCTGTATTGGGTCACTGTTGTCTAAATGTTTCAAATACACAAAAATAAACATGTGTTGTGAAAATATTTTGTACATCACTATGAGATGTGTTTTTAGGTTTGTGGTACAATTATTGTAAAATGTTGATTTGATTTTGAATTATGTATGATTAAATCTGACAGAAAAAGGAGTCACCAGTGTTAGTGTTTCAGTCATTACACTCTGTGAGAAGTTGTTTTGAGTAAAGTGCAGTATTGGCGCAATTGCTGTTTTTTGAGGCTAGACTACGGCAGCGCTATGCTCTGTGGCCTTCCCAAATACAGCCTGGCTCCACTAAGGGCATCACTGAATGCAGCGGCTAGATTTGTTACAGGCACCAAAAGAAATTAGCACATATCCCAGTCCTAAAATCTCTTAAATGGTTGCCCAACGAAGCTCAAAATCAGTTAAAGATTGCCATTCTGGCGCACAAAGCCCTTCACTTCAAAACTCTAGGTACCTAGCACAAAAGCTTGAATTATCCTGTGGTGGTAGAGCCTCAAGTAGCGCTAACACTTTCCTCTTGAAACCACTCATCCTTCACAAAAACAGAACGTGTCACCGAGCCTTTTTCGGCGCTGCCCCAAAGATATGGAACTCTCTTCCACCGGAAGTACGCAGAATCTCCTCAACGACTGCTTTCAAACTGGAAACCAAAAGATTCCTAATTAATAAATTCTTACCTTAATTGGGCTAGGTTCACCTGCTCGAAGTCATTGATCCTACAACCATTCTACCATCATTTAATAGAGCATTGTGTGCCCCCCTTCGCAGCCCGCTATATACATGTTTATTGTACCACTCTCCGTAACTCAATTGTCCTGTAATTATGCAATCATTCTCGTTTCTTATTATTACTTGTTTTCGATATTGCATTTATGTCCTTCCTTCCACCCTATTGTAAAGCGCTCTAATATCCTTCGGGATCTTGTTCGCGCTATATATAAAACTTTAGAAATAAATGCATGCTTGCCCACTAACATCACAACCCTAGAATACATTTCACTGACCTCACTCACATTCGTTATCCATCATTATTCCTTTTATAGGTGACCACCTTTTGTCCATAATTATGAGAAATGAGACCTTTAAAAGGCCTTGAAGTGCCCAGAAAAAAAGGAACAGGGCATGGCCCACCTGCAGCTGCTTCCCTGGAAGAAGACTTACATTTCTGTAGCATGTAGCACACCTTTTCGTCTGCAGGACCAGCATAAAAATATATTGGAACTGTGTGCAATGGGGTTAGGGATCAGGGGCACAGCTAAAAAGAACAAACTATTAGGTACCTATTTGGCTGGCCTTTCACCTAAATATAATGCAACACCTTAAATGAGCTGTAAATGCAAGTAAAAGGAATCTGTGGGAAATGCATTCTTCTAGTATCAAACCATAGTTGGTTAATGCGGTCACTTTAGATGTTTGTGTGTTTAAACAAAGGGTCACGAATCCCGTCTGGTTTTGGTACACTGCGGACTAATGTCATGAATGTAGTGCTATGAAGTACCAGCTCAGACAGAAAGCACTGTGAATAAGTCAATAATTGGAAAGACGTTTATAAAATGTATTATACAAAGTCTAAACATGGATCCCAGTAGCTATTATATTTGCTGATTAACTAGTTGTACACATTTACATTTCTTTCAGGTGAGGAGCACCCTGGAGAGAAGGCATGTGTCTGTCCTTCCTCTCGAGATCCTTTCCTTCCTGATTCAGCCTGAGGAAATTCAAGATCACTATTAACCAATCAGGAGTGGTTGTTTTTAACAAACATATGGTAACTATTTTGTAAAGTTAAAAAAGCTTGGGAACGTCATTTCCAGTAGATTCTGTGTACAGGACCCCAAGACACAAATATCAGAACATGTGCATTATCCCACTCAGCTCCCTTGGCAAAGTATGCTATTTGGACTGAAAGCTCTCACATGCAAGTTACAATCTGAACCTTCAACTAATCTCTCTGTTCATTTCCTTTTCAACCTCTTCCTCTTCCACCTTCTCTTTTCTCTTTCTGTTTCCTCCTGTCACCTACTTTTGCTGGTCCACGCTGGTGCTCTCTCTACCACATGCTTCCTCCTTTCTGTTCCCTGTACCTCGTTTTTTGCAAGGCCCTCCATACCTTTTTTTTCTCTTTTCAGCCTTCTCTCTGTCAACCTCAGCATATGTTAGTATCTTTTTCACTCTTTTCTCTGCCCCACCTCCCTCTGTGATTCTCTGCTCTTTCATCATCCGTTCTCTATAAGGGCGATACTCATTCCTTTTCCGCTTCTCTTCCTGTTCATTCTCATTATTTCAACATTCTGACTCATGTTTCACACTCTTCTCCGTCCAGATCGTCCTCCTTTGTTCCCTTTCTCGCCCCCTTGTTTAACAGACTCTCTTTCTGTGTCCTTCCCTTACTCTTATCTGTCCTACGACACACTCTACCACCTGCCCCCAGGAGGTAGCAGTAGCAGCTGCTACCGGACTGGTGTGGTGAGGCGGGGCGGTGGGTTTTGGGGAAAAAAGGATTTTTTTTAAAACACTTACCTGGCTACGGCTGGCCAGCTGGCAGTCGCCTCTCCTCTGTCCTTTTCATCTCGAGTCCGGCAGCAGGAAGCACCCAGACTCCCTACAGCCATTAACAATGCTGCAATGGAGCGTTGTGATTGGTCTGAGCGCTGTGGTTCGGCACTCAGACCATCAGTGGGAACCTTAGCATGTTCTCCACACAGGCTGTAATGCAGCCTGGGTGGAGTACGGCCGGCCAAAGTGTCATGCGCACTTACAGAGTGTGCCCACCACTCCTCCCGCTGCAGTGCTCTGGCGTCATGGAGGCCAGCTCCGCCTGCACATAACCAACTGAGTCACTGCAGATGGAAAAATAAAATGATAATAACACTGCATTATCATACTTGTCCTTCTGGAACTGCTCGGAGAGCAGTGGGGCGACGCTCCTCTGCCTTCGCGGAGGAGCTGCCGCTGGGTGGTAGGAGTAGCAGGCACAGCCGCTGGTGATGCTAAAGTGTCCACGTGAAGCTCTTGTCTGTCAGCCCTCAACTCTCACTGCCCTCTACACACATGCAATCTCGTCTACCCAAGCAGATTAGGTGTAATTGTCTGCAGGCGGGGCAGAGGAGCAAGTTACACACTTAAAGCTGCATTCCCACATCCAACTCTAGCTCACACGCAGTGGTTCTGAGACAACACAGACAATCAGCTGTAAATGTTGCATGGTATGGTGAGCACTCTCACACCCAACTCGGTCACACACTGTGCTCATTCACCACAGGCAGTCATACTGCAAAAACATGTTCGGTCATTCAACACTTGGACAACATAAGGGCACTCTGGCACCCTACACTATCTCCACACCATCGCTGTCCAGCCCCTGCACTCTGACACTCATATCTCACACCCATCGCTTTCACGCCATTGTGCTCTCACATCAACACCTCTCACAACCCCCGAACCCTATGGTATACATCTTCTCCTGGAAACAAAGTATAAAGAGAAGGATTACAAGGCACACGAAGAGATGAGACTACAAACAGGATGCAAGTAACACATCCACGTTTATTGTGCCGACAGCATGTCCACATGAACAAGTCCAGTAACTGAATGCCATCAATCCACCCCCCACCTATATATTTACACCCCAGGGTTTAAAAGTACACTCGTCTTCCGTGAGCCAACCCCACACAAACCCCCCAAGAAAGCATCTTCTGAAATAGACATAAGCGTTTCACAATGCGTCCCGATCGTGTCTGTTTCGTACAACAGCAAGGTATATGAAAGTAAATAATGACACGAGCGCGACATGACACATGACACGCTCGTGCATACAACACAAAGACTTGTAAAGTTCGCCAACTCCGAAAAAAGTGCACCTTCAGAAAGAACAAAGAAAACTAGTAGCGCTACTCCCTGTGAACTCAAAGTCCATGATCGGCAACAGAGTAGTGCTTCTCGAACTATAATTCATGGTAAAGGATAGAACTGGCTATTAAATTCTGCTTGGAGTTTATATGTTTGCTACTTTTATCATCTTTTTTAATGCCCCGATATATGTGTGTGTTTTTTAATACCCCTATGTGTTATACAAAAACCTTTTTTGACTTTTGCTTCGGTCATATATAAGAAATGAACGACCTCCCCAGAGGTATTTCTCAAATTAACCTTTTTTCCTGAATGTTTGTCCTGAATTTTAACCGTTTGCTCTGAATTTTTGGTCAGTGCTCCCAATCTGCCTTCTTGTCAGGTGGTCTCCTTCAGCATACACTGGAAAGCTTAATATGTATTTTGTAAGATTGTTAACTTTTTTCCGATCTCACAATATGACCTGAGTGTGCCTTTGTGGAACGTGCTTTGAATACAGACAACGACATTGCTGTGCTCATCTTATTCGACATCTGCATTACAGAGCTCAATAAAGACTTCAGTGCATTTACCAAAACTCGACAGAAATAAGTTAGTCGCATACATTCTTTTTGCTTAGTCATGCTTAGATGACTTCCAGCTGTGCTGCTTCGCGAGGAAGATATTTTGGCGGTACCGCGCTCAGATAGTCCTCAGATGACTGCTCGGGATACTGTTTACAACCTTCCCTTACTGAGTAAATACCACTACAGCAGACCAGGCCTTAGCACGACGTGAAAAACTTAATTTCCAACTGCTGCCTTCAATAAAGCCGTCTCTCTGTGAAAAAAACATACTTTAACAAAAATCATCTTGACTCTACTTGAATATACGTCTGACGGTGCAGACTGGGATGTGTCAAAGACGGAGGGCCAGCATTCTACAGCTTTGAGGACTTCCAGCTACTTTCATAATGAAAGACAGAACCTCCACCCGGGAACCAAACAAGCACTGGCTAAGCCAATCGGTCTGGCATTGGCTGCAAGATTTTGGCTATGTCAATGCTTGTTTTGTCATGATTTTGAAAAACTGTATTGCTGTGCAAGCTACCAAGCTCTTATCAATCTAAAGGGAAAAAAACATTTTCTACAAGCCAAAAATATTTCTTGGTCTCAAAAAGCAAACAAGGCCATAGTAGTTCCTGGCACTTAGGGGAACTAATTTATGAATGGATGTGCTCCATGTGAGCGAGCTGAATGCGATCACTCGGTGAAATTAGTCAGTGGTTGAAGTGGACGGATTCAATTCTCCATGCTGTTTGCTATGGGGGGAGAAAGATAAAAGTGAATGACACACAGACCAATGGATAAAGAAGTCTGGCTGAAAGCCCCTATAAGTAAGAATATGTTTAATTTTTGTAAAATCTAAAGGTCTTGGCTAACGCCAGATCTAAACATTAACTAACACAGAGAGAAAACTCATTTCTACACCAGAACTACTTCCTCAAAATAAATCTTACCCCACAGCAACTATTGCAAATCTCCAAAGGAACTCCGTGAAATAACACCCACAGAAAACACAAGTACTTTTCCACACAGGCAGGGTTTATTTCGGCAGATGTGTATTAACAAAGTGCATGTAACCAACTGATGCTGAGCAACCGCCAGACCTCACATATATATACACAACACACCCTTTGAATGACTACATCCCAACGAGCACGCAACATGCGGTTACAACGGCAGAGCATGTATCATAAAATAGACACGGGTGCAACATCCTCATTTCACTCGTGTACACTTCCTTAAAGATACAGCATTAATTGAAATAGACACAAGCGGCGCACCCCATGACACGCTCGTGTATGATAACAGTATGTAACACACTTGTACCCCTTATTTTTTTTTATTTTTACGTCAAGACATAATCTTGAAATCTCCTGGGGGCGTGTCCTCATGCTTCATGCTTCTAGGTGCACCCATAACATCAACTACTTCCCTGGGAAAGGAACTCCCATTCAAGCCTGTGTTTTTAACACAATAAGATTCTTCCACATCCAGAGAGACATTGTCCATCCGTTCGCATGACGGAATTCCTCCCCTTTGAACAGAGACACACGAGTGAGAGATTCCAGATGCTTCCACACTCCACTTGGCCAGCAATCTTAAAAACTTCAATGACTCGTGTAGGATTCGACCTACATGCTAACCCCTTGACATCTGTTTTCCCTTTCATGAGGTGAACTATTTCATCAATATTTACACTTTGCATGCTACTAGCTACTTTTCTTTTCCTTAATTTGTTTTTCATTTTCAACTTGTGCTCCTCTACTCTGCATCAGACTTCCTTAAAATCCATATCAGCAACATCATCAAAACCTTTTTTCCTGTTCCTCAACCACCAGTACTCTGGTTGAGGAAACCTAGCACAAACCAATTTCGTGCTAGGTTTCCGTCCCCTCAATAATTCAAATGGGATCACAGAAGTCACTGAATTAGGTGAAGTCCTGCATGCCAACAACATGACCTATAATGCCTTCCTCCAATTCAAACCCCCTTTCACTGACAACGGAATAGTTTCCTTTACCATTCGGTTGAACCTTTCTACTTGACCATTCGCTTCAGGATGGAACACAGCAATTTGTTTATGCACAACATTTCGAGACAACTTTCCGTGTAGGTTCTAACAAACTGTGGTCCATTATCAGTTACCCCTTCTTGAGGAATCCCCTCCCTGCAGAAAACATCATCCAAAAACTCCACAACATTTTCTGAGGTGACATCCATCACGATTTTAATTTCCGGCCATTTGGACAAATAATCCACCATAACAATGCCAAATGCCTCCTGTTTAGGTAACACTGCAAATGGGCAAATAATATCCAAACCCAATTTACACGATGGTGCCTCAGGAAACTCAACAGGTTGGGGATCAGGAGTTAGCACTTTTGCCGATTTGTCACTTGAGGCGCATTTACCACACACCTTTATTTGATGTTCTACAAACATATCTATCCCTGGCCACCAAAAATTTACCCTGACCGGTCTCCTTGTGCTTAAAATACCCAAGTGTCATTCATAAGCAACGTCCACAATGATCGTCGCCAGATTTAAAGGAGGTATACATTTGTCACCTCTTACTAGAATGCCATTTTCCACAGCTAACTCCTCCGGCCCTTTAGAAATACCCATTAACTCTCCAGGAATCTTCCTTTCCTCTGGCCAACTATTCCTGATAAACTGAATTACATTATTCAACTGCCAATCCTTCTCCATCTCCTCTTTTCACCTCATTTTTTGAATCACAGGATGTTCAAAACTCAGTGAATTGATATCCTACAACATGAATGCCACTTCACATTCATTCATATCTACGTCAAAATGATCTTCAATAGGTAAAGGTAACCAGAACATGCAATCTGCATGCACATTACTCTTTCCAGGGACATACTCCCTGGAAAGTTATTGGAAACTTTGCAATATTGAAGCAAGTCTTGCCAACCTTGCTGTCATAGAACATCCCCAACCAGGTGCCATCATATGCACTAAAGGTTTGTGGTCCGTTTTTATGGTTTCGTTTTAGTTTTTATGTTGAAGTGCTTTGCAATTTCCTGATGGTCTTCACGATCAGGTTTGATATAGCATGAGGTATTGATATGCACACACTAAGGTGGGAAATGATCAAAGTGGGTTGATGAAAAGAGTAACTAAGGAAACGTTATAAGAGGTATGGCTTAAGAAACTGACAAGTACTAGACATAGGGAAGATCTGTTCAAATTTCTTTTTGACTGTCTAGGAAAGTACAAATCCTCCCTAGTAGCTACAGTGCATTGCATAACACATGTGAAAGGTGCCAAGTGTCTCCTTAAAAGGGTGCTAGTAAGGAGTTAAAAACAGAAAGGTATACCCTCCCTTGGGCATCTGGTAATGCTGAGATTTATGTTGCGATATATCAGCCGGGCACCAAATTCCCCAGGAAATTAGGAAAAGAGAAGTGTCCAGTCAAAGAATTCACAAGAAGAATCCAAATAAAACCCGGCTGCAAAAAATCAAGGACAAAAATGAAGACAAAATGGGTGATGAATGTGAAAAATAAGGAACAAATGAATTGCAATGCATCTTACATTCGCGTTTGACTGCTTATTATAGGGTTCAAGCAGGAACTGCCTTCACAAGAAAGACTCATGGTCATCTTGAATTGGGAACCTCCAAAAAAGTTCTATGGATGATCTACCATTTTGGAATGGGTAGTTCATTGCTTGCTCATGCCTCTCTCCTTCAAATTATGGTGTTGGCTAAATACGTGAAGAAGACAACCAACATTTACATCCTTGCCTGCTGCCAGACTCTATGACTCCACTGCTGTCTGTCCTAACTAATGCGTCCAGCTGATCACAGAACACCCTTCCCGGTGACTGATCACAGAAATCATCAGCACAATCCAGGCTGTAAGGACATTCTGTCACATGCTGGGTGCAGCATTCAGCAACATGCTGGTTGAATAAGCACTGCACACCTATAATCTTCCTCAGACCGGAAACAGCCTCCAATAAGTCCTCAAACAGTGATCCAGGAAGAGAGCATGTACAGATAAAGCATTTTCCCACAATATCTTGCTAGATTGATAGCCTTTTCAGAAAATCAAGAATTGAAAACGAGCTCTGAAAATCAGTGAGTCACAAATTTCAGATGAAAGATGTTGATGAGGATCCGGGAAAAATAGCATTAATTTGAGTGTGAAACTTCAAACGGAAATCAACAGAATTGATCTAATGAAAATTAACAAACAGGCCAAATAATCATGCTCAAAATTTGACTAGCAATGTATGAACTGGAAGGAATCAAGTAGACAGCCAAACCTCCAGAAATAAAAAGAGGGAAACTTGATCTTGACTTATCAACATCTTCCTTCATCATGGCCTTTGAACAGTGTAAACTTTCAGAAAGAAGTTCTCTCAGTTTCAGTAGCTGGTAAAACGAAAAGGTCAATGTAGAGTAGAGTAGGAGAGTAGGATCTGCTTCACATGGGTACCCCCACTTTTTGTTGGTGTTTCACTGTTTTTCGACCTTAGTCTGGCTGTGGCCCTGATAATCAGGACCACAGCCTAGCTGCTTCCTCTCTAAAATGGTTTTCATGTACATTAGGTACATATCTAATTGGATTCTGGAGTGCCTTATAAGCCACTAGTATATGGTATACTATGTACCTAGGGCATAGGCACCTCAGAGGCCTACTAGGGGCTGAAGCATGTATTATGTCACCCCTGGGAAGCACTCCAAAATGGCACCACAGGTCTTCTACTGCATCCTGGGTAAGGGTGTGCTTGCACCCCTTACAGTGGTATAGGCTACCTATATCCACCTATATATTAAGACACATATAAACCTATAAGTCACTCCTATGGCAGGCCTTGACAATCCTGAAGGCAGATTGCTTGGTTTTGTGTGAGAGGGTGCCCAAGCATGAGCTGCGCCCCTCTGCAGCTTTCGGAAATACTTCCTTATGGCTGTTCTGTGATACAGCCATACCATATACTCTTAAGTGCATTATAACCTCGCGGTAAATGCTAACTTTGGAATGGCTGCATCAAAACATGTTGTGTTTGGTGTCAAACGTAATACTACCCCCCCCACCAGTTGTGGCGGCGGGGGTAGCATTCCACCTTTCTAGAGGGAGAGACATGATCACACTGGTCTAACCTGATAGGACTTTCCTGAGCCCTGGCATCACAAAATGGATGCCTATACCACAGACACGGGTCTGGCTTCCTGCTGCTGACCGAAACTCCGGCAGGGGAGGCCTGGACAATAGGTTTCCTGTCGAAGGGAGGTGTAACCACCTCCCCAGACAGGCAGATGTGTATTGGGGCTGGGCGGGAGCACTCTCTGATTCTTTGAAGTCCTGCACTGGGGGCACACTTGGTGTCCCTGTGCATAGTCCAGTTCAAACCGGTTGCAGGGGCTACCTGCCCCTGCTCTTGCACGAAACTGGCCCAAGGAAATGGGTGTAACCACCCCTCTTTCCAAACCCTACCATAGGTGGGTCCCTAGGGTATGTCCAACCCCCAAACTTAGTATAGGTATGGGAACCCAGTCCTAGCGACTTTAGATTACCCTGGACGAAACTCTGCAACATATATCCTGGACCTTTGACTTTCTATCCTGACTAGAAGACTGAAGAAATCTCCCTTGGGACCAAGGAGTGACTCCCCTGATTGGCAGGCACCAAAGAAGCAACTGTCCGATCTGCAATTCTGAAGCTTCCGCCGGACGCCGAAGTCTCTGCATCCCCAGAGGTGGATTTCCAGACCTTCCGAGGCTACCCTGAGTCCACAGCAAAGCTGAGGCCCGTGGCTATCGTCTTCCTGGTCCTCCTCGAAGTTGTGCTTTGGGCTCTGAGTAGCCCCAGCCTTTAGCACCTCCTGCACCGAAGATTGCTGGCCTCCACTCCACGAGTGACCCGTGGGCCAGTTTCAAGTGCGACCGCTCGAGGCTCCTTCGCGATCACTAGCCCGTTGGCTAGCAGGTCCCCACAAAGGCAACTCCTCTTCTGCTTGGGTTTTCCTGGTTGCTCCAGACATGTCCTGACTTACCTTAGCTGGGTGAGTCCCTCAGACCTTGCTGGTCTGCACCGCAGTCCTTTCTCTGAATTCCAGTGACTTGCTGTTGCCAAGGCTTGTTGGGTCCATTCTTTTCGCCGACACAGCAGCACTCGACATACTTCGTGGGACAGCTCGAATCCGGCTCTTGGACTTCGTCCACGCCTCCTAGACCTCGTGCCTGAAAAGTCAAGACACCCATCCACTCACCTGAAGCACCCGACATCTTTGGGCATTGGTCCATCCTGCCCTTGGTCACTGGCTTGTGACCCAGACTCTGTCCCCTCTGCTTTCAGGTTCCTTCCATCCTAGATTCAGGCTTGGATCTCTGCGGACACTTCTCCTCTTCACGGCAGCAGCAGTTCTTTGCCAGCTTCCATTGCAATCGACGACACGACCCGACACCAAAAGACACCTATGCACCCGGCTTCCCTGGGTGAGGTAACTCGAGTACTCCGGTGCTCCCGTGGGTGCTAGCCCTAGAACTTCTTAAGTCCAAAAGGGTTTGGTCCTGACTCGATTCTAAGTGTTCCTAATCTTTAAATTTCCAACCGCGGTATTGCCCATAGAAGATAACGGGAACCCGCGGTTGTGTTTACACACTGCATACAGTCCCTGTGGGTCCCCTGTGTCACTACCTTGGGTGGTTCCTTGGGGTCCCAGCGATTCTACAGGCTCTAGGCCTTGTGTCTATCCCAGTAGTGGTTCTTATCGCACTTTTTTGGTATATGGTTTGGTATGCCCCTAGGGCCCAAACGTGTATTTGTGCTATTACTGAAAATTGCTAACTTGTAAACTTGTAAACAAAGTACTTCGAACTCCAGTCTCATAAAGAGACTAGAGGGGTGTGTTTTATCTTAAATACATATATTTTGAATATATACCTGGTGTAGTTGTCCTTTCATTTGATCATTCAAGAGATTATAGACTGGTAAAACAAGCTGCTTTACATTCCTTCAAGACTTAGCCTGAAGGCTGCCCTCCATAGCTACCACTAGGATAGCTTTCAATAAAGGTTGTCTTTAACCTATCACCATAAGGGGTTGTTTGGACTGATACAAGGTGCCCACTAGAACTAGTGGACAGCATATATCAGGCCACCTTCTCACATTGGTGTGCAGCGTGTGGGAGTCCAGCTTGCTATTTTTTACCAAATAATCTCAATTGAATTGATCAACTGAAAACCACTAAAGGTACCTAAGGTACATATAATATCAAGTTTAGCTACCGTAAGTTCTACTGAACTTAGAGTTGTGTGTTAAGGGATAGCACACCCTTTCTACAACTCAAGAGAGTTTAGTAGGCCACACTAGTGTAGGTAGTGCAATACACCACACCACATTAGTAATGTCTAACCAGCCAGGAACCAGTGGGTCCCTACCAGGAACCAGTGAGCTCCTTCCCTATAAATATGAGGATCTCACCTTTGCTCAGCTTAGGGCCTTATGTTCCATTAGGAAGCTGAAGACAGGCAAAAGCCCAACCACCGAGCATCTCATAAAGATACTTAAGCTGGATGATATCACAGGGCCTAGTGGGCCTGATGGAATAGACTGTGTGGGTGGGGCAGCAGGTGAGGGTGGGCCTAGGGGTAGAAACTCCCCTGACCCTACCTCTAATGCTGACCAGACTGGTGACAATGGCCAGACTCTGGTGAACCCAGATCTCCTGGATGAGGATGAGGAGGATGACAATAATGCTCCTTCCTTTATTCCTCCAGGTAGACCTGAAAACAGGGCTAGAAGGGATAGATCTCTGTCAAGGGGATCTGTCCAGTCTAACTCCTCTATAGGGACCTCTGTCTCTTCTCACAGAGGGAGGGAAATCTCCCAGGAGAGGAGAGAGAGAGACTGCTGAAGTATGAGCAAGACAAGTTCAACCTCAGAAAGCAGCAGATGGCCTTAGACAGGGAAGCCCTAGAGCTCTACAGAGCTAGTAAAAAGGAGGGACTAGAGTCCCTTGGTGGCAGCAATTTCCCTAGAGATAGGGAGAGGTCTTATGACCATAGAAACCTAAGTAAGATTGTCCCTCCCTACCAGAGTGGGGATTACATCCACAAATGGATAACTGCCTTGGAGAGGGCCTGTAAAGTACAGAAGGTCCCTCAAGGTCAGTGGGCAGCAATCTTATGGCTCTCCTTTGCAGACAAAGGTAGAGATAAGCTCCTTACTGTAAGAGAAGAGGATGCTGATGATTACCAGGCCTTGAAAAGTGCACTAATAGATGGGTTTGGCCTAACCACTGAACAATACAGGTTAAAGTTCAGAGACAACCAAAAAGCACAAAATCAAGACTGGGTTGACTTTGTTGACTGTGCTGCTAAGGCTCCGGAAGGTTGGTTACTGGGCAGTAAAGTGTGTGACTTCATAGGATTGTACAATCTGATAATGAGGGAGCAGATTCTTAATAACTGTCAAAATCAGCTGTTGCACCAGTACCTGGTAGACTCTGATCTGACCTCTCCCCAAGAATTGGGAAAGAAGGCAGACAAATGGGTCAGAACCAGGGTAAGGCAGAAGGTACAGAACCAAGGTGATGACCCAAAGAAGCAGGATTCTAAGAACTCTGACAAGGGTGGGGACAAAGGTAAAGACCAGAAGTCTTCTCAAGGGCCCCAAATATCTTCTTCTGATGGGGAGTCACAGTCAAGTAAGGGAAAAGGCCAAAAGAAACCTTGGTGCAAAACCTGTAAGCAGAAAACTCACTGCACCAGTGACTGCACCAAGGCCAAAGAGAATACTCCACCCCCCACCAATGCCCCTAAGGCACCTGCTCCCCCTAGTGCAGTTACAATTGGTGGTGAGAATACACAGAATAATGGTGTAGTAGGGTGTAGTAGGGTTCTGAGATGGACTCTGGCCTAGTCAGAGTTCCAACTCAGGCTGTGATTGTCTGTGATGGAGGCATGGATATGTCCCCTGTGTGAGTCCCAGTAACTTGGGCAAATACAGACAGCAGCCTTTGATAAATGGAGTAGAAGCTTGGGCATTCAGGGACACAGGAGCAAGTGTCACAATGGTGACAAAAGATCTTGTGGATCCTGGGCAAATTATACTTGGTGAAATGTACCAAGTGACCAATGCTAGCAATGTCAGAACAGACCATTCTCTGGCAGTTGTTAACTTCTCCTGGGGTGGGGTAACTGGCCTTAGGAAGGTTGTGGTTAGTGCAGACCTACCAGTACAGTGCTTGCTTGGCAATGATCTAGAGACTTCAGCTTGGGCTGAAGTGGAGCTCAGGACACATGCAGAAATGTTAGGGATCCCTGCACATGTCTTTCCTGTGACCAGGTCACAGGCTAAAATGTCTAAAACTGGACAGGCCCTGGATTCTGGAATAATGTACCAGGTGCCTCACAAGAGGAGGAGCAGTTGGGTTAATGCAGAGCCTTCCCACCTGACTCAGAATGCTGATCAGTCTCCTCAGGGAGATGATCTTGAGCCTGAAGAAGGAACTGTCCCAGAGGAGCATGAACCTGACCAGGTTGAGTTCTTGGGGACAGGGGGCCCTTCCAGGTCTGATCTGAGCCAGGAGCAGAAAACCTGCCCCTCTCTTGAACGCCTCAGAAAGCAAGCTGCTGATGAGGCTGCTGGGAATGCTAGTGCACCCATAAAGGTTATTGGGATGATGGACTCCTTTATTCAGAGAGTAAAGACCCCAAGTCTGGTGCATCCAGGAGGTTGGTTATACCTCTGAAGTTTAGGGGTTTCCTATTGTCACTAGCCCATGATATTCCCCTAGCAGGACACCTAAGCCAGAGCAAGACTTGGGACAGAATTGTCCCTCACTTTCACTGGCCCCACATGTCTGAGGACACAAAGGAGTTTTGTCGCTCCTGTGTAACCTGCCAAGCCAGTGGCAAAGCAGGTGGCACTACAAAGGCCCCCCTGATACCTACCTGTGGTGGGGGTGCCCTTTGAAAGGGTAGGGATTGACATTGTTGGTCTCATGGATCCCTAAACAGCATCTGGGAACAGATTTATACTGGTCGTGGTGGATCATGCCACCAGGTACCCAGAGGCAATTCCCCTAAGGACCACTACAGCACCAGTAGTGGCAAGAGCTCTCCTGAGTGTATTCTCAAGAGTAGGCTTGCCAAAGGAGGTAGTATCTGACAGGGGTGCAAGCGTCATGTCTAGTTACTTGACTGCTATGTGGAAGGAGTGTGGAGTGAACTACAAGTTCACCACACCCTATCACCCACAATGCAATGCTTTAGTTGAGAGATTCAACAAAACCTTAAAGGGCATGATTAAAGGACTCCCAGGGAAGCTTAGGTGAAAATGGGACCTACTCTTACCCTGCCTTTTATTTGCATACAGGGAGGTGCCTCAAAAGGGGGTTGGTTACAGCCCATTTGATCTTTTGTTTGGTCACCCTGTCAGGGGTCCATTGTGTTTGGTGAAGGAAGGATTGGAGTTACCTCTCAAGCCCCCAAAGCAAGACATAGTGGACTATGTACTTGGTCTCCGCTCCAGGATGGCTGAATACATGAAAAAGGCAAACAAAAACCTTGAGGCTAGCCAGGAACTGCATAAAGCCTGACATGACCAAAAGGCTGTACTGACTGTTTACCAGCCTGGACAGAAAGTGTGGGTGTTGGAGCCTGTGGCCCCAGCAGCCCTCCAGGACAAATGGAGTGGCCCCCATACTATTGTTGAGCAAAAAGGGGAGGTTACCTACTTGGTAGACCTTGGAACCCCTAGGAGTCCCCATAGGGTACTTCATGTCAACAGACTTAAACCATATGTTGACAGGGCAGACATGGGCTTGCTCATGGCTACTGATGAAGGACAGGAGGAAGAGAGTGACCCACTCCCTGACCTGCTTTCTCAGAACCCTGATGATGGGTCAGTTGATGGTGTAGCCTTGGCAGGCAGCCTCACTGCTCAGCAGCAAACTGACTGCAGAAACCTTCTCAGCCAGTTTAGACATATATTTTCTCTGACTCCAAGTCAGACCACCTGGTGCACTCATGAAGTGGACACTGGGGACAGTCTACCTGTGAAGAATAAGATCTACAGGCAACCTGACCATGTCAGGGACTGTATAAGGACAGGAGTCCAAAAGATGTTGGATCTGGGTGTGATTGAACCCTCAGTTAGCCCTTGGGCTAGCCCAGTAGTCCTGGTACCGAAACCTCACACCAGTGGTGGAAAAAGAGAGATGATGTTTTGTGTAGACTACAGGGGTCTCAATGCAGTCACTAGGACTGATGCCCATCCCATCCCCAGGGCGGATGAGCTAATAGATACTTTGGCCTCAGCCAACTTTCTAAGCACATTTGACCTGACAGCTGGCTACTGACAGATCAGACTAGCTGATGATGCAAAGCCAAAGACAGCATTTTCTACCCCTAGTGGGCACTATCAATTTGTGGTAATGCCCTTTGGTTTGAAGAATGGACCTGCCACTTTCCAAAGGTTGGTGAATCAAGTCCTTACAGGCCTGGCAGGCTTTAGTGCAGCATATCTAGATGATATTGTTGTCTTTAGCTCCACCTGGGAGGATCACCTGGTCCACCTGAGTAATGTTTTGGAGGCCCTGCAAAGGGCAGGCCTCACTATCAAGGCTACTAAGTGCCAGATAGGGCAGAGTCAAGTTGTATACCTGGGCCACCTTGTAGGTGGAGGCCAGGTTCAACCATTGCAGAGCAAAATTCAGACCATAATGGAATGAATTGCTCAAACTACCCAGACTCAGGTGAGAGCCTTCTTAGGCCTGACTGGGTACTATAGGAGATTTGTCAAAGGATATGGATCAATAGTGACAACCTTGAATGACTTAACTTCTAAAAAGATGCCCAAAAAGGTTCAGTGGACAGCTAGCTGTCAAAAGGCATTTGATGACCTGAAGCAGGCCATGTGCACTGCTCCCATTCTGCAGAGTCCTGACTTCTCCAAGAAGTTCATTGTCCAGACAGATGCATCTGAAATGGGGGTAGGGGCTGTACTGTCACAATTGAACGATGAAGGTCAGGATCAGCCAGTAGCTTTCATAAGCAGAAGGCTGACCCCTAGAGAGAAATGTTGGTCAGACATTGAGAGGGAGGCCTTTGCTGTGGTTTGGGCTCTGAAGAAGTTGAGGCCATACTTGTTTGGTACTCACTTCCTTGTTCAGACAGACCATAAGCCCCTCTTATGGCTAAAACAAATGAAGGGTGACAACCCCAAACTGCTTAGGTGGTCTATTTCCCTACAGGGGATGGACTTTACAGTGGAACATAGACCTGGGAGTAACCATGCCAATGCATATGGACTCTCTAGGTATTTCCACTTAGAACATGAAGACTCAACTGGTCAAGGTTAGTTTAATGTCCCTGTGTTTGGGGGGGGTTGTGTAGGAGAGTAGGATCTGCTTCACATGGGTACCCCCACTTTTTGCTGGTGTTTCACTGTTTTTCGACCTTAGTCTGGCTGTGGCCCTGATAATCAGGACCACAGCCTAGCTGCTTCCTCTCTAAAATGGTTTGCATGTACATTAGGTACATATCTAATTGGATTCTGGAGTGCCTTACAAGCCCCTAGTATATGGTATACCATGTACCTAGGGCATAGGTACCTCAGAAGCCTACCAGGGGCTGAAACATGTATTATGCCACCCCTGGAAAGCACTCCAAAATGGCACCACAGGTCTGCTACTGCAGCCTTGGTAAGGGTGTGCTTGCACCCCTTACAATGGTATAGGCTACCTATATCCACCTATATATACAGACACATATGAACCTATAAGTCACTCCTATGGCAGACCTTGATAATCCTGAAGGCAGAGTGCTTGGTTTTGTGTGAGAGGGTGCCCAAGCATGAGCTGAGCCCCTCTGCAGCTTTCGGAAATACTTCCTTATGGCTGTTCTTTGATACAGCCATACCATATACTCTTAAGTGCATTATAACCTCTCGGTAAATGCTAACTTTGGAATGGCTGCATCAAAACATGTCGTGTTTGGTGTCAAACGCTTTGGAATACTACCCCCACCCCGCCAGTTCTGGCGGCGGGGGTAGCATTCCACCCTTCTAGAGGGAGAGACATGTTCACACTGGTCTAACCCGGTAGGATTTTCCTGAGCCCTGGCATCACAAAACGGATGCCTCTGCCACAGACACAGGTCTGGCCTCCTGCTGCTGACCAAAACTCCGGCAGGGGAGGCCTAGACAATAGGTTTCCTGTCGAAGGGAGGTGTAACCACCTCCCCAGACAGGCAGATGTGTATTGGGGCTGGGCGGGAGCACTCTCTGGTGCTTTGAAGTCCTTCACATGGGGGCACACTTGGTGTCCCTGTGCATAGTCCAGTTCAAACCGGTTGCAGGGGCTACTTGCCCCTGCTCTGGCGTGAAACTGGACAAAGGAAATGGGTGTAACCACCCCTCTTTCCAAACCCTCCCATAGGTGGGTCCCTAGAGTATGTCCAACCCCCAAACTTAGTATAAGTATGGGAACCCAGTCCTAGCGACTTTAGATTACCCTGGACGAAACTCTGCAACATATATCCTGGACCTTCGACGTTCTATCCTGACTAGAAGACTGAAGTCACTCCTTGACCTCCCTTGGGGTCAAGGAGTGACTCCCCTGCTTGGCAGGCACCAAAGAAGCAACTGTCCAGTCTGCATTTCTGAAGCTCCCGCCGGACGCCGAAGTCTCTGCATCCCCAGAGGTGGATTTCCAGACTTCCCCGAGGCTACCCTGAGTCCACAGCAAAGCTGAGGCCCATGGCTATCGTGGGTGATGTGGAACCTTGACCCCTGGACACCGTGAACTTTTGAAGCAAAACTATCTCCCTGGTCTTCCTCGAAGTTGTGCTTTGGGATGCGAGTAGCCCCAGCCTTGAGCACCTCCTGCACCGAAGATTGCTGGCCTCCACTCCACGAGTGACCCGTGGGCCAGTTTCAACTGCGAATGCTCATGGTTCCTTTGCGATCACTAGCCCGTTGGCTAGCAGGTCCCCACGAAGGCAACTCTTCTTCTGCTTTGGCTTTCCTGGTTGCTCCAGACATGCCCTGACTTACCCTCGCTGGCTGAGTCCCTCAGACCTTGCTCGTCTGCACCGCAGTCCTTTCTCTGAATTCCAGTGACTTGCCGTTGCAAAGACTTTTTGGGTCCATTCTGGTCGCCGACACCGCA
This sequence comes from Triturus cristatus, assembly GCF_964204655.1. Taxonomy (NCBI): domain Eukaryota; kingdom Metazoa; phylum Chordata; class Amphibia; order Caudata; family Salamandridae; genus Triturus; species Triturus cristatus. The sequence goes on along the minus strand of NC_140588.1, from coordinate 415,669,525 downwards.
GCACTCAACAGACTTCATGAGACAGCTCGAATCCGGCTCGTGGACTTCGTCGATGCCTCCTAGACCTCGTGGCTGAAGAGTCAAGACACCCATCCACTCACCTGGAACACCCAACATCTGTGGGCATTGGTCCATCCTGCCCTCGGTCACTGGCTAGTGACCCAGACTCTGCCCCCTCTGCTTTCAGATTCCTTCCATCCTAGATCCAGGCTTAGATCTCTGTGGACACTTCTCCTCTTCACGGCAGCAGCAGTTCATTGCCAGCTTCCATTGCAATCGACGACGCGACCCGACACCAAAAGACACCTATGCACCCGGCTTCCCTGGGTGAGGTAACTCGAGTACTCCGGTGCTCCCGTGGGTGCTAGCCCTAGAACTTCTTAAGTCCAAAAGGGTTTGGCCCTGACTCGATTCTAAGTGTCCCTAATCTTTAAATTTCCAACCGCGACATTGCCCATAGAAGATAACGGGAACCCGCGGTTGTGTTTACACACTACATACAGTCCCCGTGGGTCCCCTGTGTCCCTACCTTGGGTGGTTCCTTGGGGTCGCAGCGATTCTACAGGCTCTAGGCCTTGTGTCTATCCCAGTCGTGGTTCTTATACCACTTTTTTGGTATATGGTTTGGTACGCCCCTAGGGCCCAAACGTGTATTTGTGCTATTACTGATAATTGCTAACTTGTAAACAAAGTACTTCGAACTCCAGTCTCATAAAGACACTACAGGGGTGTGTTTTATCTTAAATACATATATTTTGAATATATACCTGGTGTAGTTGTCTTTTCATTTGATCATTCAAGAGATTATAGACTGGTAAAACAAGCTGCTTTACATTCCTTCAAGACTTAGCCTGAAGGCTGCTCTCCATAGCTACCACTAGGATAGCTTTCAATAAAGGTTGTCTTTAACCTATCACCATAAGGGTTTGTTTGGACTGATACAAGGTGCCCACTAGAACTAGTGGACAGCATATATCAGGCCAACTTCTCACAGTCAAACCAGAATGCTGAAGAAAAAACTATTGGCTAAAAATCCTGCATACAATTAAATGGTAAAACTTTGACAGCAGTATGAGTTGCGTTATTGTAGGACAAATTCCCAGTGGATAAATAGGAGACTGAATTATCTTGATTGTATTACTGTAACCTCAAATATAGTGTTCCACACTTTTATTGGTTTGCTCAATTTGTCCATTTGACAGAGGATAAACAGAAAGAATAGCGTTCAATTCCTATGGTTTTACCTTTCAAAAATTAGAACAAATAATGAATCGCTCTATCAGAAATAATGGTCTGTAGATGAAAAATATCTGCCAAACAAATTGTGCCATTTCCTCTGCTGTGGGTAATTTGGCCAAAGGAGAAAAATGTGCCATTCCTGCAAAGATATCCACAGTAACCAGCATTGTGAAACGTTCCTTCAGAAGACAGAATATCCATTATAAAGTCTGTAGAAAACGTTTGCCAAGGCTCAGAAGCCAGACGGACCAGTTGTACTGACTTGTGTTAGACACAAATGAGACAAGAAGAACATATTCTTGGACACCACTGTGAACAGCTATCCACTACAAAAACTAATACTTAATCCAAGGTAGTTTTAACTCTTCTACGGGCAGAAATTACAGATTCATAACACATTTTCATTACACCCAAATGTAGTTCTGTACTCGAAGCCAAAATGAGTGCCAGGAATTTTACATGCACACAAGGGGAGAGGAAGTTGGAGGAGAAAATAGTAGTTTATGTGTAATCTTAGCTGAAAAACAACCCCAAATTTCAAACTTTCAAGACAAACACTCTATCATGAAAGTCTCATCAGGAATCCGGCAGCTAAGAAGAGGCAATTGTTTTTGAAAAGGCAAACACATAGAAAACCCAAAATGGCTTCAAGAGAATACAAGAAAGAAATATCAGGGTTGGTATTTCAACATCTTGCAATGTTTGGTCCAAGAGAATGAGAGGGACATGAGGTGGTCAATCTGAGCGCTTAGTTCAGGAGAGCGCAGTGTTCATGTATAGCAAGTGTATGTTTTGCTGAAAGGAGATTACAATTATTGTTATTTTCTGCTTTTGACAGGATTCTTGGGTCAAAAGGACCTCGGACATTGGCTCAAGTTGGCATGTTTCCAAAGAGCTTCTTCTGTTCTTGGCACCTGCTATTTCTTTCGTAGTACACCCTGGCTCATCATGCCGAAGCGTCTCTTCAGGTTGTTAACATTGTTAACATTCAAGTTGATTTTACGGAAGAGTAAAACCAACTAAGGTCACCGACCTGACACACATAGAAAAAGACTCATCAGGGCTTTTTATGTGTTAATGAACTAACAAAATGGAAAATCAGTCTTAAAAATTATCTTATGGCTAGCAACAAGGAAAAAAATTGATTTTGTGATGGAACTCCGTACAAGAAGGATATTATTACATACATATAATTACAGAGCTCTAAATAGTTTCTTTAAAAAACTAAGGAATAGGAGCTAAAATCGTCTAGCGAATAGGTAAAGTGTATTATTTTGGGGAGCTCTTAGAGTGAATATGTTTGCTAATTTGTAGTTGACGTTATTGTGATTGTTGTTCAACTCTGCTTCTACTATCAAAAAAGGAAGCACCCTACTAAGAATGGGAACAAGCATTGGCATAGCCAATAGGTCTCGCTTTTGGGACCTTATAAGTGTTTAGCCATGCAACAGTTGATGTTGTTGCATCAAGGATATTGTGCTGCATAACTAAATACTTATAAGGTCCCAAAAGCGAGACGTATTGGCTATGCCAATGCTTGTTGCTTTTTCCATGTGTGCTGCCTTGTGCAGCACACATGGAAAAAGCAAAATGCCATGGTTTGTTTATGTACAGGAAGGTGTCCCTTCCTGTATATAAACAAACCTTTTAAAAAATGCCATTTTGTAACTTCCATGTGTGCTGCATGAAGCAGCACACATGAAAGTTTCAAAATGGCATTTTAGGATTGTTTATGTGCAGGAAGGGACACCTTCCTACACATAACCAATCCTCCCCTGCACACAGACACCCTTGCTCTCTGGCTAGACAGGCAGAGGGAAACACTTTACAAGAATTGCTAAGGGCTGAGTTAAACAAGGAATCTTCCTGGTTAAAAAAATGTCCTTGGTTGCCTTTCCCCAAATACATTACTAGTAGACCTGAATCTTTTTGAATTTTGGAAGACTGCAATATTGCATTTCTTGTTTAATAAGCAAAGTTAATTTTGTATCAACTAAAAATCAAAAGAGATTAACCAGTGTAGTTTTGAATCCAAATGAACAGTATCTCGGCACTTGAATTTGATTACAAGACCACAATTGCGGCCTTGGGCAGTTTAGTTCCTTGACATAAAAATGTAGGATAAGTATGCCATAGGTGTTTTTTGATTCTGGCGACATTCGACCATATTTGAAAAACAGAGTAGCAATCCGTGGATACCGCTCCTGTATTGATCCCAAGGAGACCACTGCCCATATTTTGTGTTGTTGTCCAGTACTAACCCCAGAAAGACGTCAATATTTATATACCAGCATTTCGAAGTTCGAAATTCACACCTGTTAAGAAATGTTTTAATTGTACAAGAGACTACAGTAAACTGTTGCATAAATGACTGCAGCATCCCACATGCCAAATAGTCTGCTTGTCAAGTATAGCATCCCATTGAGCTCAAAATACAGGTGTCCAGGTGGGTTCAGGTCTAGGGAGAAGGGAACATGACACCCAAGCAAAGCACTCATTACAAATGGATGCCGGTCTGGAGTAAAGATTAATCCAAATGTCACTGCTCATGTTCATGGGTAGTGCCAATGAAGACTCTAGCCAATTAGAGAAAAAAAATCACTTAATATATTCAGCAAAAAACCAGAGGAAATATCGATATTGGCTCTAGGTCATTACTCGTGTTAAGTGCAAATCGCACCGTTATGGGACTTCCAGCCTCATAATAAAAGCATCAAACGCTTTGTAAGAGAGCTCTTATGATATTCCTACTATAGGTGACTAGATGACCAGTGTCAAGCGATCTACGGATAGAGTGTGATTTACAAGCATCAAGATTGATTAGTTGATTGAAAGATCGCCCATGAGTCCTCCGTGGAACCAAGCAGAATGATTGGGACCCATCGGATGGAGTTCATCAAGTTTTACTGTAGGATGGTACTGCATTCTCTTCAGTGGAAAACAAGGCCCTCAAAACAGCACATCCAGCAGTCATGTGACCCCCTGAACCAATCATGAGGCTGAAGAGGCTGATGGTAAGTTTGCCAGATGCAAAGTCACATATAAACAAGCATTGGCCGCGTGGCAGTAAAAGTAACGCCACGCGGCCGTAAAAGCGAAAGTCATCGCGATCGCTCTGAAAGCGAAAGTCATCACGATGACGCGCTAAAGCACGAGTTTTCAAAGTGCTGCTGAAGGCTAGCGGTTCGCCCGTGCACTCTCGCGTGAACGCAAGCGCTAGGCCAGCCAGCAGCCCTTTTAAAACTCACCTCCAAAATGTCTCTCCGAGCCAGCGCATGCGCTGGGCTCAGCGAGACTTAAAAAGGGCAGCATGCCAAGGAAAGAAGTAGCTGGAAGAACGAGAGGCATTCTCTTCTTTTTCCCCCATTTCCCGTTTCTCCAACTCGGTCAAATCAACACTGGGTTAGCCACTCAGGATGAGCATTAGGGCATATGGAATTTAACATTGTCTGCTTTTGTGATGGTGAACTAAGCACAGACTCATCTAACACTGAAATACAAATTATTTGTTGAACTAAAGGAAGATAGAGATCATCTAATGCCTTTTGATCCATCTGTTCTTAAATTATTTTAATTCTGTTTAATACGATGAGATGGAGCTACGGGTTTACCATAAGCGAGTGATGTCTCAAGATAACATTGGGGCAGAGGATCAGCTAAAAATGTATTTATGACAAAACTGGGACACTGAGAGACTTCAGAATCTCCAACCTAAACGTACACTGGGACAAGTCTTGTTTATTTTCCCTGAAACAGACAGAAACACAACTCTTGAGGAGAGATGATCTAACACCATTAGTATGAGCAGGCGATACATTCAATCACCTGATTGCCAACAACGTGCAACGTGTAGTGAGCGCCATACGTAAATCAGCACAGTTCTGGAATAGCTTGCCTCTTTCACCAATGGGGAGACTAACTTTATCCAAAATGGTGATACTTCCTATCTTGTTACTTTAATTTGTGAATGTTCCAATGTTTTTCCTGTACACATTATCTAACTAATTCAACTTTATACTAACGGGACTGGTATTGAGTATAAGGAGATGGATGTGCTCCACCCAAAATACAAATACCACTAGATTAGGAGTCCCTGACTTCGAGTTATGTTACATAGAAGAACAGCCCCCCTCCCTGGCCCACCATCTAACACGTTTGCTGAGGGGTCCCCCCCCCCACAACACAGGTGCTGCGGGGGCTTCTGTTACGCCACTGTGGGGCCACACACCTGAGTCATCGAAGATAAATGCTGATAGAAACAGTAGATCCCCTGACCCTCTAGGGAACTCTACTTAGTAAATACAGTACCAGGGAAAACTAAACTTATAGCCAACCATTGCTAGTGCTGATATTTAGATATATTGGGCAAACCAGCCGTATACTCCCCCAAGTGGCTAACAGAGGCCCTTAAATGGCTGCTAAAGCTGATACCAGGGCTCAATTTACAGGCCCTGCATTAACACTCATTTATGAAAATAGAAGGCATGTTTCACATGCATCAACATCATACTTTTGAAGAAGTTTACGGCAAACTGCTCCCTGTCAAAGGCAATATGATCTGGACACAGAACCCGAATGTGATGCTATACTGCATGCACTTCTGTCCATAGGGGACCCTGATAAGGGAAAAATCTCAATGTTTTACAGAGAACATCCTTAAAAACAATTGCAAACCCCCAAGCTGAATTGAGGGGCAACTATGAACAGACTCTAGGGAAAGAAATATCAGAACCAAGACTGTGATAAGAATATAGCATACAGATTGAAAGTATCTAGAAATATTCAATTTAAACTAACAGTTCAACTACCTCTACCATGCATACCTCACATTGGCGGATTAGGTTAAATATGCAACACAGATTATAAAACTGCCCAGTAGGCTGTGCTATGCTACGCTTGTTAACTAAATACAAATGGAATCAGAATTTACATAATATTTGTCGGAAGACAAAAGTTCAAGATCTAAACACAAAGATAAGTGGCTCCCTCACAGTAACACAGGGCACATGCATTCTAGGTATATTCCAACATCAATAAAGCCAACAGAAAAATAGGTTATTCAGACTTGGGGTTAATCCTGGCAAGAAGAAGGCTAGCTATGAGGTACAAGGCCTCGTCCGCCGAACAAATGAAAACCAAGAGATCTGATGTGCTGAGAGGGGCATTGGCAGAGGTTGCTTGGTTGTGCACATCCCCGGCCAGAGGCATGGCATGCAAACCATTAGAATCATGAGAAATGGATCTACAGAACATTACACATAAATTAAAAAACTTACCGCCATGACAGGTGACTAACACTAAAAAATATACTAAGCCAAACACATGACTCTCCTCACAGGAATCCCACCCAGTGCTCTAACTTTCTTTGTGAGAAGACATGAACTCTATCATCTCCATTCCATTAACACATCTTGTTCCAGAATGTATACTGACGTCAGCACAAAACCATACTGTTAAGTGCATATCCATATTTTACCAGGTGTGCAATAATCTTTATATAGTAGCTATAGCCAGTATTGTTGGAATGTACTATTATATACACAGCGTGCAGTAAGCACATCTATTAAATATGTAAAGGCGTGCAATAAAATTTGTTGAAAAAAATGTTTGCTCAAATTTGGCAGATTCCAGTAATCAAGGAAAATCAAGAAAAATATTCCCCGGTTTCACAATATTTCTGAAGCACATGATTAGTTTTGATTTGAAAGATTCGCCTCATTTCTTATCTAATCTTAGGAATGACCATGTTCACAGTACTTGTATTGATTGGGATATCTAGAAAGTTCAATTAAACTGAGATCATTTTGGGATAGTTGAAGAATGTCATGCCAATTCAGAGAAAGGTGGCCTCCTAATGTGTTGCTGGAATGGTTATTTTGCCAGCTATTGATTATGATATCTCCTTAGCCCTTGTTACGAAGGTTTATGTAGAATAATTTAGTGATATTTGACAGGTTTGGGCACAATATTCAGCAGAGTCCGATGACAACCCTTCCCCGATCAAATAAACGTCATTCTGCCAGTACATATACAAATACTGTAGGCAGGAGATAAAACACTTGATGGACGGTGGGAATGGGCACAAAGAGAGGAGAAACAACCAGAATTTCGCAGCCTCTCCACAGGGTATTTTCTCAGGACAGATTTCTAGCGTCTGAGTGGGAATATCCCAGGCTGGGATTTCAGACCAGTAAATATACGCTATAACAAGAAGAGCATGAAGATCCAAATTTGCACAGCAAACTTGGTTTATATAAGTAATCTTCTTGTAATGTTTGAATGTATTTGCTTAATAGCTTCTGTGATGGCAGGCCGATGGAAAGTAAGTCACATAGTGGAGAAGGAAGCTAGCGCATACCGGTTCAGCAAGACCAGGTAAGTTACCAACTCTTGAAGCGATGTGCTGGAAGAAAAAAGCAGAACCAAGAGCCAAAGCCACAGCCAAAACTAAATCCTAAATCGTAGTCCAAATTACAAGCCAAAAAGGTCAAAACCAGATGGAACCAATGAAGAAGAAAACAGGAAAGATGAGACACTATGCCGGTTCATGAACTTGGATGGAAGAGGAAAAGGAAGAGGAAAAGCCACACAATGTGAAAAGTTGCCAGATACCACCCCAGACGCAGGTTCCCAGGAGCACCCAGGGGGCCCATAACCTCAGGCCACCAAATACTGCAACTGTCCTCAACCTCAAATTTTGGTGACCCATCAGTCTGACAGTCCGGAGGTACCCACCATTTCCTGAGGAAAAGCCAAAGCTACTGTCCCTATAATCACAAATCGAACTACCAGAAACGAATCCACAAAATGAGTTGCAAATTTTGCCGCTCCCCTTGAATACAATAGCTCGTAGGCTGGGAATGTAATACACAACATTGTGCTTGACTGGTGGCCTTCCTAGCTGTCTTGGGACATTATTGGAATGTATCGTAGACAATACTACATTTTGTACAGATTGCGCACAATGCCTGAATTGTATCCTATGCTTTCTGAATAATTAAAGTGTTCAATGTAACGTGTATTACGATGTACCTCCACATGGAAAATCCCAATAAAGTTTGTTATAAAAAAAAAAAATGAGTTGCTAATTTTGGGTGGAAATCCAGTATAGGTAGAAAAGAAAAGTAAGGGCCACACTAAATTCCTCTTTTTATACACTGGTGTTACATGGCAGTGTTGATCAGCCAAAATCATTTGCATTTGCTTTGTGTAATTGAAGGAAGGTATTGGCTTGAATTGTGTGAATACTGGATAACAGGGCACTAACTGAAGTAACTGAGGGTGGTGTATAACATCAGGAAATAATTGTGGATGGAACCTAAAAGAACAGAAAAAGGGAGTACCTGTGGGAAAATTGCTAAGAGACAAAGTATGCCAACTCTACAGAAGGCTACCAAGTGGCCCAATTTTTCCTTATTGATTTAATATTTCAGATTGCCCACGAGTTTAGAGATAGTGACTCGTTGACTTAAAGTTCATGGTAAAGTCTTATAGAAATGTGAATTAAAATATGTCCACTATAAGTCACAATATTTGTAAGGGTGAATTGGGCCAAGTCCACTGTCTACCCCTTGACACAAGTTGTGCCCCAGGGTCCGATACGAATAGGAGACGTTGAAGTCTCGTGGAGTCCCCAGGCGGTTCGCAATCTCGGCATTAAGCTATATCATACGCCGCAAGATATCTACGAGGGGAATTACCGTGCACTGATGGGTAACATCCGATCCCAGGTCCATTTCTGGAAGGGCCTCCACTTGGCTGTTCCGGGAAAGATAGCCGTTGCAAAGATGATCCTGGTCCCGCGCCTGCTGTACCTCTTCTCCAATCTTCCGGGGGTTCCTCCGCGATCCCTGTTCCGGGAGTTGGATACCCTGCTTGGGATCCTTATTTGGGGCAACGGCCGCCGGCGGATAGCCCTGGCGAAACTGCAACTGCCCCTTGACCAGGGCGGGTTGGCAGCTCCCTCATTCGAGGCGTATTTCCTTGCCGCCCAATTGCAGTGGGTGTCGCGTTGGACGGCAGGCCGGGCACAAGAGGAGTTGATCACGGAGACGGGGCGGATTCCGATCCCAGCTGTCCACCGCATGCTGCTGCCGGGTGCAGCACCGCCGTTATCCCGGCCCCTTCAGGTCATGACGGCGCGCGCCTGCCTGGCACACGTTCATCGACTTAGCCGGGGTACTCCCCTGTACTCTCCACTGCTGCCGTTGGTGGGGCTCCCTAGGGGCCGGGCGTACTACACAGAGCAAATGATGCGGGTGTGGACGGATCACGCGGTAACGGAGGTGGGGATGCTGTTCTCCGGTGAGAGTTTGCAGTCCTTCGAGGCACTGGTCGGGGACTTCGAGCTGCCCGGGGGACAATTCCTCCGGCACAGGCAGCTTCTCACGGACTGCCGCAGGCAGTGGGGAGGGATCGAGACGGAGCCCCCCACACACCCGGTCATCCATGCGATACTGCAGATGGGGTCGGGTCGTCATCTCGTCACGTGGATCTACAAAGCGGTGAGAACCCTGCGGAGTCCTACGTTAGCGACCCTCCGGGAACACTGGGAAGATGACTTCCAACGGCCTCTACACGACAGGGAGTGGGCCAGGGCCCTGGAATACACAAAAAAAGTGTCCCGCAATTATCGGTTTAAGAACATACAGTTGCATATCCTGCACAAGGCGTATCTAACCCCCAAAAAGTTGCAGAAATATTTCCCCGACGGGGTGTTTGCTTGCCCTAGATGCCTGGAGCCCGCTGCCTCGTTTAAGCACATGTTTTGGGACTGTCCGACGCTCTACAGTTACTGGCACACAATTCACACTGCCCTAAAAGCGGTTACAGGGTTCCGGGACCTGGACACATGGGAGGCGTGTGCGCTGGGTGTTCATGAACGACACAAGTCGCAGAAAGTGGAAAGGAGGTTTGCTTTCTTAATGTTGCTCCTCGCTAAACGATGCATCGCTATGCATTGGAAGACGCCGGGGGGGCCCCCTGTAGCGGCATGGGTGGGAGCGGTCAAGAAGTGGGGCAAGGCGGAGGAAACTACACTCAGAACGGAGGAGGCCCGAGGGATGCGCAAACACCCGATCTCCATGCCCTGGGCCATGTTATTGCACGCCTTCACGCAGGAAACAGCGGCTGCGGCGAGTACACAACTGATTGATCCCCGGGGGCGCCAGTGACTCCGGAGCCCACCCTGGGAACGGCGCAGGCAGTCCAAGCACCCGTTGCCTCGCAGAGGCAGACATCACAGGCCCCACCGCCAGATCCCTCATCGGCTACGACCGATGCTCCAGCCCCCCCTGCCCCCTCCCCCTCTCCGCATCCGCGACCACCCCGACCCCCCCCCCTTTTCTTTTTCCCTCATGTTGGTCCAGCTCTCGAGCGCATAGCCACAAGTATTCCTGATAGACGACATAGTGCGCCCCCATTCCCTGGTTCTCTGCCCCCAGTTCGTTCATAGTTACTCATTGGCTGCACTCCTATAGCCTCCGCGACACCCCTCAAAGGGGTTCAATCACATTGCACTGCACCCCTGCGGCGAGGCGATCAGGGTGCGCTCCGGTAGGGCATACCCAGCGGCTGATCCCGGACACGCACCTGCAGCCCTACTTAGGATAGGGTCGGATGGCCTGAGCGTCACAAACAATCCCCTATCCCCTTCACACCAACTCACTGTAGTGTACAAATCCATCAGATCATATCGGCTCTGGGAAACCAACTGTGCTAATGATTGTGAACTTCATAAAGCCTGACCATGGCCTGTTTTTTTTTATTTGCTCTTTATTGGGTTTTACCTAGTGCAACAATCTTGACAATAAAAGTACATCAACATGCATGCAGTGACGGGTCATGCCCCTTGTAGGAGGGAATTAATTGTGCAAACAATACAAGACTGTGATATGGATGAATGAATACAAATATTTATTCAATTATTAATTAATAATCATAAAAGTATATTAAAAGCACAGGCAATATAGCAAGCCTGATACAAACCCATGCAATTATGCAGTAGTACAAACAAAGCAAGGGAGATGAGTGGGATGGGAGTGCTGCTAACACATCAGAGGGAGCCTTACTGAAGCACCCTTTGGACACCCGTCCGTCGCAACCGGCAGGTAAATAAGAGCAAAGAGGCTGTGTGTGCTCCCAGTTTTGCAAGGTGTTTGTATGGCCTGCCATGGCATACCCCTCACATTCTTAAATCCAAACAGAAATCAAAACCAACCTGAATCCCACCAACAGTCTACGTAGGGGGTTTGCGTCTGATCTAGGGGCCAATACTAGTAGGTTAGTGTTCCATTCTGTGATGGTTGTGGGTTTACTAGTTCTATATCTCGAGAATCTAAGTATGTCATCTTCAGTGATTGCCCCTTAAGGGTCGCATGTGTTAGGAAATGATCAACTGGCAGAGCATAAGATCCGTACAGTTCCACAAACGTGTGTAGATATCCCGAGTCGTAGAGTTCAAGACACATGTGATTGATGCCTTAGTCCTTTGCATCGATTAGCTAAACTCTCCGTCTTGGTGATCACGGGTAGGCAGCATGTTGGTAAATCTGGGGAATAGGCAATGCTTAGTAATTTACTATTATATTTATTTGGTTGTTTAAATAACATGAATAGCTTGCCTAGCAACCTAGTTGTTGTTCACACTACCATTATGATAAATATGACACTTCAGTTTCATTAAACAATGCATTGGATGGATATGCACAATCATCTCTTTATCATGAAACGGTGATAATAGTTTAACCCATTAGTTAACCAACTCCACCAGCAGTGCACTGAAAGGGGTCTAGCATTTACCCCAACATTCTTGCCCATTGCATATTACAGAGTGGACCCGTGAACAATACATTACACAAAGTGTAGATTTCTCCTAGGTGGACGATATTTCCTGTGTTTATAATTCCCATCTCGGTTACCCATTAAGCTCTGAGATTTATCTGCTTTGCCTTACTGACAAAGTCTGTATTAGAGTCAAACACCTATAGTTGCCCCTCAAATACGCCTTGTTACGCTCATCTCACACCAACAGTCAACATCTGAGATAGCTCTAAGAGATCCCAGGCCTTCGCTGCTTTCATAAATTCAGCCTGTGCCCTTATTAGACATGCCTGGACATATCATTTCCTGCCTACGCAAGTAATTGCAAGTCAGTGAATAAAATGAAATAAAATGATCGCATTGTCATCTCACCATGCAGGGTACTTACCCAATGGTTGGGCTGATATTGTGGTCAAAATGATCTTGAACGAAACGACAAACTATGCTCGACTTCCCGACACCAGTATCCTGAAAAATTGAACAGAGATCCAAGATGAAACTTTTTAGATGAGTTTATGCACAAAACTTTTAGGATATTTTTACAACATTGGTAAATTTGCTGCACGTCCAGAGCAGTTTTTACATATGCATTCCTATGACATCTACTTGAAAATAGGGTGTGTGCTAGGCTCTTATTAGAGTACTTTGTAAAGGACTGTTGTCATAAAATAAATCACAGTCATTAAAACAGCATAATTGAAGTAGTGGTGATGACACTAATGTAGCGCAAATTTTGCTCTTTCATTCATAGGGATGCATCAGAATCACGAGTAGTCTGCACCCGCATATATTCCTTTGTCGTATTAACCTGGTACAGTAGAACATGAACTGTATGAACGTGAATTGTGGTGTAGCAGGGACATTGTCATATAAACGTGAAGAGATTAACGTTGAAATTTATATGTGTTTAGCTGAAAACAATAACATGCATAAATTGTGTATGCTGCTGACAATTATTCACAGATTTGATGTACTTATGTAACGTGATGAGACAGAAGTGCTCAGCAGAAAGTGTTAATTTATACGTACTTCCATAAGGCCTGTGTGCTATTTCTTATGTTGGCCGATTTCTGTAGGCCTGAAATGCATTTTCCTTGGAAGCTCTTGCATTAGATTTAATAGTTGAATTTCATGTGGATGTTGGATTTGTTCTTTCTCACATTTCTGTTGCAGGTGAAAGAATCATCCTTGTTAGTAAGAATAATGTTTTTGTTTTAGGAGTAAGGCTTAGGGAGAAGAGGATACATTGACCGCTGATACTGATAATGGAGAACTGTTGTACCTTCTCATCGGAGCAAGCATGGGAATCAAGGTCATCTCGCCAAAGCTTGGGAGCATTGCTGCTTAATGGAAAGTTACCTACAAGGAGGTGGCCTGACTGGATGGTGTGATTTTGCAAGGGATCATGGAGTACTACCTGTGGTATTGATGTATCATAACAAGGGAAAGTGTCTGGGGACTTCTGCCTTGCCTTGAGAGAGAGAGCATCTTAGAATGAGCTCTGTAGATTTATGCTACTTGACCCAACTGATGTGAAGGGACTTCTTAGGAAGACTTCACAGGCTGACACCTTAACTGATCTGGCCTTGGGAAATGCTGTGTAGAAATGTCACACTAGTAGTAGTGTTGGGACAGATTAATGCTTTGTACACACAAACTTCCAATGAAGGGGGATCTTGATGTCTCCTCAGTCATCTTTTATATCCTGAGCCTCAAATTAATTATCTTGTGCATGTTGCACTGTCTTAATTTCATCCGTAGACTTGGCTTAGTATTGGTTCCAATGTATTTCTACACCCTCACTTTGAGGTGCCTGTATGTCCAATTAATTTTGGCTTTGTAATAAACTCCTAAACTCAATTGGGATTCCGTATTTCTCAAGAGTCATAGTAAATTGGAACTGAAACAATTAATTCACTATTTATTCTCCCCCACGCTTTCATGCTGATAAAAAATCCATCGACCTGAGGTTCCAGAGCAGATCTAGAACATGGAACCCAGCTCCTTCAACACCAAGTGCAAGCTACCTCTGTGTTAACATCATACTACTGTGACATTTATAGCGAAAAATGATGCAAAAATCATTTTTGGGGTTATTGGCAAGTCCACATGCTGATTTGGCACTACAAAGTCACTGCAAATGTTGGTGCTATACTGCCATGCACTAATGCAAATGTGTGTAATCTGATCATGAGTGAAAGGGGTAGCCATGATGTGCACTTGTCAAAGAGTCAGTTTGCCATCTCTGCATAAGTCACAGTAATAAAGGATATGCCATACGCTGGGCTAGCCGGGACCCTGCAGAGCTCAATAATGAAATAGTTTCCAAGGCAATAGATCCAATTACAACATGTCTAAGTGATAACCCGTCGCATGATGATGTTTTAAAAGCTTTTGACTGTATCACCGAGATTGTGAAAAGCACTTTGTCCAGGGAATGCAGAGGTACAGGTAATCCTAGGAAGGGATGGTTCGACCAGGATTGCACCAGATGTTATTCAAATCTGAAGAAAGCTCTGCATAGACCCGAAAGAGACAGCAGTGAGATTAGGGCCTGCAGGAAATTGTATAATGCCGCTAGAAAATCCAGGGTGATCAAATTGAAAGACAATGCTTGGAGAAATCTTTGCGAGGCTGCCGAGAGTAAAGACAGCTCCAAATTTTGGTCGGTTGTGAACGCCCCATTCTTGGTTAATAACCTGGAAGAACCAACTATGGAGGTGGCAATCGACGAGAGAACCTGGCTAGATTTTTTCTCCAATGTGTATTCAATAGAGGGTGACGGGGTGCCCACTGACGAGGAACAAGATACTGCTAGAGGGAAACAGAAATTCAGGCCTGTCAACCTTCATATTTCACTTCAGGACGTCAACGTGGCAGTGAAGGCCAGTTGTGGAGGCAAGGCCGCGGGCCCAGATGGGATACCTATAGACCTCTATAAATAAAACCTTGAGGTGTGGGGTCCCATCCTGACAAGGGTCCTACAAGCCTGTTGCGAAAAAGGCTTTATTGAGACTTGGTCAGAATCGATCATAGTTCCCATTTTTAAAAAGGGTGAGCGAGGGAACCCCGCCTGCTACCGTCCAATATCCCTGCTGGACTCCCTTATGAAGATCGCCGGTAGAATTGTCCTAGATCATTTACAAGCATGGGTAGAAGAAAACGACATTTTAAGCAATGTGCAATATGGTTTTAGAGCTGGGTTAGGTACTAATGAGCAGATCATGAATCTTAGTATATTAATTGGTAAATATACACAGGCAAAGACAGGGAAACTCTACCTGGCTTTTGTCGACCTCACAGCCGCTTTCGACTGTGTAATACATGATAAGCTGTGGGAAGTCCTTAATGCGTTAAAAGTCGACCCTGTGATAATACTTTTCTTGAGACAGCTGTATTCTGGCGCAAGGGCAAAAGTCCGTTATGGACTGCAGGGCGAGTGTTCTGCATTTTTTAAGGTGGAGAGGGGCGTCAGGCAAGGTTGCGTTTTGGCACCTCTCCTGTTCTCACTCTATACGAACGCCCTGGAACAGGAGTTGGTGTCACACACCAGGGATCCCCCGAGGGTATACGCACACCCAATAGCCTCCCTCCTTTACGCCGATGATGCGGTGCTCATGGCTCGTACACAGGTTGGCCTCCAAAGGGCTCTTTCTTTTTATACGAGTTTTATGGATAGGCTGGGCCTGAGGTTAAATGCTAAGAAAAGTTTTGTCATGGCCTGCGGGGGGACCACTAATAAAGCCAGAAGCTATCAGGCGGGTGGAGATAGGGTGGAAAGTATTGACTGGTTCAGCTATCTGGGCGTCCTTTTTAACAGAACCGGCACATGGACCGCAGCAGTCAAGGCCAGAAGCCTACTTTTTATGAAGTCCATTGCCGCTTTAAAAAACTTCTCGAAAAAACTGGGGGAAAGGCCGCCCGTAATATTACTAAAAATTTATCAAGCGAAATGCGTCAGCACAGCAATTTACGGGGCGGCCATTTGGGGCTTCCATGATTGTGCTTCGTTACAATACATTGAAAACGGGGTTTTAAGGTATATCCAGCTAGCACTTCAGTTTTTAACTGCCACAGCGAGCTCGGAGTCGTCTATATCTCTGACTTAATTAAAATCCAACCAATCTTGTTATGGCACAGAATTTGGACTTCAGTTAGCACTGGCTTAAATAGGGACATTATTATGGACGCCATGAGTTTGGATAATGTGGACAAAATACCCTGGCTCAAATATGTCAAAAAGTTCATGCATGATATTGGCCGCCCAGACTTTTATTTTTTACCTGAAAATATGAATTCTTTTAATCGAAAGGACCTCAAAAAAACTTGCATGACTCACTTAGAAGAAGTCAGGCTAGCCCAAGAATTGAACAAAATCACGGTGATTAATCACCAAATTATTACTGTAACATGCGAGATCCAACCATACCTAGCATGGGTTGCAGGAGGGTATGACAGATATTTGCTATCCAGATTTAGATTTGGGTCTTTTTATCGCCTAACCACCCACCCTAAAATTAATGATTGGTCGAGGGAACTTTGCTGCTGCCCATGTGACAATATTTCACCGCAATCTACTATACATGTCATTTTATTTTGTAAATTTTATATTAATGAAAGGCGTAGATGGTTGATTCCCTTTTTAAAACAAGGTGGATGGAGGCAATGCCGCCCTGCACTCATGTATTTACAGAAGCTGGAAAATTGTTATTGCATTGGATCAGTGTTGGGTTTTTTAAAGGGCGTGTTACGAGCTAGAAAATGTCTAAATAATTAAATTTTTAAATTCGACACAGGTTGGAATCAGTCAGGGCGACATTATTCGTACATGAAACTTTCCCTCTTTTGGATCAGATGTATCTTATGAATATATTTTCATCATTTCTCACACGTTCTGTATTTACAGTATAACGATGTATCTTATATGTAACCAATGCTTCTATTTTTAGCTGTTGTTTTTATTAATATGTTTGCTTTTATGATTTTAATTCTCAAAATCGAATAAAGCTTGGTTTGATTTGATTTGATTTGATAATGATGGTGTGTGGATAGCTGCCACTACTTTTTTAGGGCTTGGAATTTCAATTTTAGACACCAACAGGTTGTCAGCACTTTACTATGCCGATGACCAGCTATTCTCTGGTCATATTGGAGTCATCATGCGGGAAGCATTTACTGCCCTTTAAATAATGCCGACCAGAATAGTTTAAAAATCCACTTTGGTAAAAGGAATATGCTGGCTTTTGTTGCCTCAAAATACACTTGGTACTGGACTTCACGCAATTTACAAAGGCTGCAGAATATAGGTATCTGAGGATTACCATTGTAAACGATCTTTCGTAGAAACCGATTTTCACAAATAAATCTGGCACTTCACTTGTAAGTATCTTTACCATTAATGCAGTAGCTAATATGCCTGACAGCCAATGTCCAATTTAGAGACAGTTTGTAGGAGTGAGAGGATACACTGCTTGAAGTACTTAGAGTTGCTCTGAAATCTAGCTCGGTACCAGCATCACAGCCATTACTGGTCTGGTATTTTATCTGTTCTAGACCACAAATCTATAATGAATGTGGATTAACAGTGAGATTTTGAAGCCTGACCTGAACTCTTTGCCTATTTTGAAGTACTGTGTTTGAAGTGGCTCAATCACTTTGATGAAAAATGTTTACTGATGAAAATGCTACACCCAGGTTTTGCAAGCTGAATGTACAAAAATGTTTGGCTGCAAGTTCATAAAGAACGTATCTACTGTTTTAACAATTAAAGATTGAGACATTGTAATTATCACTTGCATGTCATATTTTAACCAGATTTGGAACAGGCTTCAAAGTGATTTGTAACTATTTAAATTACTCTTTGGAAGGAGGAAGCTTTTGATGGTCAGACTTGGCCACATGTCCTCCACCGGGAAGCTCTTTGGTGCATGGTATGAAATTCAATCTCACAAACAAATCTTTCAGCTTAGAAAGCACAAACTTGCCTAATCGCTACATCGTGTTCCTTCGTATCATCTTTGGGATTTGTATATGCCAACAGTGACAAAAACACACGCACACTCTCTCGTCTCTGTTTTGAAGGCCTTCAAAATTATTGAATAGTTTGAAAAATGTGTTTTAAGTGCCTCTAACTATCCACCCTCCTCTCTCTTTCCACTCCCTCTTAATCCCCCCTCATGTTGGGCTTCTCATATGTTTTAACAAGATATCCCAGCATCACTGTTGGGACATTTGAAGCCCCCCCCCCCCAATCGTATTGACCAAGCTACGCCTCTGCACTTTTTACTGTTCCTTACCACCAGGTAAATCCTGGTGGTAAGTAACATTAAAATCATAGTAATTCATGAGTGCCTCTCTGTGACTTTGTGTGCATCTAGATTGTGCCTGGGTGCATGTACTGTACAAAAGCCACAGTTGCTGGCATTGTCAATGCTTCTTTTATTAGAGTCAGTGTATACAAATTAGCCAATAGTTAAGCCAGGCGCTAAAAAAAGAGTATTCTACTAAAATAAATGCTAAAGGTTTTAGGGTAAAACACACTTCCATTTTTTTAGCTGACATATTCTCAGGCAATAGATCCTACCAGCAGTAACAACTGAATATAAATGGATAAAGTTTACAATGTGATTAAACTACAATAGTCTACTCCGATTGTATAACTTTACATTTCCAAACTGAATTTACTGTATTTTGGAACGTAGCTAATCGATCCCACCTTATCCTTACTTTAGATTCTGACACTGTAATGAGAGATGCGAATTTGTGATTGTTTTTTATGAACTTCCATTTCTTGCAATAGGATGAGGGTGACATCGAAAAGAAGTATTTCAGAGCAAGCTAATAAAACTCTAGGAAACCCAACAGCAACCAAACTCTGTTGAACAGCTGTGCGTCTGCCTAAGTGCCTGGCTTAGTTCTCGTTGCACTGGGCGGTATCTGAGAGTGCTTTGTTTCAGATCTTCAGGTATGTTTTATAGAAACGTTCTTTAATTTTATTTTGGCAGTTTATGGCATTTTTCGGCAAAAATGAATTACTGTAAAGTTACCTTACCTCTTTAAAAAATAAAACAAAAGGAAGATGCCTTGAAAACTCTTTTATAAATTGTAGTTTATTGATGACTTTGCTGTTAGGAATATATTTTGAAACTGAATTGTGAAAAGGTTATAATTGACATGGAAGGTCAGTCTCCTTTTATTAAAGGAGAAAGAATTGGCAAGATGTGGAACACCATGTCTATAATATTTTGGCCAAAGTCAATCTATTGTCTGTGGACATGCCTGGCATAAATCAACACTCATTGGACAGTAGTACCAGCTCCCCTGTTGTGCTCTGGAGCGCACATGCTGTTTACAGTGGGCCCCTGTTTGGTCTGATGGCCTCGTACCCAAGCACTTGGATGATAGCAGGTATCTGTAAGCAGCATCACCCTGCCTTACACCTCTCTGCAGCACTCAGAGCTGATACTCAGCAACAAGAATCTCACAAAGGCCAATTCGCAACAGTAATGAAAATATGCAACATTTACACTTGGGAAATTTTGTTCAAAATTAAGCTGACCAAAAGCATATTGAAATGTCACTGTAAAGAGTATATATATATATATATATATATATATATATATATATATATATTATCTACTGGCAGTCGCCAGTAGATGGTTATAGTTAGGACATTTCACTCGTAAAAAACCATTGAAATTCCCCCGTTATAGTTAGTTCAGATAACTATAACTCGCGCGACCGCCACTCTATCACAAGGATGATATCAGTGATGTCATGAGTGATGCCACTGACCATGTCATGAGTGATGTAATATGTGACGTCATCAGCAGTGGATTGCGGGCGCGCGAGTTATAGTTATCTGAACTAACTATGACGGGGGAATTTCAATGGTTTTTTACGAGTGAAATGTCCAGCTAACTATAACATGTGTGAAACCTATGGTTTTTTAAGTGAATTTTATATATATATATATTGTCCTTACGTCGTGCTTTGTGCATAGCTGCCAAGGGGCCTGTGTAATACCTTCAGTCAGTTGCCTTTTAGCCGAAACCTCTGCAGTCTGGGCCTGTGGTTTGACTTTTACTGAAAGAGGTCTAAGCTTAAAATCCAAGCCGGCAGAAACGATGCTGGCGAAAAGAAACCGGAATGATTGCAAGTGTCACGTGACATGGGGTGCATCGATGTGTTCCCTCAGTGCACATCTCCATGCTCCCTCCATTCTGCAGTGCCATGTTCACCCACTGCACCACCCTGTGCTTCCATAATGCAAGGAGACGAGAACTGAGCAACACTGAACACCAGCGCTCGTTGTCCCCAGCAGTACCCAAATACACACGATTCTGTGTTCCCTAGAGGTGCATCGCTAGCGAGCCCTGATGCATATCACAGTGTGCTCTCCTAAGACACACAACCCAGTGCCCTCTTGCTGAACCCCACGCACTCTGTGCCCTTTTAATGCACTTCACTGTTTGCGCCCTGAGGCACAGGGTTATTTATGACTGTTGGTCTGTGTGCACTGACTGACGCCTCTATGTTTGCAGGTCTCTATCTCCCTTGCATGTTGTGTAGGTGGTTGTGGTACAGCTGTGTTGATCTGTGTGCACATGTGTATGCTGTGTGGGTTCTCGAGCTTGTGTTCCTTGGTGTTCCCGCATTATACAGAAGCCAGACCTTGTTGAAAGCTGTTCATTCATTCATCTGAAAATCAAATGTACTTTACCTTGGCAGTGGCAAAAGTGTGTTGTATAAATACAAAAGTAACATGAAATTACATGTTATAATTTACAAGTCAAAAACCGTTAGCTGTGAGATTTAAGCAGACCCGTGAACTGTTTCGTCTTTGAAGCTGTACCCACGGCAACAATTTATTTAATGTCACGTGATTTCCCACGTGCAGGCGCGCAACACCCATTGGGCTCACCGGGCTTAAGCCCCACCCCCCCCACTCCCCCCCCCCCGTCATGTGTGTCAGCCCGGCTGAGACAGCCTCGCAAGCTGGCGTCCGTCTAATTGCAGCCGGACCCGAGTAATTCACAGGTCTTTAAAAGACCATTTACTCGTTAATGAGGCTTTTGTTGCGTTTTCGCCCCTTCTGACAGCCACTCTGCCTATGGCTGGAAGACTTAGCCCCCCCCCCCCCCCGAAATCTTTTTCAGCCCCCTCCCCCCGAAATTTGGCTCTAGTTGCCCGCTGTGGTATCTTGGGAGATGGGGCAGGCCTAGGGACAGGGGGTGGCTACGTGACAAGAAGGACACAGCAGTCAGGGTCACTGGTGTGGGCCGAAGACCACAAGCGGTCTTGCGCCCGTTTATTTATGCCTTCGGGCGTGCCCGCCCTCCGGGTGCGTGGGTGCGTGCTCAGCGTGACTGAACGGGCCGGGTGGCTCCGTTACCACATCCCTCCAATCTTTCAGATACAGAGATCATTTATTACAGAACAGTTCGGCTCTTGCGCACACCACGCAAAGTCTCTCAGTCTCTGACTAGGGGCCGGGTTTGGCCGAAGGCCGTACGGCTGGCTCCGGGGGACGTCTCCTCGTCCGGTCCCGCAGGCTCCTTTATCACTGGGTACCCCCACATCTTCGGAGGACCCGTTCTCTCGTTCTCCCACGCCGGACAGTGGGGGCGCGCTCCGCGATGTGCTCGCCTGCCCTCCTGGTGAGCTGCCCCCTTCTCTGGCCTCGAGCTCCTCCTCCTGCGGGTCGGTCTCGGGGGGAGCCGAGGTGACCTGTTTGAACCAGGACGCATTTCGAGTCACTGTCCGTGTTCCTCTCCGGACTGACACCATGGTGCCCTGCACTCTGGTCACCTCCCACACTTCCGGTTCAAACGGGGTGCGATACTTCCAATTTGGGTAACGGTCTCTCATGATGACCGCGTCCCCCACCTGGAGACTCCTCGCCTGGGCCCTCCTCGCCCGACTGGCCTTCTCGTTGGACGTCCGCCTTCTCTCTTGAGCCGCCCCTTGGTCCAGCGGCCTAGGCTGCCACACTTGGCTCGCCGGGATGTTGTCCCTGGGGGCCTTCTTGAACAGAAGATGCGCTGGCGCACACTGAGTGGTACAGTGAGGTGTCCGGCGGTACGCGCTGAGAAACTGTGAGAGGCATTGATCCGCGTCTTCCCCTTGTTTGACTCCGATCCTCAGCGCCCGGTTCATCGTGCGCATAAACCGCTCTACCTCTCCATTCGCCTGGGGCCATTGCGGGGTGATCTTCCTGTGCCTGACCCCTCGGGCTGCTAAGTAGTCTTGGAATTCTCTTCCTTGAAAGGGTGGCCCATTGTCCGACCGGACTTCCTCAGGTAGGCCCATCATGGCAAATATGCGGTCCAACGCCGCTCTCACCTGGCTGAACGCTGTGGAGGAAACCACTTCCACCACCGGGAACTTGGAGTGCGAATCCACCACCACCAAGGTGTGTCGCCCGTCCGGGAAGGATCCAAAATCCACACACAGCTTGGACCAGGGTTCTAGACATGGGTCCTCCGTGATTACCGGATGAGGCGCCGGCTCGCCCCCGGTGATGTTGCACGAGTGACAGTTGCGGACGACTTCCTCAACCATGGCATCCATCCGAGGGAACCACACCTTGCTCCGCAGCCTGGCCTTGGTCTTGGAGACGCCTTGATGCCCTTGGTGCGCCAACCGAACCACCTCCCCTTGGAGACTCCTCGGAATGACGAGTGTTGCGCCTCTCATGACCACGCCATGCGGCCCCTCGCTGAGCTCACTCTGCGCATTCCACACTTGCTGCCGAAAGACTCTCTCGTCTTCAGTGAGGGCTTGCACCCCATCCAGGAAGTTCCGCCAATTGCGGTTCGCCAACGTGCGCTTCACCTTTACGAGGCACTCATCCAGCTCCGTGGCCCTGCCGATGTCTTCCAGCGTGAGTGCCACCGGGCACGCTGCCTGCGACACCATCCTGACGAACTCTTCCGTGCCGCGCTCATCCGACTGATCAGGGTGTGATTGGGCCGGCCCCGGGTGCCGGGACAGGAAATCCGCCGGGTTGTTGGCACCGGGTCGGAAGACGACCTCAAATCGGTAGGCTTGCAATTGGACTGCCCATCTCTCGATCCGCGGGGGGCCCAGACGTGCCGTGCCAGCGAAGAGCGGAACAAGGGGTTTGTGGTCGGTGACCACCCGGAAGTCGTGACCATACAAGTAGAGATGAAAGTGCTGACAAGCCCACTTGATGGCCAGCGCCTCCCGCTCAATCTGCGCGTACCGCATCTCGGTGGCCATCAGGGCTCTGCTGGCGTATGCGGTCGGGACCCATTCCTTCGCCTCCGTTTCCTGCATCAGGACTGCGCCCAGCCCAACGGGGCTCGCGTCCACCACCACCTCTGTTCGCCTTTGGGTTCGGAAGTACGCCATGACCTTGTCGTCGATTAGCGCGTCCTTGACCGCCTGGAACGCGAGATCTTCCTTCGCTGCCCAGGTCCAGGGCTGGCCACTCTTCGTGAGAAGCCGGAGCGGCTCCGACAGGGACGCCAAGTTGGGAATGAAGCGTCCACAGTAGGTTGCCATCCCTAGAAAACTCCTGACCTCGGTGGCGGAGGTGGGCCTCGGGGCTGCTCGGATTGCTTCCGCCTTCTTCGGATCCACTCTCAGGCCTTCCCTCGAGAAGACATAGCCGAAGAACTCGACCGACTCCTGGTAGAAGGAGCACTTGGCCTCGTGCAAGGTGAGGCCACTGTCCGCCAGCCGCTGCAGCGTGTCCCGAAGATGCCGATGGTGCTCTTCCAGAGTCTTCGAGAACACCAAGATATCGTCGCTCAAATTGATGACTCCCTGGAGTCCCGAGAGAGTCTCCCGTATGGCATTTTGGAACACTTCAGCCGCTGACGAAATCCCAAAACTCAGCCGCTTGTATCTCCGCAGGCCAACGTGGGTGGAGAAAGTGGTGATGTTGCGGCTGTCCGGGTGGAGTTCTAGCTGATGGTATCCCGCGTTGAGGTCCAGTTTTGTGAACCACTGTGCGCCGTTGAGGTCGGCCACGATATCGTCCATGGTGGGCGTGAGGTGTCTTTCGCGCTTTACTGCCTTGTTCGGGAGGCGCATATCGACGCACAAGCGGATGGCGCCTGGCTGCTTGGGTTTGGGCGCCACAACTAGGGGGGACACCCACGGGGTGGGGCCCGATACCTTTTCGATCACCCCCAGGTCTTCCAACTTCTTCAACTCCTCCTCCACTCGTGGTCTCAGGAGGAATGGTATTCTCCTGTGGCGCAGCGCCATGGGCCGGACCGTCGGGTCCACGTGCAGTTTGAACTGTTTCCCGCGTAGGCACCCTAGACCTCGGAATAGCATGGGAAAGTCCTTCAACATCTCCCTGGCATGCAAGTCATGCACCTGATTCGCGAAAAACACCAGCGCCAGATCTTCGGCGGTGTGACAGCTCAGCAAGGTGCCCCTCTTGCCTTCCGCCACGTGGAACGTCGTGGCCAGCTTCCTGCCGTCACTGACGACTTCAACGTCAATCACCCCTCGCAGGGACAGCGGCTTGTCACTGTCATATGTGAAGATTTGGGCTTTGGAGGGTCTCAGGGGCGGTCGTGGCGACAGCCTCTCATACTGGCAGCTGTCCATTACGTTCACTGACGCCCCCGTGTCGATGAGAGCGCTCACCGGGGACCCGGCCACCATGATGTCACACATGGGCGGCGGCCTTCGCCTCGTGCCTTCCCGGCCAACGAACGAGACGAAGAATACTTCATCATCCTCTACCTCTTCCTCGAATTCCGCCTTGGTGTTGTCTCTCAGGGTGGCGGATTCTTCCTCTGTCAGTTGGTGCACACTCGCCGCTGCACCTCGCGGGCCCCCAGTACCGCCGCGCATCCTTCCGCCTCTGCAGACCTTCGCGAAATGGTTCGCTCGTCCGCACTTTAGACACGTTTGTCCTCTTGCGACGCACCGCTCGCCAGGCGGGTGACCTAGGCCGCAGTTGCCACAGGCGTCTCTCTGTGGAGCCCTCGCGGCTCCGCGCAGCTGGTTCGGTCGCCTCTGCAGCACATCCACCCTCTCCTCCTTGACTGCCGGCGGTTTCGGGGCCACAGCCGGCCGGTTGAGGGCTGCTTCCATCACGTCCGCCCGAGCGTTGGATAGCTCGTGAGACCGGCCCAGGATTAAGATATCATCCAGGGTGATGCCTGGCTGCCGTAGGATTAGGCGCCGCAACGGGACCGACCTGCAACCCTGGATGAGCTGCGCCCGAATCTCTGCTCTCTGGTCCGGTAGTTCGCATGACAGCGAGAGTTTTCGAAGGCGGGCGTAGAAAACGTCGATGCTCTCTGTTTCCTCTTGTCGCGCCTGGCGGAGCTTGAACCACTCGAAGTCGGGGTTGGTTTGGGGGTCAAAATGGCGATTTAGGGCCCTTATGGCGCCCGCATAGTCGTTGTCGTTCCCTCTATCTGGTAGGGTCTCGAAGAGGTCGTACAGCTCCTCGCCACCGTAGCACATGAGGAGAGACCTCTTGACTGTATTGTCCGTCTCCCGCACCCCGACAAAGTAGTGCTCCAGCCGTCCGATCCATGATCGCCATCGCACCGCCGCCGTGGAGGGGTCCGACAGCTCGCTGAATGGTGGCAACGGGGCTACCGCACTGTGTCCAGGTGCGGCGGCCGCTGGCTGCGCGGCCCGCTGCTGTGGTGGCTGCGCGGTGCCACCTCCGCTGGTGACAGGGGTGGTCATGCTTGCTGCCCCTCTCCGTCACCACCCACCACACAGGCCGTGGCTGCAGGTCTGTTCTCCAGGCGAGACCACTGTCACTCTCCTCCCCCGCTTAGGGATGATGCAGGCTGCCTGGTTGTCGCTGCGCGCAGGCGAGACCAACGGCTGTGCACCGTGACGCAGATAGGCTGCCTGGCTGGTGCTGCGCGTGGGCGAGACCACCGGTTCTCTTTTTTTTTCTTCAAAGCTTTATGTAGACGATCTCCCCAGCAGGCACTTTCACGGACGCCCCTGCCACTCGTCTCTCTCTCGGGGCCTTGCACACCAGAGCTGTAATGTGCTCTCCTCTCCCCACACAGACGCGGGCCGGGCTCACGAGGGCCGACTCCCCCCTCCGACACGAGCTTACCGGCACAGCACAGGACGATGGAATCCCCTCCAGGCACCAGAATGGCGCGCGCGCGGCCCAGCCAGCCAGCGCGAGGGCGCGCCTGGGAAAATCCGCCGTGATCCGCCTCCGTGGACAGCCTGGAGCACCGCCAGCCGGATCAGCAGGTGCGCGGGGGGGGGGGGCGAGGCGCGGGTAGGCTCCGCTCTCGTCGCCAATGTGGTATCTTGGGAGATGGGGCAGGCCTAGGGACAGGGGGTGGCTACGTGACAAGAAGGACACAGCAGTCAGGGTCACTGGTGTGGGCCGAAGACCACGAGCGGTCTTGCGCCCGTTTATTTATGCCTTCGGGCGTGCCCGCCCTCCGGGTGCGTGGGTGCGTGCTCAGCGTGACTGAACGGGCCGGGTGGCTCCGTTACCACACCCGCCTGCCCACGTGTCCTGTCACTTCACGTGTGGGGCAACAGATAAAGCAAGCCTTTCGCCTTTTGACTGCTAATGCACATCCATTGACTTTGTATTTTTTTACTGATGCTGCTGCACATCTGTTCCACAGCTGTTCCAAGATGAGGACACCCATCGAGGTGCAGTCATTTAAATACTGATCAAGAGTGCACCAAAGCACGCATATTTCTGAAAGCAGTGGCCCAGCAGCAAATTGTAGATGCGGAGACCCACAAAAAAAGAGTAAAAACATTAGAAAAGATCAAGGTTTGGAGTCGAGAGCAATGGTGAAGCGGGCAGGGGATGATTCGAGGAGCACAGTGAAAGCAATGGAGGAGTAGGAGAAGGGGGTATAAAATGTAATAAAAGGGAGTGTGGGTGAGGATGTGAATGTGCAAGCAGAGGACAAGAAACAAAAAAACCACTCATATGGAGTGCTCAAAGAAAATAAAAGTAGTGACCTTATTATAAGAAGTGGAAGGATTCAAGTAATCTAATCAAAACGATTAGTAAGAAGATATGCGCCAGGTGAGGGACAAACACAAAAGGCAGATAGGAACAATATTGAATAAGAAGAAATCAAATTAGATTGACAAAAAGGCAACCAATGGTAAGCAATGAGCTAACCCAAAGCCCACTGCAAGCATTGGTATTGTCCACCCTATGTCTTTGACAATAGGCAGCAATAAACTGTCTGTAGGTGAGGCCTAAAACCCTCTAACAAGGCTAGAACCAGCTGTCACAGATGAGACTTCTGCCTCATTAATTGCACGCCCCACCTGCAGAGTACATGCTCACTCACTACTATGGTATGGGGCTGTATAACAAACTCTGTGACAGTTGTTTTTCATTCCCGGTCCAGCCCGGGTGTTAGTAGCAGAACTGGATTTATGACTACCCAGGAAAGGATGGCGTGCATCCTGCCCCATTCACTAGCTTCCCCGTCACTGTAAGCCTCTGTAACCATAGTAACAGAACATTGCAGGGGCCTTTTGGGATGATGCAGCCAGCAGGAGCATGGAGGGGTGAGCTCACCTACATTTTACAGGTAGCACACATGTCTGAAGCAGGTGCCACGTAGCCCTGTTGGGTTTTGAATGTGGGGAGCAAACATTATTTTATACATAGACAAAATACAGAAAAATAAAATTGTAAGTACTATTGGCAGATACCACATACGTACACTATCCATGCAACAGTCGCATTAGTATTCATATTCTTATCACAAAACTAAAGCATTCAGTTCTTTGTCCCTTATTCATTAGCCTTTGTAAAAAACATATTTTTGTTTTACAGCTGGATTAAGCCTACCAATAAACAACTTGGCAGGCGCACAAGTAGCCATCGGCCTCTGCCACCCATCCATCCTAGCAGTGTAAATAAAGGAGATCGTGGGGTCCTCTGTCCACAAATATTTGGACAAGGGAAGTGTCTTGTACTAATAAAGCAGGAACTTCATAATCCCAGAGCGCAGCAGGCACTTCACCCTGGACCTTATCAGCGAGCGGTCTTCCTCCCCTCTAGCCTCTGCCCCGATCGCTCAAAAACCACACTCCAAAGAAAACATTAACAATGTCACCCATTTAAAGAAAACATTAACCTGGTCACCCTCGAAAAAATTATTTTTAGAACTACAGCATCTCAGTGCCTTACGGACCCATGTCCCGCTCTCCCAAACGTATTAATGGTCGCATTCACTCACTCCCTGCACCAGAACGTTTGTGCAATATTTACACTCCACGCTGTTACTTGAAGCGTAAAAAAGGCCTTTTATTATGACAAGGTTGTAACAATTTAACATTAACCAAAACATCATTTTACTATAACATTTCCCCTTCCTCCTTTCCTTCATTCACTCTCTCCATCCTCAAACCATCACACCTGTTGCACTCATCCCGTTTCAATCTGCGACCTCCTCCATCTCTCCATTCTCGTCTTTACCTTTCTTCCAACTTCCTCTCTTGGATTTCGTGCCGTCGCTCTCTTGCATCCCGCACCCCCTCAACAGTCACCTGTTTTTCCCCCCAAGGGGTGGATGCGCCCGTATGTGACTCACCACCCCTCCAAAGTACTGCCAACCCAAAAGAGCCCACAACCTGTCCTAAACTGGCATGCTCACTCACCCAGATCACCTGCCCTAAAACTTGTAGGGTGGGAGGGTGGACTAACTTTCTCTAACTCTCCCCGGTGATGCCAAGGTGCAGGAAGAGACTGAGAACGCCCCTCCTGCACCCTTATACCCACCCCAATCCCTCCCCTTGCCCAACCCCTTGACCCCCTCCCCAGCATGTCCTTCCGCCTATTGCGCGAAGAACCCCAAGGGAAGACTGGTCTGCGACCCGACTTTCCCCGGGGGGCGACAATATGTTTAGGCACCCGGAACTCCTTTGTTTGGTGCGTTATGCACCAGGCTGAATGAAGCCATTTTATGAATGTGAATCACTGAGATCAGTAAAGAAGTGTTTCACCTTGCATGTGTCATTGCAGTTTAGCTCTGTGCCATCTCAAGTGAGGGTAAACCTCTCTGAACCAATAATAATAGCACAAATGTATAACGTTACTACGCAAGCAAATACCACGCAGTAGGTTACAAAGCGTGGCTTTACATCGCAAGTCGTTTCTACGACTTGCGCTAGATGGCGTGCTGGACTTAGGAATAGTATAAATTACTATTCCTACACCAGTTAGCGCAACAGCAGGGAATGTGTTGAACTTAGGATCCAACACATTCCCTGGTGTTGCACGCCACCTAGCGCAAGTCGTAGAAACGACTTGCGATGTAAAGCCACGCATGGTAACAACGCGGTCGTTGTAACGACCGCGTTGTTACCTTCCTGCGTGGTAACAGCAGCGTTTCCCTAATAGTACACCATAAGTTAGAGTACACCTCGCTCGCCACTGTGCCTTTATGCTTTAAAGTAGTGGACATATTAGCAGTGGCGGCTGATGCATTTTAAAAGTGGTGAGGTGGGAACTTTAGGGACAGCTGTAATGTGCAAGCGAGTGCAGAGACCGACCCCGAAATAAACGAGCATTTGCAATGCAATTGTTCTCAAGTTTGTGAAAGGTAGAGCTATTGACGTTGTAAATGACTGTTTGTTACTTGTGTTTTTTTGTTTAGCATGTATGTATGTTGTTTGTAGGGGAATTATATGGTTTGAATTGGAATTGTTAGTTGTGGAATTGTGTGGTGTGTAATGTATTTGTGAAGTGGAATTATGTGGCATGGGGAATAGATGGTGGTGAGAGCTGTATAGAATAGATAGAAAGGAAGATTGAGAGGGATAGGTAGTTTGTGCATGAAGTGGTGAATGAACTTCAGACAGAGGAGCAGAAACACTGTGTGAGAAAGAGAGAAAGAAGGGGAGAGAAGCTTTTAGACGCATAAGGAGGCTGTGTTTCAGTACGCAGAAGACACCGAAGAAGAGGAGGAGAGTGTGTTTGAGCTCCAGATTTTTAAAATGTTATGGTAAAGAAACTGCAGAAAGACCTGAAGTGAACCGATATGAGAAATGCTGGATTAGTGCGTGAGAGAGAGTGGTGTCAGAGAGAGTACGAGAGAGACCGAGAGAGACAGGGAGTGATGGGAGACCTATTGACTTTGTTAATGGGGTGAGGGTGGCTATCAGGGGTAGTGTACATATTGTAGGAGAGTAGGGTCTGCTTTCTATGTTCACCCCCACTTTTTGCTTTTGCTTTACTGGTTTTCGACTTAGATGTGGCTGTGGGCCTGCTAATCAGACCCACAGCCCTGCTGTTCTCTCTCTAAATTACTACTATGTACTTTAGGTGCATAACCCATTTGGATAGGATCACCTTATTGGGCCCTGTACAGTGTACCCTAGGTACCCAGGGCATAGGTGTACCCTAGGCCTACCAGGGGCTGCAGCATGTATTGTGCCACCCCTGGCCTGGCCTTCCATTTTGACACAACTGGCTGATCACTCAGCTGGGGCAAGGTCGTGTAATCACCCCTTGCTTAGGTGTAGTATTCCTATACCTAACTTACATATAGACACATGTGTACCTATCAGTCACTCCTATGGCAGGCCTTGACAATCCTGGAGGCAGAGTGCTTGGTAACATGTGAGATGGTGCTCTAGCATGAGCTGAGCCTGTCTGCAGCTTTCGGAACCAAGTCCTTATAGCTGTTCTATGATATAGCCTACCATATACTCTTAAAGTACCTTATAATCTTAGACGGTTATGGTAACTATGGTTTGGCTTTATCAAAACATGTCGTGTAAGGTGTCTAACACTCGGGAATAATACCCCCATGCCATTTCTGGACATGAGAATATTATTCCCCCCTTCTAGAGGGAAAGACATGTTAAAATCATACTTCAACTGTTAGCCTCTGACCAAAGCCTCAGCATCACAAAATGGATGCTGCTGCCACGACACAAGTCTGACCTCCTGCAGCTGGGAGTGATCCCAGCCAGGGAGGCCTGGACAATAGGTTTCCTGCTTGGGGAGGTGCTAGCACCTCCCCAGACAGCCTTTAGTGTATTGGGGCAGGGTGGGCTGAAAGGAATGAGACATGCCTGGGGCACACAAGGTGTTCCTTGCATAGTCCAGTTCAAACCGGCGCTGGGGCACTCCAGCCCCAGCTCTGGCGCGAAACTGGACAAAGGGAAGTGGGTGTAACCACCCCCTCCCAGGTCCCACCCATAAGGCGTGACCTAGCAGGTATCCCAGCCCCCCAGATTAGTATAAGAGTGGGAGTTGGGCCTCAAGACTTTAGATTATCCTGAACCTTCAAAACTGAACAGAAACTCTGGACCTTCGACATTCGACGAAAGAAGAAGACTGAAGAATCTCCCTTGTAGCCAAGGAGTGGCTACCCTGTGCAAACAGGCACCATCAAGTGACTACCCTTTGCTTTGTGAAACGTTCGACGAGGAACCGATTGCAGAGCCCGACCAGAGCCTTGATTTCCAGACTTCTCCGACCCTCATCCACATCTGCAGCAGAGCTGAGATCCGTGGAGGCGACGAGCGACGTGGGACCGGCTACCTGGGAAAAGTGGCTAGTAACTTACAGCGCAGCTTCTGAGGTACCCTCAAAGTTGTGCACCGGGGATTGAGAAGCCCCAACCCCAAGCACCATCTGCACCGAAGACCAGCCCCCCACACTCCACGAGTCCTGCGTGGGGCCCTTCAGCATTTTCCTGCTTGCCGCGTCTGTCCGGTTGCTTGCCCGCTGGCTAGTGGCCTTTGTGACGACGCTTCCTGAAATCTTCTGCGCTGGTTTGGCTCCTCCAGACTGGCTCCCGCTTCTCTGCAAAGAAGAAGCACCCCAGACCTTCCTGGTCTGCACCAGAAGCAAGTCCTTTGTTCTTCGTGGGTTCCGCTTGCCAAGGCTTGGTGAGTCCTAGTCCAACTTCGACGCCGCCGACAGCAAGAGCCTTCGTGGGACAGCTCGCCTCCTGGTCCTGGTCGTCCTCGACGCTTCCTGGTCCTCCTGGCTGCAGCGACAAGCTTCACCTTCTCCTGCAACTCTTCACGACATCGCCTGGTTCCTTCCTGGTTCCACGTGGTCACTGGCTAGTGACCTTGACTCTGTCCCCTCTGCTTGCAGGTTTCTTCTCTTCTTGATCCCAGGCTTGGGATCCACCGGACACTCTCTCCTGACTGCCTGTCAGCATCTTTCTTCAGGCATCCATAGGAGTCGACGACGAAAACGACGCATCTTCACCCCTATGCACCCGCAGCCTGTGGGCTAGGTAACTTGGGTACTCCGGTGCTCATCAGGATAGTGACTATCCTAGTGTCTAGTTTTCAAGTCTCAACTTCCTAGCTACTCCGGAAGTGTCCTAAATCTATCTATTTCTAAACTGTAACATTGCTATTGACTTTTACGCATTACGCGTGAGTGTTTCCACTCTGCACACGAATCCCGTGGGCCTCCCACTTCCTAACTAACGCTAGTGTAGTGTAGCCCCAGCGATTCCCTAGGCCTAGGCCTATTCTATTTCCGTGACAGTGGTTCTTATACCACTTCTTTAGTATATGGTTTGCGTGGCCCCTAGGGCCTAACTGTATTACTTACCTGTGTGACTTACTGTATGCATTAATAAGACTGTGTTGTACTTACCTCTAAACTCATAAAGAGTGCTGAGGGTTTGCTTAGAATAAATACACTTTATTTTATATATATATCTGTTGTGGTGTCCTTTCATTTGGTATTCAAGGGATTATATATGGTATCACAGCTGGCTTCACATGCCATTCAGAGTTTAGCCTAAGACTGCTCTTGTCCATGCTACCACTAGGATAGCTGGTCTATAAGGTTGACTTTCCAACCAATCACCATAAGGGTATTTGGACTGATATAAGGTGTACACTATAACTAGTGACATCATACATCAGGCCAACTTCTCACACATATATACATGTATGCGTACTACACATCAGATATTTGTAATTTACCAATGTAACATGGTGGGCAGCTATGTTAGATTAAGTAGTAGGAAAAGTAAACAAGCAAATGTTAGCTTTTCATCTCGGGAACTATTCAGTGCCCCTTAATGCATCAACCTCGAAAGGATGAGGGGCTGTGGCTAATGCACACAGATCTCTTCAGTGGGTGAGAAAATAGTTACATCTCGGATTTATGTGTGTAAGTAGCTGTATATAGATTGAATGTGTAGACAATGAGGAATAAGGCGCCGAGTCCTGCTAGCCACCAGTTTGTTGCCTCGTTGCTGCCAGATAATTCTTTGGCGGCACTGACTTAATATGCAGAGCTTTACATATTAAATATCCCAATGCCATCTTGGATATATAAATAAAAAATTAAAGCTAAAGCCTGTATCATTCTGCTGGCGCACGCATGTGTTCTGACACATGCACGGGCATACATCATGCATGTGCACATGAGCGGAATGGTGCAACTGCAAGCAGCGGCAGCGTCATTGTGGCATTGTTTCCCCCACATTTTAGGAAAACACAATGTGTCGAGCACATATCAGGTTAATATGCCTCTCTTAAAATATAAACTGGCATCGTTTATCTGTTGGAAAGGAATGTGAGACTGATCCTGTATAATAATAAAGATTCGGTATTCTCCGATCCAAAATATATTTGGACGAGGGGGCATATTATCAAGAAACAGTGTTAAAATTATCGCCGCTTTAGCGGCAGAAAACCGCAACTAAAGCGGCGATAATGGACTTGATAATATGCTCTTGAGAATTCCAATAGAAGCCCATGTTCTGGTGTCAACATGGGCTTTTGTTGGAATTCTCATGGGCATATTATCAAGCCCATTATCGCCGCTTTAGCGGCAGATTCTGCCGCTAAAGCAACGATAATTTTAATGCCGTCCTTGATAATATGCTCCTTAGAGCTTTGAACTATTTTGGCAATTAAAGACAGAATGAACTAAAGTGCGAGCAAGTAAAAGATGTTTTACGAAAAGTATGTGCACTACACTGGCTCAATGGGTTGAGCGCCTGCTGCGCAAGTCAGTGTGCTTTCGTTAAACCACAGAATGAGGGTTCAGCAGGACTACCTCCTTTGTTCATCGTTCCAATTGTTAAAATGAAAAATAAATAACGCAGCCAATTGTTGCTTCAAAGATATAATACACAGAAAAACATGCATAACTGTACATTTAGACAAGCGCACCCCACTGTAGCGTCGCGCTACGAAAGAAACCACGGACACAGCGAGGTACAATCACGGAGCTTTATTCTTTATCCCCTACACCACCACTGTCCCTATCCTAACTGCCCCTTCTCCCCAAGCTCCTCCTCTTCCTCTGCCCCTTTGCTCCGCCCTCCTTAACCACTAGCCCGATGACTTTCCTACATCTCCCCTTTTCTTCATAAAATAACAGAGCAACAGTGCTCTAGTCCATCTCTTCGATGAGTCTCCGGGGTGGCCGAATCTCCCGACGTGGCCGCAATGACGGGGTCCCAGCGGACGCACTCGCCACTGGCTCACTTTGCTGACCATTGTCCCCAGCAGTGAGAAGGTCATGTTCTTCACCTGCCGGCGGGAGATTCATGTCTCTCCCTGATTCGTTTGTGTCCTGCGAACACCTCTTGAAATGGGAAACATTTCTTGTTATCCTGCGGTGCTCAGATTCCGCTGTTAACATGGTGCCCTTCTGGCGGGTAACCACAAGTGGCTCATCACGGAACCGGGAGTCAGTTTTCTTCCGCTGTTCTTGCTTGACGAGAACAAAATCCCCTTCATGCAAAGACGGAGACCTCGCTCTTCGTTTTGCATCAGCATACGATTTCATTTTATCTTTATGGTGCTTGTCCGTCGCTACTATTTCCTGATGGAGAAGGCCTGGTGATACCGCTTGCAGAGCGCCTTCCCATGTTGGGATGCGGTTCCTCATTGGGCGCCCTAGCATGAGGGTGGCAGGGCATTGTCCAGTAGTCGAGTGTGGTGTTGTCCTGTATGCTCTGAGGACTTCCGTCAGGGCGACCTGTAGTTCTTTCTTCTCGGCGGATGCCTGCTGAAATGTCCTTTTAATCGTGGCCATGAACCTCTCGACAGTGCCATTTGCTTGGGGCCAGAGCGGCGTGACCTTCCGATGTTTGAAGTCCATGTGCTTTGCAAAAGCACTGAATTCCTGTCCATTGAACGGGGGCCCATTGTCTGTTTTGACCTCTCTGGGGACACCCCATGTTGCGAATACATCGTCTAGTACTTTTAGAGTACAGGAGGCGCTGGTAGATGAAATCATTTGAGCTATGGGAAAGCGCGAGTATTCATCAATCATGACGATCACATATTGGCCGGACTGCAGTGGCCCATAGAAGTCCATGGCGATCTCTTGCCATACTCCGCTGGGTAAAGTGGTCATTTGCAGCGGTGCCGGTGGATTACATTGGCTGGTTAGCTGACAGAGATGACAGTCTTTTAGCGTGGATTCTACCATCTGATCCAGGAAAGGGAACCAGACACGTTCCCTTAAGGCTCTCTTGGTGGACACCACCCCCCTATGTCCTTCATTAGCCAAGTCAATGACTCCCTGTCGCAGCTGCCTGGGGATGACAAGTCGGTGACTTCTTAGAATTATCCCTTCCGTGGTGACTGAGAGTTCCTCACATACATGCCGAAACGCCTGTATCTCCTTCCGGATGGTCGCATCAGCGTCTTCCTCTGGTGTCATGTGTCTCCATTTATTCATGCGGATCCGTTGTACCACTGATTGCAGAATGTCGTCCTGAGCAGTGGCCTCCCGAATGGCTTCCATGGGGATGGCCGGTGGCAGTGCTCGATCAGTCACGAAGTGAATGTATTCTTCGGCAATCGATGGACTCGATTCCACAGATAGTTGAGGGTGACGAGACATATAGTCAGCGGGGTTCTCCGCTTTCCCTGGTTTATGAATTATTGTGAACGTGTACTCCTGAAGCCGGAGACCCCATCTCTCAATTCTCGGCGGCATCTTGGACTTGGGGTTGCCGTATATGGTGAGAAGCGCCTGATGATCCGTAATCAGGGTGAAGTGCTTGCCATAAATGAATACGTGGAAATGTTCGCACGCCCACACTACCGCAAGACTCTCCTTCTCCGGCTGTGAGTATTTTTTCTCAGGATCTGACAGGCTGCGGCTGGCATATGCAACGATCCTTCTCTGATCAGCGTCATCATCATATTGGGCCAGAATGGCACCCAAGCCAACAGGGCTGGCGTCAACAGTTATTTCTGTTTTCCGTCGTGGATTGAAATAGGACAGGCTGTCCGCCGACTCCACCGCCCGTTTTATCTCCTTGAACGCCCTCTCACACTCAGGTGTCCAGTCAAACGGCTGACCGAGCTTGGTCAGGACTCGAAGTGGGTGGCTGATGGTCGCGTAGTCCCGGATGTAGCGGGCACAGTAGCTGGCCATTCCTAGAAAGGAACGTAAATCATTGACGTCCTGCGGGCTGTTGGTGTTATTCAATGTCGCAATCTTGTCCGGATCAGGCTTCATGCCCTCATCAGAGAAGATATGACCGAAGAACTTCAGGGTGGCCTTGTGAAATTCACACTTCTCTTTGTTCAGCGTCAAATTTGCGCCCAGCAGGGCATGACAAACGCGATCAAGAGCAATGTCATGCTCAGTCACGTCCGTTCCATAGACCAGGATGTCATCGCTGTAGTTCAGCGTGTTCGGAATGTGGTGGATGACTTGGCGGATAGCTTCCTGAAAAATCTCCGCAGCGGACGAGACACCAAAGCTCAGCCGTTTGTACCGGAACAGCCCTAGATGCGTGGCAAATGTGGTGATGTAGCGAGACTTGACATTCAGTTCCAACTGGTGATAACCTTTATTCAGGTCCAGCTTCGAAAACACCCTTGCGCCATTGAGAGCAGCGATCATATCGCTCAGGTGAGGTCCGGGGTGTCGTTCACGTTAAATTGCGGTATTTGGCAATCGCATGTCGACGCACAGCCTCACTTTGTTGGGGGTCCCTTTTTTCGGCACGATGACCACTGGGGATACCCATGGCGTCGGTCCCTCAGTGCGCTCGATGATGTCTGCTGCGAGCAGGTCCTGAAGTTCCTCTTCAACTGCCTGTTGTAGATGATAGGGAACCCGTCGCGGGTGCTGCGCAACGGGCTGGACTTGTTCATTGATGTGCAGCCGAACCTGACACCCTTTCAGCTTGCCCAGACCCTGAAAGAGTTCCGGAAACTTGATGACATAGTCCTGTGTGTTGTTGACGTTGAAGAGAATCTCCACCAAACGAAGTCGTTCAGCCGTGGGGAGGCTGAGGAGGCAGTCGGCCTCAGGCCCTTCGATGACGTGTATGACCGCCTGTATGGTGATGGTGCCATGCGTGAGTGTCGTGTGAAATTTGCCCAGGCAAGGAAGTGGTTTGTCAGACATCCACGTGAACACGCGGACCGGTGCAAACGTCAGTGGAGGCTTCGGGACCATTTTGTCGTGCTCTGTAACTGGAATGTAGTTCAGTGACGCGCCGCTATCCATGACAAATTTGGTGTTGTGATTCCCCACCTGGATGTCTAGTCGCGGATATTTCTTCAGCTGATCGGGATCTGCGATCATGTTCAGATACTCCACGGTGTATGCAGAGTCTCGGGAGGATGATGATGATGAGCTCGCATCCCGGGACGGAGATCGTCGATCCCAACATGACCGGCGTGATTCCCGGCTGGAGTGAGATGAGCCGGGGGACCGCACAGCTTCTCCTTGAACGGCCCGTATGTGATGTTTTCGGGTGCCTGAGCGGGACGACCTCGTCTGCTCGCTTCGCTTGTTTCGGTGATAGTCCCCACACATGGCCTCAAAGTGATTTGACCGCCCGCATTTCCTGCACCGCTGACCCATGGCTGGGCAGGTGCCCACATGGGGATAGTCACGTCCACACCGGTAGCACCGCTTAATCCTTTCGGTCTTCTTGTCTCTTCGCCGGGCGTCCCGCCGTCCATACTCCGGACGCCGTTGGTGAGATGATCTGCTGGACCTCCAGTTGTTCTCGGGGGAATATTTCCTTCTGTCACTCGGGCGTGCCTGAACACGATGCGCTTGCTCGTGGCTGACAACTTGACCTGTTTCAATGGTGGCAGCATGTTCCTCCGCCTGATCGTAGATGCGAGTCATCTCCTCAATCTCTTCTAGATCATGATGCTTCCGCAATAGCCGCCGCCGAAGTGTCTCTGAGTGGCACCCTGTGATAATTTGCGATTTGATGGCCGCCTCCGGCGAGAACCGTTCAAACTCGCAGTACTTCGACAGCCGTCGCAGTCTCATGATGAACGCACACATCGCCTCCTCCTTCCCTTGGCGTGCTTGATGGAATGCATGGCG
Organism: Triturus cristatus; assembly: GCF_964204655.1. Lineage (NCBI taxonomy): Eukaryota > Metazoa > Chordata > Amphibia > Caudata > Salamandridae > Triturus > Triturus cristatus. The sequence goes on along the minus strand of NC_140588.1, from coordinate 415,631,178 downwards.
CTCGTAATCGACATTTCTTTTGTGAAGGAATTTTTTGTTCAGTGCGTTCCGCACATCGTCATATGTCCCTGTCTCAGCTGCCGGGAGGTCCTTTATTATTCTGCTTATTTCTCGGCCTGCGAGATTGCGAAGGGCAATGAGCTTCTCCTCGTCCTCCGTCACCTTGGATCCCTCAATGTAATCCTCGAAATCCTCTAACCACTCCTGCCACTTGGGGCCCATGCTCCCTCCTGTGGTCACAGTCAGGTATTCCGGGGCTCGCAGGTGCGATCCTCCCACATTCCGTCGTGCTGACGCTGCCATTTCCTCAACGTCCTGCTCCTATCTCTTTTATTAATCTCTGTTCGTGCTGTGCTCTCGCCAATGCTTGCGTGTTTATTTCGTTATGCCTTGTCTCTTTCCTTTTGTTTTCGTCAGTGTTCGTTCATTTGCATTTGCCAATGCTTACGTGATCTGACCAGTGCTTGTTTACATTTACCAGTGCTTACTTGCTCTTATCAATGTTTGTTCGCATGTACCAGGACTCGCTTGATCTCGTCAATGCTTGTTTGCATTTACCAATGCTTCTTGCTTGATCCTGCCAATGCTTGTCTGCAGTACCGGTGCTTACTTGCTCTTGTCAATGCTTGTTTGCATTTACCAATGCTTCTTACTTGATCCTGCCAATGCTTGTTTAATTGGTCTTGCCAGTGCTTGCTTCTACTATGGCGTGCCTGACTTTAAAATGGCCGCTCCCACACGTCTTAGGGGTTGTCTCGAGAGCCTGCCTGACTCCAAGATGGCCGCCGCCTCTGCACGCACGAGGTTGCCTCTCACTGCCCACACTCAGTCCTCTTCATTCCGGACTCACCAGCGGTCATCCTCGGCTGATGGCACACCTCCAGTCCTGCTCAGCATTCACTGCTGCCACTTAGGTGAGATCGGGGTGGGCTCCCGCCTCCTCTTGTCGTTTCCCGCGATCTTCGTTACACTGGCATGCCAAAGCTCACGCATCCAGCGTGAGATTTGCCGGTATCGAGCTCTCTTGGTCCCCACGGTAACGCGCTCGACAGCGCTCACAGATACTCTCCCGGGGACAGCGTCTCAGCTGCTGGGGCACTCTTCTCACAGCTTGGGTGTATAACGGGTTTGGGGTAGGCTCCCAACTCTTGCGCTCACAGCGCTTGCCTGAATACACGCGTCCCGCGTGCAGCGCGCTCCGGCTCGATCGGCTCCACTCGCCTTCACGCAGTCCTGTGGTCCTGTGGTCAGTGGGGTTGGGATCCCACCCTCGTCGCCAGCTGTAGCGTCGCGCTACGAAAGAAACCACGGACACAGCGAGGTACAATCACGGAGCTTTATTCTTTATCCCCTACACCACCACTGTCCCTATCCTAACTGCCCCTTCTCCCCAAGCTCCTCCTCTTCCTCTGCCCCTTTGCTCCGCCCTCCTTAACCACTAGCCCGATGACTTTCCTACATCCACCAGTTGGTGAACAATTAGCAACAGTGTCTGCTATAGCAAATTAGTGGGTTGAGTGTCTGCTGTGCAGACCTTTGTGCAACATGAACCAAACTGGAAGCAAATCCAAGGTGCTTTAAGAAGAGTTTGTCTGCTAAGGCAGGTTGGTGGTTGGAGTGCCTGCTGCAAGCTTAGTGTGCAGTGAGAACCCATGGACCAGCACAGTCATTCTTCTCGGTTGGTAGGGAGGGCTGGTTTGCCTGAATCAGATTTCATAGATAAAAGGACCAAAAAGAAGAACAGCAAAAAACACACAGTTAATGAAAATGTAAATGTGCCAGCAGGGATGCAGTAGTGAGTGTGGGCGGGTGCAAGGAACGACATGAGAAGGGGTGATTGGGGGAGAGGAGATGGCCTGCAGATTCCCTTTTATGGAGTGCTAAACCCAAATGAAGAAGAAACAAGCAACGGGGGGTGCAGGAAACCCAGGACAGACTGGCTACGCCTGGGTGAGTGCCATTTGTCTGTAAATTAATGAGTGGGTAAGTGTCTGCACTGCGTTTGTGCCAAGCTACTTTGTGAATGAGGGAGAACATCAAGAGGGTTATGAGCTGTGGGGGCACAGGGGCAACAACAGAGGACAGAGCAGCCAGTGCAGCAGCTGCTGCAGAGAGAGCAGGAATAGCAGGAGGGAGAGGGGGAAAATGACAAGCCGAAAGGTCAGAATTGCTCATGAGCCTTAACTAATAAAAGCAGTCAATGTCTGCACTGCTTGGTGCGGTAGGGCACACAAAAGGCAGGCGGGTGTGCAAAATTAAGGAGGGGGAGGAAGGTAATGGAGGAGAAGGGCATGGACTAAAGAGGAAAGAAAAGGTGGTGTAGGAGCCGAGGTGGACCCCCCCCAAAAAAATTGTATGCACAAAAGATCGTAAATTAAGAAAAGTGTAATACCACATGTAGTAGGGGCAGTCTGCTGGGAGGGCCCGAAACACAAAAAGGCGGGACTAATTAAGCATGCAGACCAAACAAAAGCAGACATTTATAAAAGGCATGAACAGGAACGAATGAAAAAGATAGGAGGTGCTTCAAGCCACAGTCTAGATTACAGCATACCTCACAGAGCAGCGCATGTCCTGCCCAGGCTTGACCTAAAAAAGAGGAATCAGTGGGGATTTTCTCATTGCAAGAAGGTTTTGAAAAAAATGACACAAATGGCAGGATAGGACTGGGACAGTAAATAGACCACCAAAATAAAAGTGGCCCCATTAGTGTATTAGATACCTCAGAAAACGGCCCATGTTTGCAAATTGAAGCAGTGTTTTGCAAGGTATAGAGGACTGCATGCATTTGTGCTTTAATGCAGGTGGAGTTTATTTTAATCTCAGGGTAATCAAAAGTAAAAATCAACCAAGCAGACCATAAAACAGGCCGACAAACAGACACAAAAACAATCCACACACTGTCTAGTCAGACCAGCTCATCGGGCACTGCCTGAATGCCATGTAGGCCAGTCCAACCCTGAATGGCAGCTTATAATGCATACAATTACAACTTTTTTAAAACAACGGAGAACCAAATGGGGCATTTCAAAGCACAAGAATAAAGAAAACATTAGAAGCAACTCTGTGTTGCTGCTCCTCTCCGTCCCTGTGTGGTTGGAAGGTCGCACTGCATGATGTCATAATGGATGGAGTATACTCTGTGTCTGACCTGTTTAGTTCGAATGTCTGGTGTTGTGACTTCCTAAGTGTTGCTCCTTCCCAGTGCTGTGTATTTGGAAGGTTTCACTGTGTGATGTCATAATGCAGGTGAGGTTTTTCTGTTCACTTTGGTCTGCTGTTGGACGGTTGGCTTACACCCTCTCTCAATTCCCCCACCCCCTTCCCCCTTATGGGTACACATGACCACTACTGTAATTACAAGCAGCACAGCAATGGTGTAGCGCACATTCCATGGTCACTATTACAAGCAAGGAATAAGGACCCCCACTCCCTATTTTGGTAGAGACATATTTTGGAAGCAATGGGCCGGTGCTTCTTCACCAGCTGCACTATTGATAACTATGCCCCTGCAATAAACCAAAAGTGCACTTTCTATATCACGAAGGGAAAGAGATCGATCTCTGCAAGTGCCCAAGATCAACTCACAAGAACCCTGGACTTCTAAATTTATTGTCACCAGAGTTCTAGCTTCTGTTTCAGTGTGAACTCTGACTCACCCCCAACTGCTAATCTAGCGCTGCCCCTGCACACACTTTTGCCAGTGAATGGGTAACTGGAGAACAGGTTCAGGTCGGGCACTGCGCCCATAAGCAGCATGCACCTCACTTTTGAGGTAACAGTAGAAGTGCAACGCTTTCCTTTCAGTCCTGGTCCATCGTGCTTCTTTGCTGGTCCTCAGAAAAGCTCACCAACATCCAGGGTTGGTTTTAGGGCAGTGCGACTGGTGCAGCCGCACTGGGCGCTAACCTGTGGAGGGGGCGCTGACCTCAAGGGAGGGGTGCTGTGTTTTGCAATAACTTAGAATTGGAGAGATGAGGGGCACTTTTGCCCGGTGGTAGTGAGAGTATCCAAGGAGGTGGTCATGGGATCGGAGGGCACCAAAAATGATTGTTGCACCGGGTGCCACCAGAGCTAAAGCCGGCTCTGCCAACATCCTACCCTGCACTGGCCTCAAGTCTGTGGGGCTTTGTATTACCGGATTCGGTGCTCTGTTTTAAAGAACCACTGATTAATGTATGGCTGAATCTTCTCTGCAGAACACATGACTCACACTACTATAGGCCATATATTAGGCAGGGAAGACTCAGACTTTCATGGTAACATTTGCCCGCCTCCAGTGCATCCTGCTCAGTGTGCAGTTAGCCATAGCCCCTTCCTCCCAACCCTTTGCAGCTCCCACATCCCCAGCCCAGTACGAGACTAACGCAAGTGAGCAGTCTATGGCCCACATCCCCACTTTCGCAGCCTGTGCACTCGCTTCTGTGGCGCTAGAGGTGCAAAGACTCCAGTCACTGGAGGCAGCAGGAGGCATAGACTCAGGGGGTCGGCCTAGGCAGCAGTCTACCGCAAAGAAAAGGAAGATTCCAAACGGCTGGTCTAGGCTTGCTGTCTCGGCCCAGGCATATTAAAACGGTTCCATTCCGCTATGCAAAAACAGCGAGAACAAGGACAGGACTCAGTGCTTAATTTGAGCTGGTGCTTACCGGCACGTAATCTTCGTCATCGGTGCTTATAGCATCAGTTAAGGACACGCTTATTTAGCAGGCACATGATTTTCCCCAGACTCAAAGGATGTCGAGCAACGCCGAGCCTCGAACCAGGTTCTCCAGCTCCGAAATCGGCAGCTCTATCCATTAGGCCAAGTCCTCTCAAGGTCAATAAGTGCCAGGGCTCTAGTCAGGAGGCAGTTTGCACCAGCACATTTCTCCTGTAAGCGTTGCCTCCTGAGGAGAGCTCCAGCACTTTTTATTTTACCAAGTAACCACTGACAGGACTGACGGACACTAGCAAATGATGACAATGACAAACTGCAAATTTCTTTAAGCTTAAGGTCACCAGGCGTCCGGGATTTGCCAGGACTGTCCCCGTTTTTCTCCAGCTGTCCGGGCAGATTTCAGGAAATGTAGCTCATGTCCCGGTTTTTGGAGAGGGTCAACTAAAAACAGGGCAAGGTGTTTTTTATGTCTTTACAAAGCAGGAATAGTTAGCAGTTGTTCCAAGAAAGCAATTTAATTCACAGGCAAGCTACTGGGTTTAAAAATTGCATCTTATGTATGTTCTTACTGCCTGTTTTGTAATTCTCTGCTAAGGAGCGCTGTCATTCTGTGCGCTCGCTTGAAGTCAAATTATAGTCCTTCTTCTATTTTTGTGAAATGTCCCGTTTTTTTGCTTTAAAATTCTGGTCACCCTATTTAAGCTGAGCTCCATCAAAGGGAAAGAGAGAGAGATGAGGCTTCAAAAGCGACGGAGTTGCTCCCCTGCCATACTGGAACGTACAAACTGTGTCCTGGAAAAATGCGGTAACTTTGACATGGTGTCAGCTTAATTAACCTGGAACAAGTCTTCTGAACACCTCCCCCAGGCCACAGTAGCCTGTCAATAGTGAGCAATAAGCAGCAGCGCAGTTGCTAGCTGGCAGAGGTCACTGACACCACACCCACTCCAACTTTGTACTCCTCGACCTGCCCCGCCACTGGCCCATTTGTTTAACGTGCTCTTGTGATCCCACCCTCGCCCATTAATATTAATGATACAAACCCAACCCTATGCCTGACAATGAAACTCACCACGCCCACCACAGTGCCAGCACGGTTGTAGCTTATGACTCTTGGGCGGCGGAAGTCTCGCCCCGCCCAGCCAGTGCATGTGCAGGAGGCCATCCCCTCCAACCCCCTACCCCCACCTCAAAAAACACATTCAGCTCATTTTGTCACAAAGCAGCAAATGCAATTTGTTTCCATCTGCTTGGGTTTTTTTTTTCATTCTCTATTTTCTCACTGAGGTGGCAGAGCACTGCCCATTACTCCCATCAGGAGCAGGTGCTCCTGCATATTAGGAGGTCCACTAGCCAATAGTAGAGCAGTACACGCACTCTTTTGGTGAAGAAGCACATCTTCTGCTTGATCAAATCCTGTACTCATGTCCACCAACATGTGACATGTTAAGGATGTGTGGGGCCTCGGGCAAGATGTATCCTAGGCCCGTTTTTTGGAACAACTTTTAATTTATTAACCTTTTTCAGATACTCAAGCCCTCATAACCCCAAAACAATATTATATGATATGTTAAATCTTTAGGAACAGGGGGAAAAAATAAAACAACTGAAAGCTCAAACTGACTAGAGAACACTACTCAAATAGCACCGGAAGAAAGCTTGAACAAGCATTAATTAAGCCATTTCTTTTTTATTTTGGAATTTGGTTGCTGATCTGTGTGCAAAAATCCTAAATTTGCTCCCAAGTTTCATTTTTTCAATGCATTTTTTTGAATGCATATCCATCTGTCAAATAAGAAAAATAAACAGTTATTTGTGAACACCATTTTTAGGTCGAGCCTAGCGGAGCACGCATGTACTGCGTGCCTTTATGTAAGGGGCTTCAGAAATCTCACCACACGCTTGTGCGTGTCGTCAGCTTTCGTTACAGGCTATTGGGCTTTGCGTGCGTCTTTCTGAGAAAGACAGCACGCAATTGGGCAAAGGCGGGTGCATGTCCTGCCTTTGCTCCGCCCACGGCCTATTGCTTGCGGTTACCCGCACAGGCCACATCTGTTTTCAATTATCATGCCTAGACACGGGCGCGATAATTGAAAACAGATCGCTCGCTGTGGCGCGCGCGCGCGCACCACTCGCGTGCTTGTTTTGTGAAGTGTTCCCCTCTGGTTGACCACAGCTACGTTTTATTCAGTTCAGTAGGGCCAAAAATGTCCTCTTAACTTTTTGCAGTAGGACATTGGGTCAAATGAAGCCTTTAAAGGCCACCCAATTGCAAAGTCACGCATTTGATTCTATAGTGTACTTTTATGGGGAGTTTGCCGCTACTTGAAAGCATGTATTACAGTGTAGACTCTACAGTGTAGACTAAGAGGAAGTGAGGGACATCATTTGAGCCCTATAGACATCAGTAACGAGTAACCCATTGGTAACACTGGATCTGTGCCTGCTACCCTTGGAATCAGGGGTTATCTGGTAGGTGGCAGTAAGTGAAGTAAACAGCACCACGGATCAAAAGGAGACCGATTCAGCCTAACCTGCACTTTAATGAGGCTGCTTTCACGTTTTGACCGACAAAAACGTGTAGTCATTGGAAATTCACATTAATAAGTCCCGCTGTGGACTTTAACCGAACTATTCTCACTTATAAGATACTTCTCATGTCTGGAATCTTCGAGGTGAGCTTGTGCCATTGGACGGCTATGTTGTGAGTGAATGACCAGGTTTTTGTTCAACAGGACTTCGCTCTCAGTGGCTTCTGTGAATGATATCTTAAATATAAAATGAAGGGCAGGAACAGTCCCACCATAAAATGCTCCTATGATTCACAGAGAAGCTAGCGAGATAGCTCTGCTGTACATCCACAACCAACGTTAATCAAGCCTGCAGAAATCCTTCTGGTCGTGCTGTGCACGCTATGTGCATGAGCAGTATAAATATTGACAACATGTTGGTTTAGTAGTGCTTCGGAATACTAAACAGCGTATCAGGTTTCATTGTACACAAGTGACAGTTATCAATGTTAAGGCACTCACTAAACATGTAAACGCTTCGCTTGCCTTGCAGGCTATTTGACAACACTGCGGTGTACCTCACTAAAGAAAAAAGAAAACAAACCAGCCGCAACAGCGTAAAACCACTGTCGAATAAATTGGCCCGTCTCTTCCACAGCCCCTAATTCCAAGAATTAAGCATTGATCCTTTGTTTCATTTCACCGGGAGATCTATTCCTGTCTGGGCGGTGCGGCAGCCTGCTTGTCATTAACAGGCTCCCCGCCTCATACGGCGCGGCAGCTGCGTGCTCATCGCCGACGTACCTCAGGCACGCTGCGGGTGACTGCAGTAGCGCCGCGAGACAATTAATATGTATGCTGAGTGTGTGTTTAGTGTTTCCTCACACTCGTTATTCTGTGAAGTACCAGTGTTTGCAGAGCAAAGCGACAGGCTGCTGTACGATGCCAGCTGGAGATCTGCTGCTAGCCGTTGACTGAAGAGCCCGTCATGTCTAAAACGGGCGGGAAGACTAAAGAGTAAATGAAAAGGAAAACAATCTTCACCCAGCTAAAAATATAAGGTACCTGCGTAGTTAAACAACCTGCAGAGATAGATTTGATAATAAGTAGGTACCTATGACATGCCGCTATAAGCTAGGACAGAGTGAATCAGAAATATAGTTTCATTGGTTTCACGCTTGCTGCTGACATCTGGGGTCTTATTATGAAGCTATTTTCTTCGTTAAGCCAGCGCAAAAGGGATCTGTGTGTTTCTCTTTGGTTCCGAGTTATTGCATGTTTTTCTGAAAGAAGAGCTGGTAAATAAAAACAAGCATTGGCATAGCCAATAGGTCTCGCCTTTGGGACCTTATAAGTGTTTAGCCATGCAACACTTGATGTTGTTGCACCAAAGATATTGTGCTGGATAACTAAACACTTATAAGGTCCCAAAGGCGAGACCTATTGGCTATGCCAATGCTTGTTATTGCAAGAATTTCAACTGCACCACTCACTTTGCCAGGGGGTAACCTGGAAGGTGGGGGCCCTGGGCAATTGCCCATTATGCCCATACCCTAAAACGCCAGTGCCTCTTTGCAGTACTCCTGTAAACACTTTTTAGGTTCATCACTTAATGCATGATTCTAGCTGCACTGTTAAGACAGACGTGAAAAGGCCTTCCACCCGCAGCCCCCAGGCATGGCTAGGACCTGGAGGGTAACAAAGGCACTCGGGCCTTTCTAAGCCTGTGTGCCAAAAAATAATCATTCACCGCCCTTGCCAAATGGCAGTAGGAGGAAGAGTTGGGCCTCTGCCTGTTTGAGATACAGCTTTGACCCTGTCTGGCCTTAGCTAAAGGCCCCGCCCCACCAGGCTGAGATATAAGGAGAAGATCAGGGCTTTAAATAGGATGAAAAATCTTGGGGCTCTCACAAAGGGGCGTGGAATATGCAATTAAAGGAGTGGCTTAAAAGCAGGTGAGATAAAAATGTGTGCTAAGCATAGTGTGCCTCCCGACTGGTATTTTGCTGCGTCTGTCATTGCATCCATATATAGAATACAACAAGGAACATTACACCTACAACAAGGAGGACTATTGGCTTTGTCAATGGTTGTTGCATGAGATAAATAAGCAACAACTGCGGCTTCGCTGTATAGAACATTGAAAATGCTTAAGTTCTGAAATGATGAAACTGTGAAAGTACTATACCGAGTCTCTTTGATGTTACCTCAAAGGCAGTGAAGAGTGGTACGGCCTCAGAGCTAAGATTTTTTTCACCCTGAGGATGAGGGCAAAAACAGACAGACTGATAGGGACCCATCTCAGCACCTGCTTTTTTAGAACTGCTGGTGCTGAGCACTGGCAGGACCCGGGCCACTTAAAGCCCTGAAGAAGATACCATAACTTGCAAACTTTATCTAGTGAAGTTTAGTAGTATAATTCTTTTTAAGCCCCATCAGTATTAACTTCCCTTTAACTTTAGTTTTTCAGGTAGTTTAATAATGTAAATAAATCTTCACATTTAAATTTTAAAGCCACTTCTTAGGTCAAGCCCTGAGCCAGCACGCAAGCGCTGCTCTGGGTTTGATCTGTGGTAGTAGAGTACGGGGGAGAAGCCATGTCCACTCCCCGCCCACTTTTTTATTGGCTTGTGTCTTTGTCCTTTCTAAATGCTGCCTTCTGATTGGTTTATAGACTGTTAGTCCCCCCTTATGACAGCCATGTCATCATTTGTATCCTTCCATGGTCACTGGCCCCTTTACTTCGTGTTGAATGAGCACTATTTTCTTCCCATGCCCCCCCCTTCCCCCGCTGTCCGTGCCTTCTCTCCCGCCCCCCACTCCCGTTGCTTGTGCCTTCTCCTATCGCCCGCAGGCACTCCCGTTTGCAATGCAATAGGGCGTAAATGCGAGTCCTATTGCATTGTAAATGCTTTGGTATTGAAAGGTGCGATTAAAAGAACCTTTTAGCCCATGTAAGCCATCAACAGTATGTGGGGGCCGGTGGGCGTGGTCAGACTACTGAACGCATAATTGGGGAAGCGGCAAAGTGACTGCGAATCATCATGGCGTCAGCAGCGCGTGCTTAGTAAGGCGGGGCCGGCATCGGACCTGCCGATGATATGGCGGTCCTGCCGGCCCCGACGACACTGGAGGCGGGCCTGTCGCGCACCAAGTGACGCGACAGCCTCGCCTTCCAATCAGACGTAGCCCGGAAGTGAAACTGCTGGTGCTGAGCACTGGCAGGACCCGGGCCACTTAATGCCCTGAAGAAGATACCATAACTTGCAAACTTTATCTAGTGAAGTTTAGTAGTATAATTCTTTTTAAGCCCCATCAGTATTAACTTCCCTTTAACTTTAGTTTTTCAGGTAGTTTAATAATGTAAATAAATCTTCACATTTAAATTTTAAAGCCACTTCTTAGGTCAAGCCCTGAGCCAGCACGCAAGCGCTGCTCTGGGTTTGATCTGTGGTAGTAGAGTACGGGGGAGAAGCCATGTCCACTCCCCGCCCACTTTTTTATTGGCTTGTGTCTTTGTCCTTTCTAAATGCTGCCTTCTGATTGGTTTATAGACTGTTAGTCCCTCCTTATGACAGCCATGTCATCATTTGTATCCTTCCATGGTCACTGGCCCCTTTACTTCGTGTTGAATGAGCACTATTTTCTTCCCATGCCCCCCCCTTCCCCCGCTGTCCGTGCCTTCTCTCCCGCCCCCCACTCCCGTTGCTTGTGCCTTCTCCTATCGCCCGCAGGCACTCCCGTTTGCAATGCAATAGGGCGTAAATGCGAGTCCTATTGCATTGTAAATGCTTTGGTATTGAAAGGTGCGATTAAAAGAACCTTTTAGCCCATGTAAGCCATCAACAGTATGTGGGGGCCGGTGGGCGTGGTCAGACTACTGAACGCATAATTGGGGAAGCGGCAAAGTGACTGCGAATCATCATGGCGTCAGCAGCGCGTGCTTAGTAAGGCGGGGCCGGCATCGGACCTGCCGATGATATGGCGGTCCTGCCGGCCCCGACGACACTGGAGGCGGGCCTGTCGCGCACCAAGTGACGCGACAGCCTCGCCTTCCAATCAGACGTAGCCCGGAAGTGAAAGTTTCACTTCCGGATAAGGGAAGTCGGCCAGTGGCCGCCCCTCTTGAGGGGCGAGCACTCGCCACTAATAAAAGGCTGGGGAGCAGAGGAATCTTCCTCTTTTGCCTTCCGCGCTTCCCAGCTTATTGTGCGACCTCATTAGGAGGTCGTTGGATAATATTTGCCCACCCACCATCCACTAGAGCAAAGGTTGTGTTACGTGCATATAATTGTCTGTGTTTTTCCAGGTTGTAAGGTGTACAATATTTTGTGTTTCCCTTTTTAGGTAAAATTGTCGTATTTTAGTGCATTTCCGTGGTCAGGCGGTAAGGTCATGATTGGTGAGCAATAAATTTAAGGTCCTTAGGGGGCGGTGCCATTTCTTGAATGGGGTTGCCCAAGGGAGTCCACTCCTACAACTCTCCTGGGGCAGTTACAGCCGTCGTGGCTGTATGGGTGCGGGGGAGGGGGGAGTTACGCTTTTCCTAGGCTGTTGGCCATCCCGCATGTGCACAATGGCGCCAGTAAAGGGTGCAGAACTGCAAGGGCCCCCGATGGAGAGAGTATACAGGGCGTACGGGGGTAACTGGGGGGGAAGTACCCTCACGGTGAACGGGCCCTCTGCGCATGCGCACTCAGGCGGCAGGGCGAGGGTTTAAGGGATAAGGATCTGACGCCAGTTATTGACCTTGTCGTAGGCTCAAACATGGATACGCAGAAAATGATTGCCATTATGACTATGAATGATGTATGCTTAGATTTGGATAGGAATAACTTGTATTAGAGTGATGTTAAGGTTAGCCATCTGAGATCTGTATATATCAAATGTAATCAAATGTCAATAATATGATTGTCTGCGTAAAGATTTGTTTTGAAAAATTAATATTTAATGTTTGATTAATTATGTTGATAAATACGGCCGGGGGTTATCTACGACCTCCTTTTCCAACTAAACTCTTGTTCCTGATATTCTGTGGGTCTGAACAAGGGAGGAGGGCGTATGGGTAGTACCAGCCCATATTGAAACTGAGCCTGTTCAGTTCAGTACCAGGGGGTAGGCGTAGCGACGCACCGGTTGAGTGTGTGTGGCGTACACACCTTATCAGACAACTTGTACTGCAAGCGTGGGGGCAAAGCTCCTGTCACATTCCTCACGCCTGGGAGCTAGGAAACCTGCAGGACACACTTCTTGTCCGACATCAGGATTGAGACATATCGTATCCGAAGCCCTGTCAGACAGGGGCAAGGGATAAGCTAGCGTTAGCCACAACTCCTGTTAGATACCCCTGTCAAGGGCATGCGTCTCCTGTCCGACACTATACTGGTCTATCTCTGCTCCTCTGGGCAGACACTGCAGGTTCGGCAGACACTAGGTACTGTCAGGCAGCTGTGGTGAGAGGAGCACATGCAAAGACTTCTGCAATCTGTTGTCACTTGGCATTTGGCACTGCGCCTCGAAGCCCTACTGCGGCGCTACGCTGTTTCTGGTGGGGACTGAAGCAATCCTGTGTCCATATGTGATTGGGTCTGTGGGGTGCAGGTGGGTCAGCCCGGAAATGCTCAGCTCACCTGAGGGTCTCAAGAGCATCCTTGCTTCCTCAGAAGGCTGGCACTGGTGCCTGCACCCTGGAGATGGCTGCGCCTTCGCGTGCATGCTCAACTGGCCCCAAAAGGAAAAGCGCTGGCTCAAGAGGATTTTGAAGAGGCGTCTTCACTGCGCTTCAGGGCGCTGCAGCTTTGTCAGATACCAATTTAGGCGAGCGAGGGCCAGTGTCGTTCAACTGACCGGACTTAACGAAAACAGCCAGTCCCCATTGTACATCTAAACGAATCTGGTTATTCGGGTCTGACGATGTTCTTGTCTGCAGCAGGATGGCTCAGTGAGTTGTCTGCTGCTCTCAAACCACGGTTTGTTTTACAGGTTACAGGATTCAAACATGGTAAGACTGAACACGCCTTTCCTCCTTCTAGGGTTGGGAAATTGACTACTGACAATATAGAAATGGCAGAATTGCAGTATCAGATGCCGTACAAACAAACATTTGCAATGCAGCAGGTCTCGCATTTACGCGACTTTGAGCTATTGGCATTGTAAATAACAATGCCTTTTATTTATGTTTTCGTTTTTGAAACATAAATAAAACACATTGCGTTAAATGAAAGACCTATTGCATTGCAAATGCTTGTTCTTTTACCTTCAGTGCTGTCTCAACCAATGCTGGCTCCCAGAAACCATGGAGACAATAATTCATGGAAAAAGTTGGAAAACGAAAAGTTAATACGGAAAACATTTATATGCGGACGTGCATGGCTAGCAAGTTCAAAAACATAGATCCCTTCAACTACAGGATCCTTCAAGAAATCTTGAAAGTATATGAATAGAATCTAGAAATGTGGTCTTTTTATGGTGTGATGTTTAGAATTCATGCCTGCATTTTCCACTGGGGCTGAGCAGATTCTTAACAGTGCTCTTATATTTTTCCTGAATGGTTACAACTGCAGGGCACTGTTTTACTGCTAAAGCTACTTATACCAATTTTGCTTTTACTGGCCCAACCATTATTTTGGCAAAGGATCTGCCTGCGTCAGCATGTTGGCCGGATGTTGCTGAGGTCATTGTGCATGCTGGCTGACCCCAGCATTCTTTGCTTTCCACAGACACAGACCCTTCTAGTTCTTGTACAGAAAACAACCTTTGCATGAAGCGACTGCTTTAAAGTGAAGCGAGTATGCTGTTCAGTCGGTCTCTGAGTATCATATCTGTATCAAACAATGGTTAACAACCCCCTTTAATGTTTTACATACTTTTCAGATGTGTCACCTGACCACATTCAAAGAATTAGTTGGAAGTGTAATCACATGGTACTTGACCCCTATGATATCACAGGAAGAAACATTGCATAAGCTTTGAAGCAAGATAGGCCATTGTACAATCACTGACGAAAACTTAAAGCAGAAGCAGCGATGGACTGAATCCAAAGCAGAATGTAAAAAAAAAAAAAAAAAACACAAACTGTTTTCTCTCTCTCTCGCTCTCTCTCTCACTCTCTCTCTCTCTCTCTCTCTCTCACACACACACACACACACACACCTCCCCCAGTTCACACGGATTGAGCGTATGGATCCCAACTTTCATAGTTTGGATTTAGGGGGCTTCTTAGAAATAGGGGATTTTAAATATTAAAGGCACTCTTTACGAGTGGCCTGGGAAACAGCCTCAGAGTTACCGATACTAGGGCTAATGGTACCTTCAGAAAGCTGTCTCATTACAATTTCGACCCAGAGAGGCCACTAAGAAACCAGAAATTACTTGGAGAAAAAAACTCACGAATTACAAATTCCCTCAGAAATTCCTCATTTTGGGCGGGACTTTCACCTGGAGTTTTTGGCTTCCTTCTGGATAAAAGTAGACATTTTATAATTATGGCAGGGCCAGAAACTGCGGGTACCAGCCTCGCTGTTTGCTTTGAAAGCTATGGAAAGGCCAGGCTTGGCACTGCAAACCTCATGTATATGAAAGCTTTAGGAAACAAATCTTTTTCACAAGATACTTTTTATATATATATATATATTTTAAATCCAATTATTTGCCAAAGTTTATTTTTTTCCTCAGTCCCCTTAAGGGTAAAACACCACTGTTGTGTACCTTTAAAATTGCCAACATGTGGGGCAAAAGGACGCAGTTTTTGCTTGGAAATCATTGGTGCAGAAAATAGTTACAAATGTTTAAGCGTAAACTGTCCAAGTGACATAAAAGGGCTTAGCAAAAGTGGTGAAAATCCTTTGAAATGAAGGCACTGAAGTGATATGGCTCTGAAATTTCTGATTGTCTATATCCAAGAGTAATTGCCAAGTTTTGCTCTACCTGAATTATTTGGCTGTATTTATGTGTTTTTAAGAATCAGATTAGAAAATTAAGGATGTACCTTTTAGTTAAAGGTGATATACAGGTTAAGGAATTCACTAGACTTCACTGGCATATGAGAGCAGGTTCATATTGAATAATTTAGATGTTGAATGACAAACCATCATCTCAGCTGTTTCTGGATACATTCCTGCACCAACAAGGGTGAGAAATTAAAGACTTCTACTGAAGTAAGTGTTTTCATGCACTGCATTTACCATAATACATTTAGAAATCTGAGTGCTGGGATGTGAGGCAGTGTGCTCCTACCTTCTTTCTGTTTGAAAAGACTCCCTGGAGCTACTGAGCTGACGAGCTTGTGTTGATGCACCAATGCCAAGTGCGTGGTACAGAGACCTGAGAGAACTTTGGGCAGCATTTCCCATACCCCCAAAATGACTTGTTGCGCTCTACTGATGAAGGAATTAATCCACAAACACGTGTCTAGAGTTACACAGCACAGGTTGCACCAACAAGGGTGAAAAATTAAAGACTACTACTGAAGTAAGTGTTATCATGTACTGCATTTACCATGATGCATTGGGGCATATTAAATGCTGGGAAGTGAGGCATTGTGCTCCTACACTCCTTCCCAAGCTTGTGTTGATGCAGCTACGTCGAATGAGTGGTACAGAGACCTGAGAAGTCTTTGGACAGCATCTTCAGCTCCCCCAAAATGACTTGTTGTGCTCTACTGATGAAGGAATTAATCCAGAAACACGTGTTTAGAGTTACTCAGCAAAGGCTGCACCAATAAGGATGAAAAATTAAAGACTACTATGAAGTAAGTGTTATCATGTACAGCATTTGCCATGATGCATTGGGGCAAACTGAGTCCTGGGATGTGAGGCAGTGCGCCCCTACCCTCCTTCCCAAGCTTATGCTGATGCAGCTACGTCCAATGAGTCGTACAGAGACCTGAGAAGACTTTCGACAGCATTTCCAGCACCCCCAAAACGACTTGTTGCTCTCTATTGATGAAGGAATGAATCCAGAAACGTGTTTAGAAGCAAATGGGGCAATGGATTCTTAAATCGATACAAGGAGATCTAATGAGGCTAGAATCGGAGATATTAAATCTGGGAAATATATTTTAAAAAGTCCTGCAACACTCACCTGGAGATACTTGGAGTCAAGCGGTTGGAATTCCAAAACACTGCAGAACAAGAGGTGAAATTCCTTAGCAATGAAGGCACTGACAGATAGGCAGCAGGTATGCGATATGGAGAAGGGGAGCACTCTGGTAGGTCCTCAAGATTTCTTCGCCCCCACTTGGGCAGCGTCAAGGATAACAGAGACTGACACAGTGGACGGGTCATTCTACACAAATTTGTAACATATTATATGGACCACTATAAAACTAAACATGACTCTCCTCTGTCACAAATACATGTTCACCTCGATAGAGCTACACCGACCTGGCTAGAACACCACCAACTGGAACCTCTATGCGCCCATATCACAGTACAGGAGATTAAAGTACGCATCGCTGAACTGTGCAATGGTTAAGCTGCTGAAGGGGAGGGTCTCTCAGTTGAGTTTTATATAGTGAGTTGGGCCCTATTCTGCTGGACCTATACAATGAGGAAGTCTCCCAACCACCTTGTGGGAGGCCATAGTTTTCACGCTCCTCAAGCCTAGTAAGCCTCCACACGTATGTGGGTCATATCACCCGCTCTCACTAATGTGGACACAAAACTCCTGGCTAAACTAATAGCCAAATGACTGCTCCCAATACTCCCCTATGTGATACGGCCAGACCAGGCAGGGTTTGAGCCAAACAGGTCCACCTCTGATTGTTTACCCAGACTATTTACTCTCACCCACCAAATTGCCCCTGCGTTGGCTGTGACTACAGCCTTTCTGGATGCCGCCAAGGCTTTTGACTTGGTGGAGTGGCAGTACCTCCTGACATGCTGGAGAGAATGGAATGGGACAACAACTGGTAGTATGGGTAATGCCCCTATCCAGGGACCCCCGGGCATAGTTTAGATTCATTGTTTTTTTATCATCCTTGATTATTATGAGAGGAACGTGGCAGGTTGCTCCTGTCATCGGTCCTCTTTGCACTGGCGATGGAATGCCTTGCATGTATAATTCGACAACACCACTCTCAGAGAGGAATACAGTTCCACCTACGCAGGCTAATTATATCCCTCTAGGCTGATATTATTGCTCCTATTGAGAGACCCAGGCAAACATCTGGCACTGGTGATACAGGAGATGGTGGCCTCTGGGGCTAGATCAGGCTTACAAATAAACTGGGATAACAGTCTGCCGTCCTTTGACTGAGTCTACGGACTGCCCGCAATTTGACTTTCCTTTCCAATGGCAAACAAATCTGATAACATACCTTGGTGCCTGGTTCCATACTGATACAGAGGCTCTGGTTAGGCAATACTATGGGAGATAGATAGCCAGACTAGAACAGCAAGTCGACTGTTGGATCAAACTCACTCTAACTCTAGGACGAAGAGCGGCAAGAATGAAAATGGTAGTTCTCCGCAGGCTACTATACTTGTTCCAACATCTCCCAATTCCACTCACTGGAGTCTTTTTTATGCAACTAAAGTCCCGCATAACTAGACTTGCACAGGCTGTAGGTCAACCCAGAATTGCCTGGGCTAAATTGACACTGCCATATGAGGGAAGCTTTTCAGCCCCCAACCTGGAACAATACTACTTAATAACAAAGGCCCAGTTCGCCCACTACTGGATGCATCACACACTACAATCGATCCATCAACTTAGAAGCGGGGCTGGCTGTTCCAGTTCCAATAAAAACCGCAATCATGCTGCACCCTATTCGATCCCCTTCTGAAATTCAAAGAGTGAGCCACAGAGCCTGGACATGTTCCTGCTTAGCCGCTCATACAGGCTATACAGACATCTACTCACCATGCATTTCACTCCTTAATAATCCCAAAGTGCCCATGATGACCAAAACTGAGGTGATTCGGTAGCAGCAAGCCAAGGGGTTGAAGAAATATGGGATACTTATTTTTAAATTTTATATTCCTCTTCCTTGGGGAGTTTCTGCCCAACAGCCCACACTGCGCAATGCAGACATTACTACATAATACACTCCATAAGGGGTGGCTGCTCCTGACAATCATAATGGCAAACACATGCCACTTAATACTTATTTCCAGAATCTATAATATCATTATCCCAGCAAACCACCTTCCACCTGCCAATACAAAAAATAAGTGACAAGTCAAAATAGTGTCTCCTGCACTTTAAGTTCATACATAGGATATGCTACACTCCAGTGTCTCTGGCCAGACATGGCTTTACTATCAATGCCAAATGCTAGAGATGTGGTGCCCCAGATGCAGACTTCTTACACATTGCATAAGAATGCACACCAATCCAAGCATATTAGATCACACTGAACAAATAGATTGCCAGCATGGCATCTCTCACCCTGGCCCTTACCTTCCCCCACTATTGCCTTTTGTAGGGTATGTAAAGGACGTCCCCAACATATATAGGCAACTTGTGGCACTCGCTCTGCTGATGGGTAAGCGCAGAGTAGCAAAGCATTGGAAGGGGTCACCCCAGCCTCAATATGCACCATGGCTGCAGGATCTCACTAACTGCTCCACACATTTAAAAGTCTATAGTACTCTACTATCACGGGCCTGCAGACCCACAGATATATGGGGTCTGCTGTGCCAGTACCTACTAGCCCACTAACCTACTCCCTGAACCGTAGGTGGGACCTGACGGGCCGGCTGAAGCTACATGATCTACTGGACGCCTGTTCAAGAGAGACTGAAATACTTGTTTTCCCTTCCTAGCGTGCCCTGAGACTACTTATTGATTCCTTACTTTGTACTGCTGTACGAAATTTCTTACTACTTCTGTAAAAGTGCATGCTGTGAGTGCCAAATACTGACTGCAATTATGTCTGTTGATCTATCGTTTGAGAATAATTAAATAAAGATTTGGAAAAAAAGTATTGTGCGCACCACTTTCAGGGATCACCAGCCGCCACTTCTTTGTGAAACAGGTCCAAAGGCATTCAGGGATCACCAGCCGCCAGTTCTTTGTGAATCAGGTCCCAAGGCTAGACCGATCCTTACACATGGTGCACCAATATGATTAACTTGTCTAAGACATAATACTCCAATTGAGTTGATTAGGCAGGAAGTAGATTTTAAATTCAATTGGGCCTCTGCTTTATCGTAACTCTCCTGTAGCTACTTTTGCTTAGCCGAGCAAAACCAAATACACTTACTGGTTGGATTTATGAAGGCCTCATCCATACAAAAAGAACTCACTTCTCGTGCGTATGCACTACAATGGTTAGGCTAAAAGATAAATGCTGTATTTATCAGTATCCTTAGATATATGCGAAAATAATTGAATGGGCGCAGCATGAAATACAGGTTGCCGATTTACACTCTACATCTGGTATTTGCTGTTTTTTCCAAGTTTCAATCATTATAATTATGCTAAGTCATTCTTATGTGAAGACAAAAAGCTCAGATGCCCTTTTTGTGACAAAAGGCTGATTACTATCAGGATGGGCCAATTACCTCTCTTGGTAGATAAATGGGCCTGCCACTGGCTTTGCCAAAAAACTGTTACAACATTAGAGCATACTCTTCTGTATTGTAAGCAACTGCAGCGGCTAGTTCGTATGACTCGTTTCTTGGCAACCCGATCGGACACTGAAACATTGCAAGCACTTTATACTCCTATAAACGCATCAGATGTAAATCTTGATACTACTGTATTGTTTTACTAGATGTACTGATGACTTATGAATTGAAATGTTATTGAAAGCCTATCTGTATATATCCTGAATCTGTTTGGCTGATGTCAGCAGACACCTGATGGTCGGTGGTGCTCAGTGTGGGTGCGTCCACCAATCGTATCTGCAATATGTTCCAGTTCTCCTCCACCATGAAAGAAAGGCCGGCACTCCAGAAAGCGTGTTCTAATTAATTTCTTTAAATGCCTAGGATCATCAACACGTTTCGGCTATCAAAAGCCTTGTCCACAATGTTGGACACCATTTTGTACCTGCTGTATATACAAAACGTGTTCCCAGTGTGCTCAAAAAGACATAAACAAAATACTGCCCGACCTTCACATCTGACCCAATGCAAATTTAACAATTCAATATTAAATTCTTGCTCTACTTATTACAGTTGAATTAATTAATCTAAATAAAAGTAACTTACTAATTCATTTCACCTTGAAAGTTCTCGCTAAATACAAGTGTATCAACTGTGTTCAAAACATACTGCACAATTCCATAATTCATTGATGCAACAAAACTCTATATATCTTCACATATTTTCATTATTAGCGTTTTTAACACAATTTTGCGTTTCATCCAAGTTCTAAGCTGGCCATATTGAAAGTATAATTTGTAAATAATATTCTACCTCCACAATATTTCAAAATCAACAATGGAATAAATTGCTCATTCAGATTGCTCATTCAAAATTACATATATACAATTAATTCCATATTCCAAATAGCTCTACAGCATACTTCATGGTAGGCATACAAAACTCCTTGTATTATTTCAACCAAGCAAAAGGTTCCAATTTAATAGACTGGACTACACACAAGAGCTACTTTCAGGTAACTGGAGAGCTACCATAGCTCACGAGCCAAATGTTGGAGAACCTGCTGTAGCAGGACCCATGATAATGTTGCTTGAAAACGCCAACCAAGAGACCCTATTTGGCGGCAGCTGTGGCCAAAAGTTTACGAGGTGGTTATGGGTATGGTCTGAAAGTCCTACCAGGGCTATTTCCCTTAAAAGAAGTACTACTGCAACACCAAATTAGAAAAAGATAACAGAAAATGAGCAGCAAAAACCCCAACTACCCAAACACCCAAAGTTGCAGAGCCATTACCCCAAACACAACCCATCTCTTATCTGTGGGAACAAACTAAATTTCAATGCAAGCTTATGGTTGGAGAGATGGGTCAACTCAGTCTTCAATCCTTTACAGATCAGTAAATTGAGTACTTCTAAATGACTAATGCATGCTGTGTACAGAACTGGGAGGTGGAATAGCTTGCTCTATGAAACACAATCCGAGAAAAAAATAATATTGTTACTAGTACGGGAAACTACTAGAAAGCACTTTGAAGGGTTCGGGCCTTTGAGGTTACTACACGGGTTTTAAGGTTACTGCACGATTTATCACTAAAGGCCTAGAGAACACGGATGATACAAACTCTCAACAGCTACCAGCCAAGTCTATTACTACAATCTGGCAGAGTGCAAGGTAGCTCAGCAGGTCTGGGCTGTGGAGTTTAAACCCCAAAGTCCACTTGGAATTGTGAAGTTAGATCACAGACTGATTTTTTGGTAGGATAACAATCAGTAGTTTGTCGTGTTTTCCAGTGAAATAATCTACCACCTTGTAGAAAGCATTGTACCCAGAGTGCTTGAAGGAGGGGGAGTCGGGTAAAAAAAGGTGAACAATGGTGCAGCAGGGAGGTGACTGTACCCTCTTTCGTCTAGTCCACCATGGACTAAAGTCTGACATCAGATCAAAAGTAGTTAAGAATAAAACAAATGGTATGTATGGGTACTCTTAAGGGCCAAACCTACCTAAGGGGCAATGGTTGGGTGGAATTCAAGATAATGTACATCAGTTGAGGAAGCTGTTTTATGACAGTTTGAAGGACTTCAGTCAAGGGAATTGAAGTATCCATTTGAGGCAGCCTATGCCAAATTACAACTATAAACTCAATGTATCATAGAGACGTCAGTGTTGCCAAACCAGACAAAACTGAAGCGTTCTGGGGCTGGTTAAACTCTATCGTCAGCAAAATATAGCCCTGACTTGCTTAATGTGTGCTTGTCTGGGAAACAGAAATAAAATAAAACTGACGTAGTTCTTTAAAAACCACCAGATTTCCCCGAAGCGGAAGGCGCACACTGACAAAGAAATGCTGACCTTCACTTTTTGTCTGAAGACAAACATATCAAGCAGATTGCGCTCTCTGGTGAAATAGAGAGGGTTATGGATTGGGAAACTATTTCTGCTCCACGGAGAGCGGCTTGGCGGTGATGCCACCAGCTGCAAACAGTAAATGGGGAGGAAGTGACTCATGTCAAGCTGTCGTTGCGCCTTGATGACGTCACAGGAAGTGGCATTACGTTTTGAACTTGATTATGTTCTTGCGCATTTTTTAACACATTTCCTAAAATCAGTAGGCACTGCATATTAAGAAAAAGAAAACGATAACTAAAATCAAAGAAAGATAAAGAGTTACTTGCTTTAAAGAAAAGTCAAAACGATATATACATATGAAGGTATCAAGTGATATCCCCTAAATATGAGTGCTGCAGCATGCGGTGTGAGAGCACAAACATGCAAGTTGTTACCTTCAAAAAGAAGCTTGATATTCCAGATGTAGTGGTTTTCATGCTGAGATTAAATGATTCATGTGCTGGTGTAGTCAGCAACATTTTTACTAAAATTATTGCTGATTGGATGTCCCAGAGTATCAACCAACACTATTTTCCATCCACCGTGCCAAGGACGCAGCTGGAGGTGTCATTCTATGGTGCAACCTAAGAGCCTGCAAGGCAAGGGGTCCACCCATAGCAGATGGTGACTGGGAAACTCTCGAAAAAAGGTCATAGCAGCTCAGAATGTAGTAAAGGGACACATTTATTTACCTGTGCACCTAGGTTCAGGAGTCTACCAATCCTTTCCGTATAAACTCAATTCCATCCCCCATAACGGGGGCCCTTCACTTCCTGCTGCATACATGTAGTGTGTTCTTTGTGCATATGTGTTCTGTGCCTGGGGACTGTAAGTAGTACCAATACAGCACAAGATGGTGGGTCCTTTGGTATGGAAAACCCCTCATGGCTTTCCTATCCTTACAGCAGCCCATCCAGCTGTGCTTTGGAGACTCCACTGCAGTTTCACCCTGTCTGCTGTTTAGCTGTAAAATCCATTCTGACAAGACCCATGACTGAACACAGGAGACTGATCTAAACTGGTCTGACCAGCTGGTAGGGCTGTTTCCAAACCTGCATGGAGAGGCATTCAATGGCAATCCCTGTCCTCCCCAATTTGTGTTGTCATGTGGACTGCAAGGTTACAATAGAGACCCTACCATATGCCTAGGAAATCCATATTTTCTTGATCACTTGATTCCTGCTCTTCTTTTTGTGAATAAAGCCTGTGAGTGAGCATGCTCTCTAATTCGACAGGGATTTAAATTCTTTAATCTAGCACCTCAGCTTCAATCTTCTTGGCTTCTCTCAAAAGTCAAAGATTTTAGATAAACAATGTTATTGTCTGAGCCGGTATGCTGTACTTGTCCGGGCGTCTGGAATATGTCTGATCCTCTAGCACAGAGTGATGTCTGAAAAGGGACACTACTTTGCAAGTTGCTCTTTCCCCCCCCCAAGGCTGGACACAAGACTAGAACTCTGGAGGAAGCCCTGCTGCTGTGTCCCGATCAGGAAGCAGATGAATCTAAACTGCCTGGTGTGTCGAGAGGACTTCATCCCGTACCAATAGGACCAGAAGTAAGGTTCAGAGGACTGAAGCCTGCGTGCATGTCGACACGAGGCAGGGACCTTGGAGGCCGGCTGGCCAAACCTGAGCTGAAGACATCCGCTTTCTCAGAGGTCGAGGACCTGCAGGAAACTTTCCATAACTGTGAGAGTAGTGAGCCTACATCAACCAACTCTGACATTATGGGAGCCTGAAGCACTCTTTACAGCCCTTTCAACCAAGGGCTTAAGGTAGCCTTCTGTTAACCAAGTCTATTCAGTCTGAGTTCCTGATTCTGGACTTGTTTTAAACATATCACGAGGCTTTAAAGTTCTGTTGCTACCTGCTAAGGAGCATGTAAACAGAATAGAGATACTCCGGCCTTACGCTCCCTCAGTCTCCTGCCTTGCCTGCTAATAACTGAGGTCAGGCATGACCCCGTTGCTGTGGATTCATTGCTGTTGTCCTTCTGTGTTCTGTAGGCAGGTGCCACCCCCATCTACCCTGCCTACATTCTAGGGCAGTATGGTAGATGTGGGCTGATAATAGTGGGGCACACTCTTCCGTACGTGTAAACGTGGGTCTGTGGCCCAGGACAAAATGGCAGAGTTCATCACTCTGTCAACATCATGCTGCCTGCACTTATAGCTTTCACAGCTTCTTATTGTGTCCTGTTTTGCTTAGTATTTAAAAGAACACAGTCAGGAGGAACATTTATTGCAATGCTTATGGAAACCTTTTGCCATTGGGTCTGATCCACCGTCCCCTCCCCTTGACAATTGTTGTCTGTTATTTGTACCCTGATTTTTCCATTTTGAAAACTTTGACCTGCTGTGGGGGATAAATCATTACCAGCCCCCACCTGAACTTTGACTTTACAGATCAGTTGCAACAGGAACTGGTGTCACTGAACTGTTTCCAATGATCTCATCACTGGGCACCTGATCAAGAGAAAATACAAGTAACCCCATCCAAAACACACTGGAACTTTCACTTTGAATGAGTGCTTTCAGCACCCATTCTCCATTATTTTGCTGTAGATGGGAACCACAGGGCTTGGGTGCTCGACTGTTGTGTTGCACGGACATGGACAATGGGCAAATATAAGTAGCACACTATGCGCCTGATGTACAAAAGAATTTTGCTTTTGCAAGCTGTCCAAATGCTATTTTGGGCTGTTTGCGGATGTTTGGTAGCTCTAATTTGGAATTTGTTCCATTTGGTAATCACAATTTTTGCAATTCCAGATAAGAAATCGCAAATAGGAATTTCCATATTGCGAATTGGCAATAGTATGTATGATGTATTTCCTAATTATGACAAGTCGCAAAATGCAGTTTTAGAAAATGCAATTACCACTAAATGAAATCCGGTATTAATCAGGTCGAACCTATATAAAGTGGTCCAAAATGCGTCAGGCCCTTTCACCATGGCGGCTTTGTATGTTCTGGTGAGGAGGATAAGGATTTGGACTGGTATGTAGAGAAGAAGACAGGAGAGGATTTTTAGGGTTGCAGTAACCCTTTTTGATCAAACTGAGGAGGAGATATTTGAAAAGTGCAGGCTTAGTAATCAGGTAATTTTGGATTTAATAGCTGAATTACATCCATGGCTACAGACCCCACAGACAGAAGCAGAGCCATCCCACCGCATGTGCAGGTATTGGGTTATCTATACCTTTTAGTTTTTGGAAGTCACCAGGAAGTAATCAGTGTCCATAAGTGCGCTCTTAGGTTTTTCCCATAGGTTTCTTGATATTATGATATCCAAAATAAATGATTACATTTATTTTCCTGCATCTCAGGAGGACTTCCAACATACCAAACTTTTGTTTTATCGGATGGCATATTTTCCAAATGTTATAGGGCATGTTGGAGGTAAACATATTGCTATCTGTTTACCATCTATGAAAGAATTTATTTTTAGAAACCACAAAAATAGTCACTCCCTTAATATTCAGGCTGTGTGTGATGCCTCCTATATAATAACAGACCTTGTTGCCCTATTTCCAGGCAGCACACATTTCCTGTATGTTCAGCCACAGTGACATAATTGGCTGTCTAAAGGTGATTTGGTGATGGTATTCTACATGGTAAGCCTCTATAAATTATTTAACACCCACTTAACCATCAACACATAATAACCCCTACTAATGTAAGCTTCCTTTACTCTTCAGGAGACAGTGCATATACATTATGACCTTGCATCTTAACACCATATTTAAACCCAAGTTCAAGGAGTAACCAGAGATACAACTTTGCTCACAGAACTGCATGATCTGTTATAGAGAGGATCTTCGGAATACTAAAAGGACACTTCAGGTGTCTGCACAACAGGGGTGAAGCCATCCAGTGCCCTAGGATATATGTTGCAAAATCATAGCTACATGTGCATTGTTGCACAGTCTTGATATTGGAAGGGGTCATTGTAGAAATTGATTCAGAATCTGATCCTAAGGAAGGAATACCAATAGGATGGCTCTTGTGCTGCTGACGGTTGAGCACATCATAAAGAGATTACACACAGTTTTTTTTAAAGGTAAGTGAAACAAAAAAATGGTATATACAAGTATACCTGTGTTATGCATTTAAGTCCCAAATGTCCCTTTTATTAGGCAAGCATCATATTGTTCGTTTTTACTAAAGCAAATAACATGTATCCAGACACATTTGTTCTGTATAGTTTCTGTTTCGCAAAATAAAATGGTAATAAGTAAGCAGTATTTGGAAAATACAAAAACTACATTAGTGCTTTTTTTTTTAGCTCTGCTTCCACTACTTTTCTTGGCACTACCTGCCTCTGGAGTACTACTAACACCTGTGCTAGATGTATATTGGCGTGTGCGCTTAAGGTTAGAGACATCAGGCGCTGAGGACTACTTATGCTTGATGCCTCTTCACTCTCACCTGCCCCTAAATCTGCAGTCCCAGATAGAGTACTGGTTTGCATATTTTCCAAGGCAGATGTGACCTGCACTAATTCATGTGCCACATCTCAGTCTGTATATTGTGTGCCTGGATAATGTGGTAGTAGCCTATGCCAGATGGTTAAAGGACCTGCTCAATATAAAAAACCGCAACATGTGTTGGTGATGCCTACGCCTTTGCCTTGTATGTTGTTGTAGCACTGTTGTTTTGTTTGTCCACAGAGTCTGTTTAGCAAAGCTTTGATTCATCATTAAATATTTTTCTAAAACTTTCTTGGCCTTCAAAGCCATTGTGTGATTTATGCACAATTGGTGATTTACACATTTTATATGTCTTGCTTGTAGCCGCTGCACAGAAAGCATTGATGCCTCTAAACCGCCAATCAATTAAAATGTCTCCGAACCATCATCCATTGTAGGAACACCAGTATTACGAGAAGCTGTGAAATCACGATGATGCTGCAACACCCTGAAATGCATCTGTCTGGCTCTCCAGGATGTTGGACTGGTTGCTCTGCCTCTGGTTGTAGACATCTTCAAAATCTGGGAGTGGTAAGCTGTAGCTCTCCGTCTGAATGGTCCTTGGGGTGTCTGTGTGGCAGATATTTCTGTGGATTCCTCAATATCACAAGGACTTTATATAATGGGCTCTTGCTCTCTATCAAGATCTATCTGTTATGACAGATCTGTGAGAACTATATAAATATACTTTAATATACTGTTATAATATTGTTTTTGAGGTCGAGCCTAGCGGCAGTGCGTATGTGCTGCTTGCTCTGCGAGGCATGCAGTAGTCGAGCATGCTGTGTAAGCCCCGCCTACTCTCAACCCATACTTTTCATTAGCTGGTGTCATTGTCCTTGGTAAAAGCTGGCTTCTGATTCATTATGAGGCTTGTTAGTCCCTCCTTGTTACCGCCTTGTCGGCATTTGTTGCCACCCATGACGACTGGACCTTTTACTTGGCTCGTTACACAGTCGGCTTTATCCAGGGGGTCAGCACTATTTTGTTTATGGGCACTTATGCTATTTTATTGTATTTGCATCCTGAGCGTGGCGCCCGCTTTAGGGACACAGCGCTCAGTTTATTTATTTATTTATATTTAACTTTTATGTTGAGCGTGGCATCCACTGTTTATTATAAAAAAAATTTTGTAACTTTCATAATGAGCCTGGTGCCTGCTTCAAGGACACCGTGCACGGTTTCTTTTTTTTTTTACTTTAAAACTGAGCGCCGCGCCGCTTAAAGGATACTGCACTCGTTTTTTTTTTTAGTTTTTTTTTTACTTTAACACTGAGCATAGCGCCCACTTCAAGGACACCGCGCTCAGTGTTAAAGTTAAAAAAAACAAAGAAACCGAGCGCTGTGTCCTTAAAGCAAGCGTTTGCAATGCAATAGGTCTCGCATTTACACAAGTTTAAGCTATTGACATTGTAAATGACGATGCCTTTCATTTATGTTTTAAAAACAAAAATAATAGGCATTGTCATTTACAATGCCAATAGCTTAAACTCGCGTAAATGGAAGACCTATTGCATTGCAAATGCTTGTTTAATATTAACGTTGTGTTACATGTACTTCTCCTATCACTGTCTCCTTTGAATGAGAAATTGTTTAAAGCTCAAACAATGTACATGTGTTTCTACACATCAAAAGTAAGAATCATTTTTTGTACTGCAACTCCTGTAATGGATTAGAAAGTTACAAAGAGCATAAAAAATGATTTTTTTGTCCACACTATGAGTAAATAATTAAGTGCCTTATTACGATATTGACAGACAGGGTTACTCTGTCACAAATGTGACGGTTATCCTTACCCCCACATTACAAGTCAATTATAGCCTATAGATCTTGTAATACGAAAGACGGGATATCCGTCACGTTTGTGATGGAGTATCCCATCCACCAAGGTCATAATCAGGCCCTAACTAAATATACTTACAAATCTATGGAAATGACATACGCATTATATATTATTCCTTTAAGTTGCTTATGGTGGCTTTGAGGTACCAACATTGGGAACACCCACAACACTCAGGCTGAATTGTTGCCTCAACTAAAGATTCCATGGCTGTTTGTGATCTTCTTTGCTTCTCTCAAAAGCCAAAGGTTTTAGATAAATAATGGTCTTAACTGTGCTGGTCCTCTGCCTGTCCCACGTGCCTCTGCCAGGCAACTTGCAACCTTCTCTTTGGTTCACAATCTTAAATCATTCCATCTTTTGCGTATTTCCAGGATGGTACGCAATGTGACACCAATGGAATTAACCTGTCCAGGCTGTCTGTGCAGATTTCGTTTTTCTGGGATTCTGGCACACTGAAGGAACTCTTCCCAAAGCCCTCCTCATTATTGAACATACACTGCTTAGTAAGGACTTTCAGCTCCTTCTCTTGAAACTACATCTTGTACTTTCTGTCAACAAGATCATTATAACCTTCTAACCTTGACATAGATCCCCTTCTTTGTAGTACAAAAATCCAATAAGACTCCACAAATACACTCCTGAACAACACTACCACTGTGTTGCAGAACACTAGGAAGGAGGTGTATTTATTGACTTCCTCATTGTGAAGTCACCATTCTGCTATCAAAACGTGACTTTTCCTATTT
Organism: Triturus cristatus; assembly: GCF_964204655.1. Classification (NCBI taxonomy): domain Eukaryota; kingdom Metazoa; phylum Chordata; class Amphibia; order Caudata; family Salamandridae; genus Triturus; species Triturus cristatus. The sequence continues at coordinate 415,602,012 of NC_140588.1, read as the reverse complement.
CCTAATAATAATTCACATTTTAGCAATTCCCTATTAGGAAATCCCTAAATAGCGATTTTGAATCAGACTGATTCGCAGCTGCAGAAAATCTACCTTTCGTATACTTCAAATAGCAATTTCCAATTAGCATTTCGGATGCAATCGCTAACAAAAACATACATACATCTGGCCCTTAATTCAATGTTGTAATCTTTCTGGAGCCTTTGACAGGGAACAAAGCTGGATAAAGGAGACGGAAACTCAAAGATTCACAGGGATGGCAGAGTACTGAAGATCCTTTTTCTTTAGGATAACATTGATTATTGACAATGTTCTTCGAATTGACTTGCCTAACTAAGTACTACGAAACAATTTGTGGAGACTTTAAGTACTCTGGGAGGTTAAACTAGTCTGTTTGTTTGGTGATCATTTTAACTGGTCAAAATTTTCTTTAAAAGAAAATAAAGACCTTATATTTTGGGAGATACAACTAAGACTGGACATCAGTTCTGTTTTATTATTGTTACCTGCTGTATATTGCTCCACAGCTATTGCCAACTCAAAAAATGCCTCGATAACTCAACCTACCTACCTTTGGAGATCTATGTGTCCAAATGGACTTGCTTAATGAACTGAAGCATAATAGTACCTGAGGCCGTCGGACATCAGTTGAAAATATTACTCATTCAATCAGGGGCTTGTAAAGCATGGATACCCACCCGTGAGGGTCTGAAGGCGCTGTGGGAGGGGAGCTGCTGGTTGACCTTGGTGGAGGATCATTTGAAAAGCCAGGTCTTGAGGTCCTTCCTGAATTGGGTCAGTAAAACTGATTGCCTGAGGTGCAGGGGCAGGGAGTTCCATGTCTTGGTGGCAAGGTAGGAGAACGATCTTCCTTCAGTTCTGGTTTTGTGGATCCTGGGGATGGAGGCAAGGGTGAGTTGGGAGGATTGGAGCTGTCTAGTGGGTATGTGGAATGTGAGGCAGTGGTTCAGGTAAGCTGGTCCTTCGTTGTGTAGTGCTTTGTAGGCGTGAGTGAGGAGTTTGAAGGCGACTCTCTTGTTGACTGGGAGCCAGTGGAGTTGTCGGAGGTGTTGCGTCATGTATGCTGCCCAGCAACCACTGAGTGTTTGGACCCAGAGAAAAAGCCTCATAGCTTGAGAATGCGGCAGAAGATCCAGATGATGCCACACATGTCACACCCCAAGCTATTATACACCTGTCGAGCAATGGAGAGCCTTTCCTGTTTGATAGTTTATGATGCCCCTGGACTGGACTATGGAGAGAATTGTGCACTAAACCGGTGGAACCCATTCCTCTTAGAAAGTACTGGTGTTTACATTTCTTACACATATTTGCCATTAACATCATAAATCAACCTCATAAATAATTCTTGTATTCATTTTAAGCAAACTGTGTGTGTTCACTCTAAAATGGGGAAAGAGCAAAAAAGAGAATGAAAATGCACAAAATTAATTTAAAGCAATTCAGCAAAAGAAAACTAATTTGATTTAACAAGCAATTAAAATTCTAATAGGTCTGGTTTTCATTAAGGGAAATGCTTGGCACTAGTTGGGTGACGTTGTGTATGTTGCTCGGAGCTGTCCTAGAAAGACAATTACATAATGAAGCATCTTGGGTTACAACAAGTTGAAAGATGAGATTAGGGCCCAATTGGCTTTACATAAATCATTAGGAAAATTAAGCTGTACTCTCAAAGATGAGCGTTATTAAAAATGGTCAGAAGAAATTTGAAAGAAATTGAATTTGCGTTAACAAAGGAAGCTGTAAATCCAACAACATGCTAACATGACAGCAAAGTTAAACAAATGAATGTGCAAGGTCAATAAGTTAATAGCACTGTGTTTTCATATCAGCCTCAGGCATTCAGATACCCTGTTCCCTCAACAAAAAAAGCCTTAAACCAACAGTTAAACAAGTTATCTAACAAAGTGAGTATATCAAAGAACACCCCGTGACAGATCAGGTCACATCTGCAAAAGAACACAATTTTGCCCTTTCAACAAAACCTATTGGGAACACAAATTGAACAATGTCAAAAAAGAATAAAATTTCAATACAATAAGGACCTTAACAGAGTGAGAAGGCATCAAAGAATAGCTGAACGGCAGCAGAAATAAAAAATGTCAACTTGTTTTTCACTGAAAGAAAAAGGTACAACATCAACACCTTTGAGGCTATAGCCTTGCTCTTCAGATCTCAGACCAAGCGAGAAAGTGCTTCTTAAAACTATTCAACATTATCAACCAACACACCAGTCCTCTGTCGATGTTAGTTACCTACACATCTAAAGAAAGGCAGAGGGGATTTATGAATTCTTTGTAGAGAAGATGAAAAAAATTGAATCTTAACAGACAAGAATCTCAGTAGACAGCCTTTCCACAACCCCAAATAGCAACGCATGCTGGAGCGAATTTCAGAGAAGTCAACAAAAGATAGTTTTTATCATAATAAAAGCTAAGACTAAACATGCCTCGACTTTGTGGACTCAATCTCCTCCACTCTGGTCAAAGAGGTCAGCAGTCACATATCTTCTTATTGAACACAGCCGATCAACTCCTCACTGGCCTACAGAGAAATGATGGGATTCTGAATGGGCTGTGTAGACAGTTCACCACACTGCTGAAAAAATGAGCCCTGGGGATCTGAACAATATCCACACAGTAACTAATCTCCATTGATAGCAAGGATTCTATATTGCATCTTAACTCAACCAATGCATTGATCTTTGTAAATAGAATGTAATCACCTTCCCACTACATGTAGTTGATTTATCGTATACCTACTGATAAAATCTCTCTTGATCTTTTATTGCTGGAGTATTCCTTGTAATTATTGCAACGTACTCATATACCCTTTGATTAAGTATGCGCTATATAAAAGTGCTATAATACATACAAATAAAAAAATAACAACAATATATCATGGCCTTCATGGATAGACCACCAAATCAATGGTAAACCATGTGAAACGCATGAAAGCCGATGGCTGAAGAGGAGGACTCAAAGGCCCATCACTATTCTCATTGGAGCTATTATTGAACTAATACAGCTAAAGCACTCTGCAGCCAGACCTGAACATTTATGAGCTATTCACCACTGCATGTGAGGAATTAGTACTTCACATTGCATTATCATTGACACAATTGACTTACAATGAACTGCTTTACAAGCTGCCTTTAGCCTTAACAGAAGCCAGAAAGACAAGTTAATCTCAAGGTCCCGTTAAGCGTGCTCTTAGGTTTCAGGCTGTCAAAAAAGCAGGCCCGTAAAGTGCAGCCGCAGCTGAAACACTTGTGCTGTCTTATTCAATATTTATTTTAAACCGCAGTTTCCATTGAAGAAGAGTAAAAAAAATGTTTCTAAAATTACAGATTTTGTGATACACTCATACTGCGTTACCATAGTTCCCCTTCATTTAGCAGGGTGCTGTGTTTTTGGGGGAAGTGCCCAGGCTCTCCTCTCACCTGACATTCAAATGGTACCTAAAGCCAAGACGGAGGCAGACATCTAACTTGAGTCAGGCTTTCTTACTGCATGAAATTATAGCCTCACAGGTTCGACACTCTCATCATATGCAACCTACAATCTCTGTACTCAGGAAGGACATTTAAATTCAGTGTAGAAGCACCAGACACTAAAACAACCATCTGATACCATCTGCAACCAGAAAGGACTCTTATACAGCGAAGCAGCCATCACAACTTCTGCAGGCAGGCATGATCCTCACACCCACTGCGCTCAGGCAGGATCTCTGCATCTCTGAAAGAAGGCAGGAGGATCCTCACGTCATGTGTATCTAGACTGAACCTTCACAATGCCCATGAAAGGACACCTACTTCTCCAAATGAAGGCAGGGTGATCCTCACACCAGGTGCATCTCGACTTAACCTTCACAATGCCCATGAAAGGACACCTACATCCTCGAATGAAGGCAGGAGGATCCTCACACCAGGTGCATCTAGACTTAACCTTCACAATGCCCATGAAAGGACACCTACATCTCCAAATGAAGGCAGGAGGATCCTCACACCAGTTGCATCTAGACTTAACCTTCACAATGCCCATGAAAGAACACCTACATCCTCAAATGAAGGCAGGAGGATCCTCACACCAGGTGCATCTAGACTTAAACTTCACAATGCCCATGAAAGGACACCTACATCTCCAAATGAAGGCAGGAGGATCCTCACACCAGTTGCATCTAGACTTAACCTTCACAATGCCCATGAAAGGACACCTACATCTCCAAATGAAGGCAGGAGGATCCTCACACCAGTTGCACCTAGACCTAACCTTAACAATGCCCATGAAAGGACACCTACATCTCCAAATGAAGGCAGGAGGATCCTCACAACAGTTGCATCTAGACTTAACCTTCACAATGCCCATGAAAGGACACCTACATCTCCAAATGAAGGCAGGGTGATCCTCACACCATTTGCATCTAGAATATACCTATGGATTCAGATATGGCCATCATGTCCTCTAACCAGGCAGGACCCTTACAACGTCTGTGGATTCATTGGAGGAATAAAGGATTCTTCCTGCTTCAGATCTACTGAGTGTCCCGAAATAGACTAAGAGTAGTACTGCCATAAGATCTCCTGGAAAATATAATTCTACAAAAATATCATGCACATATTATTGTGAGGACAAAGATATCGGGAGTCAGGATATCATCTAAACATATTGTACAGCAAGTAGCAAGTAGTAAGTAAGTTAGGTTCATGGCTAGGGCAAGGGTTGGTGGAAAAAAGGAAGAGAGATAATTTAGCCTGGCGGAATAGCTGTGAAGGCTATTGCACCTACTGCAGCATTTCCATTCTTTAAAAGGTCAATAAAAAGAGTACAATAGTATTGGGAATGGCAACTCGTTACTTATAACGTGGCCAAGTCGCAACAATACCCACATACGCTACATATAAAAAAACAAAATAGATGTTATGAGGCTCCTTGGGCCTCATTCAGAGTCCCGTTTTAATCCTGATTTAGACTCAGATTAGAGTTTGTGCCAGAATCGCAATTCCCAAGTTATGTGACGATTACTGTCCCCATGATTTTCCACTCCCCCTACCTCCCCAACCCCACCTCCTGCTGATTTTCGCCACTTAAAACCAGGTAGAATTCATGCGGTGAAAAACACAAGGGACCAAATGTACGACGTAAAATCGCATACACAAACGGGTTTGCGACCCGTTTGTGCATGCAATTTTAGTCTGGGCCATGTACTTACACTATTTTGCGAGTCACAAATAATTTGCGAATTGCAAAATAGTGTATCGCGACTCGCTATTAGGAAGGGGCATTCCCTTCCTAATAGCGACTGCAGAGCCATGTATGAATGTTTTGCGACCGCAATTGCGGTTGCAAAACACTCGCAAATTACCGCCCTCTTTAATAAAGTCACAAATGGGAAGGGGTCCCCAGGGGACCCCTTACCCTTTGTGACTGGCTCCAAAAATATTTTTTAAGGGCAGGCAGTGGTTCCAGCAGGCCACCATCCCTGGGAGTGCCTGTCATTCCCAATGGGCTCGCAAATTGCGAGAGGCTCATTAATATTCATGAGCCTCACAATTTGTGACCCCATTGGGATTCGCAAACAGTGTTAAACACATTGTTGTACATGCAAAATAGCGCCTCACAAATTGTGAATCGCAAAAGACTTGCAATTTGCATGGCGCTATTTTGCGCGTTGTACATCTGCCCCATAATTTCCAGTTTCACCCCTCGAATCAAGGGGAAAACACCAGCTATTACTGATTTATTCCCCATCCACTCAGAGGTGTGGAACTCAGAATGAAGCAGCAATAGTAAATACTCCACCACCTGTTATCAGTAGACGCGGGGTGCGGTATTTCTGCACACAGTGCGAGGCAGCTCTTTGCATCTGGCTCACATATAGGGCCTCACAAAGATTTCAAGAGAGGTATCTGTCGTTGTACCGTAAGTACATTGTCCCACCCTCCAAAAAGGACCCCATTTGATCTCTGGTTTGGCCCCTTCATGATTTTGACATGGAGGGGGGTGGCATAGAAGGTATGTTGGGATGCTGGCAGAGTTACAGAGAGGCGGGTCCTTTGATGTTAGCTCATCTGGTTTCCTATCTCCCCCTCTACTAAATGTGGGCGCCACATGAAACCCCCCACCTCATGTTGGCTAGTGCCATCAAAGACACAATGACCAGTGATCTCTGCTAATAATATCTCATAGAGGCTCTATAAATAAGATAAAAGACATTTTAATTTCTGTAGTCTGATTCAGGGCGTAGCAGGCTCACGGTAGTATTTCCAGTGGAGTGTTGGACAGGGGCAGCCTCGTGCGCTGAAGGGGAGGTGTAGGGGCAGAGGTTAAGTGAGATAGAACTTCTGGCAGGCTGGTGCCGTCAGTACAGGCTTCCCCGTCTATTTCAGTACATCTACAGAGAAAACCTCTTTATTTTAAATACTACATCATTTATGAGCTTTTTGTGTTTTTTTTTTTTTTTTACAAATTGTTTTTCAGCAGTTATTCGGAGCTAGCCCCTTATACAGATATGTTGGATCATAAAAGGTGCAGTCAGTCACAGATGCTTGTCTTGGTGGGCCAGGTGGGCTGCAGAAACTTGTCACTCCAGGAACAGCCCAAGCCCACCTGAGTTTAGCACTCTGGCACAATACGGGGTGACACAATTAAGTGGTCCCGGAATATCTCTCGTCGTCCCAGGTCTCTAAACAACGCAGCGCATTAACCCACCGTAAAGTGTAAATATCGCCCAACCCAGCTGAGGATTCAGTGAGGGCAATGAAGGTGTTTTGTTGGTTGATTGAACAGTAGTTAATGCCGCCCTTTGTCTGCTTCAAAGTGCTAGTAGAAGTAAAAAAATATTTTTCACATCACAGTTAGTCTGTTAAACACAGCTGCAGTCACAGGGACGTGGTTAAGTTACAGTCAAGTGGTGCTTTCTCACCAAAACATGGTGTGTAAGTAAGTGTTTGTGGAATTTACACATTCAAAATATATTCACGATAAGTGTTGTTTAGATTATTCATAGCTAAATGTAATGTAAAGTTTCAGCGCAAAGAGGATTATACGTGAGTTATGCATAGAGGGTAAAGAAGTACACATATTTTGGTTACGCAGAGTCTGTGACCTACAGAGATCCTGCGAGAAAGGTTTTTAATTAAGCAAGTGTGAGGCACAGTGTAAAAAAAAGAGGAAATTCAATTTGAGAACCAGTCTTTGACTAACATGAGTGAACTATTACATTTGAAATCTATATATAGAAATGTAAGGAGTTTCTAAAAGGTTCAGGCACACTTAGCCCGACCCCTGCTCATGATATACCCTATGCAAGAACGAGGCATAAGATGGGAGCATCACTTGTGTTTTCCTCTTAAAACTGTATCCATAGCGAACACTCTTGTAACACGTTTGAGGCTGCCCATTGCTTTAGCGACCGGCTTCCTTTTTCTCGTGACATTTGTGGGCTTGGATCTGTGTAGATTTTTAGATCTTGCCTAGGCAGCGCATGCGCGGTCTCTCGAGACAGGCTGTATCTACTGTATGGGCTTTCAGCACGCTCCCAGCCATTTTCATTCATTCATTCGTGTTCCTTTCAAAATTCCTTTGTTTTCGTTGGTGAATAGTTTACATTTGTCCCTCCTTTTGCTGTTTTGGTCACACCCTAGAGACTGACCCTGTTACATGAATCACTTCACTGTCATCCATATAAGTTAGTTTCAGCGTACTACTTTTTCTTTTGCCTGAGCTGGTTTATCTTTCCGAACGAGCTCAGCCGAGGGCTGCAAATCATGTCCTTTTCTTGTTTTCTACTGTCTTTGCTTTCACAAGCGCTTTTTCATCCTATAACATTTTTGGATTCATTGGCTCAAATGTCCAAACCTTAAACAAGCATTTGCAATGCAATAGGGCTCGCATTTGCAAGAGTTTGAGCTATTGGCTTTGTAAATGACAATGCCTTTTATTTATGTATTTTGAAAATCTGCCAGGGGTGCGTAAACACGCATTTTTACTTATAGTCCTTGCTTATGAGAAGAAAGGCTGGCAGGAAAAGAGGCGCAGTTACTGCCAGCCTTGCTTGTCGTAAGCAACTACTATAAGTACAAAGTGCGTGTTTACGCACTGCTTGCACGTTGTCAAAACACACAAACGAAAGTCATTGTCATTTAAAATGCCATATCGTTTTTTTGGGCCTTAACGTAGCTTGCCAAAACATTTGACCATATAAAAATCACAACAAATAGCTTTATTAAAGAATGCAGGGGGAGGACCAGGTGTTTAGCCTGATATTGTCCAAGGCTCTGGGGTCGATTTCGGTGCCTAGCTGTCACGTGACCCCTTGAGCTCAGCCCGTCTCTGCGGGGTTTTTAACAAATAAACATTTCGCATTTTAAGACTTGTAAGCCCATGCCGCTTAATGTAAAGAAAAATTGCCAGTCTTAGTATAGAAAAAGCGGTTGGCTTAATTTAAAAAGGTAAATAAATTAATAATGTGCAGCTGAAAGAGTCATTTGACAAGGAGAGCTGAGAGGTGTGATGCGCCTGTCCTGCTTTATGATCTGTTACCAATGCATTACATTTGCATAATGAACAGAGCATTCCTTACTTTGTGCAGGGAGACCTAAAACTACCTTTCTCTCAAGTACACACAAAACCCGTTCAGAAATCTCTAGAGGAGTTTAAGTGATTTGCCCAGAATCACAGGGTGTTGCGCCCACACCGAGATTCGAAAGAGGTGATTTATAGTAAGGTCTATGTTATATATACTAAAGAGCGCAAATATAGGCATTCCATTTTTTGTATCTACTGAAACTAGTTCTGAGGTTAGTATGTTCCCAAGCGCTACAAATGTTGGTATGTATGTAAGCCCAAAGGGGGAGTAAAGTGGGTGGGCCAAGGTCACAGAACAATTTGATCATGTGGGTGCGCCATGATTGGCACTCAGGTATTCAGGTTTCTTAAGAAAACATTCAGCAGCTCCTGCCAGGCCTCATTATTTAAACGGCGAATTGACACTGCTACAATTTCATTGCAAATGAGAACAGCACATTTACTAGGCCAAGTTTGTTATTTACATAGTGATATATAAGCAGCATGTGACACATTTTTAAGTACGCCTAGTGCTGGTATAAGGCACTGAGGAACACTGAGATGATGTAATTTGTCCAGGATCACATGGTGTGTGGTCATGTGACAAAGCCTGAGCTAGCACTTAAGCCTGGTGAAGTCACATTCCCACATTAGACGCTAGACTAGAGCATGCCATGTAATTGTAGTCAAAGCATTTTATTTTTGAGGCGGAACCAACCACCTTTTCATGTTCTCGTTCCTAAATTCTGTTAAATATATACACTTGGATAGTTAAAAGAAATATCTTGGTGTGACAGAGGGGGTGCCACGGATGATTCGAAGACATGGAGGCTCAAAGTCACATTGCGTTGTAGAAAGTTCTAAACATCGTCGGACTGCATTACTCTGACGGCAAACAAACCCCATGCTTGTCACCAACGAACATTTCATCAGGATAAAAGGTGGCTTAATCAGAGGAATCCGCAATTTGTAGGTGGGGGTGAATGATGCAGTGGCATACTTTTCTCTCACATATATCAAGCAAAATGGCTCAGCGAACTTAGTGTTATGATCTAATAAACAAGTGCAATCTTCAAGTCACGAGCTCTGATCCCGGCAGGATCAATTCGGAATTTCACCCGGGAGTCTGACACTTTTAGTGCTTTTGCGTTGTCACCCACTTTAATGCCTGCTCTTTTAGACTGTCTCAGTGTCAGTCTATTTATCGTTCTCCGAAGAATGAAAGTAGTATTTAAACGCTCGAGAGCCAAATACTTAAAGACCTCTGCTGCAGGGCCTCCACCCACTGAGCTAGATTATTAAAGGGTGGCTTCTGCGAGCATCCGTTTCTCTGGTGCGGAGTTACTTCCACGAGTAGAGCCTCCCTGAGGCTCTGAAATGATGCAGCCTTAAGAGAAATGTTAGAAAAGCCAGGTTACTCGAGCCTGGTTTCCCAGCTCCAAGGTCGCCACTCTGGCCAGCTAGTCTTTGCGAGGTTTTAGCAAATAACATTTTACGGTGTCAGACGTGTAAGCCTATACAACAGTAGGTAATTGGTTTACTTATCAACTGTTGCTGTGTCATAGCAGTGGGTTATTAAATTAGGAATCTAAAATAAACGATAGAGGCTCTCTATGAGAACCATACTTAACACAGAAATAATAGCTCTTTGCATGCAAAATAAAATAAAATTACTCTGGGGATCCACAAATAGGGGCAGGGTGGAAATAGGGGTTTCAGAAACAGATTAGAGCCGAGTGGTGAATCAGTGGCGTGGTACAGTCTGATAGCATATTGCATTATAGGGATAGGGCACCTGCGGCTGAGATTTATTTGCTTCAAGGAAGTCTCAGGGGTAAGGCCACTCAGCAGACTGATATATACTTACTACAGAAAAGTGTAGGTAATCTGCTGGCCACACGTTTGAAACACTTTAAAACAGCTTATAAGGTTAATATGCCTGCTGTAGAGCAGTGCGATGACCAGTGGTTCAGAATCGTAGTAGGACTTTTGTTTGTCAGTGGTTTAATGTCATTTCATGGTTGTGCTAATTAAAGGTGTTAAAACTGGCAAGATATGTCTTCTTTTTTGAACACATAATGTTGGCAAATACCACATACTATGAGGTAAACATATCTTATTACACAGAGACCTGATGTATTTGACGTACGCGCCACTAAAACATCTCATACACCTTACGCGCACTTTCCTCCCTCGCCCCCCTCTCCTTTGTTAAAGGCCACTTGCCTGTAGGTGTTCATGGTCCTCATTATCAGCATTCCTACAAGTAAATGGGTTTATAATACTGCTTTTTGTATGACCTTCTCTCTACTGGCTCTCCTCTCACACTCTTAAATTGTGAACAACAACAGTCAATCATGTTCACAGCATGCAGCACTTAAATGCGGGAGAGTAGGTCAGTGCAAGGCTGTTGTAAACATCAGCATGCCTGTGCTTTTTTCCGTCCTCTGGTCAAAAGCCCATCACAAGTCCCATTGAGCAGCCCCCACCTAAGGCTAACTGCAGAGCAAGAGCCGCCTGCTCCCATCACAGACACCCCCCTTCCCCACCACCACCACACACACCTCCGGATTCTTCACCGCCATGCTTCATAAAGTTTACATTTCGCACCTATAGTCTCTCTCTACGTGTACATTGCTGCATTCCTCTACACGCCCTGACAAAGACACTGACCGCAGGGGTTGGAGGAGCAGAATGGTGGGGCTGGTTGTGGTGCGGTCTGGGGAGTGCAGACCAGGTGTTCGTGCGCAGTTAGCAGGATATAGAGAGTAGGGACCATGTTTTGAGGGCTGAAGTATTTGTAGAAAACATAACATTTTCTTGGAGAAAGAAATGGTAGCGGTGATGTAGTGGAGGTGAGGCGGTAGTAGGGCGAAGGTACTGGCGGGCAATAGTGTAACCAGGATGCATGTGCAAGCCCAATGGTCTGGCTTTAAAAAAAACTAGCATCGCAGAAAAGACACAGTGAGCTCGGATTGCAGAATCGCCCTCTGACACAGGCTGCAAAGTTCAGGATGAGCAAGTATTTCACTCGGGTCAGACGAAGGCGCCGCTATTCATGGGCTGGGGCTGCCCAGCTGCGTGACCACAAGCTGCACACCATGCATTATGGGTGACTGTCTGGAAGTATTGAAAGTTAACATATTGTAGTAAAGCTTGCCTAATCACGCAGTGTCTAATTTTTAACCTAGGATCAATGCTTTGTGCATAGATAACTTTGTATAATTTAATTACCTTATAATGTTTAGTACAGTGACTTTTAAAGTCCCACATGTCAAGTTACATGCAGTTTGCCGGTGCCATCCGCATTCAAATTTCAATACCTGCCAAAATGCAGATTCTCCGAGCCAGTGATGAAAGAAAATCCTAATTTTGTTAACGATAAATGAGGCAAATATTATGCAATCTCCAAATTGCTGATTCTATTAGACAATTGCTTGCGGAAAGTCCTGCTTTAATTGAAGAACGAGTTGTGCGCGCGGCGCGCCACAGTGAGCGATCTGGTTTCAATTATCGTGCCCGTGTCTGGGGACGAAAATTGAAAACAGATGTTGGCGTGCGGGTAACAGACACCAATAGGCCATGGGCGGAGCAACGCAACTGCCTTTGGCCTATTGGTGCTGTCTTTGTAAAATATACGACCGCAAATGCCAATACCGTGGCTCAAAAGGAATTGCACACGCACAAGCATTTTGGAACCCTCCACAAAAGGGCTCTCGCCTGCGCGAACACTGTTGCGCAGTGCAACGCAGGGCGCGAGCCCTAATAATATACTTACTTAAAGGAAGTGTAATTAAGAAGACAGCCGACAGTAGGATCAACCTATTTACGTTGTGCTTTTGACAGTGTGATTATTTGGATACGAATAAAGAGGTGAACGTGCTGTTATTGCTCCGTTTTATGACAAGGGATGCCTTCTTGTGCTCTCCAAATGTGGCATATAATGGGAGGTTACTTAATGTATCCTGCAAGTAGACAGTGCAACACAACCTCAGCACCACCTCAGCATCAGCGCAGCAACACTTCAGTACCAGTCAGCGTCACTCAGCACCATTTCAGCCGCACCACCGCAGCACCACCTGAGCATCACTTAGCAGCAGCTGAGCACCACCACAACACCAGCATATCACCACCTCAGCATAGCTCACCTCCAGCACACCACCTCAGCCCCAGTGCAGCACCACCTCAGCAGCAGTGTATCACCACCTCAGCACCACCTCACTATCAGCACAGCATTACCTCAGCATCAGTGCAGCACCACCAACTCAGCGTCAGCACAACATCACTCAGCTCCACCACAGCATCACTCAGCACCACCTCAGCACCAGCACAGCATCTCCTCAGCATCACACAAGAGTACCACAGCACCATCTCAGTATCAGCACACCTCCGCATCAGTACACCACCACTAGCGCAGCACCAACCCAGCACCATTGCAGCCCGACCACAGCATCAGTGCAGCACCACCTCAGCACTAGTACAGCACCCTCTCAGCAGCAACTCAGTGCAAATGCAGCTTGGGAGAACAGAGTGGGAAAAATGCATTACTTAAAACAACTTTTGACTGTAGAGTAACAAATATATCTTGTTTGGCCATCTTGAAGGCCCATGTACCCTCTGTATGTGATAACTATATTGCACTATTAAACTGACTGTCAAGATGTTCAAGGTAACTAACAAAGACAATGGGCTTCATTACAATGTTGGTCGGAAAGGCTCCGAACGTCATTCTGGTTTTCCTAACCCGTGTCGGAACCAATGTTTCTGACCGACTCTGAAACAATTCCGACCGACCAATTATGATGGAAGGTAAACGTTTGGTCATTCCGAATCAGTTCCGACCGGCATTTGGAGACTCCAAGTCGGTCAGAGCTGAATCGTACAGCTATACAGACCGAGTTTACGACCAACGTATTACGATATCGGCTTCGGACAGCCTTTCCAAAATGGTCTGCCTGCATGGAACAGCTGTCAGAAACTGACTTTTGGGGCCTGTAGCAGGCGGTGGTACCCATGGGACCCGTCTTTACAACCATGCACAGTGTGGCAGGCACCATGGGGTGCCCGCCACAGGGTGCAAGGTTTTCTGCAAATACTCTTTTGTTCAATGGGAGCCTGTGTTGTCAGTCTGAACATAGGCTCCCATTGAAGACAATGGGTGTCTGACCGAATGGTGTTCGGAAACCTCGTAATCAGTCGGTCGGACTCGACTGTTAGCGCATTACTGCTGGCCAATCGTCTGCTCCCAGAGCCCCTGTTGCAAGGCATCCCAAGGACACTGTTTGAGCAGCTCTTCTTCCAGGCTATTGTGCTTTTTCTGACTGTCTTTATGTACTGTCTCCGTGCCCCCTTGACCGATCTCAACCAACGGCTGTGACACCTGCAATCTGGTGTGGGTGGGCCAAAATGGAGAGCTCAGTTTGTGGCGAGGGACTCGTGCCCTGCCTTTTGGCCTCTTGTTCTCTTGCCCCCCTTTGCCTGGATTGGGCGATTTGAAGCAGGTGACCAATTGCCTGCGTGCATTTTCGCAGGCTTTGTTGCCTCCACTTCTTGGTGTTCTCCCTCACATTAGGCATTCTTCGTAGGCCCCTATTTGGTCCTGCTTCGCCTTCCCGTTCCACAACCAATCCCCTTGGCACTAGAATATGGAAAAACTACATTGAGTGAAGTAAAAAAAACAGCTAAGCATTATTATGGACTCAGACTCTCTCTTCAATCCCAAGTCAATAAAGTGACAAGAGACCCATTTTGTTGAATGAGAATCCTATCATTTATTTACCCCTCCCTTGGACTGTCATATACGACTGGGAATGCAAACGGGCCCTGGCAATTAAGTCATGGGGGGGTGGGGGTGGGAGTGGGGGAGGGCTGTTTTGGTACAGGGGGCTGATATTGCAGCATAGCTGCAAAACCGGACCCATGGACCAAACCGGACCCCACCGGTCCAAAATCAGCCCCCACCTTTCGGGCCCACCGGGACAACGCCCAGTGTCCGCTATGGCCGGTTTGGCCCTCCCTGCAATCCATACTCAGTTTATAAAACGAAGGGAGCAAACACAGATCAAGAATGGCCACACTCCCGATAATTACTTCATTAAAAAAAAAAACTCGCTTGGGAAGTAGCAGCTTCTCAGTACAGATGTGCAATCCTTGGAATTTACTCCCAAAGGACAATCAACACCCACTGAGAATTCAGATGCGCAAAACGTTCTTGGTTCTTTCCGAAGCCAGGGCCACAGTGACCTCTTTGTGCATGCAGTTTGTGAATCTATTGTCACCTGTTTTCACTCTACACCATAAGCATGAAATATGCATGCTCATCACTGAACCACGTTTGCAGCACACTCTCTGGTCCTCGCGCACTACACCAATATTCAATACCAATAACTACTCTACCAACACCCTACTCACATTAACATACTTCAAGAGTTGCAACAGTTCACCTAATCGTCTGGCTAGATCGTTGAGTACTCAACAAGAGGTAGAAAGCACTATCGAAATGCTAATATATCTGCACTGTAAAGCGCTCTGATACCTACAAGGGTCTTGTTCGCGCTATACAAAACTGTCAAAATAAATAAATAAATACAATACAATACATGACAATGAGGGGACACTTCAGTCAGTTTTTTAATGGAAACAATGGTGAATCTAGGGTTGGGAGAGTGGGGTCGCGGTGAAAAGCCTTTTCGACAAAATCCCAGGTGAATTTTGTGCAAGATAATACTGGTCCCAGTATCAAAGCCTGGGTCTTGACAATGTCACCCATTAGCACAATTGCATCCAACATGTTGCTGTGAATACTTACATCTGTTACCGGACCTCCTAGTTCGCTGTTTACTGCGCGAATGTACTACTGTTTCATGTTCCCCCTCATTGTAGAATACACGATGCTGATCACTTAGTAATGTCTTGAACAGGTAAGATATGGAGCCTTCTGACGTATGCCTTTATGTATATTGGTTGTAATGTCTAACAACGAAACTAATAAGATTTTCTTTAAAGCCTGGGTCTGATACAAAAAAAAAAAGTCTGCAAATTCCTTAAAAAACGGACATGTATTTGTATCACTTTTGTTGTTCAAGGGGAAAATAGATTTCTGAGGAATCTTTTTGACCCCATATAAAGTTTAAACAGGGGCAGACAAAGGAAGAAAGAACTTGATGTGAGATAAGAAAAAGGGTAAGGAGGATGAGGGTCAGCAATGAAGGGGGGTGGAGAGGTGCAGGGGGAATTAAACTGGTAAAGGTGAGGGGTAGAAAAATGGTGTGAGGGAGTGGTGTGATCGACATGGCATAGGGTAGAGTATAGGATCCTTACATCAATGATTAAGAATAAACTAAGAGGTAATTTTAATCATTTCTCCCAAATGAGAAAGGATTCAAACCACCTCATAGTTTTGGCAGAAACCCCAACCAGCTCCCCAGTACTTGATAATAGCAGGGGACGGTCGAGGCTGTCGAAAAGCGATAGATAAATCCAGCAACATCAACAATGACAGATCTCATTAATCCTGAACTTACCTATATGGAAAATGTTAAACCTACTGGAGATCCAGTTGTTCCTTGCATGGTATCCCTTGTTTCTTGTCTATTCCCACTACAGTTCAGTCAATGTCCGGTTCTTAAATGAATTACTGATTAATCAAGCTATTCGTTTTCACAACAACAGACATGACATTTTAGCTTTATTAAATTTTTCCTCATAATTCAGTTGCGGACTATATGTTCATGAAGGGCGACTTCACAAACGCCAGTAGAGCATAAACAGAAACTGTCGTAGTATTAATGAGAAAGCAAGAAGGCTGTTCTTTCCCTCGTGAAGAGCACTTCCTCAAAACAAGTTGACAAACAAATGCTTTGTTTTTAGTAAATGCAAAAACAACAGTTGATGGACAGAATGCAGAACACCGTCATACATTCACCCCAGTACAGAAATCTGGGCCTAAATCAAGTTTGCTGTAACACTTTTCGCCCTACGTGGGCTGGGTATGCCCAGACGTGGGTCCCTTGCTCACTGTGCCACTGGATTCAAGCTAGTCTGGCTGAAGAAGGGTGACATACCCTGAAACCGGTCCCAGGATGCTTGTTTCCGGTCCAGGGAGGACCTGGCCTGGCAGTTAGGTCTGGACTGTTGCCATGAGGCACAGGGTCAAGACTGATTTGCATATGGCTGGGTCCAAACTGGGATGGCGTAGTGGGCAAATGAACGATGGATTTAACCTAGATCTTTTGACTGGGGGTGAATGTTTTGATTTGTTCTGCATTCCGTCCATCAATTGTTTGCTGTAACACTTTTCGCCCTAAGTGGGTTGGTTATGCCCAGATGTGGGTCCCTTGCTCACTGTGCCACTGGATTCAAGCTAGCCTGGCTGAAGAAGGGTGACATACCCTGAAACCGGTCCCAGGATGCTTGTTCCGGTCCAGGGAGGACCTGGCCTGGCAGTTCGGTCTGGACTGTTCCCATGGGGCACAGGGTCAAGACTGATTTACATATGGCTGGGTCCAAACTGGGGTGGCATAGTGGGCAAAAGAACAATGATTTAACCCAGATCTTTTGACTGGGGGAGAATGTTTGCATTGTCAGCATTCCGTCCATCATTTGTTTGCTGTAACACTTGTTTTTTGTAAAAGTGCCCAATTCTGCACTTTCCCCTTAATAGAGGCCGCGCACCTTTCTTTAGACAAGCTGCATCTAAAGAAAGGGGCACGGCCACCTTTAAAATGAAAGTGCTGAATTGGGCTCTCCAAAACCAAAAAGTTAATAAATAGCAAGAAAAAAAACATGCAGCAGCGTTCTGCACGGCAAACAAAGAAAACCAAAGACACGTCTGAGGCGTGCCGTGCCGTGCTATGCAAAACCAAAAAGAGAGCGTTGCAAGAGAGCGTGTCATACCTGCAACAGCAGGCAGGAGAAAACCACTTAACTAAATAGTGCTTGGAGGCTGTAATTGAAGCCTACCGAGGTACAACACATGTAACAGGGGGTGTCCTCATGGGAGTTTACAAGGTGAGACAAGGCGGTACTAAGGAGGGACTACTAAGCCTATTGACCAATGAAAAGTTTACAAAGACAGTGACAGGAGCCAATTAAAAAGATGGATGGAAAGTGGATGGAGCTTCAAGTCTATACCTGAATACAGCATGTCTCGAAGAGTATGTTTTTAGGTCTCGCATAGGCAGCGATTGCGTTAATCGCTGCCTATGCGAGACCTAAAAACATACTTCCCAAGCAGAGTGTGACCTTCCAGTGACAGAACCTTGCTGACTCCAGTTACATCCTAGCTCGGGAAGAAGGTGCTGCAGTACCACTGGCATTATCGAAGCTTGAGAGCCCCCCCTGCAATGTATATAGAGGGCCCACCATCTACCTCCATCCCTAGTCAGGAGCTCTCAGGCCAGAGGCTCCTGCCCGTGCACAGTGCCGGAGGCCCCACCCACGGAGCTCGAGGCCCCCAGCACTGCGGGGTCCTATGTTACACCACTGTGCACTGAATTCAACGCTAGGCATGATTCGTGATCAGTGTGCTTTAATGTGCCACTGTGCGCCTAACCTGGTACTTACTGCAACACCTGCTTACTGATGCTTGCCATCCATTTCTTGAGGTTTTGAGTTGCTCGACAAACACAGTGCTCTCCTTACTGGCATGAGGTGCTGTTAAATCGGACAACTGCCCCATCTAAAGGTGCACATAGCATTCCTTGTATTGGTAGGTTCTCCGTTATTGTTCTGTCTTCCAACACATAGCGATCCACACAACATCAAGTTTCCAAATTTAAACAGGGTGCACCAGTTAGCCTTGAAAAAAGTTGGTCTAACATGTCAATGAGATACATATTGACAAGCAAATTGTAATGAAGAAAGAATGGCTTTTGGTGAAATCAGCCGACATATACTTTGGGCCCGTTATTGTTTAGAAATAATTTCACTCATTTGGGATGGGTAATTGAAACTCGCACTGTAATATGATTTAGTTCCGAAGAGATGTTAGGGGTGTCGTGTTCTCACCTGGGGCGAGAGAGCATGCACCAATTTTGCACTCAGTAACTGCATCTGGTTTTGTGCTCGGGCTGCACCCGTGGAATATTATTATGCGACTGCACAGCTTTAACCAGTTACTTCCCCTTTTAGGCCCAGAGGCTGGTTCAATGGTTATTAGATTTTCTTTCAAATTTGCATGCCTTTGTCAGTTTGAATCCTGACTTTTACATCCACAAAAGCATTTTTGTACAAAGATGGGAGTGTGCGCTGCCTAGCCCAAAACAAGCATTAAAAATGCAATAGGTCTCGCCTTTCATTAAGTTAAAGCCATTAGCTTTGCTATACAATACCATTAGCAAAGCAAAGGCGAGACCTATTGCATTTTCAATGCTTGTTTGTTTTGTGTGTTTTTTTGTGGTTCATCATATCGCCAGTATTGATTCTGTGTGTCTTTTGAAGTGTCCAGCTGTCCCCGTAGCCCTGCTGTGTCCTGTCAAGTGTTCACCTCACCCCACCCCCCTTCAGTGAAGTTTCCACAAGGCTCTGGACACCCACCGTGCGCATAGGAAGTGTCCATCCCTCCGTAGCTCTTCTATGTGTGTGTGTCCAGCCAGGGGCCTACGTTATATCTTTGAAATATCCACCCCTCCTCATACCTCTTCTGTGTGTGTGCCCACCCGGAGTCCAACTGTGTGTGTGAAGTGCCCACCCCTCGTACCTCTTGTGTGTGTGTTTCCACCCTTTGCCCCACTGTGTGTCTGAAGTGCCAACCCATCATCCCCTGAGTGGAGCCCCGGACTACAGCAGATTACATTTCCAGATTCCAGGGTGCTAGCGCGTGCCGTTCTTCGCAGCCTAATACGCCTCACCAGTTCACTCGAATCCCTTCTTATTTGCTCTCGTGTTTCCTGGCAGTCTATTAAGTAACAAGATAGCAATTCAAAATTGTAACAAATTGAATGTATATTAGAGTGTAGGAAATGTAATGATTAGTTTTATGGGCTGCAGATGATTTTATTTAATGCAAGTGTTGGTTGGATTCACACGGACACGATCTAAATTGTAAATGTTCTTTGAAAGCAGAGACCAAGGTACATTCCATGTTTAACGATAGGGAAAACAAGGGTAGATTTCAGGACAAAGAAGCTTTAAGCTTGTAATGTGTAATTAGGGGTAAAAAAGGATCTAAAAATGAAGTGCGAAAATGAGGACACCTTCAGTGTCGAGTACTAAAAGAGCTGGAATGCTGCAAAGTGAGCAGCGCTCATGTTAAAGTTAAAGTGCAGTGTCCGGGTGCGGGATGGGGGTCTTCATCAGGCGTGTGGGGCTGGTTTAAAAACAAGCGCGCCAGAGAAATGAAAAGCGCATCAGCGATTGTTGAAGCTAAATGCCGTAATAGCAAAAAAAAGTGCTTAGCGGCTAATTAAGAGACACTGTCTCCTGCCGCAAGTAAAATATCCAATCCCGGTGGGCGGGGCCAAAAGCGGACAGGGTGGCAACCAGGAGGGATTAAAATGCCTCCAGTGCAATCATGACACTGTGTTTTGCATAACCCATGATGCAAAAAGACGCGCACAAATGGAAATTGCAGGCGGAGCAGAGACACGACTTCTGGAACAGTATTGATTCCAAGAAGCCCTCGCATGGCGAGAGGAGCGCATGCGCGCTGCTAACGTCAGGCGAGACCCTAAAAAATAAGGAATTCGCGATTCATAAAGGGATGCCCATTCATCCTGCACCCCCAAATCGGCATATCACTAAGGAAATTCCACAAGCCTGCAGTGGTCAGTCATGGCCCATGTGTTATGTGCAACCCAACTGAGATGCAGCTCATGTCCAGCATGAGCAAGGCTCCACCATAATTATTTGCAACCCTGATGCATGACAAAGAATATGTCAAGAACTTGGAGATACCAAACCTGCAGGGGTGGCTGGTGCCATTTAAAAATGGTTGGCATAAAAGTTGTGGATGAGAGTCATGTCGCAGGTGAGCAAAGCAAGCAAGCCCGATGGACAAAATGGGGGTTTGAGAGGTTTGATTCCCCCCAAGAAAAATTTGAAAAAACGAGTAGCGTATGGTGAATTTTAGAGGAAATTTGAGACAGCAACAGGCACTCATGATTACACGTTTCCTTGCTATGAATTGCCCAGACAGTGAAGCATCTGTAATAAATAACTCCTAACCCCAGAGAGGAGCACAGCGCACCAGGCAGATTACAGGACATCACCATCAATCAAGTTATCAGGCAGCCAGCACTGTACAAATTCTGATAATGGTTATTTTTCAATAAATCAAGAAGCTGGAAGCAATAAATAAATGTGGTAACAGTACATAGAAGGGAATGTGCATTTTTTAGGGAACAACAAAAAAACCCTGCCTGAATTGTGGTTCCGTTGACTTGAAACGGTCTTTGAATGTCTTTGACATTATTAGCTTGGATCAACATTTTGAACCTCACTGCCGTAGATGCATTTTGTTTATTTTTAATACAAATGGCAATAAAGGGTCAGTCCCTATCATTGATGGCCTTCTTTTCGATTTTAGCAAGATTCTGTTAAAGTTGACCTCAAACTAGTAAAGCTCGTGTGACACCAGCATGCCTAGAGACCTTATCAACTAAAGCAATCCGCGTCTTGGGCATTGGGGAGGACGGCATAATGGAATTAAAAGAAAACACATAATGCAGTGTTAAACTCAGCGAACAGCAAGGAAGCCATTTTAAAATAAAAGACTCAGGAAAGTCCAAAGAAACAAACCTCCCTGACGTCAATCCAATAGTTTTTATTTACATTATTTGAAGTGCTGCTCAGCGCCAGGACAAGACAAATTACTCTGGAATGGTAAATCACTTATTGGCTATCTAAATATATGCTTAGTGTGTGGCTCTACTGTAGTGTGTATATCTTTTATTTTATAGTTTGATTATAGCGCGAACTCACTGTCCAAGCAGTGGTGTAGCAAGGTTAGGTGGTACCCGGTGCGGAAAATTTCTTGTCACCCCCCCCCACATTAAAATTATTAAAGAAAGTAGGAAAAATAAGATACCTACAGTTGCAAGTGTAATTTTTTTATTTTAAAAACATATTTTTGCCATTTTGTTACCCCCCTCAGTGATGACACCCAGTGTGGCCCGCACCCACCGCATCCCCCTTCCTACGCCTCTGTGTCCAAGGGCATCTAAGGAAGCACAGTGCTTTACATGAACATCAGTTACAATTACACAAGGTCAGGTTAATTTAGGCATGGTGTTGCGGAAGAGCGTCGCCCCACTGCCTGGAGCAGCAAAGAAAGGAAAAAATAAAATGATAATAACGGAATGTTATTATCATTTTCCTTTGTCCTCCTGCTGTGGCAGTGCGTGATGGGACGGGGCGGAGCTGCAGGGGAGGAGTGATAGAACACTCCTGTGCGCAATTACTGTTTGATCGCCCACTCAGGCAGCCCAAACCAGTCATGCGCACTTCCCCATTCTCCATGCAGGCTGCATTACAGCCTTCATGGAGACCATGCCAAACCCTCCAGCCCCTGGCTGAGTGTCGTGTCACGGTGCTCACACCAATCACAACGCCATATTGCATTGTGATTGGCTTAGGGGTGGGAGGCTGGCTGCCTACTTCCTGTTCCGTCAGACACAGGAGAGAAGACGCAGGACCCGGCGGCGGCAAGTCACGTTTTTTTTTTTTTTTTTTAAAGCAATGCTTTTCGGAAGAGATATGAAAGAGGTCCTAACTGCAGTTCTGTATGCATGTTTCAATGGTTTGCAGCCTCAATTGCAGTCGAAATCCATTGCTCAGTTACCAGCACCTCAGTGAAGGTGGTAACTCATTCCTAAAGGGAAAGGTTTCCATTTGGGACAGCTTCCACTTTATGAATGGTGTTGAGTGTTCTTGGAACGTGGAGGAGCAGGCAGTTGTCCAGGAAACCACCCCCTGCTCCCCCTGAAGTTCTCAAATGAGATACTTATTTTTAATACAAACTAGTCCCTTTAAGGATCACAGGCTCCTTTAAAAAAATGTTTCATGTTTTGGAATAAAAAAACAAGAATAGAGGGCTGCTGTTCCTTGCACGCCACTATCATACGGGGCCACCATCAGACAGAGCCGTAAATTTGTATATATTAGGCAGGTCGTTCTGCGACCCCCTTGGACTAGAGATTTTACATTGTGTCCTCATAGTACATAGGACACATCCCCAAATCAGAGACATGTCGCACAAGTCAGTGCTCAATTTGCAACCACTGTTTGTGACCTGTCTCTTAGTGCATCTGGTCCATAGTCGTTTGTTAGGCACCAGACAGCTCCTTTGTAATATCAAAACATATTTTTACAGTGAACATCAAGCCAAGACTAATATGAAAGTCTAATCAAACACCGAGTAGAATAATGATTGCTTGTGGGGGAAAGTTGATTAATGGAGTTCTCTTTAATTATGCCAACTGCAAAAACAGTTTCGCATAAACAAACCAACCAGGAAGCCAGAAATAGTTAAACCTCAATAAGAAACTCTAGAGGTGATATGTCATATTGGGTGGGCAATCACTGCAGGTAAATGAAAATGGATCTTCAAAAACACTGAAGACAAAAAACTCTGAGGAGCGCAAAGGTAAGTGCAATTTTTACATAAGTGTAAGTGTAAGTGGTAGGCAAGATTTAAGCAACGGAGATCAATCAAGGATTTGTAAAGTGCGGCAAATCACCTTTGAGTGTCTCGAGGCACTGGAGTTGCTAGCTGCTTCGTGTTGATCAGTTCATTTGACCAGCCAGTTCTTGAGTCCTTTCCTGAATTTCTAGAGCGATGAGGCAGTCCAGAGGTGCAGGGGACGGGTGTTCCAAGCTTTGGCTGCCAGGTGTGAGAAGGAGCATCCTCCACTGTTGCCTCAGCAGATTTGGGGGGGGGGGGTCTGCAAAGAAGAGGGAGGTGGATTTTAGGTGTCTGGTCAGTTGGCAGAAGGTCATGCGTTTGTTGATGTATGCTGGTTCCTTGTTGTGAGGTGAATTTGAATGCATGGGTCAGCATCTTGATCTGACATCTCATCTGGATCGGGAGCCAGTCTAGCTTCATGAGGTGGGGTGTGATGTGGGTTCATCTGGGTAGGTCGTGGATGAGTCTGGCTGCTGAGTTTTGCATTGTCTGTAGTCTTTTCAGGAGGCGTGCAGTGATTCCTACATAGAGTGTGTTCCCGTAGTCCAAACTGCTGGTGGCGAAGCCCTGCATGACGGTCCTTCTGGTGTTGACTGGGAGCCACCTGAAGATCACATGGAGCATGCGTAGGGTGTGGAAGCAGGTGAATGAGACTGCATTTACCTGTTTCTTCATGGATAGCTTGTGGTGCAATATGAGGCCAAGGTTGCAGGCATGGTCTATCATTGCAGGGTATGGGCTGAGTTCAGTAAGCCACCATGCGTCGTTCCATGGCGAGGTGTTGTTACCAAAGAGGAGGACTTCAGTCTTTTCTGTGGTGAGCTTGAGACAGTTGTCCTTCATCAAGTCGGCGATGTTCACCATACATCTGTGGAAGGTGGTTCTGAGGATGAGCTCTGTGTCGTCAACGTAGGTGATGATGTTAAGTCTGTACGATCTGACGGTGTTGGCCAAGGAGCTCATGTACATGTTGAAGAGGGTGGGACTGATGGACAATTCTTGGCTTCCGAATGAATGGTGGGAGATAGATTTTCTGGGTTCTTTCGGTGAGGTATGAGGCGATCCATTTGATGGCATCTCCCTCGATTCCGATGTGGTGGCCGCGATCAGGGCTATCTTGGTGCTGTGGTTGGCTCGGAATCAAGATTGAGAGGAGTCCAGGAGTTTGTTCCAGGTGTTTGGTGAATTGCTGGTTGATTGCCTTCGTGGGAGTGGCAGGAGAGCCAAAAGCGAGCAGCAAGCGCAGCTCAGCACAACAACAAAATTACAGGCACAACGGGGGAACTAGCCAGAAGCACAACTGCAGGACAACAGGCATAAATTACAGCCAATAAAGGCATACAACTACAGGCATGAAGCAAAAGCAAATTGTATAAAAGGCTAAAGCAACAGGCACGAAGGCAAAGTTAACAGAAGGCAATAAAAGTTACAGGCACGAAGTTACAGTAAAAAGGCAGGAACAATGGCGATGACTTGCACAAGAAAACAGTGGGAAAGTGGGCAGCCACTCAATCAAAGCATCCAGGTAGCTAGGGGGAGCTGGCAGCGGGGATGTGGGAACCAGGTTTGAGTTAAGGTAAAGATGAGACTACATTTTAATGGATGAGTGTTAGAGTAAGAGTGTGGATTAGAGTAAGGGACAGGGTGAGGGTTACGTTAGCAGTAACAGAAAATGAAATAATTAGAGTTAGGGAAGGGTTAGGTTTAGGGAAATAACAGTTAAAGTAAGTTAATTTTAGGTTAAGGTGAGCTTTAGGTTCAGGGTTAGCTAAAGGGTAATCTGAAAACAAATGAAGAGGGTTATGATTAGGGACATGAATGGATGGGTTGAAGAGGAGGTCCCTTATCATCAAAGAGGACAAAAAGGGAATCAAGATAAAGTGAGATATCCTAAAATGAGTAGTCTAAGATTTTTGCAGAACTAAGGGTAGGCATAGCAAATTCTCATTTTAACCCAGTCACTGATGCCTGCAATGTGATTTATAAGCAATGTTTAATTCTGATTAAAATGACATGGAACTAACATGGCTGGTTCGTAACCACCAGTGAAGACAGGAGATAGAGCCCTACAGAAGCAAGACCAAGAAGCCTTGTCAAAGCCAATAGGTTTCGCTTATGAAAGATCTATTAGATTTGTCACTGTGTTTTTAGACATGTTGCACACCAGCACAAGCTACTGTGCTAAATGGCTTAAAGTCAGACAGAATGAAGTGCTATGAGGCAGCCATTTTTGACAGGGTCTTAGCGCTTTCTTCTTTACTTTAAACCAAATTGCAAAGCAGCGCAGGCTGCTGTGTAAAATGGCTAAAGGTACAAAAAAAAGTGCCATAGTTGACCGCATCATAATGCTTTTTTAAAAATAAGTGCGACCTGTGCTTTAAAAAACGAATATGTCCTTGTCTAATGTAACTGGTGCTCATGTAAAGCGCTCCAATACCTTCAGGATTGAGTTCATGCTATATAAAACTATATAAAACTGCGAAGAAAAAAAACAAAAATCAAAAGAAAAGCAACACAAGGTAGTTGTGGGGGAGGAGGGCTGGAACAGGAACACAAAGGACAGTGGGAGGAAGGCAGGGAATGGACAAGCAACACAAGGGAGGAGTGGGCAATGGGCACCATACATGCACTCTTTAAGAGTGCATGTCCAAAGGTTAAAACAAAAAGTACCTGCAGGTTCATGAGGCCAATGGAAGTGCTGAAATGAAGCAGGAAGGAACAGGAGGCGCAGACCAATCAGAAGCCAAGAAACAAGCGTGACGTGGAAGCCAACCAGTGGTACGTAGTGGGCGGGCTCTGTAAGCTTTTTGTTTGCTAACAGTATATATTGCTGACAACACATGTATGCTGATCAGGCAAATCCCAAACAGGTAAACTAGAGATCATACTGAATACAGATTTTCTGTTTTGCAGGAAATACATTTTCATTGCATGTATCACACTCACAAGCCTACCTTCTCCAACCATGATTTGAACTTGAATGCTTACCAAATCAGATGCCCACCTAATGTGAGCAGAATCTAGGTGCTCTTATGTGTGTACATATAAAATTGAAAACTACGGATGCAAATTATAGTGCAAGTAGCAATCCAGTTAAACAAAGATGAATGCTCAATGAATAGCGGTGTGTAAGCCAAAAAACTAATCAAATGGTGCTTCATATAATGCTCCTAAAACATTAAACCAAAACATCAATTGATTGAAAGACAAACTACTGTGCATTTGTTTTATCTCTTCAAAGAGCAAAATGCACCTTAAGGTATCTTGGTGCTTATTAGTATCAGGTCTACAAGACATGACATTATGAAGATGGATAATCATTTACCTGATATGGTCAGGTAAAGAATTCGAAAATATGGCTGCATGAAAAGGCTTCACTTATATGCACCAGGCCAATGGTCTTAATTATTATCTGTTTCTCAGTTGGCAACTGATTTACATGATAGATTTACATTTTTGCATATCGTTACCAATGTTTAATACGCTTTTGCACGCCTGATTTAACATCTTTAGACTGATATAGTGTGCTGACCTTTCAAACAAATTTTCTATGATGTGTAGAAGAGTGTTTAATTATGTGTTTTGCTAATGCCACATTTCTGTGTAAACCTCTATCTTAGACAGAATGGATGTCATCTCTGTGTGCTCACTCCTGTTTCCGCTGTGCACAGATGCTCTTCCCTCGGGTTCCCCAGCACACAGTCAAATGTAGGTCATATTAACATATTTTCATTGCAATATTGTTTTCCTCATGATAACTTTTCTATGGTGTGGATGTAAGATTGCAACAAGTATCCATGAATTCAGCTTCTTCACTGGTCTTATTCATTCAGAGACATTCTCATTGTTAAATGTTACGTATTTGTTTGTACATCTCCGAATGGTAATAAAATAGACGGTGTATAATAATTATTCAAAGAACTGGGATGGTGCTTATGTGCTAAGGTAATGACATTTCTTTTTTTTTATTTCAAAGTATTTTATTAGTTTTATAAACAGATATAATAGCATTTCTGTCATGGTGTTAGCCAAACGTGGTATGTATGCGATGATTACAGGTACTCAAGGTAAGATATATGTTTTAGCTAATCCCCTCTACCTTGACTTGCTGGGAAATTAGGCAGAGGCTGATAGAAAGAGAGAAACAGGAAAGAAAGGGGTGAAAGGAAGATACGAGAGAGGTTCTGTAGCACTGAGTCTAGTAGGGGTTTTAGGCATGTGACAAATCTGACACCCCACTAGTTAACCTGTGGCGGGAGTGGTGGTCCAACAAGGCACTCCAACAAGACCCACCGGTGTCCATTCGGCCCGTGGTGGTAATGTCCAATTCTCTCCATCCCCCCCCCCCCCCCCGAGGGGGAGAGGAGTGCGGAGCTGGACTGGCTTCAGGGGGGTTTGTTAGAGTCTAGGTACGCGTCGAGTGACTTCCACATCCCCCTGGTTGCTCGTCTCCAGGGCGAGTTCTGCAGAGCAATGTTATCCACGCCTCTGAGGTACGTCACCCAGTTGAGTGAACCCTTGTATGAGGTCTTAGTCTAGTCCTTCCAGTTGATGAGGACCATTTTCACTGACGCAGTGAGAAGCAGGTCTAGTAGGTCCTTATCATGCTCTGATCTTAGTGCTGTGGTCATGAATGCGGTGGTGAGGGAGGAAAATTGAGCTGTTATTGTGCATCCCAGTACATTATTTATGAACCCAAAGATTTTCTCCCAGAACTTTGAGTGATGGGCAATAGTGAGAATAATCGAGCGGGGGTACATTTCTTCTTTTATTTTGAGTTGCTAAAGAAATTATACTTTTGCTTAAACGGCAATAATTTTTGCTAATGGTGTAAGAAAATCCCTTGATTTGGGAACCAATCCAGAGATTTTGCTGTGCTTTCCTATGCTTCTAGGGATGCTGCCTGATTTTCAAATGCTTTTTTTTGCACATTGAGACTTTTAAAAAAATCTGATTTTTACATGCTCTGTATGACTCTTCAACTAAGAACCATCATGGCTTTTACTCTATCTCTCATGTTTTATATGTTTGCAATCAAACTCTTCAACTTTTTCTTGATCTAGAACTCAGTTATTGAATGGACCCCATTACTTTAGGCACCTCCCCGAAAATCATATTAGCAGAGTAAAACAGCTCATTAACACTTGACACAGTGCCTTATGAAATTGAGGTTTAGCACCGTCTTTGATCCAGTAAACTGTGGGAGAACTGAATGAGATACATTTTGGGTGTCCAACTTTTGAGATACGGTTTTGCTCCCACACAACAAAAGCAATACAACCAGAGTAGTCAAAATGCAAACCCTCTAAAACAGATACACCACAAGAAGGAGTGCTGTATTTTGGACGGTTTGCTAGCATCTCAGAAACACTCAAATAAAGTACATGCCAGACTTCCTGTCTAGCTAATACAACCACATTACTGAACACCATGAAAACAGAAAAAGCAAATAAGAATACAGTTCTCCACAACACTGGCAGTTCAAAGGCACATTACTGAGTCAGTGCCAAGATCTGGATAAGTAAGGGGCATCTTTATTGCCAAGTTTTAAAACATTTCACATGAGTCAGTGCATGAGCTCATGTCTGGAAGACAGGTCTGGTCTTTTGAGAGTATTCAAGTGAAAGCGTCAAAATATGTTCAATTACTATTGAATTTCATGACGATACAGCTCCACATCGTCTGCTTTCAGGTACATCTCAATAATCAAATGACAATACTCATTCGGAATAGGATCTGGATATCAGCCTATAAGTCAAAATGATAGTCATAGGATTGCACTATATCAACAATGAGGCAACATAAAAACCAAATAATGAAGGAGAAAATGTCCCAATCTTGAGGTGGACCACCAGAAAATTAGGCCTGATACTAGAGTAAAATTAGGGAAAGCGCATTGTGACACAAGAAGTATGACTGAATCCCCCCATGTTATAAGAAACAAAGGCCCACCAGAGGAATAGAATATCCAGTAGTCAATTTGCTAGCAGTTCCAATGCTCACAGGTACTCCTTTAAATTGATGCAGGGACCAAAGATGAAGTCAATGGTGAGGCAAACCGCAGATCCGGCTGCCTACACTTTAAATCCGAATCTGTGAAGCAAACAGCAATAATTATCTGTTTGCCACATGGAACAATTATTTAGTGGTTCCCGCATTGATTTAAAGGAATCCCTGTGAGCATTGGGACTGCTATTCTATTCCTCTGTTAATAAGTCTTATCTGACACTCATTCCCTCTTTAGAAATCATCCAACCACCACGGTAAAAACATATCGTTCATATGGAGGGTATGGGTTTTTCCTTCCTCACCATGCTACCTAATTTATTGCACCTCAGCATGAGTTATAACCGCTACTGCATCCTCATTGCAGGTACATCCCAGTCATCTGATTCCATTGAATAGGACCATTGATGAGTAATAGGACCGTTATTTTTGGTTCTTTCGACTTGTGCCTAAGTACCCTTAGATAAGCCTTGCACCTCCTTCATAATTCTGGTAGCCCTTACATTACTTCATACAATTCTTCACTAACACTATCTAATGTTCACAATCCCCAGAACTTCCTGTCCTGAAGAGACTCCGAGACCAGATTGGAGTTGAAACATTGTTGACAACTAATATAGGATAGTCCTGAAAAACTGGAACACATTTTAGTTCTGGCTTTAATTAGAAATTTCCAAAGGACATCAGTAGAAATTCTTATAACCTGCCTTTTTTATATAGGCACTTTGTGTTTTATCACATTTTAGTCATGGCCACTTCACTAGGGTCACATTGAGTCACTTTTCTACTGTTTCATATATGTGTACATAGTATCAATATATGTGTGTTCTGCGAGTTGTTTTATTAAGAAATTTTGTATGAAGAAATAAATATCACTCACTTCGACTGAAGTGAGTGTTAACGATCTATTCTTGGGGTTGCTTTCTTAGGTTAAATACTACAATTTGTAAATTAATTTAAATATATTGGCAACGTATTTTTCTTGTCAGGCTTGACAAAGTCATTGCGAAAAGTTATATATTTGCAAAAAATAATATTAATTGTTTAAAATGAGTTCCTTGTGAACGATTGTGCTTAAGCTGATTAGCTATAACCCAGTTCACATGAACGAATGTGTCGCCCTTGTGTCTTGATACACCGTACGTGACAGCACAAGAAGTGACATCACTGATGTGACAATTATCATGTGGGACCAAGAAGCCAATGAACAGATAGAATATGAGTGCCTTGTGGCTTAGGGGCATGATAAAAAAGTTGCCCCAACACCAGTTAGACTGAGCTATTCACAATCAGAAGCAACACCATGTTCTGAACTTGTATAAAGTAATGAGGTGTGTACTGAAATGCCTCTTATTGCATGATTACCCCCAAGGTTTTTGGACTGATGGCGGCCTGCTAACCAGACCCCAGTGGCCATGTTCTAACCCATTACAAAATGTATGCTGAATTGGCTACCCCAAATTAGCATAAGCTGACTTACTTATAAGTCCCTAGAATATGGTACCAAGGATGCCGAGGGGATGTAAGACAGAATGTCCCTTTGCCATTTAAACCAATGGTAAGTCCCCACTTCCCTTAACAATATATATGTTTCCCTAAAGGAAGGTATATGGTGCACTAAAGCAGGGACCTGTATATTACTAAGTAGGACGTACTTTTAATATGCCCTAACAGCAGGGATTCCAAATTGTTGTTTTTAGTGTGGAAACATTAGTAGCCCCATTAGCTGACATCTCAGTCCAGCTACCAACTGAATGGGACAACTAAAATGGGTACTTTAAGGTATCA
The DNA here is from genome assembly GCF_964204655.1 of Triturus cristatus. Taxonomy (NCBI): domain Eukaryota; kingdom Metazoa; phylum Chordata; class Amphibia; order Caudata; family Salamandridae; genus Triturus; species Triturus cristatus. The sequence continues at coordinate 415,571,007 of NC_140588.1, read as the reverse complement.
AATTAATCGTGGCATTAAACCAGACTTGATGCTCAAGTTAAATTTAATGTAACCTTTCAGGAAAGGCAGCTTTTAGAAAGCTGCCACTTTGTTGCCCAGTTTGTCTTCTGGGGAGCAGTATGAATGACTTCCAAGCTCAGGAGCAATAGTTCTTTTGTCCGGTTATTATGCCGTTCCGTGACTTCTGTCTTTGAAGAGTACCAGTTAGGATATATTGATATATCGGTGGCGCTCTGCATGTGCTATTATCCATTGAAGTGAGATATTTACCAACTTCAATTTGGGTCTGTCGTGCACTTTGTTCAGGAAAATATTATTCCTCGCTATCACGCGTGTGTATTCCCATAAGGTGTATTGTGCCTTTTGGACGTGCTCTGTTCAAATATTTTACTTGTTCTTCACCGATTGGTTATACATTTATAGAGCCCTGATGAAGTTCCCTTCTTGGCACTTCTAGGAATGAAAAGCATTGGCTGTGTGCCGTTTTTAAGGACTGATTTAATAAAAGAAGTATTTCCAGAATTACTGCCCACGTGTTTAACTTAGCTATGAGTGCACCTTCCATCTTCTTTTGAAAAATCACAGCTCAGGAGCAATAGTAACCTGTTACAGAGGGAGGTGGCAGGAAGCCTCTCGTGCTGTTGGCCAAAACGGAAAGCTTCAAAGGCGAACCCACCTTTGGTGGGCAAATGTCAATCTCACTTTTGAAAGGTCCATTTATTTAGCTAGACAGTGGAAACAAACAGGGTAGGCAAGGGCCCAAACCGTTTTTCCCTGGGGCGTGTAGCCCACAGGTAGTTAGACCTCTGGGGTGGCCTACCAAGCTCCTAACATCCAAGCAAGGGTTCCAACATCTTGAGAGTGGGCGGGATAGTGCACTCTGGGATTGCAAGATGCCACACATAGCTGAAAGTCATCCAAGGGTGGGAGGGATTCTGGTAGCCCATTGGCTAGTGACAGCATCATACCGCCAGGGCACTTTCTGGGCATAAATATGGCACCCCTGGCACCATGAACCTCGGATCATGATGGACCAAAGAAGGACTACACCAACTTACCCCTGGAACTAGCAAGAGAGGCTGAACTGACTGCTGAACTGCACCTACCGCACCTTGGGCTGGCAAAGAGAGGACTGTGCATGTGGCTCCTGGTTCACATAAAAGATATTCCCAAGCTCCACACCAAATAAATGTCTCCAAGAGTCAGGCGGATGACCCCTTGGAACCAGCATAAGGGCTATCAAAGCTGAAGAAGCCCAGTGCGGCATGTCAGTAGCCATATTCTTCGAATCAACGCTGACTGCTGCTGTCGACCCATGAGACCAATCCTTGAAGGCCAAATTTTGCCCTTGAGTCTGCTGGATATGTGTTGAGTGTTGAGTGTTGTCGGAGACCTAATTTGTCATCAAATATGAACACTAGCCCCCACCAAAGGATACCGATAGACCCGCTGTGTACAGAGATTGGTAGCCAGCCGCAGTTAGCCTTCTTGTGACTTAAAGAGGACTTTGAGGGACACCAACCCCTGTGGCCAAAGTTGTCCCACCTTATCTTTGGAATGAGGAATAACCGCAAGGACACCACAGTCAACTGGACAGCATACAGAGCATATTTTCAGCATCCTCAGCATCCTGCATCCCCAGCATCAGGACCACTCCATTGAAATCTATGGCGGTCTCGATGTAAAGGGTGGAACAGGACTTGAGACTGCTTTGGTTACTAAGGAACTGTCCAAATATTCCTTAGTGCCCCCGTGACCTTCTCCCTGTCATATTTGGTCACCCTACTTGAGCTGGAGTAGCCGAACACAACTCTTTCAAATTTTTCAGAAGCTTTTAAAGTTTACGGTTACCAATGCTTGTTTGTGCTTTGGTCTAAAAAGCTGAGATTTATGTTTTACTTTAAAATCTATATCTCTGGAACCCTCTGGTGGATTTTGCTCATTTTAGCGGGTAAAAACAAAAATATAATCTATTTTTAGGTCTCGGCTAGCGTGGCTGCGCACATGCGCAGCTCGTTAGGCGAGATTTAATGATTGTGAGGGAATTATGTCAAGGGCTTCAAGTCCCGTCCCTCTTTCCCATTGGCTGGTGTCACCGTTTATGCTAAATGGTGGCCAGTCATTGGGAAAGAGCACTTTGTGACATAGACTTTTCCATTTTTCCAGACAGCCCACTTGGACGGGCTCGTCTGACTTCCTCCCGTCGCATAAGGTTTCTTATCTTTATGGGTCCATGTGTTTCAAACACATGGCCCCATAAAGACAAGAGATCCCCCATGCGAGCGCTTGTTTTAAATGTGACTTGCTTTTTTTTTTTACGGGCAACGTGCTTTGTTTATATGAAGCGCGCTTGTGCGCATTTTCACTTTCAATGCTATCCGTGCTCTGCTGTGTCCTGCTGACGTGTCTGCCCCTCGCCGCGTATGCATGTCTCCATCCACTTGGATTTTCTTAAACTGTTTACTGTTCGCAAACACACTTTGTTTATATTCAGCGAGCTGTGCGCACTTTCACTTTCACTTTCAATGCTATCCGTGCTCTGCTGTGTCCTGCTGACGTGTCTGCCCCTCGGCACGTATGCGTGTCTCCCTGCTCCATCCACTTGGATTTTCTTAAACTGTTTTAAATCTGCGCAAAGATGGCTGCAGCCGGCTCCTCCTCTGCCTCCTGGCCGCACTGCTCTGCTGCTGTCCTGGTCTGGGCAAGAAGAATGACTCTGTGGACCGGAGATCGGCTCCTTCCACACATACACGCTCCAGCCGGCGCTGCTGGCAAGATGGCTGCAGCCGGCACCTCCTCTGCCTCCTGGCTGCACTGCTCTGCTGCTGTCCCGACCTGGGCAAGAAGAATGACTCCGTGACCGGAGGTTCTCGGACCTGAAGCGCTACGTGGAGTGCAGCAGTAAGTGCCTTTTCCCTCAGAGCTGAGTGAGTGAGAGGGTTGGGGCAGCAGGAACTACGGAGCATCACTCCCTTAGTTGGCCTTTTTTCGGTGAGTTTGTGCCAATGCTCAAACTTTCTACTTAAAACGGATTTGTCTGCAACATACTTAAAAAGGATTGAGCTGTTTAGGTTTTCTTAAACTGTTTACTCTTCGCAAACACACTGGTGGCCCAACTGCCAACTTTGTATTTAAGTGAAAGTGCTGCGGAGCTGGGCGCTGTGAGTAAAAAAGTCTTGTGGCAAAGAACACCGGTCTGTGCACTTTCTCGACCTGTGCCCCTCTCCCCCAGCATGGTCGGGTGGCATTCCTCCCGTAGTTATCAGATTCTCAGTTTGCACGACAGTGGTGCCCGACGGGACGTTACTGCCTTTGTTTACCATAAACCCATAATCATAGCTGCCAAGCATTTCAGATTGTTTGTGTGACATTTTCATAATTTCAGTGAAATTATGACTGATATTCATCTATTATGATTGACACTTTGCTCACGAGCTAAATCAAGCAAGAAGACCAAGTAAAACATATAAATATCAGAAATGTCACCCATTGGAGCAAACAGAAATTGTAAGGAGAATTTACAGCTGCCGCAAAGCGCCAGAAACAAAAGTGCTCTCGTAACCTAAATGAAGTGTAAAACAAATGTGTGACTATGATTTTAAACTTGGACTCTGACTGGCCTCAAGTGTAAAGAAACGCTCCCTGGGGAGGGTCCTGGGGGAGTTTCTGCTCTATCCCACAGACACCCAGAAATGTAATACAACATCACAAAAACCCCAGATTATTTACAGAAGTACTTTCTGACCTAGTATTGCAAATGTAGAAAACGGACAAAGATAAACTTCAAAGTATTTTCTCAGGAGAACCCCAGGGTGCCTTCAATGCCACTCTTGATATTAATTTGCACTCCAGTTGTAAATATAACTTATTTTCTTCTGTGATGTTTGTGTGGCTCAGTTATATCTACCTGCTTCATCTACCATCATAATTCTCGTACATTATGCAAAGGCAATTGGTCTGGCTGTCGTGTATTAAAGCATGTAAGCACGTGCATGCGGATGGGCACACTGTTTATACCGTTCCCCTGCATGCCAGTGTTTCCATGTCTTAACGCATTGAAGCCAGACCTGTCTGCTTTGCTAGCTGCTGCCGCTCATGTTGGTTGAACAGCAAAAAAGGTGCCGTGGGAGCGATTGTAAAATCCACGCTGCATTACGAAGGTGCCGTCTCTGCCACCCTGCCTGAACGGCAAGGACAGCCTATGGCACAAAAAAGTTTTGTTTTATGGTAGACATGAATGACTCCCCGGTTCCTCCTCTAAAGAGTCTGAATCAACAGTTGCATATAGCTGCACAGCGTGCGTCCAGTCCCCCTCAGATGCCCTCTCAGAATCACAGCACACGAGCCGTGCCACATTCACCGCAGCACAAACACATCATGCCAGCTCTTCCCCCAACTCTTCTCCAGCAGATCATACGACTAGCACACTCTCCTACAACCAAACATGCAGGTCTAGCTGCAGTCACTTCGGACAGTGAGAGCACCACTGGAGCGCATCAGCTATACAAGCGCCAGACAACATAGTATCCTATTGCATGCCCTGCTTTTTCAAGCATAGACATAATCTGGCCTCTTCCGTTCGAAGTGACAGGCATTGTACACTACGTGCTCCCCCCCCCCACCCACCCCACATGTCCTACCATTTTTAAAGCACCTCATAATGCAAGTACCGTAGACAAATCGAAGAAGCAGAGGGGTGGTCAATTTTTCATCTGTGCTCAGAAATTATGGAAAAGCTCATACATCCATTTGTTCTGTTGTCTATTATATATACAGCGTGTCCCTATATAAAGCACCCGGTACTCTCTGCGTCTGATTCGCGCTGTATGAAAGTGTTAATATACTTATAGTCCAGGCTACCATTCTATCCAGGCTTGATTATGCGAACTCCTTGCTGCTGGGCGCCAACAAAGCGGAACTGAACCGTCTGCAGCGCGTCCAGAACACAGCTGCACGAGTATTACTTGGACTATCAAGAACGTGCTCTGGATCCGGGGCTGTTCGCCGCCTCCACTGGCTCCCTATCTCAAAGAGGGTCGAATTCAAGACCATATGCCTCACCTTCAAAATTCTAAAGTTCTCCTCACCTGAGATCCTGTCGGGCCTGATCACTCCTTACGTCCCTGGCCGCATTTTGCGCTCATCCGAATTGATCCTGGCTTCTGTCCCCAGAGCTAAGCGGTCTAGAGCTGGTGGTCTCCTTGCCGCCAAGCTGTGGAACTCCCTCCCCTTGAAGATCCGCAGCTTAGATTGTCTGATATCCTTCCGTAAGGCTATCAAAACCTTCCTCTTTCCCATGGCTTAACCGTCTCTCGCTTGGAAACTGCTGTCAGCGCCGGGACGCCCCTTCGCCGGGGCAGCTGTGCGCTTTATAAATGGTTTTAACATAACATAACATAATAAATAAATATGAGTGATTAAAAGTGGAAAACGGGGCGCTCTTAAAATCGTTCTTAAAATGTTCAATTATTTCATCATCTCCCATGGGTGTGGCCTGTGGCTGCTGCAGTAAGCCCCGCTGGTGAGGTAAAAAGGCAAATATAAACCCTTTGTCTATCTCTTCCCTCAGTCAGTGGCTCCTCTTACAATTCAGTCTCAGTTCTCAAAGTATAAGCAAGGTTTGACCGATGCATTCACACGTTTTTCTTGGGGGGGTCAAGAAAGATATGCTTCAAGGCGCTTTATCTCTTGTTGCTTCCTGCGAGTATCTCCAAGGAAGCTGCATGCACGGCTCAAGTTGCTTCCCTTCAACAGGGCCACTGGAATTATGCGATTTTGCGGCTGTCGCATATTTCGCATAATTATTGTTTTGCGCATTTGCCACATAATCACTAATCTGCAGATTTCCAGAATAAACAATTTTGTTTTAAGCTCAAACAGTTCAAAAGCTACTAAAAAGTGGTGACACTTCTTGCCACGCAGAGAAAGGACATTTACAAACGTGGACTGTTCACCTTTCTGTTGCTTATTTCTGTTTTTGGCCGTCGACGTGGTACTAATATGATAAAACCTTTGCCCAGATAGTGTTAGCATATGTAACAATTTAAAAATAATGAGGAAATACTAACAGAATGTCACGCATTAGGCCACATAATTTGAATTTGTTCTTGTTGCATAATTGTCAGCCCTGCCACATAATTTGGTTTTCACCTCCCGCTAAATTCCAGTGGCCCTGAGTATAGTATCCGACTTATCATATGTCACACTGAGGACTAGTAGTGGGGCAAGTATGCCACGGACCCTCCAGCAGGCATAGAAAACAGTCCCCCCGTTTCCCAGTTGAAGAAAAAAAAAAGCATTGACAATGCAATAGGTCTCGCCTTTGATTAAGTTAAAGCCATTTGCTTTGCTAATGGTATTGTATAGCAAAGCCAATGGCTTTAACTTAATAAAAAGGCGAGACCTATTGCATTTTTAATGCTTGTTATAAATTGGTGTCAGATTTCTTTCATGTGACGTAACTTTCTGTTCCGTCCTATGGTGCTTCTAAATGCTTTACACTAGTTCCTTTGCTTAAGCCTTTCTGCTCAAAGCCACAGCTACCATGGGTAGAAATGAAGATTTTACAAATTAGTCTGACAGGACCTAGGGCAGTTTTGCAAGTGTATAACACGGTAAGGTTGCACGACCATACTTTATAATACAACACAATCCTCACAGGGTGTCACCCTCCAAATGGCAGTGTGATTGATGTTCTTCTCGCAGTCCCCTTGATCTGTCCTCTCACAGCAGTTCTGCATTGTATCTGACCTCTCACAGCTCTTCCCTGCACCCTTCCGTCCGACGCTTTGCCCTTGTACCCCCTGTTGCTCACCCTCAGCCCGTGTCGACCCTCATAACTTCATAAATATTCTCGCTTAGATCTCTCTGCTCTGTACCCTCTACACCTTCCCAGACCCACAAAGTCTATTTTACTGCTCAAAAGTCACTTTGCCCTGCGGCCTGCAAATGCTGCTCTGTGCCTCAGAGCACAATGCAGAGGGCTGGCAATATACAGTGGCTGACATGTCCTGTGGGTGGTGGGGTGGGTGGGACATTAAAATAAATATATTAAATTAAAGGCACTTTCCTGCGAGTGCGACATCCTCCTCGATGGTCTTCTCTCCTCAAGGCAGGCAGGCTCCAAACTCCCAAGCCAATCCTGGTGCTGCTCTCATCTTGAACAGCGCCAGGATTGGTGGGAGCAGCTTCTATCGGTGCTCGCAAGAACACTGGAGGCTTTTGCTTTCTCTAACCCAACTGTCTTAAGACATAGAGATAGCCAGCCAAAGAGACATACACATTTTAAACTTGAGCACACAGCTCCCTGCTGCCACGCAACAGCAATGGCCTCACCCTGACGCTCAGTTTGGAACGGGTAGGTTGCCGAAAAATAAAATGGTAATAAATAAATGTTACTACAGTTTTATATTTACTTTTGAAAATCTTTAACATTCGACCGTCCAGTGCTTCAAGTGTGTACATTACTTCATAGTGCGTTTAAGTAGGTGTACAGTTCGCTGTAGTACTTCATACATGGCAACATTTAAGAACAGGAAAGTGGGAGATTTTGAAAAAAATAATCAGGGAATTGTATTTTCCCCCATTCACTTCTGTTAAAGCAAAGGCAAACACAGGCTGAAGACAGCCAAAATGAAGCCACTTTTTGCTTCATAAATCAGAAGTCTCCCATCTGGATCGGGTCTATTGACATGTATGGTACACCATACTGGTGCCAAAGCTGTGGAATAGCTTTCCTGATCTCACAACACAAACTCTCCATATTGGTCATTAGACAGTCATTAGATGTCAGTAAAACCGGGGCTCTTTTACTACAAGATTTTTGGATGATGGTCAGTGTACTTTGCCTAGCGACTTGATACAGGAATGTGGAAGATGCTTCTTTAGAGCTATGTAAGTAAGTAAACACATGAATAAACTAAATTCTCTTTAGGTATTTACAAATGTGTATGTTTATAATATACGTGAAGTAGAGAAAGAAAGGGAGGTCCCCTACCAGTCCAATTCGGGACGGGGGAAAGTACATGAAACGGAAAAGTCCCTAATAACAGTAACGTTCTATCAGAATGTGAGACAGTCTATTCAACAATGCTGGTAATCAAAGAAGTGCATAGATCAAAAGGAACTAATAATGCTACAATGTCAAAAAACAACACTACCATAAAAATACAATTAAAAATTAACAATAACAAATCAAAAAGTGTTATTGTTGACAGAATGTTACTGTTATTAGGGACTTTTCCGTTTCATGTTTATAATATACTACTACAAATACGATGCCTCCAGGTGCTACATCATATCTAAGATAACCAAAGCATGATGGCTCAAAATTCTTGAGCCAATGCCTCTTAACCTCTGAAAACTATTCTGGGTACTATTCCATTCCATCACTTTTAAATTCTAATAGGCAACTCTAGGCCAGTCAGTCAGTCAACTATTATTAGAATAGGGGCAAACCTAATACTATCCGACACATATAGTGAACCTAGTTCGATATGGCAATTGTAATTCAAACAGGAGCGAGGAAGGGCCATTAACCTCTTGAGAAAATCGTCTTCTAGCCTTTGCACGGAGTCTGTTGCCACCATACCCCAGACCCTTGCCCCATAAGTAACATCATGAATAGTCTTCACACCATATACCTTTTTTTATTTTCTTGATGGGTTTTGAACCCAACGTTATGGTAAAATTAAACATAGCTGTCACACTTCTCTCCATTACAAGAGCCCTATTGGCCACAATATTTAGCTGAGTGCTTTTTGTCAAACAAAACCCCTAAATAGGGGAAAGTGTCTACCACTTCCAGCCTTCAATTCCCTATTTAGAAAGCTGGGAGTTTCTTAAGAGAGGATGCACCTGTCATCAGTACAAACGATTTTGATTTGTTCATTCTCAGATCCAGACTTTTCATGAAATTCACATAGGTCGCTATAAGTCTTAGTAATGCCCCCCTGTTCTTGCTATTAGAACAGCATCATCTGCATATGCCAGTATTGGAAGTGGAACTGCATTGAAAGAGGGGACATCTGGAGTAGAACCTATGACTGCAGCCTCTAATCCAACCCTAGGCATGTTTTGGTCTTCGCTATGCCATGTTGGTGAGGTGCAGCTAAAGTGTCTGCAACAGAGCATATATCCTGTGTACTTTAGGACAGCAAACATTCAAGTATCAGTTTCAACTTGTTCACCTTTCTGCCTGTTGTGAGTGTTGGACGCACAATGACTTGCCTTCTGTAGTCATATTGAAGGATCCAGCATCTGATATGTTTTCAATTGATCTTCAAAGCATTTATAGCTAATGTCATGTGAAAACGTGTGTTTCCTATTGAGGATGTTGGGATTGACATTTTAACGAGAGGTCAGTCTTTGTTCCACTGAAAGGGTAATTTGCCCTCAGGCAGAGTTCAGACCGATCAATTTATTGGAGACAAAGATTAAAGTGAAGTTATGGTTAGCTTTGCTTATAAGACCTTAACACATGTTTAAAAACACCTCTGAAATTCACTTAACAAAATCACCGAGTGCAGCTATGGTTACAAAACAAAATCTAAAAACACTTAAACAGAAACACTCCCTATCTCAGCAGCACACATGCACCCATCACAGTATAAAGCAAATGCCCCAAAAAACCACAGAACTGCTGTGAAAGGCATACAATATCATACTTCAAACACACCACGATTTAGAAACACTCCTATGTGATACAAATATTCTACTAGAATCATAAGACCACACTTTTTTGTTGTTGCAGTTTTATATAGCGCGAACTCGACCCGAAGGTATCAGAACACTTTACATGAGCACCAGTTGCATTACAGAAGGACACAATCTTTTTTTTTTTTTAGGCATGGGGAAATTAAGTGATTTGCTCAGAATCACAGGATGCTTGAGCCTCCCGCCAGACTCGAACCTGGTTACCTCGGCTTCAAAGTCTGGTTACCTCGGCTTCAAAGTCGGTCGTTCTAACTGTTAAGCCACATCCTCTCTTAACCAACCACTGATGTCATTTGAGATGTCATGAGTGATGTCATGAGTGATGTCACTGACCATGTCATGAGTGATGTAATATGTGACGTCATCAGCAGTGCATTGCGGGCGCGCGAGTTATAGTTAGCTGAACTAACTATAACGGGGGAATTTCAATGGTTTTGTACAAGTGAAAAGTCCAGCCAACTATAACACCCCTGAAACCTATGTTTTTTTCAGTGAATTTCTGAGGTTTTTTAAATGCTAATTCCTAACTATAACGTGCCTGAAACCTAAGGTTTTTTCTGTGAATTTCAAAGGTTTTTTAAATGCTAATTTCTAACTATGCCTACAGAGATAGGACATGTGAAGAAAGAAGAAAAAATGCACAGAAAGAAAAAAAAAGAAGTGCAGAAAGAAGCAACAGAAGTCCTCAAAGACGAAGAAAAGTGCAGGAAGAAGGATAACGTGCAGAAAGAACAAAAAGAAGAGCAGAAAGAAGTCTTGTTGCAAAATCATCCTGTACCCTCAACTTTTTCCGACGGATACTGGTGGTAACTGAGTCTGACTAACCAGTCCTAGAGCCAGTGCTATGTTAAAAGACACTTAGAATACAGTGAAAACACCTACATACACTAGGGAACATTATGCGTTGGGGTCCCCCTGTGATTAGCATGACCTCCTCTGTAAGCCCCTAGTATATAATAGGGCAGGGGGATTAAAACTACCTCTTAAAACAGGCCACAGGGCATTTTTGCACACGTTAACTCAGGCCCCGTCCCCTCCCTTCACCACTGTATAAACATGCCCTGTGTCCGTTTTTAGTTGGGAGATTAAGTTCATTTGAATCCTGAGGGACCCTAGGGTCCAACTAGCCCACTAGGTACCTCCAGTAAGTGCCACAGAGCTGCGTTGCAGAGAGGTGTAAAAAGTGGCACGGCCTGGACCACCTCTCTGCAATGCAGCTCAGTGGCGCTTACTGGAAGCACTTGGTGGGCTAGTTAGCCCCCAGGGGCCCTCAGTATTGAAGGGAAATGATATCCCCAATTTAAAACGTGCCATCGTTCGTGTTTGCACACATCACCTCAGGCCCCGTCCCCTCCCTTCACCACTGTGTAAACGTGCCCTGTGGCCGTTTTTTAAGGTGGGAGATTAAGTTCATTTGAATCCTGAGGGTCCCTAGGGGCACAATAGCCCACTAGGTACGTCCAGTAAGCGCCATTGCAGAGAGGTGTAAAAAGGGGCACAGCCTGCACCACCTCTCTGCAACGCAGAACAGTGGCGCTTACTGGAAGCACCTGGTGGGCTAGTTCGCCCCCAGGGTCCCTCAGGATTGAAAGGGAATTATTTCCCCAACTTAAGACGCACCACAGGGCGTGTTTGCACACGTCACCTCAGGCCCCGTCCCCTCCGTTCCCCACTGTGTAAACACGCCCTGTGGCTGTTTTTTAAATTGGGAGATTAAGTCCCCTTGAATCCTAAGGGTCCCTAGGGTCAAACTAGCCCACTAGGTACCTCCCTGGCGCATACTGGAGATACCTGTTGGGCTAGTTGGCTCTCAGGGACCCTCAGTATTGAAGGGGAATTAATTCCCCAACTCACAACTGGCCAGGGGGCACGTTTGCAGAGTGCTGCAAGGAGGGGGCATGCACTCCGGTGCGATGCCGGTCTTTTATTTATTTTATTTTTTTAAGAAGGAGGGCTGTGTGGCCCCCCCTTATTTTTCTAATTTACTGGCCCTGGGGACCCCCTCCCCCAGGGCCTGCACCCTAATCTTTTTTGTTGAAAAAAGTTAATTTAGCCCTCCCAAGGCCTTAATCGGCCCCGGGGACCCCAACCCCCGGGTCATGGCCTTTTTTTTTTTTATTCTTTAGGAGGGGAGCTGCGTTGCCCCCCTCCTCAGGCCATTTATGGCCTCGGGGACTCTATCCCCCAGGGCCGGCCTTTGTTTTTTATTATTTAAAAAATATATATATTTATAGAAACACCTAGGACATGCTGGACAAACCGTACGTACCTTTCACCATGACGATTTGCGTGATATTCATGGAATGTATTTACACCGCTAGTGAAGCTCTGACGTGTCTGACGCCCTACTGTGCCTAATCCCGGCGCCCCCGCCGGTGGGTACTCTCCAAGTAGACACCCTTGTCGTTTATTTATACAAACATGGGTAGCTATTGACGGGCACATTTAATATACACGCACACCAAGCCATTCAAAGGGGATTCGACAAAAATTCGTCCAAACTGTACAAGAAACCCTCCTCACGGTTAATAAAATACACATCCACCGCCGGATGTGTAATACTTTTTATTTTACTCTCTGGAAAGGAGACAAACCTCACTTGAGAGTCACAGCGTTCTCCTGGCTGAGCCCAATGCTGTGTTACACCCACCACTGCCCGCCGAGTGCCACACACCTCTGTGTTGTATTCCACCAGCTAGTGCGTATGCTATGACACTCTCTAGCCCATGTGCACTGTAACACCACCCCGTGAATATGTCATGCCACACTTGCCATCGCACGGGTTATATTGCCCCATCTAACGTGCCTTCCTCGATGCCTATGTTAAAAGCACAGCGCTATGCCATACATATTATAATCTGGGATCCATATCTTTGTCACATTGCATATGCAATGTTACACTACCCAGCACATATTTTATATTACAACTTTAGAGACTACTTAGGTTACACAACACTGCCCTGTGCATATTACACTCCAAGACGCATATCACATAGCAAGCGCTAGTTCCTGTGCTATCTCGCGCTCTCCAATGAATCTGTCATTGCGCACAATGTATTGCATATTATATTTCAAGGCCCGGTTCATCTTATATCACACTTTTTGGTGCATAGTTTATACCATACACTATATCTAGTTTTCATTTTCAATCGTGCTCTCAGGACTATTTTCTATATAACACTGTGTTCACCTACCCTTTTCACGGGCATTACATTTTGCAATAGGGGGTGGAGGGTCAGGGGGTGTTTCTGCCAAGTGAGCCCGGAGTCACAGTCACAAACGTCCTCTTTTTCCTGAATAAAAGTGAGATTATGCTGCATACTTGTTCATATTTTAAGTAGTTCGCACAGACACACGTTTTAAAAACAATAAAGTTCCTAATACCCGTCTTCTCTGAACAGTAAGCTTGCTGCCCCATCCCCCTCCTCCCTATCCTCTGTTGTGTGAATCCATGGACTAGCCTCCTCCCTCCTGCCATGCATGGTCTGATGTGCTGCCACTGCCCTCAATTTAGCATGATGTACCAGTCCACTCCTCCTGCCCTCCATTGCCCAATTCTATGCCCCATCATTGACCTCCTGCTTAAACTCTGTGCTTAGCTTGCTGCCCCTATTCTCCTTCCTCCTGCCCTCCGATGTCTTTGTGCATGCCCCTGCTCCATCCTTTTTGCCCACCATGTTCCATGGACCTGCCACTCCTATCTACTTTGAGTGTTCTGTGGAGCTGCCACTCCCCTCCCACCTGCCTAGCATTGTCAGATGACTGTAACCTGTCCCTGCCACCTCCACCTTGCCTGTCCACATGCCATGCCCCTATCCTCTTCCTCCTGTCCTACATTGTCCATTGTACTGCCACACCCTTCTGCCCTCCCTGGTCTGTTGTGCTGCAACTGCTCCTCCTGCCCGCCCCGTGCGGTCTGTTGTGAGGCCCCTTCCCCTGAACTTTCTTGTCTGTGCACAGGTCCTGACCCTCCCTTCTATCCTCCATCGTCCTTTGTGCATGCCCCTGCACCCTCCTTCTTGCCCATCATAGCCATTGTGCTGCCACTAACCCTCCCACTTGCCATGCATGGTCTTCTGTGCTGCCATGGCCCCTCCCACCTTCCCTGTGTGGTCAGTTAGCTGCCCCTGACCCGCTCCCACCTTCCCTCCATGGTCTGTGTGTATTCCATCACAGTCTCACTGTTGCTCTTCATGGTGTGTCTTGCTTCTAGTGCCCATCCTGCCTGACCTCCATGGCTATCTTGCTGCTCCTGCCCACTTGCCCCCAGCCCTCTGTTTACATGTGCAGACCCCTACTCCCTCCCTCCTGGCTTGTCTGTTCCATTGTAATGCCCCTGATCCGTCCCTCCTGCCCTTTATGGTCTGTTATGCTGCAGCTTTCTCTCCTGTCTGTCCATTATGGTCAGCTAGCTACCATTGCCTCTTGCCCCTCTGTTCTCTGTTGTCCATGAGCATGGTCCTGTCCCCTCCCTCTTTCTTTCTATGGATTGTTGTGCTGCACTCCCGTCCCGCATGCCCTGTGTGGTGTATTGTGCTGCTGCAAACCCTGATGCCTGCCCTGCAGGGTCAGTTTGGTGCACCTCTCCATATCCCTCCTGTCCTCTATTATCCAAGTCCATGTCCCTACCCCATTTCCTTCCATGATCCAATGTACCATACTTGCGAACATTTTGAACTTGGTAAGAGGGAGATTTTGAGAAAAAACTGGGGTATTGATTTTCCCCTTTGAGTTACATTGAAAAAGAGGAGATTGTAGACAGGAGACAGATCAAATAAAGCCCATTTGAGCTTAAAAACATTGGACGTTTCCTGGCTGAATCGGGTCTGTTGGCATGTATGGTTGTACTACCATTGCCTCTTCCTTCTGCCCACAATGGTCTATTACATTGCCACAGCCTCTCTTGCAAGTCCTGTATTGTTGTTTTTTTGCCCCTGCCCCCCTTTCCACTGCCCTCCATAGTCTGTTGTGCTGCCACGGCCCTTCCTGCCTGCTCAGTGTGGTTAAATTGTTGCCTTTGCACCCTCCTACCTGCCTTCAATTTTCAGAGTCCGTGCCCCTGCCTCTCAACAGTATCCTAATGAACAACTAGATTGTTAACATTCTATATTTATTACAAAAGTGTGGAACGCCTGACGTCATCTTGATGTAATCAAAACTGTAATACCTAGAGCATTTCCTTTAGAAATTACATATATGAGAGCGTCTTATTGGCATCAAAATTATGGTTAGTGCTCTAAAAGACTAAAATAAGGACATATTTTCTGAGTTTTCAAATAGCGACAAAGCACTTTTAAATTATTTGTTATCTTTATGTTTTTTTATCCAGTTGACCACTTGATTAAATGTTGCACTTAGGGGAGAGGATGTGGTGTTACTTCCAGAACTGCAGACTTTGCAACTGGGGAACCAGGTTGGAGTTTTTGCTTCAGCTCGACATTCTGTGATTCTGGTCAAATCACTTAGTCTCCCGATGTCTACAACCAAAATGAATTTGTTCTTGTGTGATGTAACCAATGCTCATGTAAAGCACTCCAATACCTGACAAGTCTGCACTATATAACACTGCAAAAACACAAAATAATAAGTGTGTTGCACACTTCTGTCATTGGGCTATATTTGGGCTACATCTGGGTGATTTTGGGCTACATTTGGGCTCTTTTGTCTCCGGTGGCCATCTTGGGAGATTTATTTGTTATAAAGTTTCCTAATTTCCTCATGTACTGCAGTCTCCTCAGTAGGAAATGCTTTCAGTTTTTTACTTTGATTCCATCATGAAGGTATTCAGATATGTCACACATTTGCCATGAATTCTGAATGTTAGCACTCTAGTTGCTCATTAGATCACTGTAGTAAAACTACTGTTCACCATGGAAGTCTGCTCCTGGTATTAAAAGTGCATGTTTCAGTCTGCATGTCAGAATTGAAATAGAAGAGGATTTGAGAAGTCACTCAAAATGTGCCCTCATTTTCTTTCTTCAGCATTAATCATAATTTCTATGTCAAAATGAACCCCCTAATTGTGTTCCTTTTTAAATTAAATGTTTTAAGTGTTACCAGTTAATTCCAATCAAGATGGCTTCAGGTGTGCCATACTTTTGTCATAATGAAGACAGTAAGCGCTCTAGTTGTTTTTAAGAACACTCTGGGACATTCTGTCATTGGGCTATACTTGGGCTACATCTTGGTGATATTTGGGCTACATTTGGGCTCTTTTGTCTCTGGTGGCCATCTTGGGAGACTTATTTGTTATGAAGTTTCCTAATTTCTTCATTTACTGCAGCCTCCTCAGTAGGAAATACTTTCAGTTTTTTACTTTGATTCCATCAAGAAGGCATTCAGATGTGTCACACATTTGCCATAAATTCAGAATGTTAGCACTCTTTTTGCTCATTAGATCACTGTAGTAAAGCTACTGCTCACCAGGGAAAACTGCTGCTGGTATTGAAAGTGCATGTTTCAGTCTGCATGTCAGAATTTTTTCATGAAATAGAAGAGGATTTGAGAAGTCACTCAAAATGTGCCCTAATTTTTCTTTCTGCAGCACTAATCATACTTTTTATGGAAAAATGAACCCCCTCATTTTGTTCCTTTTTAAATTAAATGTTTTAAGAGTTACCACTTTAATCCAAGCAAGATGGCTTCAGGTGTGCCATACGTTTATCATAAGTAGGACTGTTAGTGCTCTAGTTGTTCTTTGGAACACTCTGGGAAGCTGCAGTAGAACATAAAGGAATCAACTGACAGTCTCTGCCCTTGGTGGGTGTTTTACTGAGAATGTCAGACTTCATTCTCACATGACTGAGAAAGATAATGTGAATTTACAGAAAATAAGCTCTCAGTTTAGCTTATAGATCACCTTCCAAACCTCTGTGGGAAAAGCATGAGAAAATATTTTTCTCTCAATCATGATATCCCAGCAGAAGGCTTTTTCACATGGTGAAATCACCTTAGAACATACCTCAATTCCTAAAATGAATATGGTACCATCAACAAATGATTTATAATGTAACTAAAGTCTTAAAACCTTCTATTAACTGCAATGCTTTTTAATGAGGTGCTATCATGTATATTGGTCCCAAGATGGCTGCCAACACTTCTTGGATGAAGTGCTGACCAATCAGATCTCAGGATGAGATGTGTGGTTAGGTTCCGCCCACATATATATATGATTTTACTTTTGATTTTCTCAGGAACTACTGAACAGATTGACACCAGACCTGCAAAAGGCACTTCCTTGACCTGAGGACTACCTCTCTGCCAAATTTCAAGTAATTCTGTTCAGCCGTTCGGGCTGTGCCTTGGACTAAAGGTCCCTATGGAAAAATGCATGGGGAAAACGTGTTTTGGGACCCCCCTTGTTTCTCGGCCCCCCCTTGACGAATCACCCCGAGACTTTTAGGGTAGGAGCGGAGCGGAGCGCCCCACCTATTTTGAAAATTTTGCGAGGATTCGTCAACCGGCTCCAAAGTTATTCCAATTAGAATGTTGCGGATTTCCTATGGAAACACGGTCCTAACTATAACTATCTACTGGCGACCGCCAGTAGATTATATATATCAGGGGTCTCCAACCTTTTGTGTAGCGAGAGCTACTTCTGGTCAGTGAAAATCGCCGTGAGCTACTAACCGCCAAGCAACTCGCGCATTTTTCCGAGAGACCTCCCAGGCCCAGTTTCATTGACGTTAAGCCTAATTTTTACAGAGACCATACCGTGGTTTGAACACAATACTTGACTAGGCAGCAGTTTGTGTGCCAGTGCAGGGAAAGGAATGTGTCATATAATGTTAAATACTGCGCATTCCTGCCCTTTACCTTAGCGCAGCAAGGTGGCTTGCTGCCCTATGTGAAAGTTTGCTAAATATGCCCCCCAGAATAAGGTACTATAGCGCTAAACAGCATCATGAGAACTGTCACAGGACTCATGACGTGTGCATGCAGGATCTCACCATTCACTCTTTAGTGTTGTGTTTCCAGCCCACAATGCACAAGCATCAGTCTCCTCCCACACATGCACAGCCAGCATAAACTGTCCACTCTCACCAGGACTGGACTGGACTGGACATAGCTCGTCTTAAAAAGAATCACCACATAGAATTCATTGCCTCTGCTTGACTCATTGGGATTTCCTGAGCTGTCGTCTTGCGCAGCCTTTTATATTTTTAAAAACAATTAAAATAATATTCAGTTTTGGAAAACAAGATCTGCTGCTTAATATTGAGCAACTGACCATCTAGTTTTCTCCTTGAGTCCGACACTGTTGAGGATTGATTGTCCGGCTTCATGAGAAGTAAAAACAAAATATGCAGGTATATTAGTGGCATGGTAGGGCGGGAGCTGTTGAGGCTGGAATGTAACCCCAAAGTGATGGAATTGGGTCAAACTAGTAAAGAAAGCTGTACTGACTGTTTTAACATTTCATATATTTGCTCTTTAAAATGCCAGAAAAAGTGATTAGCTCAGAATCAAGTATTTATGATGAAATTACCCCAGGTTTAAATTCGCAAAGAGGTCAGCAATTGAGCCACTCCACATGTCACTTCCGCACATATAACACACTTGACTACAACTACACTACATCCACTCCTGCTGGGTAACTGCATAAAAACACGTATAAATAAAACAAAGGATTTTGTGGATATTTCTGTGCTGCACTTTGGTTTGTTCACTAGTGTACGTCAAACACCCAGCAGAATATAAGACGGACATTTGTGGGTTACAACTGTTGATCTCAGCAAGGCACATAGAGCGCGTTCAAGTGGAGAAAAACACTTCCTTTTCTGTTTTTGTTACCAGCTACCAGCATGTTTCAGTACTTGCTTTTACCATTTATGTTTGCACCCACTTTACTGTCCTCAAAAGATGTCACGCCGAGATGACCCTACCAACCTTCAAACCAGTTTCTAAAAGACAAGCCCTTCCTGACAATTCTCGTCCTCTAATTTTCCCAATCGGTAGGTAGCCCATTTGCTGCAGGGAGAGCCAAGCTGACCCAGCCACCACCTCCCCGTCAGGTCCATGCCACTCCCAAGCCATGTTCCTCTCTAAGAGCTCTCGAATCAAACACTTGACTTGACTGACCTCTGTGCTCTGCTCTAATGAATTCACCACGCATCTGAGAGGAAAGGGCGGGCAACCTTTGTTAGAGTCCCTAAATAAGAGTTTGTACTTCAGCGTTACCAAAGCTGATTGTGAGTTGTCACTCCTACCCCCTCCCCACACACGCTCCCTGACCCGATAATAACTTTTGTAATTCACTTCTTACTTACATTTGTTTTGGTGTTAATTGTAATCCGGCACTAAATTTTACTCCATGCTGCTATATTTATTAATAGCTCTTTTATTCGAATTTAACACCTTTCATTTCTCCTGGCCTAACATGTCCGTTTGAAAGCAATCACTTCACCAACATGCATTCTAAATCAGGCCTGCTCGAAATGAAGGAGGAGTTGATGGCCGAGGTTGGAGGGGGGTCAGGGGGAGTTAAAGTGGAGGCAGTTCATGAAGAAGTGATTTCATTTACACATAAATTCAACTTGCGCTGTTAAAAGTGCATCACAGTTCGTTTTCTTTCATCCTGTTCCCAGTTTACAGCCAGGCTCAGGAGATAACAATACCGGAATAGAGGGCTAAATAACTGCTGTCCCCAGGGAGATAGAGGGGAGGGGAAGCCGGAGGAAGTAGCAGAATAAGAAGTGGAAAGCGCTGAGAATGGGGCCATCACAAATCATTAACAGCTTTTTGTGAAAAAACGGCCGCAGCTGCATATTTGAACGTATTGTGCTTTTTGCGTGCCGTCCAGAGTAGTAATTAAATTAAACTTGACTTCCAAATTGTTCTGGGTGTGCTCCCACCCCAGCTTACCTGCTGCTCTGGTGAAGGAAAGGTGGCAGGCTCTGCAGCTGAAAGGGCAGATGGCGCGGGTCCCGGCAGTTATGTACAGCTTGCACGACCGGCAAACAGCTGCTCTGCCCTGCCACACCTAATGCATCTCCGCACTCGTGACTCATACAATGAGCGCGGTGCCCGTGAGGAAAGGCAGGGGGCAGATAGACACCTGGTCACGAGGTGCAAGACGACGCTGATCTGTGTTGGAAGGAGAGGCACGTCATCCTCTTCGGCCCGGCCTGCCCCGCCCCAGCTAAGCTCAAACCAATCTGAGCAGCTGGTTTCGGTGAGGGCGGGCATCAGACCTGCAAACAGCCTAAAAAGCCCAAACAACACTAAAGGGCTACTAAATTCAGCCACAAGCTTCACGAGCTACTCACAGGGTCTCGGCGAGCTACCGGTAGCTCGCGATCGACCGGTTGGAGACCCCTGATATATATATATATATATATATATATATATATATATATATATATATATATATATATATATCTCCTCCACAATGGTTCCTTTTAGCCGGTCGTTTGCAGCGCTCCTCGTGGGTGCGTTACCCCGCGGTTGAACCACACCGCTATTAATTTGCACACAATCCTCCTGGACAGGAGGAAAAACGGGCCACACTCCCAAAGTATCAGTTTCAATCGTTTTATTTCTTTACATCAGGGCCGTAGCAGAGCTAGATCTACGCGTTTCGATGCCGCCTGGCACCTTGCTCACGATCGACTCGCTCTCGGATAAAGTCTCGTTAAAAAGCAAACTAGTTGCTATGACATCATTTCCTGTCTGCTTGCAGGCTCAATGGCTCATGGTCATTGTAGTTGTCAGCGATATTCTCTGAAAGGAAGGGTTTCTTTTTTTGCTTCAAATGTCTTAATGAACCCATGATGGATTTGTATAGTTATTCAGATTCATCGTGTTCAGGCTGCCCTTGATCTTACACTTCTGTAGAATCGATTTCGGCAGAGTATATTATTTTTGACAAATTTTTCTTTTCTTTAAGCTGTACTGTTATTTGTCCTTTTGTCGATAAAGTTATTCTGCTTCTTTTTCATTTTTTCATCTTGCTTGTAGTTGTCTTCTCATTCTGCCCAATCATCCTTATTTGTTTTTTGCTTCATTTGTCTGATGTCTTACTCCATCATCTTTTATATCTTGTTTTCTTATCTGATGTGTATTTAGAGGTGAATGTATAACTCCTCAGATTGATTCAGGCCATGGGGACTAAGAGTTCTCAGATTTATAATGTAGCGTGACTCCTTCTGGCGCAGCAATTTCTCACGATCTCCTCCGCGTTCCCTTTTTGGAATTGTCTCTATTCCAAAAAATCGTAGTTTCTTCCAGTCACCTTGGTGCATCTGTTCCATATGTTTGGATACTGCGTTGGATCGGTCTTTATGGATGGTTGCCCTGACATGCTCCATTATTCTCTTTTTTAATTCACAAATGGTACTGCCCACGTACCTGATTGGGCATGGGCATTCCATCACATATATCGTATATTGTGTCTTACAGGTGATTAATTGGCGAATTTCCCAGATTTTATTGTTGGCCAGTTTCACCTCTTTGGTTGGTTTCGCTATTTGGCACATTTTGCAAGAATGGCATTTTACAAATCCTTTTGTTTTTAGTCATGTCTCTTCCTTCTTTTTGGCTTTGAAATGGCTATGGATCAGATGGTCCTTCAAGTTTTTGGCTCTTCTGTAGGTGACTGTGGGATGTTTGCCCACTATGTCTTTGACCGTACTGTCCAGTTGCAAGATTTTCCAATTTTTCCTCAATATTTTTGTAACTTGAGTACTTTCTTGTGCAAAGTCCATGATCATCCGTATCGGTTCCTGTTTTTCATTATTGTTGGTTTGTTTCGCCGCCAGGCACTCCCCTCGAGTTTTTTCATTGGTTCTTTGCAGACAGCGAGCTATTATTCCTGGTTTGTATTGTCTCCTCCTGAAGCGCTTTGCTGTTCTCTCGCTGTGAATTTGCCATTCTGTTTCTTCACTACAGATCCTTCGGATTCTGAGGAATTCTCCATATGGGATGCTGGAGATGAGGGAGCTTTGATGAAAGCTGGTCGCTTCTAGGGTGGCATTTGTTGCTGTTGTTTTTCTGTGTAGCGTGGTATGGATCTCATTATTTTTTATATAAATTTCCGTATCCAAGAAGATGACCCTTTCTTTACTTATAGTATAAGTAAATTTTAAATCATTTGTAGAGTTGTTGATTACGTTGAAATATTCTTGGAATTCCATCGCTGTGCCATCCCAGATTATTAGCAGGTCGTCAATATATCTCTTCCAACTGACGATTTTGTTTACTGCTTGATCATTAGTTGTGTTCCACGCAAATTCTTGCTGCCATAGTCCCATGGCTAAGCAGGCATAACTTGGACTGAAGGAAAATCCCATGGCAGTCCCGCTGTTCTGGCGGAATATTTCTTCACCGAATAAAAAGATGTTCTGGTTGAGAGAAATGGAGATCATTTCTAGCAACATCTTGTTGTGGTTGCTGTACATGATGTTTCTGTTTTTGAGGAAAAAATTGCAAGCTTTGTAAAATGCCATTCTTGCAAAATGTGCCAAATAGCGAAACCAACCAAAGAGGTGAAACTGGCCAACAATAAAATCTGGGAAATTTGCCAATTAATCACCTGTAAGACACAATATACGATATATGTGATGGAATGCCCATGCCCACTCAGGTACGTGGGCAGTACCATTTGTGAATTAAAAAAGAGAATAATGGAGCATGTCAGGGCAACCATCCATAAAGACCGATCCAACGCAGTATCCAAACATATGGAACAGATGCACCAAGGTGACTGGAAGAAACTACGATTTTTTGGAATAGAGACAATTCCAAAAAGGGAACGCGGAGGAGATCGTGAGAAATTGCTGCGCCAGAAGGAGTCGCGCTACACTATAAATCTGAGAACTCTTAGTCCCCATGGCCTGAATCAATCTGAGGAGTTATATATTCACCTCTAAATACACATCAGATAAGAAAACAAGATATAAAAGATGATGGAGTAAGACATCAGACAAATGAAGCAAAAAACAAATAAGGATGATTGGGCAGAATGAGAAGACAACTACAAGCAAGATGAAAAAATGAAAAAGAAGCAGAATAACTTTATCGACAAAAGGACAAATAACAGTACAGCTTAAAGAAAAGAAAAATTTGTCAAAAATAATATACTCTGCCGAAATCGATTCTACAGAAGTGTAAGATCAAGGGCAGCCTGAACACGATGAATCTGAATAACTATACAAATCCATCATGGGTTCATTAAGACATTTGAAGCAAAAAAAGAAACCCTTCCTTTCAGAGAATATCGCTGACAACTACAATGACCATGAGCCATTGAGCCTGCAAGCAGACAGGAAATGATGTCATAGCAACTAGTTTGCTTTTTAACGAGACTTTATCCGAGAGCGAGTCGATTGTGAGCAAGGTGCCAGGCGGCATTGAAACGCGTAGATCTAGCTCTGCTACGGCCCTGATGTAAAGAAATAAAACGATTGAAACTGATACTTTGGGAGTGCGGCCCGTTTTTCCTCCTGTCCAGGAGGATTGTGTGCAAAAAAAAATATATATATATATATATACATATATATATATATATATATATATATATATATATATATATATATATATATATATATATATATATATATATATATATATATATATATATATATATATATATATATATATATATATATATATATATATATATATATATATATATATATATATATATATATTACCTACTGGCGGTCGCCAGTAGGTAGTTATAGTTAGGACCCCTTTTCCATAGGAAATCCGCAACATTCTATTTTGAATAACTTTGGCGCCGGTCGATGAATCCTCGCGAATTTCTCAAAATAGGTGGGGCGCTACGCTCCGCTCCTACCCTGAAAGTCTCGGGGGGATTCGTCAAGCGGGGGCTGAGATAAAAGGGGGGTCCCAAAACGCGTTTTTCCCATGCATTTTTCCATAGGACCTTTAGACAGAGCTACAGCCCGAACGGCTGAACAGAATTACTAGAAATTTGGCAGAGAGGTAGTCCCTAGGTCAAGGAAGTGCCTTTTGTAGGTTTGGTGTAAATCTGTTCAGTAGATTCTGAGAAAATAGCCTTTAAATCAATATATATATCTGAGCCCGCTTACGGTACGCTTACCGTACGCTTACCGTACGCGTACGGTGGCGTGCGCGAGCGCGATTCTGATTGGCTCTTAGATCTTAGTAAACATTCGAATCGGCCGAAACCAGGAAGCGGCGTCCGCCATTTTGTCTCTCGCACTGAGTGTTATTTATCAAATATGAAGCCCAAAAACATGTAAAGGGGCTGTTTTGACAACTCCCACTCACATAGTCATGTTGAGGGAGTCCCCAAAGATCCCCCAAGTGCAAAAACGTTTTTTTTTTTTTCGGCAATTTCGCCGAGTACGCTTACCGTACGCGTACGGTAAAAAAATAGAAATAAAAAAAACACTATCCACACTCACCCCACCCCCTGTGCTTTTGGTGGTGGCAGGCCTCCAAATGTACAGGGCTTATTACATATGAAAAAAAATCTAAATTTTGTCAACATGAAATTATAAAACCGAAATAAAAAAAACACTATCCACATTGACCCCACCCCCTGTGCTTTTGGTGGCCGAAGGCCACCAAATGTCCAGGGCTTATTAAAGTTGATAAAAACCGTGCACGGAACTAACTGCGTTAAGTGGGCGCGCACGCCTCGAATGGCGTAAAGTAACTTAGCATTTAAAAAACCGTACAAATTCACTGAAAAAACCATAGGTTTCACACACGTTATAGTTAGGAATTAGCATTTAAAAAACCTTGCAAATTCACTGAAAAAACCATAGGTTTCACACATGTTATAGTTAGCGGAAATTTTACTGATAAAAAACCAATGAAATTGCCCCGTTATAGTTAGTGCTGGCAACTATAACTCACGCGACCGCAATCTTCTGCTGATGACATATGTGTCTTTATAAAAAAAAATATTTGTAATATATGTATAGCTAAAAATGTATGGAAGAAGACATGGGCAAATAAGTGTCTAAATACAGTATTAGCATCAGCAGAGGATTGTGGTCGCGTGAGTTATAGTTGCCTGCACTAACTATAACGGGGCAATTTCATTGGTTTTTTATCAGTAAAATTTCCGCTAACTATAACATGTGTGAAACCTATGGTTTTTTCAGTGAATATATAGATAGATAGATAGATAGATAGATAGATAGATAGATAGATAGATAGATAGATAGATAGATAGATAGATAGATAGATAGATAGATAGATAGATAGATAGATAGATAGATAGATAGATAGATAGATAGATAGATAGATAGATAGATATATTCACAGACAGTTCAGCATACACCTACATAATTATTACACATTAATTTACTACTACAGAAGAGCCTTCCATTATGTTTCAATTATACAGCTACCAAAAGAGAAGATGAAAAACACCATATTACAAAAACAGGTTTTACTCATTTTACACACAATACAGATATCTAAATTAATAATTGACATCATTAGAAAAATCAAAACTAGTGTCAACAGCAGTATAATGTATGATGTGATCAGTGACATCATCAATGATCTCGTTTGAGATGTCATCAATTTTGTCATCTCAGATGTCATCATTGATGTAATTTGTCAGTTCATAAGCAGGTCATGACATGCACAAGTTATGGAGTGTTTACTGATCCACTACTCGTGAACTTCAGTGGTTTTTAGGTTTGGTTTTGTAGCCATTATCAGAATGTACCTCAAGTTCCACAGAAGCAGAAGTGACGATTACTCCCAATGCCCCTGCATCAGTGCAGCCACCAAGCAAGGGTAACGGCACTAGCACGGGGGAAAGGGGAAGTGGAAGAGAAGAGAAGAGACTGCCTCAGGATGGTGTATGACCTCTAGGTGGTGATTCTGCCTTCTCTGCTGAGTCTTCTGTAGTGTGTGGTTCTTCACTGGCACGTCGTAACGAGGTACACCTTTTACTCCTACAGGCTTGCTACTCTTCTATATAGTGATATTCTTTGTAATCTTTTAATTATTACTGACTTGCACATCTGCAGGCTTGAGAAATAAGTTCCATCTTCTTACAAAGAATTTGATATGTACATAAATAATGAATTAACTGAATACTCTCTCTTTCTTGCAGATTCTGTAGCGTAGAAAATCTGAGTAGTTTCAACAACTTCCTTTGCGAAAGATGCGCGCAAAAAGGAACAGGGAAAGGTAAAATAGGGAGGAAAGGAAAAGGAAAGGTCGCCAAAAGGAGGAGAGGAAACTGGGAGTTCGGCGCAGATGCGCACTCACTGACTTTAGTCGCTGGCTCAGTCTTGGCTTCTATTAGTTCACAGGGAAATCTGATACTCAGTCACTCTGGAAAAACAGCTTCCTTCTCAGATGAACAAACGAATACTCCAGCCAGTTGAATTCTCCGCAACTTTCTTGACTGAAACTTGGGTAACCGAAAACCGCTTAACTTGACTACTCGGTTACTAGCGGTATTCGGTTCTGTGGATTATTCCGAAAATATCTCTCTTTAAGTTCTAGGGCAGTTCTCCTCAGGATACTGGAGCTCACGGAAAACACTAGCTTCTCTCAGGATATCTCGATTGAAGTGCGCAGTTTGCCGCGCGCCCAACCGTCAAGTCAAAGATGTACAGCAAATGACGGCAAGAGCCGCGGCCATCTTGAAAGGTCCAACTGCACATAGAACATTATAAGTCTCGATATAAGTTCACCACTTGCGGCTTCACAAGAATCCGCTGTCTCTTTGGTTTTTGCCATATATGGTGCACTGCTGACACCACATGAGTCTGATTCCTGACAGTACCCCCTCTCAAAGGCCGATTCATCGGCCCAGGTTTGAAGGGGTATCGAAGGTGAAATCTTTTTAAAAGTCGAGGAGCATGAATATTTTTAGCTAACTCCCAGGAGCGATCTTCTGGTCCATAGCCTTTCCAGTCTACTAAGTAGTAAAGCCCAACTCTAGTTCTTTTGGAATCTAATATATCTTTGACCTCATATTCAGGATGTCCGTTAATCACTAGGGGCGCTGGAGGCTTCACTATTCTCGTGTTTGGAGTGCATCTTTTAATCAGAGAGACATGGAAAACTGGATGAATACCTGTATTTGAGGGCAATTTTAATTTTACCGTTACAGGGCTTAGTACTTTTTCAATTAGGTAAGGTCCCACAAAACGTGGCTGAAATTTCCGATTACCCTTGAGGTGGAGATTACGTGTAGATAACCACACCAAATCACCCACCCTGTAATTTGGAGCCATATTTCTATGTTTGTCTGCCTGTTTCTTATAACTCGCTTTAGCCTTGACTAAATTGGATTCTGCCGATTTGCGAGTGTTAACAAGGTCTTGCATGAGGTCTCTTACTGCTGGAACCCCCATATCTCCCTGTCCCATGAAAGGGTTTGGATGTCTACCATAATTGAGGAAGAAAGGAGAGAACCCAGTAGACACATTTTTTGCATTATTACATGCAAACTCTGCCATCCATAAAAAATCAGACCATTCACCCTCCTGATCCAGAAGGAACATTCTCAGATATTGTTCCAACTCTTGGTTGACCCTTTCGGTCTGCCCGTCTGTTTCAGGATGATAACTGGTGGAAAACCTGGTCTCTACTCCCAACCCTTGCATGAAGGCTCTCCAAAAATGGGATACAAACTGAGACCCTCTATCTGAAATCAGGATTTTTGGGACTCCATGTATCTTAACAATGTGCTCACTGAAAAGTTTGGCTAACTCCCTCGCAGTAGGAACCCCTTTTAAAGGTATGAAATGGCTCATCTTAGTGAAGGTGTCAACAAAAACTAACACAGTGTTATACCCATTACTCGGAGGCAGATCCACTATGAGATCCATGGTGACTGTGTGCCAAGGTTGGGAAGGGGTGGGCAAGGGATGCAAAAGGCCTGATGGGGCTTGTCTCATGGCTTTTCCTTGGGCACAGGTTGGACAAGTTCCCACATATTGTATGACACTGGACCGAATCTCTGGCCACCAAAAATATCGTTGAATGAGCTCGAGAGTCTTTTGAATACCTTTATGTCCAGCCAAAGGTTGATCATGGCATGCTTGCATTGCTTTGTGCTGAAGTTCTGCAGTGGGTAAATACAGGGCACCTTGAACGTAGGGTAACTGTTCGAAGATTTCTCGTACAGAATCCTGTTGAACCCAATTCTGTATCTCTTCTGGAGACAACCTTTTTTTTACTTCTTCTTTGAAATCAACCAAATCAAGTGTACAGATGATCTTGGTTTCTGGGATGATAGTCTTTTGAGTCATTGGAGGCTCTTGAACTTCTGTCTGAATTCGGGACAATGCATCTGCCTTTCCGTTCTTATTTCCTGGGCGGTAGGTAATCACAAAATCGAAGTCTGCAAAATAGAGAGACCATCTTAAGAGACGAGGGGTCAAAGTTCTAGCAGATTTCAAAAATTGTAAATTCTTGTGATCAGAATAAACTGTAACAGTATGACGAGCTCCCAGCAAATAGTGTCGCCACTCTTCAAACGCATCTTTCACCGCCAACAATTCCTTCTCAGCAATTGTATAATTGACTTCGGCAGGCGTAAGCTTTCTAGAACGAAAAGCCACTGGATGAAGCTGTCCCGTTGTCTTGTGACGCTGAGACAGCACTCCTCCAATAGCTAAATCTGAAGCATCCGCTTCCACAAAGAAGGGTTCTGCCGGGTCTGCATGTAGCAAAATGGGATCAGTTGTAAAGCTCTTTTTGAGAAACTCAAAAGCCATCTCAGCCTCCTCAGTCCAATGAAATTTCTGGCCTTTCTTCAAGAGTTTGGTGATAGGAATAATTCTCTGTGAGAATCCTTGAATGAAGCGACGATAAAAATTAGCAAATCCCAAGAATCGCTGTATCTCCTTAACGTTTCCTGGAGAGGGCCAATTTATAACTGAGTGAATCTTCTTTGGATCCATGGTCACTCCTGCTGAGGAAAGGACAAATCCGAGAAACTCTACTGTTTGCACACTGAAAGCACATTTTTCCAGTTTCACATACAATTGATGCAGACGCAGCCTTTCCAACACCCTCTTTACATGGGTAGCATGTTCTTGTGGAATCTTGGAGAAAATCAAAATATCATCCAAATATACAATTGCGATCTTGTCAATCAAATCTCCCATGATATCATTAATAAAATGTTGAAAAGCTGCTGGGGCATTACAAAGGCCAAACGGCATAACTTGATATTCAAATAGCCCATATTTAGTTCGAAATGCCGTTTTCCACTCATGGCCTTCTTTGACACGAATAAGATGGTATGCCCCTCTTAAATCTAATTTCGTGAAAATTTGAGCTTCCTTTACTTGATCAAGAAGGACGGAAATCAGGGGTAACGGGTATCGATTCTTGATGGTCACTCGGTTGAGGGCACGATAATCAATGCAAGTCCTAAGAGATCCTTCCTTCTTGGGGATGAAGAATAAAGGAGAGGATACTGGGGACTGTGAAGGCCTAATAAATCCATTAGCCAAATATCGATCCAAATACTCCTTGAGGTAGCGATTTTCACCTTCAGTTAGGGCGTAGATCCTTGAACAAGGCAGAACCGCTCCCGGTTCCAATTCGATGGTACAATCGTATGGACGATGTGGAGGTAATTTTTCTGCATCTTTTTCACAAAATACTTCTTTAAACTCTTGATACTCAGGGGGAATTTCCGTAGTACTGATGACACAAATTGATTCTCCTCCACCAGATAACAAGGTTGCTTGTGAGGGTTCGGTATCTCCCTCGGAATCATGGTAACAATGTTCTAGACAATATTGGGAATTCATGAATACTGTTCGGTTTTCCCAGTCTATAGTAGGATTATGGATAGTGAGCCATGGAAGCCCCAAAATCATCTGAAATTGAGGTGCATCAATAAGATTAAATTGAATTATTTCACTATGGCCATCTGCTTGAATCAACTTCAAAGGTTCAGTGTGCTGAGTGATGGGCCCAGAGGAGAGATTAGTTCCATCTACTGCCCGAACCAATTCACTTCTCTCTTTACTGATGCCTTTTATACCCATTCTTCGTGCATATTTTATGTCGCAGAAGTTTCCTGTGGCTCCAGAGTCTAGCATAATGGCCACCCCAGAAATTTCTTGCTCCCGAAACTGAATAGTCATATGCAAAATCAAATGAGGTGTCATGGTTTGTAAAGTGTTCATCACATAATGGGAATTCGGAGCCATCTTTTCTTCTGACACCACCAGTGTGCTCCCCTCTACTGATGGTGTTGCTCGTTTTCCCTTCACCAAAGTTTTAGGCCTTTTTGGACACTCCTTTACAAAGTGTCCTGAAGTTCCACAATACATACACAGTCTTTTCTGTCTTCGTTGTTCCTTCTCTTCTTTACTCAGAGGGCCTCTTACCATTCCAATTTGCATTGGTTCCACATCCGAAGGAGACGTCTTATTGGTCTCTTGTCGACTTCGATCAAATCTAGGAGGTTGGAAACGAAATTCTTTTCTTCTTTCACCTTTCCGTTCTGTCCAACGAAAATCGATTTCTAAAGCCAGATCCACTAAAGCTGATAATTCAGTAGGACGGTTAGGAATTTGAGCTAATGTGTCTTTGATTTCTTCTCGCAATCCTCTGTAGAAGAGAGCCGCTCTTTTCTCTTCTGGCCACTCCGTTTCCACAATCAACTTATTAAACTGGGTTAAATAAGTTACCAAATCCTTACTTCCTTGACGAAGTTCTAAAAGTTCATTGTCCGTGACTTGAGAGATCTTTCTTCTGTCAAAAATCCTCAAAAATTCGGCCTTAAAACGCTCCAGGTCATACAAAAATGGGGAGTCTTTGGACACCAATGGCATTGCCCAGTTAGCCGCATCCCCACTCAGATAAGAGAGAATAAACGCAACCTTGGATTGTGCGTCAGGGAATAACGCTGGTCGACACATGAAATGGAGGGAACATTGTGTCAAGAATAATTGCGCTTTCTGTGCATCCCCAGAATACCTTTCAGGAGAGGCTAATGGAATTAGTGGGGAAACAGAATGGACCACTTGTGCAACAGTCCTAGGGTTGGACTCTGAAGACAAATTGGGGGAAGAGGTCTGAGCTACAGGAGTGGCTCCCGATACTAACCCATCGACTCTCCGAGTTAGCAAAACCGTTTCCTCCCTTACCGCTCCTAAATCCCTTTGAATGGCCTCTAACATTTCCCCTAAGGATTTTAAACTAAAACCTTCCGCCATTCTGCTTGGGTGGAAATTACTTCGTGGGCACTTCAATCTATCAGAATGTACCTCAAGTTCCACAGAAGCAGAAGTGACGATTACTCCCAATGCCCCTGCATCAGTGCAGCCACCAAGCAAGGGTAACGGCACTAGCACGGGGGAAAGGGGAAGTGGAAGAGAAGAGAAGAGACTGCCTCAGGATGGTGTATGACCTCTAGGTGGTGATTCTGCCTTCTCTGCTGAGTCTTCTGTAGTGTGTGGTTCTTCACTGGCACGTCGTAACGAGGTACACCTTTTACTCCTACAGGCTTGCTACTCTTCTATATAGTGATATTCTTTGTAATCTTTTAATTATTACTGACTTGCACATCTGCAGGCTTGAGAAATAAGTTCCATCTTCTTACAAAGAATTTGATATGTACATAAATAATGAATTAACTGAATACTCTCTCTTTCTTGCAGATTCTGTAGCGTAGAAAATCTGAGTAGTTTCAACAACTTCCTTTGCGAAAGATGCGCGCAAAAAGGAACAGGGAAAGGTAAAATAGGGAGGAAAGGAAAAGGAAAGGTCGCCAAAAGGAGGAGAGGAAACTGGGAGTTCGGCGCAGATGCGCACTCACTGACTTTAGTCGCTGGCTCAGTCTTGGCTTCTATTAGTTCACAGGGAAATCTGATACTCAGTCACTCTGGAAAAACAGCTTCCTTCTCAGATGAACAAACGAATACTCCAGCCAGTTGAATTCTCCGCAACTTTCTTGACTGAAACTTGGGTAACCGAAAACCGCTTAACTTGACTACTCGGTTACTAGCGGTATTCGGTTCTGTGGATTATTCCGAAAATATCTCTCTTTAAGTTCTAGGGCAGTTCTCCTCAGGATACTGGAGCTCACGGAAAACACTAGCTTCTCTCAGGATATCTCGATTGAAGTGCGCAGTTTGCCGCGCGCCCAACCGTCAAGTCAAAGATGTACAGCAAATGACGGCAAGAGCCGCGGCCATCTTGAAAGGTCCAACTGCACATAGAACATTATAAGTCTCGATATAAGTTCACCACTTGCGGCTTCACAAGAATCCGCTGTCTCTTTGGTTTTTGCCATATATGGTGCACTGCTGACACCACATGAGTCTGATTCCTGACAGCCATAAAGGCTCTTCACCGTTTTTTTCCCGGTGGATTTCAGATTTTCTTTCAACACACATTAAGGTCTTATAGGCAATGCTAACCATAACTTCACTTTAACCTTTGTAGCTTTTTTTTAATCTTATACCACATTCAAAAGCAGCCTGGGCCCAACCCTTCACACACATCTGCATTACATTTGGCAAACCGTTTCCATGTTTAGAATTCTGTTGTTATGTCACGTTTTACGCTGATAAACCGTGGGGAGCAAATTCAAAGGGGCTGGGCTCAAAGAAATATTTGATACGCTAATACACTGCTGTCGGTACCTTATCACAGATATGCACTGAATTAGTGAGACCTTTATCATGTTAAGATTACTCTTGATATATTGAGTTTCATGCAAATCCGTCACGGAGGAGCAGAGTTAAAAATTCAGGGACAGTACAATGTGCATATGCTAATAGCTGCGATTCTGGTCAATGAATCAACATGATATTTGACATGCTGTTTGCAAATTAAGCCCAGTGGGGGACTCTAAGGCATCATGCACATGTAAGTGGGAGGCAAAGTTAAAGGTGGTGTCTAAAGATCGTTGATTTGGCAATAATTTTGGTTTAATTTTACAGATCGGAACATCACTCGGCAGACAATTACCATACTTAGTTTACACCTGATATTTTTAGCTGCATGCAAATCCATCAGGGAACATCCAGCGGGGGCAGTCAAAATGCATTGTTTCCAATTTTAACTTCCCTAGGAAGCTTTGCTACGAACTACAGTAAAAAAGTGCTGAGTAAAAAAGTGCTGAATCAAATTGCACAAAATTTGGCATAAAGCTACAATATTACTATGGGAAGTGCCTTTACTTGATTTGCTGTAAATTCATTGAACATATTTGGGGAATTAGTGCTACAAAAATAAGTTGGGTGGGTTTCAATAATGGTTGAAGGACTGCGCATGGACTTAAATTGAATAACGTGACCCCCACCCTTTTAATTCTCTTAATCCGTTTCGGGTCTGTGGTACCAAAGTTGGGTACATGCACTTGATGGGTCTGATTGGCTGAGTGCAACAGAATATTTTCTGTTGTAATCACTACTATAGGACGTTGAGCTTGGTCCCTATGTCTTGTGAAAAATAATTGAGAACAGACAAAGGACACAGAGAGAAAATCACTTGACTCACTTGGACCTCTTTCCATGTGTTTGGAAAAACAGGAAAAAAGGAAAATTGGGGTTTGCGGTCCTTTGCCACAAATCTCTGAATATGACTCCAAGGACTGCAAAGACTTCTCCTGGGTTTATAGACAACAAACAAGGACTCTTGGTTCTCCTTCCAGGTTTTGAGATCCAAATTCCTGTTTAGGGTTCATGAACCCTATCTATCTATCTATCTATCTATCTATCTATCTATCTATCTATCTATCTATCTATATATATATATATATATATATATATATATATATATATATATATATATATATATATATATATATATATATATATATATATATATGCAGTGCATTGTAGGGGTATAAGTTATAGTTAGCTTAGGTCACTATAACTGCTGAATTTCACTTGTTTTGTACAAGTGAAATCTGAGCCTAATTATAACGTCCCTGTAACCTTTGTTTTTTCAGCGAATTGCTAAGTTTTTTTACATTTTACATTTTTACAATGTCAATAGCTTAAACTCTCGCAAATGCGAGACCTATTACATTGCAAATGCTTGTTTGTAAAAGCGCCCCATGCCACACTATCACTTTAGTGGCGGCCACACTACTTTCTTTAGACGTGGCTTGTCTAAAGAAAAGTGTGCGGTCGCCATCAAAATGAAAGCATGGCATGGGCCACTTTAAGACAAAAAAGTTAACAAATAGGAAGAGAAAAAAAACATGCGGCTGCGTTCGGCACTGCAAACAAACCAAAGCCACAAGGAAGGTATGCCATCTCATTCAGTTCCGTGAATGTGAAATGTATGGAAGTGAAAGAATGGGCTACAGACGGGATTATTTAAATCACGCTGCAGACTTTGCTTTTGGATTTTTTTCAGTCGCCATTTCTGAAACAACATTTCCGAAGTATGTTCGTCTTCAGATAATTTATGAGGTCTGGAAGATGTTCTAGAGTAGCCATCCACTTTCACCCCTTTTTGCTTCCCCCACACCAGTTTTCATTAAAAAACACGTTTTTGCACTTTGATTTCATTCAAGTTACAAACCGTGACAGTAATAAAAAAAACAATTATCTGCGACACCGCGCTTTACATTTAAACATGCTAAGCTAAAGGACGGGTGCCGTGCTTGCTGCAAAAGTAGAGAAATATTTTTTTTCTGTTTCTTCCCTTTTGCAGCAATTACGGCATCCACGTTTTAGCTTAACATGTTTAAAAGTAAATTGCAGGTGCCGTGATTGTAACAAAGGTAAACAAATGAAAAACAAATTGCAGCTGTGCGTGTTTTTTTTGTTTGCTTACTTTTGTTACAATCTCGGCATCTGTGCTGTACCTTTAAACATGTTAAGCTAAAGCGCGGGTGCTGCGATTGCTGCAAAAGTAATAGAAAAAAAATGTTTTTTTACATTTTCTATTTCTTTACCTATGAAGCAATTGTGGCACCGATTTTTTAGCTTAACATGTTTAAAGCTAAAGCGCGGGTGCCGCAAATATGTTTTTCTTTTCATTTACTGATCTGAGTTGTGACTAACATTAAACCAAAGTGTAAAAACTTTTTTTAATGAAAACGGGTGTGTAAAGCACTTGCCCATTAGATTAACATGTTTAACAGTGAAGCGCGGGTGCCGCCAATGCAAAAACAAAGTCAATGAATAGAAAAAAGGGCATGAGACCGAGTTTGGCGATCTCAAGTTATAAAAGAAAAGCACTGCTGCACTGGTTAAATTAATAAAAAGGCATTGGAGGTCAGAGTGTCCAGCCAGCAACAACAGGCAGGAGAAAGCCCTTTAAGACAATAGTGCTCGGAGCCTACCGAGTAACAACACATGTAGCAGGGGATGTCCTTATGGGAGGTTACAAGATGAGACAAGACGGTACTTAGGAGGGACTACTAAGTACTAAGCCTATTGACCAATGAAAAGCTACAGCTTACAAAGGACAGTGACAGGAGCCAATTAAAGAGATGGGCAGAAAGTGGGCGGAGCTTCAAGTCCATACCTGAATACAGCACATCTCAAAGAGACAGTGCAAACGCTGCCTAGGCGAGACCTTACAAAGGGTTGGCCAGAGATGCAAGACCTGCCAAACAAAACAGAAATAGGCTAGTGACCAACGGCAAAGGGTCAAGGAGTGAGGAGAGAAAACCCAAAAGGAAGAGACAAACAACAAATAGTCAATAAAACTATTACTTGTCTTATAAACTTCAAGTCTTCATGGCGATATGTTTGAATTACGAGGAACTGATGTATCGTGAGTATAAAGTGTAGTCCCATGTTATAGTGTGTGGGTGGTGTCAATTGGTACGTAAGTAAATTTTATTTGCACAGTTAATAAAAACCATTGCAATTCCACATTATAAAAATAAAAAGAAGATAAAACAAATACATTCTCTACGTTTCCCAACACATACTTAAATTCAGTCTAAAATAATAAAATCTTCCAGATTAAGACTTTCATTATATCATTTTCGTCACTTTGATAAGTTTTACAATAAAAACTATATAATTGTGTATAGTTCATACTATCAAGTGACTCTAAAATAAGTTAAAAAACAGGTTTCTGCATCCTTATCTCCACCTCTTTCATAAATTTCACCAAGTTGCAGTTTAGCCGCAAATCGTCAGGGGAAAAACAGGCAAGCACAGCATTCCTTCGGGTGCGTATTCCTCGTTGGTTAAACAAACATTTAAGCAAACATTTCCTTACTTCTAACAGTTTTTCACAGGAGCATAAGAGGTGTGGCATGTCCTCAATTGCCTTACCACATAGCCGACATAGGGCATCCCCTTTGTCCCTCTGCCAATGTGGAAGATGGCATCTACAAGGGATCATGCCCATTCTGAGTTTTAGAAACTTCAGCTTTAAAAATCTTGAGTAGCCCAAATTGAAATAACTCTGTAGACCTTGATTTGAATAGGAGTTTAAGACAAACCACCTATGTGATCTCCTGGCAACTGACTCCTTATCTTCTATCCATGATAGGTGTTTTGTTGTTTTCTTTACCAGTCTTTTAATAGTTGAATGATTGGTGGAAGTATTCCATAACTCCTTTAAGCCTAGGGTCACCAGGCTTTTGGCCAGATAGTTAGCAGCCTGGGATACTTGATTCTGCTGTAATTCTGACCATAAAAGGCTATTAAGAGACCCTTGTTTTGCCTTCCTGATTTTATCCCACGTAATTATGTATGCGCCCTGTCTTGCAAGCGCCTGTTTGTGACCTCCAAACTCTAATCTCATTTGGGCCGGGAATGTGTATTTAGGTAGACCAAAAATGATCCTATATACTGATGCCACAGTTTTATCCAAAATTCCTGCATCTCTTCCTCGTTGTGCTTCACTGCCATAAGTAATAGTAGGCAAGAGTTTTGAGCGAATAACTTGTATTATGGGGAAAAGAGATGGACTAGTTAATTTTCCATTTAATTTTTTTAGTGAGACTCCTATGGCAATGCCTTTTCCTCTGATAGTTTCTTTTTGTAGGATAAACTGGCCACCACTGTCAATTATGACCCCTAGAGATTTATACATGTTTATATCCTCTATACGATTTTTATTCCAAAACCAACTGTTCGATGACTTTCTTTTTTTGTTGATTGACATCGTTTTTGTTTTGTTCAAATTAATTAACAATTGGTTTTCATCAGAATATCTTTTTGTAGCATCAATAAGATTTTGCATCCCTATTTTCGTGTGGCAAATTAAAACCAAATCGTCTGCGTACAGTAATGAGGACAGTATTTGGCCTCCTAATTTTGGTGCATGAGAATTGCAGTTATTGAGCAACGGAGTGAGGTCTCCTAGGAACAGGTTAAATAGTGTAGGGGCCAAGACGCATCCTTGTTTTAGACCATTATTTGTTGTGATGCGTCTCGACAGATGAGAGCCGTCACCCAGCTTAACCTGTACCCATGTGTCACTATGTAAATTAATCAACAGATCTAATAGAGGCTTTGGTATCCCCCACTTCTGTAGTTTAGCCCATAAAAGATTACGATTAATATGATCAAAGGCTGCCTTATAGTCTATAAAGCACAAATTGATTGGCATTTTAGATGTTTTTGCCTTATCAATTAACAGACCCATAGCCAAAATGTTTGTTGATGTCCCGACAGTTTTGGCAAATCCGGTCTGATTAGCCGGGATTAGAGAATATTCTGAAGCCCAGGCCTGCAGTTCCTCGAAAAGGATTCCAGCAAAATATTTTGCTTCGTTATCCATGAGGGCAACCAGTCTATAATTATTTGGAAGAGTTTTGTCCCCTGCCTTAAATATTGGGGAGATGATTGAACCCTTCCAGGAGGCAGGTAAAACATTTAAATGTTTGATTTCCAAAAACAGAGGTAGAAGGGCTCCAGCCCATTCCTTTTCGTTCAATTTGTACAAAATAGGGGGAATGCCATTCGGGCCTGGCGCCCCGTCCCGCTTCCCTTTTTTAATTTGGCCCTCAATTAGTTTTCGAAATTTCATTGAACCTATATCGACGCTTCGTGCTGTCTGGTTGTATCTAATATCACTCAAGGAAAATAATTTGTTGTCATCAGCAGCTGTCATCGAGTTATTAGTATTATGTTGTGAAAAATGGTCTTTGAGATAGTGAACCCATGTTTGTTCACTAATGTTTGAAGAGACTCCTTCGTGCCCAGGATTCATAAATGAGTTAATTGTTTTCCAAAATTTTGCCCCGTCGTTCAGCTTGATATCAGAATGTCATTTTGCCCACAGGTTTTCCTCAATTGATCTATTTGCTTCCCTTTTGGTTTTTTTTAAAGATGATTTTAGTTCTAACAGATGGGAATGTCTTACTATGTCGTTTGGTAGGTGTCTAAGTTGGCGTATTGTACGTGCGAAGTCTTTTTTTATGCTCTTTATTTTAGTTCTATGATCTTTTGTGAGAAGGAGCATGTTGCTAGCCTTCTTTGCGTATTGGGGTTTCAGGGTTGTGGTGTAACCTGCCATGTTGGATGTAAAGCTTTCCCATTTCTGAACCTCGCTTGCCCCGATTCGCTCCTCAAAGGTGTCAATTGGAATGTACTCGCACCCAGTGAGTGTCAGGAAAATAACTGTAACACCCTGAGATGAGGAGGGTTAAAGCAAGCAAACTCTATCGCGTGAGATATTGAAGAAGTGGACGCCACACAGCTTGGAATTTAGTGCCCGTTCTAGAGAGGTTAGGCAAGAATTGCTCTAATGGACAAGATGTGCCACAGGTGGGTAAACAATTGGTCTAGTGTGGGAATTATGGAGGAGGTTCCCCACTGTGGCTTTAATATGACTAAGGACCTCCTTCCAGAAAGTAGTGCTTGATGTGCATGCCCACCAGATGTAATGTTAATCCCAGCAGTCTTTACTGCATCATCAACAGAGGGTAGATGGAGGCCAGCCGATATGGGGTATAATACCATTGATATATGAGTTTATGGGCTGTTTCACGGAGGGAGATACTACAATACATTTTGGAGATGTCTCGCCACCAGGTATCCAATTGATTAGAAGCTATCTCTTCTGTGTCACCCCCTCCCACCAAAATTGGTATGGGTGAGTATGGGCAGGTGTGGTGTGTTGCAAAGTGGTGTATGTGTTGGAGAGGAGTCCACAGGAGCCATCATAAGCATGCACTAACTTTTCAAAAGGATGTATAGTTGAATGACCTCTGGATAGACCATGGGGTGGAGTGCCCAGTCTCTCAGCTGTATGTACTTCATCTTAGCTGTGTCAGGGAGATGAAACTCCCCTTTCCATCCCTATAAAAAGGTCGTGAAGCATCCCGGAGGTTATGGTCAGCCCAGCCCAGCCCACTCTTTAAAAGCAGAGGGGGACAGCGCAGTGGCAAACACCGGTTTGCGTGCATTAGGTGTGCTAGGTGAAGGGAAGGTGGTCAGTTCCTTTGAGAGGGCGAATTTGTCCTAGTTGTCAAGGACCGTCTTAGTAGGAGGTGACTATATATGCACTGCAATGAGAGGTATGCTGGGGCATCCATGCAAGATCCCAAAGTGGCCTACAGGCAACGACTCTCTCCATATGGAACCAATGGGCTTC
This sequence comes from Triturus cristatus, assembly GCF_964204655.1. Classification (NCBI taxonomy): domain Eukaryota; kingdom Metazoa; phylum Chordata; class Amphibia; order Caudata; family Salamandridae; genus Triturus; species Triturus cristatus. The sequence goes on along the minus strand of NC_140588.1, from coordinate 415,531,824 downwards.
ACCGGAAATTTTCATAATCCATCATGTTTTGTGTAAAAGAAGGACACAACCTGATTATACATTGAGACAGTCCTCAGACCTCGTGCCTGTAACTGTTTTCCCAACCGTAATGTTTAATTAAACAAACTGTTCTTGTTTTGCCAAACGTCTCTTGTATTCTGTTTTTAGGTCTCGGCTGCGAAGGCTGCGCTTGCGCAGTCTCGCTCCGAGATTTAATGACTTGGAGAAGAGGGGCTTGAACCCGCCCCTCTTCTCCCCTGTTCTCCATTGGCTGGCCTCTTGAATGCTGGCCAGCCATTGGAGAAGAGGTCAGTCATTCCTATTAGGCCCCGTCCTTTTCGGATCGGGGGCGTGTTTTTTGCGAGAAGTCTCAGGGAGGAGACAACAGCAAAACACGCCCCTGAATCCGAAATGGACGCTGCGTTTCTCCGAGGCATTTCTGCTCTGCCTCGGAGAAAGGCGGTGGTGTTGTGTTGTGTAGTTTTACAGTAGTTGACTATGCATGTTTTTATTCCGATTTGTTACGTTTCTGTGTCTTTAATTCTATATACATCTTGCTAGTGGCTCCAGGGCCGATCGGGGATCTGTCTTGTCGAGTGTCGCGTATCTTCATGAACACTTCTCAACGACTCTGCAGCGTGATTTGGCTTTTTGTTTTTTTCTCCTATGTCGGGGGCGGGCCTTGTGCCAGTCTCAGGCCATTCTAAACTGCCTTCTCCCCCCGCGCGCCAAGTTGTGCTCTCCGCCGCTGTACGTCACGTGATCCGTCTCGCCTCACTCCTTCCCCGGTGCCCGAGTCGCCCCCCCTCCCCCGGATGTGGCATTGTCCTCGCACGTGACCCGCCGGAGAGTGCGTACGCGACGGAGCGCGGTGTGAAGATGGCGGACGAGGAGGCCGAGCAGGAGAGTGGCGGCGGCCGCCCCAGGGAGCCGCCGGGGCTTGGTGAGCGGCTGAGAGCACTAGAAGAGGCGTTGCGGTGGAGCGAGGAGCCTGCAGAGAAAGCGGCCAGCGAGTACTGCCAGCGCTTCTGTCAGGTGAAGCACATAGTGTCTTGGTCTTTTGTGTCTGTGACCCGGGAGGTGGGAAGGGACGGGCAGTGGTCTCAGCGCTCTTTCAGTAGCGTCGCTGTTCAGAGCGCGGATTGGCCCCTCGCGCAGCTTTTGTGCGCGCCCCTGGGAACCTGTCATGGGAATGGAGAGGGTGTGGGTCCAGGCCTTCACCGGTTGGGCTTCAGGCCTTATGTGTGGTGTTGCACACTGGATGAAGGGCTGCCTTCTGCAGAGGTTGCCTCGGCGACACTCCTTGCACAGCCCCCCCCAACCAGGCTTCACGGCTGAGGTGTTGCCCCTTGGGGAAGGGGTCTTTTAATTGCGTTTGCTCGTCCTTTGCCATCACAGAGCCAGTGACAGCGTACCTTTTCTTCTCTCTGTACGTCACTATCGTACCTGTCCTGCCCTTATATTTGTTGGAATACTGTCGTGATCACGACTGTTTAATGGGTATGTTTTTGGAGGGGGACACTGGGCCTGTTAAGTAAATACTCTTTACTAACTTGGCTGCATGCTTGTCGCCAAGGGGTTAGTGAGATGCGTACATTTAAGCTGTGGTGCCCGAACACAAACGACGTAGTTCTTTTTCCGAGTTAAGTTGCTTTTGTATGTCCTATGTTTCTTGTTTTGACGTGAAGCTGTGACTTATTCACTTTTCCGTAGTTTGGTGGTCATTACCACAGACCAGAAGCACTTCTTTCTAGAATGTGTTCCATCGTGAGGGGATTGTTCTGTGATTCTCCGATTATTTCAGGAAATTTTAAACGTTACAGCCAGTGTGTTGTAGAAGCTCCGTTGCTGTTATTGTTAGTAACGTCCAGTCATACGTTTTAAGTGTATATAAACAACAACAAGCATTTACAATGCAATGGTCTCGGCATTGGTAAAGTTAGAGCTATTGGCATTGCTCATGACAATGCCGTTTCTTTAAATGTTTTAAAAACAAAAACATAAACAAAAATAATGTCATGAGCAATGCCAATAGCTCTAACTTTACCAATGCCGAGACAATTGCATTGTAAATGCTTGTTTAAAGGAGTTCTAACTCAAGCAACAGCGGAGCCTGTGCTTGTATTTTTATTTTATTTTACCGTGGATTCCCTGCAAATTCACAGTAAAAAAAGTGTTTTTGGCCACACCAGGTCTAGAGAGTCAGGGTATTCCTACCCAGCCCCCTTCTGTTTTTTCTGGGTTTTTGTGGGAATCAGGCTGAGTCCAGAGTCCCAAGATGGCTGCATTAACTTCCTGGTTGAATTGGTGGCAGCCAATCAGATCTCATCATGAGATCTGTGAGATTTGCTGGGCATTGTGAGAAGTTGGCCTGGCATATGCTGTCCACTAGTTATAGTGGGCACCTTGCACCAGTCCAAACTATTATTATTGATGATAGGTTTAAAGACAACCTTTATTGAAAGCTATCCTAGTGGTAGCTATGGAGTGCAGCCTTCGGGCTAAGTCTTAAAGGAGTGTAAAGCAGCTTGGTTTACCAGAATATAACCTCTTGAATCCCTAAATGAAAGGAGAACCACACAAGGTATATATAAAATATATGTATTCATTTCTAAACACTCACTACTAATCTCTTAATGAGATTAGAGTCCAAGATACACAGTAATACATTCTAAAACGACAGTAAATAGCACAATATACAAGGGGCCCTAGGGGCGGACCAAACCATATATTAAGAAAGTGGTATAAGAACCACAACTTGACTAGACACAGTGCCTAGAGCACGTAGAATCGTGGGGACCCTAAGGAACCACCCAAGGTAGTGACACAGGAGACACACGGGGGACGCGTGCAGTGTGAGAAAACAGGCGCGAGCCCCGTACTATTCTATGGGAAAGTCGTGGTTTGGAATTTTAGAAGTTAAGGACACTTAGAAGAGGACTTTGAGCAAACCCCTTTAAACTTAGGGGGTTCAAGGGCCAGCACCTATGAGAGCACCAGAGAATTCGAGTTACCTTACCCAGGGAAGCCGGGTGCATAGGTGTCAAATGGTGTCGGGATTCGTCGTTGATTTCAATGGCGATTACCTGCAAAGTGCTGCTGCCGGGAAGGAGAAAAGTGTCCGGTGTGATCCAAGCCTGGATCGAAGATCAGAAGAACCTGAAAGCAGAGGGGACAGAGTCTGGGTCACTTGCCAGTGGCCAGGGGCACGACAGACGAATGCCCACCGGGGTGTTTCAGGTGCGAAGAGGTGAAGCTTGACTCTACAGCCACGAGGACCAGAAGGCATCGACGACTACCAGGAGCTGGATTCGAGCTGTCCCTTGAAGGATGTCAAGTGCTGCGGTGTCGGTGCCCGGATTGGACCCAACAAGCCTTGGCAACAGCAACCCATGCAGGAAGAGAAAAGATGCTTCGGTGCACACCAGCAAGGTCCTGGGGACTCCCCAAGCGATTGAGAGTCAGGGCACATCTGGAGCAACTAGGTAAGCCCAATTAAAGTTAAAGCTGCCTTCACAGGGACCCACCAGTCGACGGACTAGGGATCGCAAAGGGACCTCGAGAGAAAACACAAAGGGCCAGCTCTGGGAACACTCGTGGAGTGTAGGCAGGCAATCTTTGGTGCAAATGCTGCTCGGAGTTAGAGCTATAAGTAACCCAAAGCTCAGCTGCAGGAGTCATTGGAAAGCTGATGCTTCTGCAAAGTGACGCGGTGTCCAGGAGTTCGGGTTGCACAGTTGCCACGAGGGATACAGGCCTCAGACTTGCTGTGGGCACGGATCGACCTTTAAGACCACTGAAACCCACCTCCTGTGTTGCAAAATTCTTCGAAGTCCGGCGGGAGCTTCGGAAATGTAAACCAGTCAGATACATCTTTGGTGCCTGTCTTGCAGGGAAGTAACTCCTTTACTCCAAGGGAGATACTTCAGTCATCTTGTTCAATCTAAATCATTGAAGTTCCAGGATTCAGTATCAGAGTTTCATCCAGGTGTAATCTAAAGTCCTGTAGCCAGGGGTTCCTATCTTATACCCAAGAAAGGGGTGGGACAAACTCTAGGGACCCACCTATGGGAGGGTCAGGAAAGAGGGGTGGCTACACCCATTTCCTTTGTCTAGTTTTGCACCAGAGCAGGGGCTGGTAGCCTCGGCAACCGGTTTGAGATGGACTATGCACAGGGACACCAAATGTGCCCCCAGAGCAGACTTCAAAGCATCTTCTTGGAGTGCGCCCACACAGCCCCAATACACTAAAGCCTGTCTGGGAGGTGGTGACACCTCCCTGTGACAGGAAACCCACTGTCCAGGTCTGCCCTGCCGGAGTTTCGTCCAGCAGCAGGAGGGCAGACTTGTGTCTGTGGCTGGCAGCATCCATTTTGTGATGCCAGGGTCTGTTTAGCTGTTACCAGGTATACCAGTGCTGTCATGTCTCTCCCTCTAGAAGGGTGGAATCATACTCCCACACCAGTTACTGGTGTGGGGGTATGATTCTAAGGTGTTTGACACCAAACACGGCATGTTTCCGTGCAGCCATCCTAAATGTAGCCTTTACCGTTTGGTTATAATGCACTTAAGAGTATATGGTTTGGCTACATCACAAACAACCCCGGAATAAATGTTCCGAAGGCTGCAGAGGGGCTCTGCTCATGCATGGGCACCCTATCACATAAAACCCAACACCCTGCCTTCAGGATTGGTAAGGCCTGCCATAGGGGTGACTGATATGTTTATATGTGAAGTGATATGGAGAGATATAGTGAACCTGTATCTCAGTAAGGGCTGCATGCACCACCTTACACAGGCTGCTGTAGCAGTCCTGTTGTGTCATTTTGGATGGCTTCCCAGGGGTGGCATAATACATGCTGCAGCCCCTGGTAGACCTCTGGGGTACCTATGCCCTGGGTATACCATATACTAGGGACTTATAAGGGTACCCCAGAATCCAATCTGGAGTGTACCTAAAGTACTTTTTTTTTGTAACATATTTTTATTGACATTTTCAGATGTAATATACCATACATCATTCACATCTTTCCAGTAAGGAGTGTACCTAAAGTACTTGTAATCAATTTAAGGGAGAAAGCAGATAGGCTGGGGTCCTGAATAGCAGGATCCCAGCCAGACTAAATCGAAAACCAGCAAAACACCAGGAAAAAGGTGGGGGCAACCATGCAGTCAGATTCCAACTTCCTTCAGGCATCTGTATCCCTAGATATACATAACAAAAAATTATTTAAAAACTCCAAAACTACTGAATGGATTTGCACCAAATTACATAAATTGCTCTTTCTGTACCAAGATCTACCTTTCTGCCAAATTTGGTGAAATTCCGTTCAGTGGTTCAGCTGTAGTTGTGTCTAAAATCCCAATGAGACATTACTTGGGGAAAAAGTGTTTTGGGACCCCCATCTTCTCAGCCCCCACTTGGTGAAACACCCTGAAACTTTCCAGACCACAGCTGAGTGAGTAGCAAACTAATCTTGAACATTTTGTGAAGATTCGTCAAACAGGGCATAGGTTTTTTGCAACAAAAAAAACACTTTTCCTATGGAAATTAGGTCCTAACTATAACTACCTAATGGCGACCGTTAGGAGGTAATATATATATATACATACATACATATAAAAATATTGAAAGAGACCAACCCCCTTCTTGGCTGCCTGCAATAATTTGTGCATCCAGCCAGCCTCAACTACCCATGGCCAAAAGCAGACCAACCCCCGCTGTGCATTGTATGCAACACTTTCACAGAAGTTGGATGTAGTACATCTTGAAAAAACACAGAAATTCACTAAAAAACGCCAGTTTAAGTGAAGTTATGGTTATAAAACAAGACTGAAGATAAACTGAAATTCGCCAGGTATGGTATGCAACGCATGCAATACATGCCATAATTCCCAAAACATGCCATTTTTAACTCTTGCTTTTTTTCGATTGCCATTTGCAAATAGCTTTTTGTGCATGGCAGTGAGGTGAGTTATGGCATGCATTGCATACCATAACTGGCAAATGTCAGTGGTTTTGGTTATTGGTGCCATAACCACAAGTCAGTTTTTAACTGTCATTTTTCATTAAGCTTCTATAGTTTTTATAATACACTTATTCTCAACTTCCGCTTCGACCATGCACAGCAGAGGTTGGTTACCCAACCTGCTGCCGGTGGCAATCACCCACTGCACATATCCGATGGCCATGTGCAGTGGGTATGGGCCACAGTTAAGGCACTGCACCCTAGCCTCTATGCGCGGCTAAACCCCTGCTGCGCACAACTACCACTGTGCCTGGCAGTTGGCTCTCCCTTGTCCTTTTCTTTTTTCCTCACACCAGTTCTAGCTTTTTATTTTTCACCCTATTGTAAAAACTACAAATCAAACTGATTTGCTATTTTTACATGAAATTGCTGATTAATCCACTACTTAAAATGGCATCTGTTGATCATGATTGTGTTTTGAATCACAAGCAGTCTTCTATGCTATTTCCTGTACTCTTTAATTACGTTTTTCATGCTTGTGGATCCTCCTTATTACTGTCCAGGGGTCAGAAACTTTTTATAGATGCTCCCTTTTCCGGTCAAATTATTTTTGCCTCAGCGTGAAAGCTGTGATCTGAATTCAATTTGCGGTTTTCGAAATTGCAAAAGAAAAATTCTTCAGAGACCTTCACCAGCTAATCACATTTGTCAAAAAATTCAAATCTGATTGACAGTAGTCGTGAATCACTGAATCACAACTTTAAATGGTGAAGCCATACAGAAGTGTCAATTCTTTCATGCCCAGCTGGCAACTTTTTCAAATGGTTATTTCGAAAACTTCTGAACAGATTTTCATCCAACCAACACACACTTTGAGTAAAGTTCTACTTTCCTGCCAAGTTTAGCGTGAATCCTTTCAGTAGTTTTTTCTGGAGGTGTGAGCTGAAAATCCTATGGTACGCTAGAAAACATGTATTTTCCACACACTCACTCAACTTTTTTCCTTGTACAGATCTTTTCGAACATTGGCCTGATGTTACTAAGCCTAGCCATAGCAAATTTGGTGCAGATCTATCTATGATCTTAAAAGTTATAAGCAAATCAAACAGCTCTTAAGAAGGCCAATAAGTCTTGCCTTTTGAATTTTTTGACTTTGCCAATGCTTTTGACAATGCCGTGCAGCATCAGCAAAAAGCAGTTATTGCTGATGCTTTAAAGCATCGTCAAAAATAAGTAAAAAGTGCAAACACCTGAAATGGGGCAGTGCTTTTTTTTATTTTACCGATCCAAGATGGTGGATGCCATTTGAATTGGTAAATGAAATAAATTAAATTTGACTTGCACATAAAAAGGCTTTTTGTATAGCGGAGCTGCTAGCACCGAATGGCAGCTGCTTTGTCTTCCACTAAAGGCCTGTGAGGGCTGGGCGGCAACGGAGGAGTGTGTGGCGGGTGAAGGGGGAGGAAGCAAGAGGGAGTGGGTGGAGGCAATGGAGGCATTTGAGGATGCCTCAAAGAGCCAGGGTGTGAACAAAAATATTAAAAAGAAAATACAGGGTAGCAGTCGGGAGAGCAATGCTCATGCTTGTGGGAATGAAGAAGCAACATGGAGCGAGCGCGTGAGGTGATGAGGTTTGTTTGGGGGGGAAATACAGCGCTCATGAGGGAGAGAACTAGAAAACATGTGCACTCTCATAGAGTGCTGAAACAACAAGCATTTGCAATGCAATAGGTCTCGCATTTACGTGAGTTTGAGCTATTGACATTGCAAATATCAATGCCTTTTATTTTTGTTTTCGTTTTCAAAACATAAATAAAAGGCATTGTCATTTACAATGCCAATAGCTTTAACTCGTGTAACTGCGAGACCTATTGCATTACAAATGCTTGTTGTTTTGAGAATCTGGTCACCCTATTACAAGGCCAAATATTTTAAAGACTCGGCTTGTGCACTGACTCTCGGAGCCAGAACCGATGTGGGGGGTCATCGCTGGGAGTGGTCTTTAGTGGAGCAGCTGCAATCATATGGGACAGTTGTGTGTAATCCTGTTTTGTGGCCAGAATATTCTCTCCGTCCTGCAGCCTCTTTCCAAAATCTCAGTTGTTTCTGTAGAGAGGTGACATGGTTTTGTTTACTCCAAGCAAGTTCCATGCGTGTTGCAAGAGCCTGCCGTCGCATCATGATTTTGCCTCCTCAGCTGGAAGAATAAGCATCGGTGCATTTCTTTTGTGCATTTTGAACTATTATTTTTAAGATGAACATATAGTACCAGCATACATAATATAGGTTGTGCGCATGTCTATTCGTACATGAAAATAAAGGGTGTGCAGTGTAGTTTCACCATAATAATAAGAGGGTGTGCACATGCAATCGTACTGTACGTAACACTAATTTTAAAGGGTGTGTACCCATAGCCATCCTATACCCACACCATCGTTATATAATTTACTAATCTCCATTGTGCACCACATAGTGCAGAGACTAATCCCCCCCCATACCCTATCGCTCACCCGCAAGCTGCCATTTGCTGACAATGCCAATATAATCTGTAAATTTCGAACAGTGCGGCTTCGGTCTGTCTCCCTTGAGAGGCATCTCGGTGGCGAGGTGTGTGCGCGCGCGTTAGGCAGCTGCAGATGCGGTGAGGGGGGGGTCGGCAGCGGCGGGGTGTGTGCGCGCGCGTGTCTGTGTGTGTGCGTGTGCGTCTGTGCAAGCGCGTCTCAGAAGCGCGTCCACAGACCCCGATCGCTGCGCGTTCCCCGGTCTGTCTCCCTTGAGAGGCATCACGGCAACAATAGTTTCTCGTTGGCGGCAGCGCTTTGCGCTGCAACGCCAGCGAGACCTAAAAAGGAATAAATAATCCCCTTCATTTGAACAGTGGAAAACTACAAGTCATCCAATCAAAAGGATAGTAAAGAGGCTATGCTCCATGGGAGGTACAGGCATAGAAAGAGGCAAGAAATCCAGTAAGAAGCAAGCAAATAAGAGTGACAATAAAGCAAAGCAATGTTAAGCAAGGGGCGGTCTCCAAGTCTACTGTAAGTTTTTGTCATGGCCCCCAAGGGACTTTTGCCTACAGACAGTTAAAAGCTGTCTGTAGAAGAGACCTAAAAAACCCTTTTCAAAGCATGCGTGTCCTAAACTTAACTACATTGGTTTCAAAGTAAATAGAGCTGAAATTGAAATTCACCAGTGATGGTACACAAACCATAACTTACAGGCATGCACTGTTTATGACGTCACACTTTACGTCACTGATGACATCTATAACATCACTATGTTTTTAATATGTTTTATTAGTATGCTTAAAACGAAACATGCTGTGCATTCATTGTATTATCACACATTGTATCAACAAGCAGTAATCTCAGTTGAGATTCCATTTCATCTTGGTCATAAATGTTTAAGCAAATCTACAATTCAAATTCTGGGGTCCTCGGTATTTCATTACATTGTTTTATTTCTATTGCCCGATTCCTACGGTCGCCCTCCTAAGTAATTTTTTTCTACGGCTGATTGGCAGGTCGCAGTCAGAATGCTAAGCTTTCCGGGCAAGCTGCCGGTCGTAGATCTTACGCCATAATATACAATGATTGCTTTATCCTACTTAAATCGTTGAGGCGCCCACAAGTTCAGGTCTTATTTATCCTCCTCACCTCTGTACCGTTTTTGTCTCTGAATTTATGCCTAGGTATATTTGCACATTTCAACATGTGTCTATACTGATTCTTTGTCAGAGCACTTTTTGCCAATTTTTAAATAGAATTCGCGCCAATCCAGGGTGTTATCCCCCTACCCCCTTTATCTTCTTCTCCTAAAATTGTTCAGTATTGTGTATTCTGTTTCTGCCCATTTCAGCAAATTAGTCTGCCACTGTTTCAGCTTGGGGGCTCTATCTTACGTTCAATTTATCGCAATTAACCTCTTTGCAAGCAATATTGCTTTATCTATACAATTGCATTTACTTCCTTTTTTTTTTTTCGTGTCACGCGCTCCAAAAGGCATGTTTCCTGTTCAGTCATTTCTTGTAAGTACTTTGTTACTTTGACCCTATAAACAGCAGCAACGAGTGCTGCCCATACTTTGTGGTTAAAATCCACTCCCCCATCATACTGTCATGGTGGCCGGATATATTCTACTTAGCTTATAAGGGATCAAGGAACTTCTGTGCAGAAAACTGTATGCAAAAGCTTCAGGCTAGAGTTCCAGGAGACCCTTAAACGGTGTCCAGCTGCTAAGCTCCAGTCTATGTCTTATAGCTTTCTGCCTACATTACCCTCACGTTTACTTCTAAGATCTTCTATGTCACAGTGCAACAACTGTAAAAGGTTCTGATATAGTATGACGACTAGTTTCTTCCCACCACCGATGGTGAGCACATGGTGCAACATTTAATGGGTAGGCAGTTCATCCCGCAGTACGCCTCCGGTGCAGTGTATTGCTCCTACCACAGCACCATAATACAAGAACTATCCTACTTACTGCTTAAATATCCTCAATATTGTGCTGATACATTGGTCATTCATCCCGGTTATCCCAGCCCTCATCCATACTTTAGATTCCACCCAGGTAGCCACTTCTTTCAAAGTGTGATATACACCACAATGGTAGTTCTTCCGCGTATGGCAACTTTGTTGATGCCCGTTTTAGACATCTGTCCCAAAAGTATCTAGCTATATGTATCATTCCATGCATATCATGTATGGTGTGCACCCTGAATATCGAAACCAGAATATTGATGGCACAGAATATCAAGGTAAAATATCAAACCCTAAATAGTGACAGTTAAGTAAGTATAGATTGTTATACCTAACCCCACATCTATGCACCTTGACTATATGTATATCTTCAAGGTACGTAGATGTGGAGTTATGAACAGTAAATCTATACTTCCCTATATGCAATTACCTTTCAATATTTTGTCCCTCAGTATTTTGCCTCGTTATTCATGTAGGTCGATATTCTGCGGGTTGATATTCAGTAGTGCAACCTCATATACTGGCCCGTTCTCTGGTACTTAAACTCCTCCCAATCATTAAGATTTCACTAATGCCCTCAACATCAAACCACCTAGCCATCCAATAAAGCTGGGCTACTAACTAATATAGCTCAAAGTCTGGGGCTTTACAACACTGGTTAAGATTGGCAGGGCTGATTCGGCATTGTGCCCCGGTGGGTGTGGACACGACGGCTCATTCTTTCATATGCTGTGGGATTGCCCAGTGCTCCAAAAATACTGGGAGGTGGTGACGTCCTGTGTTATGAGTGTGTGTGGTGGAGATATGTCAAAATGTGCAAAATGGTGCCTTTTGAATATATTGGAAGCTACGGTTCTGAATAGCAATGATCGCCTCTGGGAGACCATTGGGCTTTATAGTGGCCAAGCACAACATAGCCAAGATGTGGAGGGCTGTATCCGCCCCTGCCCTGAGGGAGTGGAAGGAGGCTATGGATTGGTGTGTGCAGGAAGAGAGGGTGGTCTACAAGAGTAGAGGCTAACCGACCAAATGGACTACAATTTGGGGAAAGTGGAACGAACCTAATGGGTTGTTATGCATGCAGGTTCCTTGAGTTGATCCATTTGGGATGCCGGGAGAAACTGTGTTTGAAGGGGCGGGAAACCTCTGAAAAGTCGGTGAGTTGGAGATAAGTTCACTGTCTAGACACTGATACAGTTCGCCCACTGTTGGACTCTGTCTCCATATACTGTACCATGATTCCTGATGTCATCGCAATGTTATGTTTTATTATTGCAATAAAAAAAATTATTAAACAATAAATCTGGGGCTCTGAGCCCTCCATCATTAGTCGACAGTATGGGCTTATGTAACGCACCTCTACTCCTTACAGTACCCCATATAAATTCAGAAAGCAGTGAATCAAGATTGTCCACCCCTCAACAGAGCTGCACTAAACATGACATACTAAAACAAAACTACATGAATCAAATGAGTGGCAACTTTCGTGATGAGTCATCAAAATAAAGCTGAGTTATTAGCAAGAAGGAAAAAAAATCGTCTTTCTGTGGGAAGTGCATTTGAGCGTAATTACATGGTTGCTATGGACGCCTGTGTAATATATGCTATAAATGCTGATGCGCAGAGTGGAATATACTGTTTATTACTATTGCTGGGTGTGGGGAGAGCCCACGACTTAGGAGAGACGAAGTCTCCTGATGGGTCATATTGCCCCTCCCCCTCCTCCAATAATAGTAATAAATAGCACATTACACTGATGTCCTCATGTATAATTTATGCAACGACGTTTTTTTCATGTCATTCATTTAAAAAAGATAGTTAACAAAAAGCAGAATGCATGGGCATAATTTTGCACTGTAACTTGAAACTACATTAAAAACGCCTCGTGACTATTAGCAGAGTTGTTACTTGTTTCCTAAATAAAGTCATTGTAGCTCACAGTTAATGAGACATTAAACGTGTTTTTTCTCATCTGTCTCGCTGTACTGTAGTGAATAAATGCGAATGAGCGTTCATTAGTGCAGTGCCCCGAAGCAATATATAATATACAGAATGCCGGGTTGAACGTTCTTTTCTGACATAAATTGCACTTCGTCTGCTCTTCTGCACAGGATCAGAGAGAGAGCCATCCGAGGTAACGCTGTGATGTGCTTTAAGGATAAGCTGAGGACCAATGCGCAGTCTACCTTAATAGACCCGCTGATCCTTACCTGACCCCACATTCTGCATCTCGTGCCCATTGCCGAAGCTGCGTCAGAGGCAGCTCCAGGCAGGATGCCAGCATGGCCCACCCACAGGCTGCACGCTGAGCCGAGTATCCTTCCGTCATGGGGTGCTCTGAGAAGAACACATTTCCGAAACAGAGCAGCGTGGATTCCCAGTGCAAAGGCCAGTACGTTGTATTAGTGTATCTGGAGTCAACAGGATAGCCCAGCGGGTTAAGTGCTTGCTGTGATATTGAGATTCAAATCACAGCAGGGTTGAATGGTCGTTTCAGCTTTCTGAAGTCGAACAAAGGCGCACCCGTTTTCGGCTGGACAACAGCTCAGTTCCAAGTGTGCAGAACAATTGTAAATCTTACAGATGTCAAATCCCCCCTTCCACTCGCGGTTATCAGAGATTTGAAGTCCTGTATATCTTATTACAAAATCTGGGCTACATGTCATGGGATGGACAGAAAACCTGGACTGGATGAATGACCGTCTCACGCTTACACCTGGAAAACTCGAGGACTCTGTGGAGTCTAACTCCTTCAGAGCACCGTTCACTCCTGGTGTGGCACTGCCTGACACTTTTATACCACAGACTTCTCAATGGGACAAAGAGCTGCCAGGCGGTGTACTTTATTGTATTGTAATTGCATTTATATAGCGCGTACTACCCCTGACGAGGCATCTAAGCACTTTTTCGGCGAGTAGCACGCTACTCCGGAACCCATAAAGGATTCGTGTTGAATTAGTATAGTGAAATATGAAAGTGATTTAAGTGATGGATAAGTTAGTCAAGTATTTGGATTCAGAGGTTAGTGGGAGGATAGAATAGGGGGAAAGGTTTGTATTTGCATAGCGCTTTTAGTTTATGCTGTTGGCTAGCGCTTAGAGGCCTCACTCCTGGGTTTTGCCCTTCATCTAGTACTGCCATCTACACAGCTCGGGGGCATCACACGCAGTGGACACAGCGTAAGAATAAGAGCCACCTTAACACAAAATACGTTTTTCTGCTGATGTCTGACTGCACTGGTCTGTGAAGCAACGGCAGCATAGCGCTGCAAAGACTGACGCGGTTTGTAGGTTTAGTTCCAACGGGCACGAGAGGCCGTTCGTTTTCGTAACAAAGGGGAACAAAGGAGCAGAGAAAAGGAAACACAGGAAGCTGGCCCGCAGTCATCATTTCTAAAAACTCTAGGACAAATGTCGAAACTCTACTCTTGGCTAGAGGCCAGGAGGTGGTGAGGTGGGGGCGCCGCGTCATCATAAACAATCATAGCGGCAATGTCTGCAACTGCAACCGAGGCAAGACTGCCCCACACAGGAGTCCCTGCTCAGATAGAAGCGGGAACCTGCATTTTTTCAGCTTTCTCACTGGACTCCCCACAACGCCCCCACAGCCAAAACGTATTATGGTCAGTTCCAAAATGTGCTTCCCTAAATGTACTGCTTTAGCCAACCGGCTTCCACCCTGTTTCTCACGTCGGCGTCAGACAATTAATATATGACATAGATAGCTGCCCGACTGGACCCATGCCTTGAGGATGACTCTGGGCCGGTCCTGCTGTTCCAAGTTACAGCACTACGCATGCTGGGGCTTGTAGTTAAATTTTTCTCGTGTCAAATATGTGCCTACAGTGTCCAGCGTGCTCCTTCTGCTGACTGAGAAACGAGGGCTGTTTCACAGTCAGTCTCATGGTAGGTAATGCGCCAGTTTACGAGTAATAAGTCCCCATTGGGAACCCAAGCCGACCCCTTTCTGGTGCATCCTCCCTCCTAGGCAGTCGCCTTATGCCGTGATTGCTTAGCGCGCACTGCGCAGTATACACGAGTCCGCACTCTGGAAAACGCAGCTTACACAACGAGCCTCTCAAGTCAGCATTCTAATGTCGGCTGCAACGTCCCTTCCATCTCCGTGTTACCCCCTGCTCTTTGCGACCCACTTATAATTAGGCGCAGGGTATTATGCGGCAAAGCGTACCTGATTGTGCGTCATTATGCAGCAAGAAGAGGCACATTATGTACTAGAATACCATTCCGTGGCAGTATTATTTGCTTATTTTGTCGCAGGTTACTACCATCTAAGTGCCTAACAATATTGAATGTGTCCTCGTGTAATGCGACTGGTGCAATGCAAAGCGCTCTGATACCCGATACCTTCGGATCAAGTTCGCGCTATAGAGAACTCCGTAAAATTAAACAAACAAAAAATAATAAGTAAACGTTTTGGCTCAACAATACGAGGTTAACGCTGACATACAGCAACTGAGCAGTGGATAGTTCATCCTTGCAAAGGGCCTGCCTCGGCGCGGCCCCATATGTTTTTAGATTCAAGTTTTAACTATTTGAGCCAGAAACGCATCTTTGTTCAAAAATGTAAATTAAGCATCAGATGATGCTATGTGGCAACTGTGGTACGTTATGGGGAGTTACCTCGAGTTTGATTATTCCGGTGGGCTATTTTATAAGGCATCAAAGCCACAGGAGTGGCTCAAATTCCAGCTGTGCCATTTCCTAAAACAAAGACACTGGCTGGCTCAACAGCAACCCCTTTAATTATTAAAATCGTATTTACTTCGCTGAACTGCGATGAGGTGGCTGAAAACTGACTTTTTAATAAGAACCAAAAAATGAAACAAAACACTGTGCCTACAGCCGCATGTGTAAACCTCAGTGGGGTCCTTCCCCACCCCCCTCCCCCTTGAGGTGGTTTCCTGTCTGGGTCCGCCGCAGGGCTCCCAGCTGGGAATGTTATGAGCAGGAATTTCCAGGAAACGTCCGTTATCCACTGTATCCAGGAGAAGGGAGGATAGAGTCACAGGAAAACACGCTAAATACAGCAGGATACCCGAAGAGACTCGGTGGCCTGCTTCGTACCACGTAGAGATGTCACAGACACTTTCCTCACGTCTTCCCACGTAATGCTTTTGCCAGAGCACCACACGCCCCCAGGAGCTGAAACAAGCGCACAGCTCACCAAAAACAAGTATGCCCCCGACAAGGGCACATATCACTCTCACCACATCCTGCTAGCACCCCGTGTTTACAAACAGGACAGCCGTGTCGAAAAGGATGTCAGGGACCCGCCGCACTCACCCCGAGGAGACAGACTTTGAGCTCCCGGATAGCCATCATCTGTTGCTGAGAGAATTCCGCATCCTAAGCGGGCGAAGCTCGAGCCAGCGGTGCCCCCTCCCTGTGCAGACGCCGAGCTGAGGTTTCACTCCGGCAGCTCAATCGGAAACCGATGGGAGCTGTTACTGGGCAGCCTGCTCGTCCTTTAGAGCTTTTATACGCAGGAAGAAGTGAAAAAAGTCCGTCCAAATTTTAGCAGTCTATTGGTTGGCTCAAAGTGCACCACCGTACTTCTGAGTCAGAGCATGCTGGACGGAATCGTCCCATGCTGTGCCTGATTTATTTTAACATAGTCTTTTGTGGAAGGTGCCTGCAGTCAACAGCCTCATGTGGCAGACAGGAGTTAGTTAGTTTAATATCACCGGTGCATATATTAGCCATTGAAAGGTCGCATTATCGTTTCTGCGAAAAGACCAGGAAAGATGTTTTGTTTAATTCACCAAAACCTGCATGCGACCTCCCCCCCCCCCACCCCCGTTTATCTACGTATGATAATTCTGTTTTGTAGAGCAAATACCAACAGTCATATATTCTTCTATTTGAAAATAAACATCAGTGTGTCTATAGGGTCGGCTTTATCGTCTGTACTTCATATGATCAACTACAGGCATGACATGTCCAAATACAGACGTCTATGTCCAGCCCTGCCTCACATGCCTGCTCCCATATCCAGGGGTTCGGCATTGTGTGTATGTTTGTGTATATATACATTCACTGAAAAAACCATAGGTTTCACACATGTTATAGTTAGCTGTACATTTCACTCGTAAAAAACCAATGAAATTCCCCCGTTATAGTTAGTGCAGGCAACTATAACTCACGCGACCGCAATCCTCTGCTGATGCTAATACTGTATTTAGACACTTATTTGCCCATGTCTTCTTCCATTAAATTTTAGCTATACATATATTACAAATATTTTTTTTTCATAAAGACACATATGTCATCAGCAGAAGATTGCGGTCGCGTGAATTATAGTTGCCTGCACTAACTATAACGGGGGAATTTCATTGGTTTTTTACGAGTGAAATGTACAGCTAACTATAACATGTGTGAAACCTATGGTTTTTTCAGTGAATTTGTACGTTTTTTTAAATGCTAAGTTACTTTACGCCATTCGTGGCGTGCGCGCCCAGTTAACGCAGTTCGTTGCGTGCACGCACGGTGCGCTTCGTGCACCGTGCGCGCACAGTGAGCACGCGGTGCGCTTCGCGCACCTCGCGCCCACTTTACGCAGTTAGTGCCGTGCACGCACGGTGGTCACGCGGTGCGCTGCGCGCACCGCGTGCCCACGTTATGCGGGATGGGCCATGTACGCACGATGCGCTTCGCGCACCGTGCGCACATGGGGGACATATTATGCACATCTTTGAGAAATGTATTCTTATTAATTTCATATATGTGATAAGCCATGCTCAAATGGTGCCCTTCGGGCACCATTTGCACACGGGGTGGGGAGAGTGTGGATAATTATTTAAAAAAAATGTTTTTACCGTACGCGTACGGTAAGCGTAATCGCCGATTTTCCCCAAAAAAAAAAATTTTTTTTTTGGGGCTTGGGGGGTTTTTGGGGACCCCTATATCATTGATGGGTGGTTAGGATCTGAAGAAACTGCCCCTTTAGACATTTTTGGGCTTCATTTTTGCTGCCCAACTCTGAGAACGAGAGAGAAAATGGCGGCCGCCGCTTCCTGGTTTCGACCGATTCGAATGTTTACTAAGATCTAAGAGCCAATCAGAATTGCGCTCGCGCACGTCACCGTACGCGTACGGTAAGCGCACCGTAAGCTGGCTCAGATATATATGTTGATTTAAAGGCTATTTTCTCAGAATCTACTGAACAGATTTACACCAAACCTAAAAAAGGCACTTCCTTGACCTGAGGACTACCTCTCTGCCAAATTTCAAGTAATTCTGTTCAGCCGTTCGGGCTGTAGCTGTGTCTAAAGGTCCTACGGAAAAATGCATGGGAAAAACGCGTTTTGGGACCCCCCTTTTATCTCAGCCCCCGCTTGACGAATCCCCCCGAGACTTTCAGGATAGGAGCGGAGCGTAGCGCCCCACCTATTTTGAAAAATTCGCGAGGATTCGTCGACCGGCGCCAAAGTTATTCAAAATAGAATGTTGCGGTTTTCCTATGGAAACGTGGTCCTAACTATAACTACCTACTGGCGACCGCCAGTAGGTAATATATATATATATATATATATACACACACACACACACACTCCTCGACTACCCCCCCCCCCCTTCCAGACCTATAGCTTTTTTCTACAACGGCAGATGATACAAATTTTATGGGGATTAGTCAAAGCGGTGAAAAGAAAAAAGGGGGGGGGGTCCAAAACCGAATTTTTTTGCCAATGCATTTTAGTGCTGTATTGAATGTACCGTGAAAACAGCTGAAGGTATTTCAAGGAAATTTGGCAGGATTATAGATTATGGTGTGCAGATGATAATTTTTGGTACTTCAGGTAAATCGGGTAAGTATTTTTCAAGTTAAAAGGCATTTTAATTTAGTGATAGCTGTGGCTGTGGTAGTTTCGCAAAATTTTGGCAAGGCATTATGTGATTGGCTAATGACTGCCTTTAACAGTTAAAGGCTGCCATGTTGCTTTAAGTACATTATGGATATGTTCTGGGCTAGGGCCTTGGTTACAGGTGTTAGGTGTTATATTTTTTCCCTACCTATCATCACTTTATTAAAGTGGTAATAGGCAGGGAAAATTATTTATAAGTTTCTAAATATTTTTTAAATGATTTTACAGAGTACTGTGTTACTTTCAAAGAAGTACTGTGGTACAGTGGCGTAACAAAATTTGAGGAGGCCCCCCTGCAAGGTGCAGGGAGGAGACCCCGCTCCGGATTTTATCAGGAGTTCTGGGACGAGAGTACTGTGCTGTGGGGGCCCCCTGCAGCTCGGCCCCCCCCCGCACCACGGGGGATGCGGGGGCCTGGGTTAAGCCAATGCTGTGGTAGGTCATTAAAAAAAAAATGTGATAAAATGAAAAATACACCGTGCATACGATATTTTTATAGTATGGTTCACTACAGTGTATTTACAATTTTTTAAATATTTAATTCTATAAAAAAAAGTCCATGGAGAACTGCATTAATACCTTCTAATTACCACACTATTTAAAAACATTCATTTTTTTTCTACATTTGTTGCAAAATTATGAATACACTGGACTACACTATATTTCACTCATATAGTGTACTACAGTGTGTTTTTAATTCTGACTATATACGTATTTTTTCCCTGTAACTATAGTTGTAATTTGTATGCTCTAGACCGTTTCTCCACAAACTGTTTTAAAATATATAGAAAAAATAAATAAATACATTTCAGTACCTACTACCCCTTTAATAAAGGGGTAATAGGTAAGGAACAACAATAAAACCTACTACTTACCTATGCCTAGGGCCAATAACCAAAGCACAGCCAAAGTGTTTAGAAAATTACATGTCTGCGTTTTAAGTTTTTAAAGCCAGCCTTCAACCAATCATATACTGCCTTGTCCTTGGCATGTACCGCGGTATACCATGAAGTTACCACAGTATACTGCAGAACAATATATAACTATGTATTTTCACCCTTATAACTTTAACACAAATTAAACTATATACACCTAATACCAAAAATTATAATTTGCACTCCATAATCTATATTCCTGCCACATTACATCTTTATCCGTTCACACATTTTCACACTACACTTCTTTAAGCTATCACACTACACTCTATGCTACTCCACTCTATGCTTCGCCGCTCTGTGCCACTCTACTGTATGCTATTCCACTTTCTGTCACTCCATTATATTCCACTCCACTCTATGCTAATCCACTGTACGCCACTCTACTCTAACCTAGCCCACTCCACTCTACACCACTCCACTGGACACGATTACACTCTACCCCACTCCATTCTACAACACTCAAGTGTGCGCCACTTCTCTGTACGCTCCTCCACTGTATGCCTCACTACTTTACTCTATTTGATTGTACACAACTCCAATCTATGCCACTGCACTCTACGGCATTCTACTCTATGCCACTCCACTCTTCACCAAGCCGGTCTGCGCCACTCCACTGTACGTTATTCCACTGTACGCCACTCCACTCTATGTCACTACACTCTTTGCCACTTTACTTTACACTACTCCACTCTATGACAATCCACTGTACGCTATTACACTATGAACCACTCCACTCTATCCCACAATACCCTACACCACTCAACTGTACACTATTCCACTGTGCGCCACTCCAGTTTATGCTACTGCAGTCTACGCAACTCCACTCTACCCCACTGTCCTCTATGCCACTCCACTAAACGCTACTCCCCTGTATGAAACTACATTCTACACTACTTCCCTCTATGCTATTCCACTCTACATGACTCCGCTATAATCCACTCCACTCCATGCCACTCCACGCAACTACACTCTATGCCACTCAACTCTACGCTATTCTACTGTACGACACCCACTTTACCCCACTCCACTTTACACCACTTTACATTATGGTATTCTGCTCGACACCACTACACTGTATGCCACTACACTGTACTCCACCCCACTGTACGCTATTTCACTCTATACTAATCCACTCTACCTCACTCTACTATACACCACTCCACTCTATGCTAATCCACTGTATGCCACTTCACTCTACCCCGATCTACTGTATGCTACTCTGCTCTTCACCACTACACTGTAAGCTATTACACTCTATGCCACTCCACTCTACCGCACTCCACTGTATGCTATTCCACTGTATGCAACTACACTCTACACTCTACACCACTCCACTGAACACTATTCCTCTGTAAGCCACTCCAGTCTATGTCACACGACTCAACACCACTGCACTGTACGCTACTCCACTCTACACCACTCCACTGTATCCTCTCAAGTCTACGCCACTCCACTGCTTCACTGTACTCCACTCCACTCTACGCCACTTCACTATACGCTATTCTACTGTACACAGCTCCACTCTACGCCACTTCACTTTATGCTATTCCTCTCCACGCCACTCCACTCCACACCACTCCATTCTGCACCACTTCACTCTACTTTATTCTATGCCACGTCAGTGTATTGGATTCAACTGTACCCCTCTCCACTGTACACCACCCAACTATACCCTATTCCACTGTACGCAACTACACTCTAGCCCACTCCATTCTATGCTGTTCCAGTCTACAAGACTCCACTCTACCCCACTTTACGCTATTCAAGTCTACGGGACTCCACACTACCCAACGCCAGTCTACACCATTCCACCATATGCTATTCTCTTTTACGCAACTACATTATACGCCACTCCACTGTGCGATATTCCATGCTACGCCACTCCACTGTGTGCAACTTCAGTCTATGCCACTCCACTGTATTCTACTCAATTCTACACCACTCCACTATACTCTATTCTGCTGCCTGCAAATACACTTTACGCGACTCCACTCTAAGCTATTCCACTGTACTTCACACCACTGTACCTCACTTCACTGTACACCATCCCACTCTATGTTATTCCACTATACGCCACTCCACTCTACACCACCCCAGAGTATGGCACTCCAGTCTACGCCACTCCACTCTATGCTACTTCACTCTACGCTATTACATTGTACACCACTCTATTGTATGCTGGTCCACTGCATGCCACTCCACTTTCACCACTCCACTCTACACCACTCCACTGCATGCTATTCCACTGTATGCCACTCTACTGTATGCCACTCCAGTGAACGCCACTCTGATGTCTGCTATTCCACTCTATGATACTCCACTCTACGCCACTCCACTCTACACGCCTCCTCTCTATGCCACTCCACTCTATGCTATTCCAGTGTACGCCTCTCCACTCTATCCACCAACACTCCATGCCACTCCACTGTACTCGGTCAACAAAACTGTACTTCACTCAGCGGCATTCTATGACCCACCACTCTACCACATTATACTGTACTCTATCGCACTCCACTGTACAACAATGTACCCCTGTCAATGCAAGTCTACAGCACTCAACTTTATTCTATGCCACTGTACGACACTCTACTCGACTATACAACACTCTATGCAACTCCCTCTATGCCGCTCCAACCCACTTTGCTTTACTCTACTCTATGAGACACTACTCCACTCTACTCCACTGTACTCCACTACTATAGTGAATACCACTCTACAGTACAATTTAATGAAAAAAACAAATGTTAAACTGTAGTTATAGTTCGGAAAACCTTATTCTTTATATACAAATCAAACTTAAACTACACAAAAATTAGAAATTCTCAAGTTATACTTATACCTTTAATATAGAATTCACGCAACACCTTCAAATTACTATAACTCATGCACATCCATACACAGTGTATTGAACTTGGTTGACACACTACATTAATTATAACTTGCGCCTTCTTCATCCACTGCTTATTCCCGTTCATATAATATCACTTATACCATCAAAAATTACAGCATTTACAGTAGCACTTATGACTTCGCACATCACATTATTTTTTAGAACGCAGCGCATTGTACAGTGGTAAGTTATAGTTAATGTAGTGTGGCTATCAAGTTCAATATTTATGGAGGTGTGTGAGTAATCATAACGTGAAGGTGTTGCAGAAATTATATATTAAAGGTATAAGTATAACTTAACATTTTTAAATATTTGTACAGTTTAAGTTCAGTTTATATATGAAGAATAAATAAAGTCATAGTAATGTAAAGGTGGTGCATAAATTATACATTTAAGGTATACCTATAACTTTAGAATGTTTTTTTGTTTTTTTTTTAATTAATTCAGAGAGGTATTGTACTTATATTTACATCCATGACTTATTCATTTTTTATACAATATCAATTACAATTATTGCCATCAGAATAAATACTTATTACGAATGTACATGGGCGTCCGCAGAAATTTTTCCAGGGGGGGGCAAAATGTTAAAGTCATCACCATCCTCCGACATGATGTGTGCCAGGTGGGGCACAAGAAACACTGGGGCGCAGGAGGAGCCATGTTGCTCTGAATGTCCCCTTGCTATTTTCTAAGCTCGCTGCACTTCCTAGGTCATTCCTGTCCACGTGACCGACAGGCGACCTCGATGGCACTGCTGAGCTCCACAAGTATTCTTCATCCATAGATATTCTGTGTAATATGTACACCATGTGCACTCATGTCTATCTGGGTGTGTGCAAAGAGCCACAGAGACTGCTTCTGGGTAGTTTCCAATTCGGCGCCAAGAGACCTTGGGTGTACGTGCGCTCAATAAATTCCCTTTAAAATAACAATAAACTTATACAAAGAGGCTGAGGCAATAGAGCATCGCACCTAACAAACAGTCCATGCACAGTCGTGTGTATGCGGCGCACATTTAAATAAATAAAATAAATAAAAACAAAATAACAGCGGGTTGGTCATCAGAGTCGAGAGTGGTGTGGAAATAGTAAAAGGGTGGATGGGAGAAAGGCAGGTGGATGGGAGTTTGCAGGCAGGTGGATAGTAGGTTAAAGGCAGGCAAGTGGGTGGGAGGTTAGAAGAGGCAGGTGAATGGGAGACAGGCAGGTGGATAGCAGGTTAGAGGTAGGTGGTGGGAGCTTAGAGGAGGCAGCAGGATGGGAGCTTAGACGCAGGCAGGTGGATGGGAGAAAGGCAGGTGGATAGTAGGTTACAGAGGCAGGTGGATGGGAGCTTAGAGGAGGCAGGTGGATGGGAGCTTAGAGGAGGCAGGTGGATGGGAGGGTAGAGGCAGACAGGTGAATGGGAGCTTAGAGGGAGGCAGGCAGGTGGCATGGATGGATCCTACCAGGACGTGATAGTGGTGGCTGCCTATCAAGTATAATGTCCTGACATACTCAAATGCGTTCAAACTTCCCCAGACAGTGTGGTATATTTTTTTCCCTCCACAGGGCACTGTTAGAGTCAGGTGGAGCAGGGGCTGGCCCTGTGCCCTTAAGTGGCCGGCGACTGCTCCATACTACGGGGTGAACTTTTCTCCCACACACCTTTGGTTGCAAGGCCCTGTTTGTGCACAGCGCTATAGTTAGTACTTTTGGTTGGCCCTTTCCTTGCTTTTCCTGTTCTCAAGTTGGTCCAGGTCTCACACGCATCATCTCCTAAGGGTGCTAGGGGCAGGTGCCCCCTATCCCCGTCACCCCCTCCTGTCCAGGTCTGTTTGTTGCTGAAGCTGCTCTGAGCAGGCCTCATCCTGGCCTCCTGTCCTCTGAGGTTGGAATGCCTGTCACACACACTGCACCATCTACAGGGGGTGCCACGGGCTTGTGTCTCCCCTTACTCAACCCCCACCCCCTCCAGACCCTCTGGTTCAGGACTGTGGTAGGAGCTCAGAGCACACACTTTCCAGGCTTCCTACCCCCTGAGGTGGAAGCGTTCCTCACACAGGTGTCTGTCCCCTCTCAGTGCCAGGGCATTAGCTGGCTGGAGCTCTGAGTAGGCCCCTTCCTGGACGCTCCTTCCCTCTCTCGGATCTGGCCCTCACACACAGCCCCAACGGACGAGAGCCGAGGTCAGGTGCCCACCCCCTCAGTGCACCACGCCCCAGCCTCAAAGGCCCGTCCGTGCCACGGCTTAAAATACGCATTACTGTAGCCCCGACCACCAGGGGGTTAGGGTGAAAGCCAGGGTGCTAGGTCTCCAGCCTCCCGTGACCATGGGGATGTCTAGGTGTATTGGCTCCGAAGCCTTCACGTCCCCAAGTGCACCTGGCCGCTGTGGTGCTGCTCTGAGTGGGACCGAGGCACATTCAGAGCCGGACTCCGTCCTTTTACAATGCAAGCGCTGCTTGTTCCAAGGACTCCGGTTAAAACACCCACATAGATCAAAAAGATTCACCTAAGTGCCATTAAAGCAAAATATTTACATATCGTATGGTGTACGGGAGAGAGTGCTGTAGAGAGTATTCTATGAAGCAGGTGTGACTGCCACATACATAGCACACCTCTGCTCTGAGAGTACCTTCTCAAAGCGGAATCCCTATATAGGTGTCCAACGGGCAAGTATTTTTCTAAATAAGAAGTGTCTGCTGTAGTGGGTGCACATAGATCGTGCTAACGTCCATTCCGATGCTGCACTTTGGATTAGAAAATGTCAGAAAAAGACAGTCCCAAAAAAAAACATTGCTTCCTTTTTAGATCGATTTCACAGGGGAGCGAGTGAAGCAAATGAGAGGAAAGAGAGGGTAAGAGGCAGTTCTTGCAGACGAGTCACAGTTTTCAGCAAGTGAGGAGCTAGACAGAGACAGAAAACAGGAGAGGTTATGACTTACTTTGAGCTGGGGGTGCAGGCAGGCCCGGACCTTCTCTGTTGATCAGGCCGAACAGCAGCCGTTTTCCTGCTCATCAAACAGGGCCTGCTGCAGACAGGCAACACTGTGGGGGCTGTCATTGACCTTATGCGCGGTTCTTTACAGCGTGGGCCGGGTGATCCAGGGGGGGGCAAGCGCCCCTCCTTGCCCCTCCCTGCGGACGCCCATGCGAATGTAGATTCAGAAAATGACAGTTCCGAAATACATATAAAGTTCATTATACACCGATAACTCAGTGTCCGAATGCATCTAGAATAAAGAAAAAATGACAGATCAGACATTAATGCAAAGTTCCTTATAACCATGATCTAAACACCTTACCCTACCCTAGACAGCCAGTTTGTTATTGGGGACCAAAGTTTAATTCCCCACTTTTTGGCCTGATGACCTTTACATTCATATAGAGCCTGTTCCAGTTTATATATAGCAATTAAGCGGGCCAAACACTCATGGAACCTATGGGGCTCTGGATCCTTCCATCTAGTTGCGATTAGTAACCTGATAACAGTGACTGAGATGAATACGATACTAGTCTGGCCTTGATCCAACCCTACACTTTTATCATACCCCACCATCATGAGCGAGGGGGTTAGGACCACACTTTTGCCCAAAATCTTCTCCCAAAATGTTGCCAATTCTATTTTTAGCAGGTCTAGCTTTGGACAGCCGTAGAACATATGTATCTCTTCTGCTGGTCCTATCCCACACCTAGGGCATTTGTCATCCTCCCTTTTTCCCCAAATAAATAGTTTAGCAGGGGTAAAATATAGGTTAAAGATCATTTTGTAATGTTGCGCCTTTCGATTCGAGGATAAAAGCATCTTCATTGCCAGCAGCAGTGACATATCTATGTCTACATCTTCAATCTTGAATCTGCTGGCCCATTTCATCTCCATTTTCTCCATATCATCAGGGGCTTCCTCCATCATAATACCATATAGATGTTTTATTTTACAAACAGATCCCCCCATAGTCTCAAACAGTGAGATTTTGGCACTTGAAATCGCCTGCCTCCGTTTACCAAAGAATCCCTTAATTTGTAGATATTTAAAATAGTGCCTATCAGGGATTCCATACTCTCTCTGCAGCTCGGGAAAGAGATATAGTTGGTCTATTGGTTGGATATCTCCTACTATCCTTAGGCTGAGTTTTTCCCATTGTTTCCTAATGGCATCGTAGAATGCTGGGGGACTTAAGGATGATTGCCATATAGGTGTATACCTTGTACATTTCTCTTTACTCATGTGTTTTTGAATTTTTCCTCATATTTTCCAGGCGTTCCTGATGATTTTGAATCATACCTTTTTAAAGTAGCTAGGTTCAAGCTGGCGGAGCAACAGCGCTCTTGCCCCTTCCTCAAGTGCCAGTTCATAAATTGTTGGGAGACCCGCAACCCCTGAGACTCTGTCTCTACCATCGTTTTCAAAGAAGAGTATATTCATTTACTGAAGTAATGCTGCCCAGTGATAAATAGTAAGGTTAGGGGCAGCCCAGCAGCCCTGTGTTTGCGGCAGAGTAAGACATTTCAAGGATCTCCTAATCTTACCATATTGCCAAATAAAATTACTAAATATAGAATCTAGTGTTTTAATTATTGACCCTTCGATTTCTACTGGGAGTGCCCTGAATAGATACAATATCTTGGGGAGCATTACCATCTTGAGAACATTGATTCTCCCTATGATGGTCAGATGCAATGAATTCATCCGCCTAAGGTCCGTGGCCCTTTTATTGATCATTCGATCAAAATTAATTTGTGTGATCCGATCTATATCCGAACTAATCATAACACCAAGGTAGGTGGCCATAGGTACTCGCCGACTTTCCTGAAAGATAATATTTTCAGCACAGATTATTTAAGTCTTAGACTTATTTAGTAGATACCCCGACTCCTTTCCAAATATGATAGCCACGGCTTCTATTTCCTTAACTGTCTTCTCTGGGTTAGATGTTAATACCGCAATGTCATCTGCGTAGGCTAGTACTTTAGTTTCGAACCCTTGAGTTACCACCGGAATAATGGCCTGATTTTCGATAATCTGTTGAATGAACGGATCAATGTACAGAGCAAATAAGATTGGGGAGCAGGGACACCCCTGTCTTGTTCCCCTTGCCACTCTTATAATATCAGATTCTTTGCCCATCAACTGGAGCTTCGCATGTGGTGCCCTATACAGTTGCTTTGATTGCAGTGATGGCCCGAGGGCCAAATCCCTTAGCTGCCAAAACTCCCTATAGGTACGCCCATGCCACCCGATCGAATGCTTTTTCTACGTCCAGGAGGATCATAGCCAGATTCCCGTTGGTTTCCTTGATGATATCAAACAATGCCAAGGCTCGCCTTACATGATCTATAGTGTCTCTGCCAGGTACGAAGCCGTGTTGCCAAGGTGATATGAGACTGGCTATGACCCCCCGAAGGCGATTTGCCAACATTTTTTAATACATTTTTGCATCCGCATTGATTAGAGGAATTGGCCTATATGAAGAAGGCTTATCAGGTGGCTTGTCTTTCTTTGGGAAGATAACATTATTAGTAACCCTGCAAGAGTCTGGTGGGTTTCCAGAATATTGTACCCCCAAAAACAGATCCAGAAGCAGGGGGGCTAGCTCTACTTGAAAATGTTTATAGAACTCTGATGGTAGCTTTCCCGAGGCCAGCTGCTGTATTGCTATTTGTACCTAGTCCAATGCCAGTTTGGATTCCAGCCTGTCTCTCTCGCCCCCCCCCCCCCCAGCCTCCTATACTCTTCATTTTGCAATCTCACTTGTGAGCTTCCCTGAGGGCCTTGTACCGCCTCCATATGGAGGTCTTGATAGAATTTGTGGAATACAGTAACTATATCCGCCGAGTCTGTATATGAGACCCCTCCACTTGTTATTATGGATATCTGTCTCTTCATCAATTTCTGTCTCGTCTTTAGAGCGAGAAGTCTCCCAACTGTTTCCCCATACTCATACCTTTCAGCCCAATGGGTCTGATACCCTGCTGCTGCCTTTTGGGAGTAGTACGAGCCTATCTCTGCTTTGGTCACGGTAATATCTAACTGAGTTGTGGCCACATCCACCCCGCAGTATCTTACCAGATGTTCTCTTTCTAAATCCCGGAGCTTGGCTCACAATTGCATACTCTTCAACTCTTGCTGCTGTTTTTTATATGAGACAAAGCTGACCATCTCCCCCCTTAGTCCTGCCATGAACGCATCCCACACCATATTGTGTGATGCGCTATATCTATTCATATTAAAGAAATCTATTATCCACTTTTTGAAATACCTAACAAATTCCTGATCCACCAACTTCCGATCAAACGTCCATTGGTATTGCTGCATTTATATTTGATGCATTTTTACCTCTAAGGTCAAGGGATTATGATCTGACATTAGTTTTGGTAATATTTCTATCCCAGCCCCACCCTGAATCTGCTTTGAAATAAAGAAATAATCCAACCTAACATATTTTCCATTTTTTTTTTTTTTTGGAAGACCTTTATTTTGCACAGCTGTGTCATCTTACAGTATACATTCGCCACCCATGTTGGCTAATCAAGGAGACATTAAGCAGATGCTTCCAGACATTATGACACAGCCATTCAGCCGGTAACCCGGGGGTCCGGCGGCGTTGTACATGGTGGTATTGTTACAGTCATTAGGTAAGTACCTTGATAAATTACAGGTCTATGTTTTTTTTTCCTTATTCTTAGTGTCGGTAACAGAGATGACGCAGTATTCCAGCCTGCATTTTGGCTATTGCGGTCGTCACCCAGGCCCTGATTGAGAATTGCCCTAATTGTCGTGGTTAATCTTAAACGTGGGGGTCCCCGGGCAGCACAGTGTCAGCGTCGTGTTCGCAATGCTGGCCGGA
This sequence comes from Triturus cristatus, assembly GCF_964204655.1. Taxonomy (NCBI): domain Eukaryota; kingdom Metazoa; phylum Chordata; class Amphibia; order Caudata; family Salamandridae; genus Triturus; species Triturus cristatus. The sequence goes on along the minus strand of NC_140588.1, from coordinate 415,502,835 downwards.
GCATGGCAGTAGTGTTTCGGTATAGCTCACTGAGGCATGAAAGCTAACGCTTAAGTTCGGCGAGTCTAGCCTACAGCTTCGTAGTTAGGGTCCATGCGCGGGGTGTATGGCGCTCATCTGTCCCCCCAGCGCTGCGCCCCTGAGGCCGCCGGTTATCGGGGTTATGTCCGGTATTCAACTCAATGTGCCCTTGTCAAGATCTCACTGAGAGCTCTGGACTTACCCATCCTTGGTGGGGTGCATATGTCATCGCATCTCTGCTGCCAGAGAGCGGTGTGTGCTTAATGGGGTATCGCTCCGGGGATACCGGACGACGCGTCCATCCTCTGTTATCCGCGATAAGATAGGAATCTGGTCAGGGAACATGGCCAGTAAACAAACTGTTCCCTACGCTTGTGTGGCGATAGGGAGAGGAGGGGTTAGGGTTGCAAATTCAAGTGGGGTCAAGAGGAGGGGAGGGGGGAGATCATCGTGTGCTGTAGCGGGGGGGTGGGGTTGGCAGCTGTCCAGTGGGGCTCAGCGGGGCTGTGCACTGTGTGCAGGAAGCAGCGGATGGGAGAAGGGGGGGGAGGAGCCCCCAGGCAGGTCGTAAACCCAAAGCTTCGACGCCCACACTTATTTTCTAGGTGCGCAGGGTGCTCTGCTGCGTTGGGGGGAGAAGGGCAAAGTGTGGCGAGGTGGTTATGCCTTCTCGTCCGTGTTCCCAGCCAGATGTTGTGTGTGCAGCTTCAAATCTTGGCAGCAGCGTTCGCTTGGTGTGCGATATCTGCGCGTTGATGTATCCCTGATGTCGGTCTCATTTAGGGCGGGAGCAGAGGCCACCAGAGGCGAGCGGGGGGGTTGGGAGTTGGCTCCGCCACAGCCTTAGGACCGTCTCTGCCTGTCATCAAGAGATCGGGTAGTTCTATAGTCTCAGGTTATCCCTCGTTCCTGGCAGGCCATCTGGAATGCTTTAAGGAGGTCATCCCAAAGCTGGGCGATGGGGAATTTCCGAAGTCCCGCGGTTTCCTCCCGAAGGAGCACCGTACTCTCCGCTTGTAACCTAACATATTTTCCATGTGGGTGAGAAAAATAAGTGTATCCAGGGTTGGAAGGAAACTTAGAATCCCATACATTTGTTAATCCATGACTTTTAATTAATGATACCAAGGTTCTGTATACTTTAGGCTTTTGTCCTTGATACCTACTGGACACCGAACTGCCAGCTCCTAAATGAATATTAAAATGCCCACACATAATCAAGGGGGTAGGCCAGGATGCCAGCTCCAATTCCAGATCTTCTAATATCTTTGGCTCATCCTGATTTGAGCCATACACCATTCCTATTGTTATTCCCGACTCTAGTTCTACCAGAGCCCATCTACCTCCAGTGTCACCCAGTCGTTTGGCCTATTTTATTCTTGGCTAAAATGGCCACCCCTCTATTGTTGGAAGTTTGAGAAGAACAGGCCATTAGGGAGTACCCCTTTGCTATAATTAACTCCCTCTTATCCCATGGTATGTGTGTCTCTTAGAGACATACGATGTCCATGTCGATAGATTTTATCATCTCCATAGTCCTGGTCCGCTTATTCCTATCCCTGAAGCCCCCTATGTTAACAGAGCAAATAGTAATCTTACCCATTTGGTCTAAATGAGTGATCCTTCTTGGTTTCCATACCAAACCTTTACCCCCTTCAACCCTGGAGGGAACAATTTATTCCAGTTTCTGTCATTATCTGTAATTGTTTACAATCTTGCTTGAAAATCTTGCTAGTTACCTCTGAGTTTTTCTGCACCATTTCCCACCCACCCGGAAAGAACCCTTACACCTTGACCCCCAAACCTCCCCTCTCCCCTGCCTCCCCTGAGTCCTCCCTTCCCTTCGTGTCCTCCCGCCCTACCGCCCTCCCTCCCATCTTCGGGAAGAATCCAGACCGCACATCGGTCTGTTGGAAGATGGAAATGGGATTGCCAACACCGTGAATTGTCATGCCTATTATATTACAGCTATATGGAGAGACCAGAAAGAAGAAAAAGAGAAAAATAGAGAAAATCCTCCCCTCCGTCAGCTACAAATAAAGGTACCAGGATATCAAAAAATCTGTCCTAACCTTTCCTGAACTCCATTAATCTGAATTTATCCCAGCCCATTAGGGTGCTCAGACTTTAGCCCTGCCAAGAGCTCTTTGGCTTTTATTTCCGACGTGAAAAATCTTGTTAAACCTTGCCAGGCTACTCTTAGGGAGGCTAGATTATTCAGAAAAACATTGGCACCCTTATCCTAGAAGGGTTTTATTTTTGGTGAAGTCACCACCTTCTCTCGACGGTGACGTGACAAAAGTCCGGTCTGACGAAAAAAGAGACATCACCTACATTTCGCATAGCCTCTGGCCTAGATTTTTTGAACACCACCTGTCTTGAAAGAAAGTTCCCGAAAAAAACAAAACAGCCCTTGGCTTAGCCCCTTCCCTAACAGGATGTCTCAGGGTGAAATATGTCCTGTGCATTAGTTGGACCTCTTGCTGCCAGTTCCAGTCTGAGAGTTCTGGGAATGCTTGCCAGGAGAGTTCCAAAATATAGGTCCAAATGTCCGTTCCATCCTCCCCTTCTGGGATTCCCAGGACCCTCAGATTATTGTGCCGCTGGCGATTCTCACTGTCCTCCAGTTTCCATTGGATATCCATGATCCATTTCTCTTGTTCTTTGGATTTTGTAAGTTTATCAGCCACCTCCGTCTCGAAATTGCTGACTCTGGTTTCAAGCTCTGTAAGGCGCTCCCCTATAATATTACAGGTCTTTGTACCAATGTACAGTATCCTGATCCGGAAGCTGTACATTGATTGTAGGGAGGCCGTATTATTTTTGCAAGGTGGGCATTCTTACGGCTGTATAAGTGCCATAAGGACTACAACAAATCGTTTGCTGTATTAATTATAAAAACGGCATAGTAGCCTGTCCTGGAACTCCAATCGCGACGCATTATTTGGTTTATTGGATTTCCGGTTTTCCGTATCACTGCACCCGAACATAACAAGTGCAGTAGAAAAGAACGGTGGCACCAATGTACATACCTAAAACGATAATACCTTTAAGTATAAGGTTTTAGATGAGGTGATCATCCTCAATCACTCAACTCTACAAATTTGAATCGTCAGAAGGTTCAGTAATACTGAATTCTAGTACAATTTTAATGTTTTTAGAAAACTGTCCTGAAGAAGGTGTAAATTTACGTATTCACTGAAACGCAGCGTCGACAACTGTTTTCTTGTGACTATGTATTTTAGTGTATTTTAATGAAATGTCTTTTAATTTTGATTGTATATATATATATGTGTTAAATAAATACTAATTTGTATATGCTGATTATATTTTAGCTTTTTTGCTTTGTATTATTAGTTGCTTTGACTCACTGATATTGTACAACTGTAGTGTTCTTCTGTTTTTTTCTCTCTGACCGCTAGCATTATATAGCATTGTAGTAACTAACTATTGTTCGATAGGGACGTGTTTGGTTTTCTGCCTATATGGAATATAACACCCACTCCTCATTCGACTGGACGACATAATCAAATTCTAACGTACTACTAGGCTTTCTAGGTACTGGTACGCAAATAACTACATTAAAACAAAAGTGTTGCTAAAAGATGCAAAAATCTTTAAAAAGTGCTTAAAATGAAAATTGTCATTCAAGCAATAGTTCTAATTTGTCTGTATATATATATAGTACAAACTACTACAAGCATCGGAAAGCCATGCAGGAAAAAAGTGTCAATTTGTTTTGGAGTTCCAATTTAAAAGTATTGTTTTTAAAAAGCCAAATTTTTCCCAGCACATGACAGGCCAAATGTTTATGTGTCCTGGCTGGTGAACGCAACATTGCTGCAGCCTGCCTCCGCAGAGGACGAACCCCGGAACACCTCGCACATTACGTCGATTGAGCACAGATGATCTTCCGCACTGACTGCAGCCGATGCTGGGGCAGCCTGTGCGCTATCCAAGGCCTGGGTGTCAGTGGAGGAGCCAGTATCCATTCCAACAGGACCCGAAACTTCCTGTGGTGGCTCTAAGAATGCTGTCAATAACATCAGGATATGCTGGGGACACTGCAGAACATGGGCCGTTATCAGGTCCAGTAGAGCATCAAAGTCCGCATGCGCACATGATGGAAGTGTCAGAGATCCAACATGTATTCTTCTCCGCAGAACAGGCATCCCGCATTCTGTGTGCAGTGCTGCATCTAGGTAAAAGGTCAATTTCCCAAGAACTGTTATGTATGTAATGTAGCGGAGAATATAGGTGAAAGTTGAGATGTTACCTGAGCCTATATCGAGGTACCTATATGGAATATAACAGTGAATGTTTTTTATTTGTTCCGCATTCCGTCCATCATTTGCGTGTCTGTTGCTTTCTCACCCTAAGTGTGTCAGGTATGCCCAGATGTGGGGTTTGGTGCTCACTGTGCCACTGGATTCAAGCTAGCCTGACTGATTAGGGCTGAAGCCCTGAAACCGATCTCAGGATGCTTGTTTCTGGTCCAGGGAGGACGTGGCTTGGCAGTTAGGGCTGGACTGTTCCCACGAGGAGCAGGATCAAGACTGATTTGCATATTGCTGGGTCTAAAGTGGGGTGGCATGGTGAGTAAAAGAACGAAGGATGTAACCCAGATCTCTTGACTGGGGGTGAATGTTTTGATTTGTTCTGCATTTCATCCATCATTTGTGTGTCTTTTGCTTTTTCGCATTTGTGTGCCTGTTGCTTTCTCACCCTAAGTGAGCCGGGTATGCCCAGACGTGGGTACCAGGCTCACTATACCACTGTATTACAGCTAGCCTGGCTGATAAGGGGTGGAACCCCAAAACCGGTCCCAGGATGCTTGTTTCTGGTCCAGGGAGGACCTGGCTTGCCAGTTCACGCTGGACTGTTCCCATGAGGAGCAGGGTCAAGACTGATTTGCATAGTGCTGGGTCTAAACTGGGGTGGCATGGTGAGCAAAAGAATGATGGATGTAATCCAAATCTTTTGACTGGGGGTGAATGTTTTGATTTGTTCTGCATTCCATCCATCATTTGTGTGTCTTTTGCAGTCATAATCCTATACACAAAATACAGCATCACATGCTCAGGTACAGACCTGACGAGCCCATATACAGCCAATAACAGCCAGGTGCAGTCACTGCATTCTAGCAATGCAGTTACACATGCCCAGGTTCCGCTATCGTATGACAGGTGAAACTTCACATGCCCAGGTAGTACATCTGCATGATGCATCATCTGCAAGTGCAACATCATATGCACAGCTTCAATCATCATATGTATACCCAGCTATAAGTCATATGCCATCATAAAGCCTCTTAGGTCCGATCCTAATCGTATCAGTTAATGTCATTATAGATGAGGGGCATTCCAGACTAGGCATAACCATTGTATGCAACACACAATTACAAATGCACAGGTATAGCTCCCTCTGTCCCCTTACAGAAAATGACTTTTGGCATCAAAGAATAAGAGGAGTGCTTAATTTGTCCCAAAAAATATACGTTTTGTTCAGCGTCTGGCACTATCGAAGATCAGGTGGCGATTACCAAGGCTTTGTTAGCACTTTATCTTGTGCAGTTTCAGGGCCCATAAATTGCTATGTGATGAATCAAAATTCAAAATTGAGGCAGTAAAAAAAATCAATATATTAAATAGGCATGTAGCACATTTGGCTCCCCAAAGAAGACAGAAAATAATTAGCTTTCCAACCAATAATGTTTATTAAAGGTTAATGGATTGCAGAAGGCAAAAATCCTGAAATTAGTATTGATTATTCAAATACGAATGCATCAAAGAATATGTAGTTCTGATCAAATGAAAGTCATAAGAAAATACGAGTCAGTATAATGTTGCCTCAAAAGAAAAGAAAAAGAAAGTCAGCCCTCTCATAAAGAGAGAAACCTAAAACTCCTACTTAGCTCTACCCTAAAATAAGTCTCTATTGCTAAGCATTTTGATCTATAATCTACTCGGCGCTAGCTTAAATATGTCTACATCATGTTTGTAGAGTGGTAGAAAAACATGGCAATACTGAATACCCTGTACGTTGTCATTGTTCATTTTAACGGATTGGCCCCTGACAAAGGGACACAACGTTCCGAAATACACTGGGCAGGCAAGAAGAATGTGAATACATAGATGTCACAAGCAAGCACTTGTGGATGTTCAATTTGAATTTTGTATATTCATTTATGTGTATTGTGTAAAAGTTATATGCAATATAACACAAAATCATTGTGACAAGCCTGTAAATTAAGACCGACTGTTTTGTACCAAGATACCAGAGAGTTAAGTACAGTTTATTTTGGGGTTTACTTGTGACTTCACCATGGCATGTGGTTGCTGCTTGAGTCGGATTTCCCCCCCCCCCCTCAACCAGTAACCCAGTTTCTTACAGTTGCCAGTTAGATTCCATGTGCAAAACGTTTATTTTCCTGATGATCAATCTAGAGTACCGTATGTTCTCTCTTACTGTGGGGGGGTATAGCAGCTTCCTAGTCCATACATATGGTGGAAAGGGGTGGTCCTCATTTTTACAATTATTCAAACTTCAGAGCTGAAATGATAACGTTCTGTGATAAGCACACTTTTACGCAATCAATAGGCACTGAATTAGTAAATCTTAAACAAAGTAATAAGAATCTTATATGACCACTTTTAATCAATTTGTTGCCGAGTCTGTGTCTGAGGAAAAAAGAGCTTTGCTCTTTTATCAAGGGTTAAGGGATGACCTTTAAGATTCACTAGCTCAGATTGTCAATCCTCCAGGGGATTGTGATGAACTTATTGATTAGTCAAATTAGATCATTGATTGTCAGAAAGAAAGATTGATTGTGGTAAATCAGATAAAAGGGTAGTGACAGAGACATAGAGATCAGAAACCTGTCACTATTCTGGAAAAAAAGGCCATTTCCTTAGTGAGTGTACAAGTAAATCCCAAGGCAAACCTAAAGCAGTTTCTGCTTTTGCCTAGGAGGAGGGAAACTTGGGAGCCCAGAAGTTGTTAAGAACCAAGTGCCGGATGAGCAGGATTTAAAGGTACTTAAGGAAGTGGGAAATTCTTCTATGGAAAATTTGATGCAATCATTTACCTGTGCAACTGGAATGGATGCCTAACAGCAAAGTTTCTGTTGATATGTTAACTGAATCAAGAGCAACATGAAACTTATGGATTTATTTTTTACTAAAGATTTGGGCATGCCAACCATTGAAAGAGACAAGATGGATAAAATGTGTGCTGTAGATGGCAGGGACATTTTCTCATGACTAGTCAATACCTAGACAATTCAGTTAACCATGATGATGTTCAGTGGACATCAAGAGCAAGTCCAATTTGATTTAATTTCAGGACCCCAGTTTAAACAAAGTATACCAACATCATTCAAGTATTGATTGGGCATCAAAAAGTTGAAACTTTATGTCCTCTTTTTGCCTCAAGCTTTGCCTGCAGGAGGCAGAAGGAATTCAAGTGAGTTCTAAATGTACTCTGGGACATGGGGAGTTATTGATCCCTGAAGTCTATCAGGATTTCAAAGACATATTTTACAAAAAAAAAGCTAGCGTATTTCCACCTCATCAACCCTTTGATTGTCAAATAGATCTCCAATATGGAGTCCAATTCCTTTGTAGCAGAATGTATGCTCTAACAGAATGTGAGAATCTTCATCTTAGAGAATACCTAGATGAACTTTTAGATATTGGGTTCATCTGTCCATCACGGTCTTCAACCTCCTTTCCTTTATTTTTCATCCCCAAGAAGGGAAAAGAGCTCAGAAGGTGCATAGATTACCAAACACTTAATTGTTTCACTGTAAAAAATAGGTATCACTTACCATTGATTCCATGTTTACTAGACCAAGTAACAAAGGCAATGACTTACAGCAAATTAGACACGAGGGGGCATACCATCGTGTGTGCATCCGAAAGGGTGGTCAGTGGAAAACCACATTTCTAACTAAATTTGGTCTCTGCATGTACCTCATTATGCCTTTCGGATTGTACAACACCCCAGCTGCCTTCCAATACTTCATAAATTAGGTATTACACAAGTTTAATTATATTTGTGCTGTGGTCTATATTGATAATGTATTGATCTACTCAATTCCATCCATAACTGAACACACTGGCCATGTAAGATCTATACTAAAGAAGTTACGAGATAAACATCTTTTTGGAAAACTAGGGAAATGCATATTTCATGTACCTGAAGTTGAGTTCATAGGGTTCATCATTTCTCCTACCAGCATTCACATGGATAGGCCATTAAAAATTGGAAGTCCCCTCAATCGATCTGTCGGGCTTCTCAACTCTTCAGGATCGGAACAATGCTCTTAAATGGTCCATCTCTTGATGGCTCCAAGTCTGAGAGCTGTTATAGTGCAGATCAGTGAAGCGATCAAGCGAGGGAAGGAAAGGGAGGGGACAGCGGGGAAGGAGACCTGAAAAGACACGGAACCAGAGATTAAAGCAATTAACGTCTACTGACAGACCTACTCTTCCCCCCGTTTATCAATAGATGGATACATATAGAATAACTACCTGTAAAGAAAAAGAAGGAACTGGTCTGTCTCATTGACCAGACTCAACGTGTACCTTCCAAGGCCAGAAGGCTGGTAAGCGTATGACCCAGGTGAAATCAAGCTAAAATTGTTTGCACTAAAGAAAAGAAGATATCCCACTGTTAGATATAACGCATGTGTGTTCCTCTCTATTAGTAAAGCACCTGCGTATCACTCAGTCAAACAGTAGGTGAACGTACAACATACCCATGTTTCCCATCGGATCTTGCTTCACAGAGGGTGTAAGAGACCGAAACTGGCTCAACCACAATCCCCTGCTAGTAAAATAAACAATACAACATAAAAGTTAGTGAGACACAATACCTTGTGTTGGCATAAACTACTCAATGGTAAAACTCGATGGATTTTCGCTGCGCAATACTTTGCATGGTAACATTGTTCTGTGTCCTTCCACCCAGCCGGGTTACTTTCTGATATGGCACAAATGAAACAAACACCAGTAGGTATTAATGCTTTTTGTCTATAGGTTGGTTCCCTTCCGCATGAGTCAAAAGAATACTTTAACTCTCCAACATGAGGAAAAACTATCCACACCGCAAATTACCAGTGCCCACAGGCACTTTATGTATCTGTTGGAGTGGACTGAAGGTGATGATTAACACTCACTCTGTACACCCTGCGCCGGTACCCCTACCATTCACAAGAGACTACACACATGTGTCTCACTAACGAGGAGGGACACCTCGCGCTCAGGGTCTGAAAGTGAGGCCAAACATGAATCACATCCAACGCTGTGTATGGAAAGCCTTAATTGAGGGTAGTGCCAAAGTTAACCCACACATACTCTCTCCATTAGCCAAAATACTATGAACAGTCAAATGTTGTGGTGCAGCCGCCCCGTTTCCGGACCCGGACTCTGCTCCGCACCGGGGCTCCAGGAATGAGTCTCCGAGCCGAAGCACCACAAATGAGCTCTGCACCGGGACTCAAGGAATGAGTCTCCGCACCGAGGCTCCAACAGCTGAGCTCCGTGCCGGGGCTCCAAAACAGAGGAAAAGCTTCACAGCCAAGCGGTCCTCTGATTGTCAAATTCACAAAATACTCGGCAAAGCCCCAGAGGCGGAAGCAAGTTAAATGCCTTTCCATTCCTCTGCGAGCGCAACGTGCCGCCGCCAGTGCTCATGGGACATGAAGTCTCCTGAGCACCACAACGTTGCTGCACTCGCGCTGACCCGCGGAAAACAGGACAGGGTTCAGTGCAAGTTCTGACACGATGAAGCAGGTGCAGAGTTTTTAGGCTTTGCCAATTTTTACAGGTGCTTTATTAATAAGTTTTCCGATAGAGTTAACACGTTTGCTGAAAAAGGGAACACAATTTCCATAGGATTCAGAAGCTGAGAAAGCTTTTCATGTTTTTTTTAACAATTTTATTTTGCATTTTCAAGTAAAAGAAAATAGATAAACAAGACGCACCGCACAGAATCATCGTAGATAATAAATCAAGCCCACATGCAATGTGGCGAACAAGTCAAATACAGTTATATAGAATAGGAAGCAAAAAATTGATGATTACCTTCCTAAGTTCTCACACAATGAGTCAATATCTGAAACAGGAGACATAATATGAATTTCAGATGCACGTAGTGTTCACAACATTACCATGTGGAGACCTCCAGTTCTTTGTAATTTGCTTAGGTAGGTGGTGAAGGGACACCAGGTTGTGTCAAATTTAGCCACTCTGTCCCAAAGAAGAGCAGTCAACTTCTCCATGGCATAAAAAGAGCCCAAACCTTCCCCCACCACATTGTTATAGAAGGAGACAGTGGTTTCCATAGTTGTGCCACACAGAGCCGTGCTGCAAGGAGTAGTTGAGATATAAGATGGCCCTGAGGGGGTCGTTGAGGGCAAAATGCGATCTGCTCTGGATTGCACAATAAAAACTGCTGAGGTTCAAGTGGGATGTGAACATTGATAACGACTCATATTACACTCTGTAGCTCACAGGACATGCCCACCAAGTGCATAGAAAGGTGCCCCTCCCACCACATACCTTCCAACATAAATCAGAGCCCCCAAAGATCTTGGCCAATCAAACAGGTGTTAGGTACCAGAGAGTCAGTATAATTTTCTTTGTAACAAATACAAATCGATGAGCGCACTGATCTCTGCCAGATCGCCGCCCAAATGTTGTCTGAGAACTCTGTGGCCAAATCCCTCTCCCACTGTAATACATAAGAGTGTTTTTAGGACGAGTCAGCTGCAGCAGAGAACGATAAAGACACAAAATACCTCTGTGGCGCATAATATTTAAGTAAGGGGACTCTATGGGTGGTGTGTTGCTTTGACATGCCAGGCGTGCCGGGGGTTTATTTGCCCAATTAAGTGCCTGTATTAAGTGGAAGTCGTGTCGGCGGGTAAGGGCGAACCCAGCCACAAAGTTCTCCATCAACCGTAAATCCCCATCCTCAAAGAAATCCCCCAGGATGAGGTGACATCCCTGGTTCCAGCCAAAGGAGCTGATATTAGTCACACCAGGGGCAAAGTCAGGATTATGCGAAAGGGGGGTCAGGTGAGATGGGTAAGCCAGTAATACCCTTCGCCGATGCACCTCTCCCCAACAGGACAAGAGCAACAATGTCAAGGGCAACAGGGCCAGCTTTTCAGGTTTTGAAAGAACAATTTGTCATTGCCTCAGATTTTAGTTACTCAGATTTATTCCATCCTTTTGGTGTTGAAGGATATGCTTCAGAAATTGCCATTGGAAGAATACTGTCACAAAATGACCCATCATGGGACAGTTACATCCAGTTGTTTACTTCTCTGGTAAGCTGAGATCAACAGAGTAAAATTACGCTGCTGTGGACAGAGAATTACTTCCTATAAAAGTAGCATTTGAAGAGTGGCACCACTAAGTGTTGGCATCTGAACACACGACCACAACTTTGACAGAGTATCGTCATCTACAGTTTTTAAAATCGGCCCAAGCTCTGTCTGCCAGTTATCTTGGGCTCAAATTTATTAGTGATTACTAACTTAGGTAGGCCAATGCACTTTGACACTGGTTCCACAGCTCAGCTGTCCAACAATAGAGAAAGGTGCCTTCCAACATTTGCAGAATGTTTATGAAGAAAAAGACTAGTGTGAATATGCACATTAATTAGATGCGAGAAGCCTAAAAGTCAGGATTACCTGGCTGAAAAAGTCTACTGGGAAGTATGAACACATATAGGAAGGGCTCTAATTCTTACGACATTCACTACTTTCCTCTGTAAAGCATACAGATACAAGGAGTGCACTTTTTGCCCTGTTCAACCAATACAAACCCGTCCCATATAAACAGAGGACCAGTAGTATTTACCCTGCTTTCAACTTTCCCATCATGTTAAAGAGGTTTTGATATGTTTGTAAGACCCCCAAGTACCTGATCAAAAATAGACAACCAAAAATGTTTTATCTTGGGGACAAAAAGATGAGAAGCAGTTTCACCTGTCAAAGGGTTCTCTACATTGCTTATGTTCGAGCCATTACATTTCAGTGCACTTTATTAATTATCTTTGTTTTCCTTGCCAAGTGGTGGCCCCTGTGCAGAGCGTACAACTGTGGTTATATGCAAAAGTGTATAAAGGAAGGAAGAACAAAGCTGTTATATTGTTTACAGGTAATTTACAAGTTGTGTGTGATGGGTTGTGTGTGTGTGGGAGGGATAGTGACGTTAAGGAGATGCAAGGAAGTAAGGACCTTATGTTCCAAGCTATATTTTGGTCGCAAAGGCTCCGAATCTCAAAATCGAAGCCTATGAGACCTCAAACTAACTTCTGAGTATGTTCAAAAACCTAAATTGTGTTTTGGTAACTCGTTACCGAATGGTGAAATCTGTTTGTGACTACATACCGAATCGCAAATTGAAAGGGGCGTCCTTATGTCATCCCTTCTAATTTACAATTCCTTATGGTATTTTCCAATGTATTGAGTACCACAACTGCTGTCACAAATAATTAATAGCTTACCGACACCTGAAAGGAGGTAATCCAGTCGCAAACGGGAATTGATCCCTTAGCGACCCTCCATCTCTTTGTCAATGTTGTAAAAAAAAAAAATTAGGAGTAGGCAGTGGTTTCTTTTTCCTAATACATCCTGTTTTCCTTTAAGGACAACAGGCTGTGTTAAAAAAAAGATTGCTTTATTTAAAAGCAATCACAGACATGGTGGTCTGCTGACCCCAGCAGTCCACCGTACCTGTGATGGCAGGAATTTATCGTGAGTCGCAATTTATGGCCTATTTGATGCATATTAATGAAGTAGGTCTAATTGTGACCCCTCACTAATCGGAATTTTGTGAACGAACATGTTTGAACATATGTCGGTTTGCAAAAAACCAAAGCGTTTGGTAAAAGTTAATGCACAAATTGCGAATACTTTTTTCGAATGCCTGTACGAACATAATGCCCTTAATGCAGGAGAAGAAAGAGAAAAGAAGGTGGGGAAGAGGAAAGAATGAGTTGTAAAAGATGCAGATGGAGGATTTCATAATGATGTGAGAAGAAAAAGGGTGTGTTCACAGAAAGACTGCAGAGGAAAGTGGTGTGCAGGCAAGAATATGATTGTTTTTGACACGCTGAGGACCACTACCCCGTCCACAGACCTCAGTAATGTTTCATTCACAATCTCATATTTGCAGAATTAAAACATTTTAAATCCTAATTATTTACTAATATAATTATTGTTACTCATTTATCTGATGAGCTAACAAGCATTGGCAAAGCCAAAAGGTCTGACATGTTTTGGTCATATTTTCATTATTGTATGATCTGTCTGAATCCAACCACAAAAAACTCAAAAAGGCACTCCAATACTAGCGGCACACTGTGTAAAGCACAGGATATTAGTATGCATGTTTTAAGCCTCGTTCTTATATATATAGACAACACTTATTGGAAAGGATTCACAGTTACACTTCTTTGATCACACATCTTTTCAAGACCACCGCACCCTTTGTATCCAACTTAAAGCCTTCAATGTAATACAATTGCAAATATGTGAAATGAAAACGTTTACATCCTGAGTTGATGTACAAAACCTTGTTGCAATCCCACTATGTTCCTGCTACTTAAATGTCAATGCAATACAAAATAGGAGGCAATATAGAAGATAGGAGCATCAGAAGGAGAAAAGACCATGTACTCCATTGTGCTATTATGTTAATTTAACGAAAAGGAAGCGCACAGGAGAACTAGGCGCCAGGTTATAAGGGCTTTTGGGGGTTGAGACCCACCAATAATTTATGATAGGTACCCATGGTTTGGGCCAGGATCCTTCACATTGATTACTGGCTGAACATGGCAGGTTTTACCAGGTACCTGCTTTCTGAAAAACTCTGGGCCTAATTCACAAAGGGCCACCGTACTCATGGCGGAGGACCCGCAGTCACTGGGAAGTCTCTACACTCGGGGCAGAATCACTGCGATGAGAATTCTCATTGTGGAGATTACGTCCTGAGTTCGGAGACTCCCCCACAACTGCGGGGACTCCGCCAGAGTGCAGAGGCCCTTTGCGAATCATGAACAAGGTGTTATAGAGTGATCAGCATTTATAAAGGAACTGAGGTAGGGTGTCAGAGGCATATAAAGCTGCAATTCAAAGCGATGTCTCATTTGACATACCTTAAAGACACAAGCCTTATAACATTATAACATTTAAGCCAGAACATTTGCTTAACTTGTTGAAAAACTGCCTTTTTAAATGCACCAAATAAGTGTACTCCTTGTTTTAAACTGTCATTTTGATTCATTCATACAGACAACTCCTTATTACTTTAAACGTATGCACATGATTTACATTAGTAAAATAACGCATATGTTAATTTCACCTTTACATTTCGAGTAATATGGCAGCCTTTACATTTGGGATATTATTTAATTTATTTATTCTGGTGCTCAAATAATCAGGAAACCTCTTCTGGGCACCAATAAAAGCAAAACAAGATAATAAATCTCTTAGCAAGTGGTTTATATAAAAAAATGTGCACTGTTCACATATATTTATATGCATAAAAATTGCCACGTTTTTGTCTCACATGTGATTGTAATTGAGGTCACATTTAGGTTGTAACAGTCCTTTCAATGATGAAGAGATATTGATGCACATTGGCTATGCTAATATTTTTCTTCTCTGATTTTTATCAGGACTTGGCCCGTGCTTCGCGGTTCTGGGTAAGGCAAGCTTGGGCATGCAGCACTGGTTGTCTGGCACTACACAAAATCAATAATCCTTTATTTCTTGATCTTGAGTTAAGGTGAGCTCTTTAGTTCCATAGGTCTTTTCCATGGACCATCATGCTTGTGAATAAAGGCATCAAGTGGGACATGCCTCTCATCTCGCTTCCCTGTGGAACTGCTCATATGAACCAGTGGGGTAACACAGAACCCCACAACCCCCGCAGTGTGGGGGACACCAAGCTCCAAGGGCCCCCTCAGCAGAACAGCCTGACCGGAGAGCTCCTGACTGAGTCGGGAGGGGGGGCCCCTCCATGTAACTTGCAGGGGGCCCCCTCAAGTTTCCTTTCACCACTGATATGAACTGGGCCTCACCAACATCTGGTGAACCTGGCTCCTGTGACAGGAGCTTGGCACTCGATGCATTGAAATATCCGAGTGTGAAGGCGGGTGTTTTAACAAAAGTTATGGATTCTATCAAGATAGTTTTGGACCTTTTACACCTTCATATGAACTTCCATCCCAATCGTTTTAGCAGCTTGGTCGGTCATGATGCAAAAGTTCTGAAAAACAAAATAGATTTCTCTTTAAATTTCTTCAGTTTTACAGTTCTACCTTTATAATAGTATATGCCATTGGCTCCCATTCACTGGTTTACACTGCCCCACTTCCCCTTTCTTTGGTTGTATTTGCTACCAGGTTCCTAAAAATAGCACAGAGGTCAGAAAGATACAGGAAAGGGAGGGTTCTGACTCTCTTGCCACTTTGCAAAGCTAAATCAACAAGCCCTCTTTTAGTTCTACAGCACAGCACTGATGCAATGACAACTGACCTAGGTTACACAACACCAATCCTGCCAGCTATAGTGTCTGCACTTTGCCTTCTAGGCACGTTAGAGGAGTTGGTAGAACCGTTCCTTTCGGTTTACAGTATTGACATTTACACACGTTCAGCAAGAACTGCTGTCCTGCGCTGAATATGTGAATGAACGACAACGTTACGTTTAATTACAAACCATCCAGCTTAGGACACTTTAAGATACCAGACAGCCAGTAGTCCAATGTATGGTCTTTGATGATAATATGTGAAATAACCTTCCACATATAATACCAGTAAATCTTCTAACCTACTCCCAGGGTCTCACTGAAAGGTTACTACTACATGGTCAGACCCGTGGTATTACTGAGAATGTCATTTTATCCATTGAATATGCTACTTGACACATTACTGGAGCTCTCAAGCTTATCTTCCCATCCAGCCACCTCAGTATATTGACCATCAACATAGTTTTGAGTGCGCGTTACCGGACTGCAGGTCAAACAAAGCGAGCATTACATACACAAATGGATTTTAAGGATGTATTCTGGGAGTTGTAGGAATTAACATTTTGAATTTAGCGTAGACCTGGGTTAACGCTTGTGTTTAGTTCCGTAGCGCACATGTGCAACAAATTATTGTGTGACGTAGACTATGGTGTGAATATAAAAGAGAATGCTTCCATAGAATTAAGGTTTAACTCGTATCAGCAGCGTTTCTATACGCTGAAAGGAAAGAAGGAAGGATCAGTTTTTCATAAATTGTGGTGATTATCAAGCCAGGGTAAGCGTCAAACAGCATATTGTATACACGTTCGTGATATAAACTGGTATACAGCATAACGTATGGAGGGGTGAATTGTGTAGGTAACTACTCGTAGAAGTCAGGTTACGTAAGTGAAATGAATACGTTAGCAAGTTTTAAATAAATGGAAAGTATTGTGTAAATGGCTCGAAATTGTGGTTTAGGTTTGTAACTGACTATATATTTGTTCTGTAAAACGTAAATGAAGGATTTTGTCATGAATGCTAAACAATTTTATTTTTGTATATTATAGATGCCCCTGAAGAAGGGAATTAATTTCCTGAAATGCATTGGGTTATTATGATGAAGTCATGGTTTGTGGAACACACTTTTGACCCCTGAGCATCTGTGAAATATCAACGGTTAAAGTACTGAGTAAAATGAATTGAACATAAAAGTCAGAGTAAAAGGCCAAAGGAAATGTACGAAAAAAACTTTGAGAGTAAAGATAAGAAATATAAGAAATTGATTCATTGGACCCAAGCCTATAGTGTGGCAGTGCAGCCTGATGGGATCTGCCAGTAGATTCCAATTGTGGAGACGTTACCCTAATAGCTCACCTTCTTCAGCATAAACTGTGACATTCACAGCAACTTATTTTAATCATTCCTTTCAGATCTACCCACCTAAGAAATCATGCTGGGTACAAATTTAAGTCTCACCAGAAAGGTGAATTTTCCTATTAAGTACACAGGTACCGAAATACCATACTCCAATCATATTAATTCTTTGACAGAAATTAATTCCTCATGATCACATAAATCTCCAAAGGAATATGTTATTCTCTAGTAGAATATATTTACTATTGCGATACTTCTCAAACAGACTTCCACACTCCATTTCCCATTCATTCTGTCCTATCAACTGGTGTCAGGTCATCGTCGGGGACAACCTAGCTTCTGTGCTACTCAAGCAGGATCCTGATGGAGCACCTGGAATTTCCTATGACTGTAAAGTCCACTTGAATGAATGAATGAATGAATGAACGAATGAGTATTTATTGCTGGTTACTTAAAACCATAACATAAAACTTTAACATAAAACAGAAAATATCAGCTCATAAAAGAAGACAATAGTTAAAAGTCCATGGGCATCAGGCAGACTTGTAGTTGACTGAGGCTCCAGGTAGTGGAGTCGTCAGCAGGGTTCGAGTCTGTTGGATAAATTTGCCAAACGAGGCCATATCTTTTACTGTGTTCAATGTGTACAATTTATGAATCGCCTCCTTGGCTGTGCGGGTACCCAGTTGTAATAAAATTGGCCGTAGATAGAAACTGCGGGCTGTGCGCAAGGCGGGGCAGCAAAATAGGAGGTGAGCCAGTGACTCATGTTTGTACTCGCAGAGCCGGCAGCCCTTGCTCGTCAATGTTCTCAGTTTAGTGTTATATATTTCTTGAAGTGGCAGAGGGTGTAGTCTGGATGCTAAGATCCTGAGTAAAGCTGCTCTGCCCACGGCCTGCGTAAGGTGAGGTTTAGAGTTGAACCCTTTTTGTGGCAAGGTTTGACTTTCGTGCAGGCCTTTTTTATCCAATCGATCCAGATCTAAGGCGCGAGAGTGAATACGAACTTGTTTTTTGAGTGTGCTCTTGATGGCGGAGTACTTAATGATCTTGGGGTTCCAGGACTCCAGGGCGAGTTTAAGCTGGTCTGCTCCGGCTGCGAGTGCGGTTGACCATGGGTTCCCAGGTACACGGAAAATGTGTTTTAAAACCTCCTTCATAGATTTCTCGTGGGCCGCTGTTGTGAGGAAATAGTATTTACACAGAAAGGCCAGCTCTTCCAATAGTTGGTGGTTCAAAGAGAATTCTAAGCGCACTAATGTGTTGCGGGTGCACGCAGGTAGATGGAACAGCCTTTTGTGGGCACTGCAATGTATTTTTTCCAGTTCTTTCGATAGTTTTCCGGGGAATGCTAATTGGGCGTAAGTTAGGGCGGGCATTAGTTTTGCTCGTAAAACTCTCCGGATGGCCGTCGTGGTTGGGCTGTACAAGGTGGCTTGTAGTTTGCAGAGAGCATAAGTAATGCATTTCCCTTTCGTTTGGATTTTGTGCAATTGAGCAGACGGCCGCCCTGATTCTGTGAGCCAGACGCCCAAGTAGTTATATTTTTGTGCACTTTCTAATGTCAAATGGCCGAGGCTCCATCTAGCTAATTTCTTTTTTGGGTAGTGGCCAAAGATGACAACTTTGGATTTAGTTTGGTTGGCCACCAGCTTGTGGGCCACGTTATAGGTTGCCAAAGCCGACAGGGCTTTTTGTAGACCTATTTTGGTATGGTCTAGGAGTACCAAGTCGTCAGCGTATTGAATAAGCTGTATCTTTGTGTCCCCGATCCTTGGCGTAGCCAGTGCTGCTCCTGTCAAGGCTTGGCCCATGTCAGCGGTATACAGGTTGAACAAGAGCGGAGCAAGCACGCACCCTTGTTTTAGACCCCGATCTGTTTTTATTTTCTCTGTTGCTGCGGTGTTGGAAAGTTTAATTCTGACCCAAGTTTTATAGTATAGTGATTGTATTGCTTTCAGCAACCCGGGATTGATGTTCAAAAGTGTCAGCTTCTTCCAAAGGATTGATCGGTCTACACCATCAAACGCAGCTGAATAATCAATGAAGCAGGCGAAGAAAGGGAGACTTTTACGGTTAACTGCTTGGTGGACCAGATAAGAGAGGGCTATTATATTATCAATCGTCGATGCTCCTGATCTGAAACCGGTTTGAAAGAATGGTAAAAGGTCTTCGGAACTTGCCCAGTGGGTTAACTCTGCTAAGATGGAACTGGCGTAGGCCTTGCCCTCTATGTCCAGGAGAGCAATCATGCGATAGTTGTTCGGGTTGGATTTGGGGCCTTTTTTATGAATCGGATGAAGGAGTGACCCTCTCCAGGATCTGGCACATCCCCCAGGAGGCGGCATTCTGCATAGAGGAGCGTCAGAGTCTCGGACCAGAATTCTATATTTGCCCTAAACAGGGATCCGGGCAGGCCGTTAGGACCCGGAGCTCCGTTGTGTCTGATTTTTTTTAGAATTCTGGTAACTAAAGCAGTCTCAAGGTCGACTTTAAATTTGTCGGAGGAGTCTAAATCGCCAGTCCCAGCGTGGTCGTGGTTTGGGTAGGGACTATGTTGGTCGTCTTGATATAATGTCTCTACGTGTCTGATCCAGGAACCTGCTTCAAGTGAGTTTTCTCTATGGTTATGACCTTGGGCAAGGGTGTTTAAATAGGTCCAGAACTCTTGGGTTTTACAGGGTCTTAACAATTCAAAAATCCTCAGCCATTGGGCATCTGAAAAGTCCACTTCTCACCTAGGGAACCGCACTAAAGTACAGATTCAGCTCAAGAAAATGTGTCATGTTTTCCGGACCTTAGGACCTCTTTCATTAGAAGCTTGAAGAGAGGCCCGGGTAACTCTACAAAATTGTGCGCTGATCTGGGGGTTTTCTATCTCAAGGCTCTTGTAGAACACTTGCTGAAAAAAGTAGGCCCCATGCCCTGATACGTCTTGCACAGACTCTCTGTCACGCTCTCCTATCTAAAATAATCCTTTCTTTCAGCATCAGCTCCAACACTGCATGATGACAAAACAACTCCCAGTATCTCTCAGTCTGAGTCTCAGTATCAGAGCAAGACCACTGACTCATTGTCAGTGAAATTGCTCTCCCTCCCACGCAGCTCCACCATTAAGTGAGGCCTTCCCTCCTCCACCCACAGGTTTCACCTGCGCCTCATCCCTGGTGGTCCAGTGGACCTCTGTCTCCATTCTCTTGCTCCGCTTTTTCTCTCCTTTTCACTCGTTTTTCCCCTCACTTCTATCTCCCCCCTTCACTCTCCTTCTGGGTCTTTCCACCATTTCCTATCGTTTTCCCCGAATTTCAAGCTCCCCCTTCACTCTCCTTCTGTGTCTTTCCTCTGTTTTTCACTCGGTTTTTACCCTCATCTTAATCTCCCCCTTTCACTCTCCTGTGTCCTCTGTGTCTTTCCTCCACTCTTTCTTGTACTTTTTCTGCCTTATTTGCACTTTTTTCTCTCTTATTGCTTCTTTCCTTTTGCCTTTTTCAGCCCGTTTTTCCCTGCCGCCCCCGCGGCCCCTCCCCCCAGCACGACCAGTGCGGCCGGCTCAATCCAGCTCCCCTCCCCGCCTCCCAGCTGTCCAGCCCTCTCCGACCCCTACTTAATGGTGGCTGCTGTGAGGCCGCGCACCGGGGAGCCAAAGGCAAGCTCGTCTGCGCCCGTCCACGACCCAACTGCGACCAGCGCCAGGAACCCTGGATCTCTGCACCGCCAACGCTACGACCCAGCGGCACTTCACACTCTCAACCCAGGCCGCAACAACAACTGCAAGCTAGCATCACCAGCCGATACCCACGGACCCTTCAGCTGTCACCGCTGCCGGCACACCTGCAGCACAGCCAAGACCACTGACCCAGCGCAATCTGCCCGCAAGAACACAACCAAACCCGAAGACCCTGCAATGCATCCTCCTCAACGTCCGATCCCTCCACAAACACACCACTAAAATCCGGGAACTCCCCGACAGCACTACCCCGGACGTAGCATTATTTACCGAAACCTGGACCAACACCACCTCGGGACCGGACATCGCCATTGCCATTCCTCAAGGATACAAGATCTCCAGGAAGGACCGCCCCACCCGCCCGGGAGCAGGAATCGCCATCGTCCACAAATCCACCCTCCGCCTGAGCACACTCCCCGACGAGCCCACAGACCTGATGGAATACCTTCACTTCAAGATACTGGCCAGCCCTACCTCCACCCTCCTAGGAACCCTCAACTACCGACCCCCTGGACCCCGCGGACTTTTTGCCAACTCCATCACGGACATCATCTCACTGCATGCCATCACGTCCACAAACTACACACTACTGGGAGACCTCAACTTCCACCTCGACAACCAACTGGACCCCAGCACGACATCCCTCCTGGTCAACCTCCACAACATTGGACTCCGCCAGATCGTGAACGAACCCACGCACTCAGCAGGACACACCCTCGACCCCCTCTTCACAACAGGAAACTCCATCACCTTCAGCCACACCACCGAACTCCCATGCACCTTCAGAACACCCACCATCCACAGACACCAGCACCTGCTCCCACGAAGAAACTGGACCAGAATCACCGATGACCAGCTAACCTCATCACTCAGCAACTCCACCCCAACCATCGCGGAAAATGACGACACCAACACCGCAGCTCAAACCATGCACAGATGGATCTCCGACAGTGCCAACACCATAGCCCCCCTCATGAAAAATAACAACA
This sequence comes from Triturus cristatus, assembly GCF_964204655.1. Lineage (NCBI taxonomy): Eukaryota > Metazoa > Chordata > Amphibia > Caudata > Salamandridae > Triturus > Triturus cristatus. Next base: position 415,481,191 of record NC_140588.1, on the reverse strand, counting down.
CCCACGCCAAGAAAGCTAGATGGTTCACCACCGAACTTCGAGAGTCCAGACGCATTTGCCGCCGCCTCGAAAAGGCCTGGAGGAACACCAAATCCACAGAAGCCCACAAAAACTTCAGAGCCGCCACCAACGCCCACCATCAACTCATCAGAAAAACAAGGAAAAAAGAGATTGAAGACAGACTCTCCACTCATGCACACAACAGCAAAGAACTCTTCAACATCATCAAGGAGTTTGCCCAACCCACCAGCGAATCCACCGACATCCCTCCCTCATAAGACCTCTGCGACAAACTCAGCGCCTTTTTCCACCACAAAATCAAGAGCATCTATGACAACTTCGACGAAGACAACCAACACACTGAACCCTCACCAACCATTCCCGACACCCTGAAGCCAGCGATTGACAACTGGACAGCCCTCACCACCGAAGACACACTGAAGACGATGAAGTCAATCTACTCTGGGGCCCCCACGGACCCCTACCTCAACCACATTTTCAACAGAGCCGCCGACACCATCGCACCCATGCTCTGCCACACCATCAACCACTCCCAGGCAACCGCCTCGTTCCCTGACGACTGGAAACACGCTGAGATCAACCCTCTCCTGAAGAAACCCTCGGTGGACCCCATTGACCTCAAAAACTACAGACCTATCTTCCTGCTCCCGTTCCCAGCGAAAGTCATCGAGAAAGCCATCAACAGCCGACTCGCCACATTCATCGAAGAGCACAACATCCTCGATTCCTCCTAATCTGGCTTCAGAAAAAACCACAGTACGGAAACCGCCCTCCTCGCCGCAACAGACGACATCTGTACCTTACTGGACAAAGGAGAAATTGCAGCCCTCATCCTCCTCAACCTCTCAGCAGCGTTCGACACAGTCTCTCACCGCACCCTAATACGCAGACTCCACGATGCAGGGATCCAAGACAAGGCCCTCGACTGGATCCATTCCTTCCTCTCTGGCAGAACGCAGTGGGTCAAACTCCCCCCTTTCCTCTCGGACCCTACACCTACCACCTGCGGAGTCCCCCAGGGGTCCTCCCTCAGCCCTACGCTCTTCAATGTCTACATGGCTCCACCCGCCCCCATCGTCAGAACCTACGGACTCAACATTATGTCATACGCAGACGACACCCAACTCATCCTCTCCCTATCCAACGAACCCAACACCGCCAGACACAACTTTCGAGAAGGCATGGAAACCGTCACCAAATGGATGAAAAACAGCTGCCTACAACTAAACACCAACAAAACGTAAGTACTCATCATGGGCCCAAACCCATAAGCCTGGAACGACACCTGGTGGCCCCCCACACTCGGAAGCCCACCCACCCCCATGGAACACGCACACAACCTGGGAATCATCCTGGAATCAGAGCTCAAAATGGACCGCCAGATCAACTCTGTCTCGTCCTCCTGCTTCCACAGCCTCCGCCTCCTACGTAAGACCTTCAAATGGATCCCCCTCGAACACAGAAAGACCGTCACTCACGCCCTGGTCACCAGCAGGCTCGACTACGGCAACGCACTCTATGCTGGAATAAACAAAAACCTCAACCGCAAGCTACAGAACATCCAAAACGCCGCCGCAAGACTGGTCCTCAACCTGCCAAGACACTGCCACATCTCCCAGCACCTGCGCACACTCCACTGGCTCCCCATCGTAGCTAGAGTCAGCTTCAAGATGCTAACCCACGCTTACAAGGCCCTCCACGACACCGGACCAGCATACCTGAATAGCCGACTCAAATTCCACGCAACCCAAAGGACCCTATGATCAGCCCAGCTCTCCTACGTCGTGGTCCCCCGCACCAGAAAGACCAGATCATGAGGCCGCTTCTTCTCCTTCCACACGGCCAGAGCCTGGAACGACCGTCTGCTCCACCTCAGACAGATAACATCGCTCCCCATCTTCGCAAGAAACCACAAAACCTGGCTCTTCGACAGACCCCCTCCTTGATGGACTGGTACCTGCGAACTTCCCCCCCACACCCTCCTGCGCCTTGAGACCCTTACAGGTGAGTAGTCGTGCTTAACAAACACCTGATTTGATTTTGATTTCTCTCTGGCACTAAAAGCTTCTCTACATGAAAGCTCTCTCCACAAGAATCCCTCACAGAAACCCAGCAAACCCCTAGTTATGTGTTCTTCAAAAGAGACACAGCCAAACATTCTGCTGTGAAAATCTACTCATACCCAAGTGAGACAAGTGATGCTGCGTGCAGGGCCCTGTCTGACTGCCTGCTTTTCACGACTCATAAAAAAGTGGCGCATCATAGCTGGAGGCACAAGAACTGGCTTCAGTTTGGTTCTAAAGATTCTGTAGGTCACAGCAGTAATTGCTATTTTTACTAGAAAGAAGAGAGAGGAGAGATAACCTCTACTTCCAAAGACACTAACCTAGCAGGATCCACATATCCAGCGAGGCCAAACACTTCATGATCCTCAGCAGAAAGAAATCCGAAGAAGGGGTCAGGCAGTGAGTGGCTGTGGTAGGCCAAAAGCGACAGAGGTCTTTTCTAACCAGCAACAAGAACAATGAAACTGAAAGCAACAAAAGTCTCAACCAACCAGCAACTAGAAGAATGAAGCCGAAAGCAACAAAAGTCTCAACCAACTAGCAACAAGAACTATGGAGCCGAAAGCAACAAAAGTCTCTACCAACCAGCAACAAGAATAATGAAGCCGAAAGCAAAAGAGGCTTCTACGAACCAGTAACAAGAACAATGAAGGTGAAAGCAACAGAAGCCACTATAAACCAACAACAAGAACAATGAAGAACATTCAATGTTCACAAAGAACATGAAGACCAACTTGTTTCAATAATATATTTTACACCTAAATCCAAATAACTGCCTGTCTTATTCATTAGCTCCATGCTTTGGTTTTCGCCTGTCTGCTTTTATAGGACTTCCCCCCCCTCCCCCCCTATCTTTCTGCTGTCTTAGATACATTGCATTCTGAATCAGCTACCTCTATTTGCATGCATCAGAAAATACATCAACCACCTCCTGCGTGCATACAAAGGCAAGGATTGCAAAACGTTTTAAGAGAAATCTGCTGCACCTATGCACCCTAGTGCTGTATTGCTGTAAACCCACCTTGAATGCATGGACAAAGTGTCCTGGTGCCAGACCAGCAGCCAGGAATTAGCACTGATGCCAATAGTATGATGCAAATAAGTAGTTCTTGAGTGCTTTTCTAAATAAAAGTCTAGATAAGGTACCAGGGCCTACAAGGGATTTTTTTCAACAAAGAAAATCATCTTGGCTCTAAGAAATACATTTATAAAGCCCTTATCAGTGGCTCCAGGTAAACAAATTAAGAAACTTCATTATATTAATTCAAAGTGAGTATATATCGACAAAAGTAGGATGGGTCAGCCGCCAGCTTACTATTGGAATTAAGTGCGGCATTTGACACAGTGGATCACAAGATCCTAAGAAATAGACTTTGCAAGGTGGGAATTCAGGGCAAAGCATTAGATTGGCTCACCTCGTATCTGGAAAACAGATCCTACCAAGTCATGGACAAAGACTGCTTCTCTGACAGCTTTTCAATGATTTGTCGTGTCCCTCAAGGATCGTCTCTCAGCCCCACGTTGTTCAATATATATGTGCGCATGTGCGCCAGCTTGCCATCTCAGTGCAGGACTTTAACCTGTCAGTGGTCTCCTATGCGGATGACTCCCAGCTGGTTGTTTCTCTTACAGAAGGCCCTAATCCAGGAAATAAACATTTGGCAACCTGTTTGGATAAACTGCGCTGCTGGATGTCAAGCTGCCGCCTAATGCTGAATGGTGATAAGACAGAATTAATGATAAAAAAAAATGTACCACAACGATGAGGGTCCCGCACCCATGCGCACAGGGAGTCACTTCCTCAAAATATTTAAATTACCAGTGCTCACTTAACGAATGGTCACCGTTAAACCATCCCTACATTGAAATAATTTCACACTTGTAAGGAGCACTACAAATATACACAATATTTCCAAACAAATATCTTTGATTCAAAAACATTTATTCTCAAATCTCATATTTTTTAAACATGGAGAATGTCCAATTGTTCATGTACCAATGTGTTATTGCTTTGATGCCTCGGTTAGTCCTTTATCCATTAATAAATGTTCTTGCCCAAAAAATGTTTTCCTTTTAATCCATCCAAATTTTTCTTTTGATCCATCAATCGTTGTTACCAATTTTTTATGATCCAATCACTTTATCATCCTTTTGATCCATCCATCGTTACTTTCCAATTATATAAAATATTGTATGATCCAATCATTAGATCGAGAGGTTATACTTCCATTCCTAATGTCCAATACTCTCAACAGCCGACGCGTTTCGTCTCCTCCCGGGACATCATCAGGGCTGTGAAATAAACGAGAACATGCCATCATAATCAAGACTTTCCTGTCCATATATTCACACCTTCAAATCAAATCCTGCCTATATAACATGCTCCAAAGTAAATCAGAATAGTAAACAAGTTGTTCTAATTTATTCCTACCTATATAACAGGCTCCCAAGTTAATCAGGATGTTAAACCTGTAGTTCTAGTTTGTAACAGACATCATCTCTATCAGTCAAAAATGACACAATTGGTGATATAATAAACCCCATGGGTAATATTCATAGCACTCATTGCAATAAACACCCCATTTTTTGTACCAAACACAAAATCCTTCTATAGAACCCTCTTCGTATGCATCAATCTGTCCCTGTTCTCTCCTTAGTCTCTATTCCTACATTCCTGATCGAAATCTGCCCCTTTTATGACCCTACTTCTGTTGTCTCTGTCCTGTACTCAAAGTCCTAAGAACCAATCATCTATAACATACTTAATTTCGCCACCCTATTTAATTCTCAGCTACATTTCTATATTCCCAGATCAAGTGCAGTTGAACCGGTCTCACCTTTATCCAGTAATATTGGTGAGTGCATCCAAGACACTTTATTTCTAATGCAGTCTGTCCAATTCGACTAACACAAATATTATCTGTATCAGAGAAAAAGGAGAAAACACTTTCTATAACCTTTCCCCAACATAAAAAGTAACCTAAATATTCCAAAAACCTATTTCACAAATTCTCTGTCCAAGTACCTGTGAAAATTCAGAAGTCTTCACCATCCTCTACGCATCCCCTCGCGGTTTCTCTGCAACTCACGCTCCGTATTTTGAACAGTCCGCTCCTCTGGTTTATAAAGGCAAAGTAGCCAATCACTACGCCTCCTTTCTAATTGTTAACCCTGTTCCCTCTCTGGTCCGCTCATTCGGTGAGCCAATCACTAAGCGGCAGTGGTCCCTCTGTTGAAAAAGTCAACATTAGACGTGTCCAAGCCTGAAAATGTCCGACCGATTTAGTTGCTCTCATTCCTATCTACAATCATGGAATCATATGTTAACACAATTCTAACTCAATCCCAGGAAGTGAACTCAATACTGGACACATCTCAAAACGGTTTCTGGCCACGGCACAGTACCGAGTACGCAGGCAGTTATAAAACAGCTGCCGACCCCCTTAGATGAGGGCAGAACTACGGCATTAATTCTGCTTGATCTGAGTGTGGCCTTCAAAGCAGGCTCCCACAAGATCTTGCTCCATCGCCTGGTGGAGATCGGTGTCGATGGCAAGGCCCTCTCCTGGTTCTTGTTCTTTTTGGCCAATTGGACCTTCCAAGCTATTGCCCCTCCTTTTTTTTCCCGCACACACCCATTATGCTGCAGTGTCCCTTAGGGGTCAGCTTCGAGCCCTACTTTATTTACCATCTACATCAGACCATTGGCTCTGATGGCGAAAGCCCAGGGCATCTCTCTGGTGTCATACGCAGATGGCACCCAACTGCTGATCACCTTCTCTAATTACCCCAGCCAGAATTCGGCAAAATTTAAAGATGATCTAACTGCCATCTGAGTGGATGGCTGTCAACTGTCTGCAGCTGAACTCGGCCAAATCTAAAATCCTTCTGGTAGGCAGGGACTCTCATCTTTGGGGCAACCAGTGGTGGTCCCCTGCTCTTGTGTACCCCCCATGCCCAAACCTGTGGTTAAGAACTTGGGAATACTGGTGGACAAAGATCTCAGCTTCAAGGCTCATGCCAAATTAGTGGCAGGCAACTGTTTCGGATTGCCACGTGGCCTAAAGCCAATACTAGGTATTTTTGATTCTCAAACCCGGCAGCTGATCATCCAGTCTTCCATTATGGCTAGATTGGAATATTGCAACGTGCTACTTCTGGGATCCAACAAATCTCTGATCAAAAGGCTTCAACGCGTCCAGAACACTGCTGTTTGCTCTCTGTTCACTCTTCCTAAACATTGCCATGTTTCTAATCTCCTCGCCGGCTTCATTGGTTACCCATGGAACAGGGAATACTCCTCAAAGCCTTGTGTATCATTCACATGATCCTCTCAGGCATCTGCCCGGGAATCTTGAGCGATATGTGCTTGCATTACGTACCTACACGCGCTTTGCACTCTGTAGATCTGCACTTGGCCAGAGTCCCTCGGAAACGGAGGACCAGAGCGAGTGGCCGCTCATTCAAAGCATTGGCACCTGCTCTGTGGAACTCCTTACCCCTTCCTATCCACAGCACCCCTGATCACTGGACCTTTAGAAGGATGGTGAAGACCTGGCTGTTCTCTAACCACTAATTTCTCTATGACTCTTCACTCTCTTTTGACAGTCAGCATTGGGACGCACTGTTGTTGGGGGAACCATGCGCTCTATAAATACTATACCATAACATAACAGAGGCCCTACTCTCAGCACAGTACCCGCCAGAACGGGGAAGCCTTCAGGTAGCCATGCGCGTTAATAAACAAGCAGAAACATAAGTAATGCAAGATGGGTAAATATTTTAAAAGTACAAATTTATGTTGAAAATTCTGTTTATAAATAAGGGTAGAAAATACAACTCACATGAACACAAAAGTGACTGAGATAGATTATAGTCACAGCAACTGTTTTCTGATAAACACTTTTGTTATAGGCCATTTCAAATATTTTCAAATGAGGAGAACATCATGTAATATACAATAAACATTTTCAGAAAGATCATTTTTACATGAAAATGGGTGGAATGTTGACGTTTCGGTCTTGTCTCATGCTAATGTCTATAAGACCATCTTCAGGACTAAATGTTCTTATCTGGACTGAAGACCCCTATATAAAACTAATAATCCAAAGAATTGCGTGAGTCAATAAAGTACTACCAATGAAAAAAGAGATATACACCTGTGATAAAAAAGAGAAAAGGAAAGGAAAAATTGTGTCATCAGAACAAATCCAGGAAAAACTAAGTTGCAGAAAAAGAATGAAAAGTGACGTGATCCAGGACAGTTTCTTGCCCTGAGCATTAAACTGAAGTAAGAGAACATTCACCAGCTTGGTACAAAAGTGAAAGTAAATCTAGTTACAAGATCCAAGCAGTTTCTTACCCTGAGTATTAATCTAAAGTAAGAAAACATTCACCAGCTTAGTGCAGAAATAATAAGTTATGCAAACTTACTAGATCAATGAATGAAGGTAATCTGATTTACAAAGCATCTAGATAATGACGCACAGAGATGGAGCACAGAATGATCTCCAAAAATCTATAGGAACAAAAAGTAGAGACTCACAGTAAATGACCATGCCTCCAAGACCGCTGGTCTTATTGAGAATGCAGCATATGTATTGCGCTCTTCAGAATTGGGACGGGAACTCCTTAACAAACAGCACAATGTCAATTGCTGGCTGCAGTAGAGACTCACAGTAAATGACTATGCTTCCATGACCACTAGTCTTATTTAGAATGGAGCATATATATCACGCTCTTCAGAATTGGGAAGGGAACTCTTTCCCAAACAGCACAGTGTCAATTGCTGGCTGTTGTTGTTCACTGACATTCCACCCATTTTCATGTATAAATGATCTTTCTGGAAATGGTCATTGTATACTTAATGATGTCCTCCTCATTTGAAAATATTTGAAATGGGCTATAACAAAAGTGTTTATGAGAAAACAGTTGCCGTGAAGATAGTCTATCTCAGTCACTTTTGTATTCATGTGACTTGTATTTTGCACGCTTATTTATAATGAGAATTTTCGAAATAAATTTGTGCTTTTAAAGTATACACCAGTCTTGCATTTCTTGCATTTCCTTTGACGATATACTCGCTTTTAATAAATATAATGTATTTTGTTCATTTGTTTGCCTGAAGCCACTGATAAATTTTATAAATGTATTTCTGTGAGCCAAGAAGATTTTCTTTGTTGAAAAAAATCCCTTGTAGGTACTCATACCGTATCTAGATTTTGATTTACCCAAGCCTCCAAGGGTCTATTGGGTTGCCCAATTTTTTGTCAGTTTCTAAATAAAAGATCATGAGGAAAATACCATAGGAACAAAGGGAACAGATTCCCTTCTCTGCTTGCTAAAACAGTGAAGGTTCAGCTTCCCTCTCTAGTCCGGCGAAACCTTGGTTCTCTAACTAATATGGCAGACATGGACCTAAAAATTCTAGATGGATGATTTTCCACTATCTACTTAAGACCAAGTTTTTTAAAGGCTCAGCGAATGGTGAAAATTGATTAAATAAGATCCTCTTCTTGATCTGGAGCCAATGCATGTTATGAAGAAGTTGTGAAATTGAGTCCCTCTTGGTATTTCCAGGATAAGGCATTCAGCCGCATTTTCTACCACTTGTAGTTTTCTGATCAATTTTTCTGGAAGGCTAAGATAGAGTTGCAGATAGGTTTGTTGATGAATGGTCAAACCTGAGAAGTAACTGGTTATCATAAGCATATGAAATACTTTCAAACTCATATGATTATATTAATTTAGCTAGGTGCCACATAGATATTAAATAATGCTAGGCTTAAAGAGGAGCCCTACAGCTCCTTAAAAGCAAGCTGTTTTCTGGTCAAAGACCAATGCAGTACCACAAATACCTATCCGAGACAGGAGCTGGATAAGAATAAGATGAAAGACGGTATCAAAGGATGCAGGGCGATCTAGCATGATCTAGGCAGCATTCTTACCTTCATCCTGAGCTATTTTAAAAACCTTGATAATCACTACGAGCGCTGTTTCCATACTATGGCGGGGATGGAAACCCGACTGAATGTAGTGTAGGAGTTTGTTGTCTTCCAGGTAAGTGGACAGCTGGAAATTTACTGACCTTTCCAGCAATTTTAGAGGCTGAAGGAATCAGCGAAATAGGTCAAAATTTACAAAGCACGGAAGGGTTGGCCAAAGGTTTTTTCAGTCAAGGAACTACTTTAGCCCTTTTCCAATTCAGTCAGAATTAGCATTGAATATGTTTGAGGAGGACAGGTCATTAAAGAAATGTGCAAAGGTGCGCATGGTGCAATACAATCTGTTGAACGTATTCAACCATATCTAGAACATGTTTACAACCCCCAATACAGATTTGTGTTGACTCGCTTTAGATTTAATATTATCCATCGTTGTGTCTGTTTGCCTCATGTAAACGAAGGATTGGCCAAACTAACTAATTGCCTGTGTGATGGCAACTCGCAACAATATACCTTGCTTCTTACTTTGTTTTGTAAATGTTATGAATTACCACAGTTAAAATTTTTAAAGCCGTTTCTACAGAAAAGGTAATTTTAGGCAGTGCCGACCAGTGTCACATTTTTTACAAAAAAGGCACTCCTTTGAGGTGAGTTTTTTGCTGTGTCTAAAGGGTGTATAGAGGGTTATTTTAATACGTAAACAGTGTGAGAACTTTGCACACGAATTAAATATTGGAAATGCTTTTTATCTGATGGGTGAACTGTATGTCTGCCAGCCGCGGCACGTTCAGGTAAGAGCCGGGGCGCCGGATTAGGGGGCTGGGGGGATTCGACAGACGACCATGAGGGGAAATTAAATAAATAATTAATTTTCCCTCCTCGTCGTCGTCTGTCGAAATCCACCCTCAGCCGGCTCCACTGCCTCACCGCTCTTACCTGCTCGGGCCACGGCTGAGTCTGTATGTTTAATGCTTTTTTATGGAAACGTGTTTATGTTTTTAGTGTGTGAACTTTTAAAGTTTTTTATCCTGAAAAACCAAATAAAGTGTTTTTGAAGTTGAAGTTGAGCCAGATCCATTTATGACTCTAGTGAGTTGTTAAAATGCTGGTGAAGAATGGGTACTTCTGGCCTTTACGGAGTTCCCAAGTATTAAGGAGGGAGACAAGGGTCACTAGAAGACCCAGATTGGCACTGTAACAAGGTCTGCCAGGTTTGCACCAATAGAAATTGGGGAAAACATTTTAAAAAAGCCCACAAGTTTTGAGGTGATCAAATCATCAAATGTCTAAGGTAAAATAACTAGAGTAACTGCAGGGTAGATAACTTCTTGCATAGTTCAGACGAGGCTGGAATTCCTGGGCTACAGACTTTAGGGTTCAGATAGGACGTAGTGATTTTGAATATTTCGCCAGGGATGTTATTAGCCTCAGCAAAGCGATGTGCATAATTCACAGTTTGGACCGATTAAATTGCCTTGTGGGACAGTTTTAAAGCTGTTTGATAAGACTCTTTCTCATCTTCAGGGGCGTAGCTTGTTCAGTAAGATTGGGGGGGGGTGAGCTTCAGATTTTCGCAACAATCAGGCTGGCATATAATAGTAAAATACATAGTAGGACAAGGAGGGAGCATGAGAGGGGCCTAAGGGGCAGTCTAAAGTGAGAGGAATGCGGATTGGAAGAATTAATAAGTGAGAGGAAAAACAATATTTTGTAAAATAATCAACATTTTCGAGGACTTTCAAAACAGAGAGGGAGGGAGTGTATGTGCGTTTTTGTCTGTGTTTATAAACATGCCTCGTTGAATTCGAAAGCCTCACCTGACTGAAAGCACCTGTGCCCAACTATTTATCAGACAAAATATTCATTAGAGGGTTGTAACACTCTAAACACCCCCCTGAACTACGCCTCTGATCATCTTTATCATAATTCAGCCTCTATGTGCGTTCCAATAGTTGACAAACGTTCTTTAAGACCAAAGGTTCCTGCAAAATCAATGGGGCTGATGGGGCTCTGCTTAGCTTTAACAATTTTAATAGCGGCCAGGGTTCCGACAGCGTCATGAAGCCAGAGATATGCTAAGGTGGGGTCGGAGTGCACATCACCCGAAATAATTAGCTATGATGCTGACAGTAATTAAGGGAGCTTTTTGGGGTCGGTTTTATTTCAGCCTCGCGACGTAACATTGCCCTGGTTAAATCATTCACAATATTGCCCCTGTCCAGCTAAATGAGATCAAATAATGACCATCATGCCAGGAAAGCACTGTAGGTTGACAAATAATTAGCAAATTAGAAATAATGAAGTCAAGAGTGTAACCCGCTTGATGAGAAGCGGTAGTGACAAGTTGCTGCAAGTACAACGCCATACAGGTCACTACCAGCACAAGATCTGATTTGTCAAAGGGCACATTATCCACATGTAGATTGAAGTCCTCTAAATCAGTAAAGTTTTAGTACTTCAAAACAGCAGGGTAGATGGCCTCATCCCAAGAAAAAAGGAATTCTTAGGCCTAATCATGGGTACAATAAGCAAATAAGGACCCTGATTAAGAAATTGAAAATTAGTATTAACATGCTGTACCGACACCAGGTTCCTTCATAACTGAAATTACTTTATTATTAGAACATTGGAATGTTGAGAGTTCTATTGAAGGCAATAGAGTAACTCCAGGCTTATAATGGCTGGTATAAGCCCACAGATCCAACATTCGAAGGCTTGTCTTCATGTTTCTCCATTTTTTAATTTAGAATATTCTACCCATAGTGGGTGGAATGTTCCAATAGGCTTGCAGGTCTTCTGCCTCGGGCTATATCGGTTGTTATAGGCCCGGGCCTGCGACTCGGGCCTATAACTCGAGGTCAGGGCCTTTAACAACCGATATTGTCCTCAGCAATGGGCTATAAGGCTATTTTAGAACATTGGAATGTTGAGCACTCCATTGAAGACAAACAAGTGGTTCTGGCGTATAATGACTGTTATAAGCCTTCTCCTTCATCATTCCAATGTTTGTTTTTCTGTTTCTCCCTTTTTAATTTCGAACATTCTACTCTTAGTGGAGTTCTAATAGCCTTATAACCCTTCTCCCTGCAAGCTGGACCTATAACTAGGGTTCAGGGCATTTAACAGCTGGTATAGTCTGCGGCAGTGGCCTATAAGGCTGTATTATAATGCACCGCAGGTGTCAGGTTCTTTTTTTTTTTAATGGTAGAGTGAGATAAAATGACCATCAGACTGAACAACATGCTGAATTCTTAGCACACGTTTTATTTTGAAAGAGCTCAAATGTATTTATGATTAGGGTCTACAGAGGAATTGGTCCAATATTTACATGCCATTTATTCGTAGTGAGTAGGTTAAAGATAAAACCAACCACACCTACAAAACCTGAAGCTTGAGTTACACTATCTACGTATGTATTACACACAGGGTTTGTCTAGCCTGTTTTCTAGAGCATAACTTTCCTTTACTCATTGTTACTGGGGGTTGTTGATCACGTGATCAAATGGATTGTATTTCTAACGTTGGTGTTTGTAGAACATACTTTGTCCATCTGAAAACAATTAATCTTGCTAAATGTGATTAATTACTAACCTTGGAGACGCAACTAGCTCAGTTGGAGGAGCGACATAGGGGGTCCACGGACCCCGAAGTGGCCGCCCAGATTCAGACTCTAGTCTCAGACTTCAACAGCGAGGCGGACAGGGAAGTGCAGCACATGGGTAAATACGCCACAGCTCGCACCTATGGGGAGAGCGAACGCCCGAGCTCCCTATTAGCGGGGATACTCCGTAGCGCCAGGCGGCCCTTAGTCGTCGACGAACTGGTGACTGCATCTGGGTCGGTGATTACTGACGAGGCAGAGATAGTGGAAGAATTTCGGGACTATTATGCGGGGCTGTATACAGCAAAATCCTCCCAAATGGAGGAGGAGATAGACGACTACCTCAGTTATATAACCCCTTCCCTGCTCATGACGGAACCGTTCCGTCATGAGCCACGGTTGCCGTGTGCTCATGACGGAACGGTTCCGTCATGTCAATCCTGTCGGCGGCCGCTCCGCCTGCGCGGCGCTGTTTCCCCACCTGTGCGGGGCGACAACGCAAATGGGCGGAGTCATGACGGAACCGTTCCGTCATGAGCACAGCTCAACTGTGGCTCATGACGGAGCGGCTCCGTCATGAGCACAGGCCCGCCGCGCTGCCCCCCTGCCCCCCCCAGCGCTGCAGCGGAATGTCCGCAGCAGCGAAGGGGATAAAAATGCCCTTCCTGCCAAACTTGCAGAGGGAATTCCTGGCGCTGCCGGTGCAAAAAGACGAAATCCTGAAGGCACTGGGGGGCATGAGGGCGGGCACTGCCCCGGGCGCGGATGGGCTAACGGTGGCGTTCTACAAGGCCTTTCAGGATAAACTTCTCCCACACATCATGGCCCTTTTCGAAAATATCTGTCAGGAGGGTAGCATGCCGGACTCGATGCGAGAGGCGCTGCTCGTCACCATTCTGAAACCTGGGCGGCCCTCGAATCTGTGCGGCTCGTACAGGCCGCTTTCCCTGATAAATGTTGACGCCAAGCTGTATGCAAAGGTCCTTGCTACGCGTCTGGCGCTACTGGTGCCGGAGCTGGTGGCCCCGGAGCAGGCGGGGTTCATCCCGTCCAGGAACCTCACTTATAACATTCGCACAGTCCTTGGAGCCATGCAGCATGTGCACCCGGGAGGTAAGGCCTTGGCGATTTTCCTCGACATGGAGAAGGCGTTTGACTCTGTCGAGTGGCCCTTCATGGTGAGAGTCTTGAGGAAACTAGGTCTGGGAGAACCGTTCCTGCAGATGGTGGGTGCACTATACTTCAGACCTACTGCCAGGCTGCGCATAGGGGACCGAGTCACAGACGCCTTCACGGTCTCCAGGGGTACTCGTCAGGGGTGCCCCCTTTCTCCCCTCTTGTACGCTCTGGTGGCGGAGCCGCTGGCGTGCGCAATGCGGGAGTATCATCAATTTGAAGGTATTAACTTCCCCACCTATCGGATCTGCATTTCTACCTACGCGGACGATACGTTACTATAGTCCGCAACCCGGAGGAGAATCTCTCCTCCGTGCTGAGAGAGGTAGTCCGGTTTGGGGCTCTCTCGGGCCTCCAGGTGAACTGGACTATGTCGCTGGCGTTCCCACTGACCCCGATCACAGTGCCGTTCCCTATGGAATACCCCCTACAGTGGACAACTGACTTTGTCAGATACTTGGGGATCCGGCTGCACAAGGACCCGGAGGTTTTGCTCCGGGAAAACTACGGGGTAGCCTACTCCAACCTTGTTGACGACGTAGAGGTGTGGATTAAACTCCCTCTGTCGCTGATGGGCAGATTGGCCATCATGAAAATGGTGGTCCTGCCGAGATTTTTGTTCCTCTTCACTAACATCCCTATTGTACTCTCTAAGGCTTTCTTTGCGCAGTTGACCCAGACCCTGGTTCGGCTGGCCTGGGGCGGTAAGCAGCCTAGGGTGCAGTATAAGGTCCTGACGCTCCCCTACGAGATGGGGGGACTTGGGGCCCCGGACCTGGAAAGGTATTATAGGATAGCGCAGGCGGCCCACCTACATACGTGGGTCCATGCCACCACGGATATACCGCACGCGCTGATGGAGCGGTTATTTGCGGAACCGCTTCCCCTCCCGGCAACTGTCTTCCAGCCGGTGGACCGCAGGGTGGGAACATTGGACTCCCTAAAGGCCACGAACCATGCATGGCATGCGATCCGGAGGGCGCAGGATTGCGAACTACTGTATTCCCCACTGATGCGAGTGGAGTGGGCGATCTGGCTCCCCCCACTGAGGGACGCTGGGGTGAGACGGGCGCTGGGCGCCTTGGGCATCGCCACACTGGCGGACCTGTTCCAGGATGGGGTGGTTAAGACGTGGGACCAGATCCGCTCGGCCCGGCCTGGGGCTACCCAGCTCCAGCGCTTCCAATTCCATAGGATCCGTAGTGCGCTGTCGGCCCTGTTGGGGCCGGACCTGGAGGAACCGCCAGAGGTCCCGGAACTTACATATGTCATCAAAACGGTGGCCCCAGCCAAACTCGTTTCGACTCTCAAAAAACTTGGGGACAAGCACCGGGCGCCCGAGTGCTCGGCGGCGCGACGGGGGTGGCAGGCCGACCTACAAATGGAAATAACGGACGAGATGTGGACCTACTGCTGCTCTAGCACTAAAAGGGTGTCGTTAAACGGTAGGCACCGACTGATACACTTTAAGTTCCTGCAGTGGGTCTATTACACCCCAGAAAGACTGCACAGGTACGGGCTTCGCCCATCGGCAGAGTGCGAACGCTGCCATTTCCCGGTAGCGGACTTCATACACATGGCCTGGCACTGTCCGGGTATAGCCCGGTTCTGGACAGCAGTGTTCCTGGAACTGAGCCTGATACTGGAAAAGGACATACAGCCTAACCCGGCGCTGGCGTTGCTGGGTTTTTCCAAGCCACTCCCGCGGGCGCTTAGACGCCTGAGGGACATAGCGCTTTTAACGGCCCGGCGCGTTGTGGCGTCGTGCTGGATGAGGGGGCCGCTCCCCACTAAAAAACGCTGGGTCAGAGATATGCTGTATTGCTGCACGCAGGCGGAGACATATAGTGAATTGTTGCCCCCGAAGAGCCGCCCCAAGAACTTTTGGGGACTGTACAGAACATATCTGACGGCTGGGGAAGCTGAGGGGGCGGGCCGGGGAGCGCCACAGGACGATGGATCTGATGCACACAACGAGGCGGAGGCAGGTGTGATACTGGAGCGCACGCTGGTAGACGCATGACTGGATGGCGGGTCGGCGTGACACTCAGGAGGCGCGCCGGTGGGCTGAGTGTGTGGCCGGGCATTACCCGGAGGAGCGTGGCATGCTTTGAGTGGAACCGTGGGGGAGACGGAGGGCGGCTGCAGAGTGGACGGCAAATCGAGAGTGGAGCACTGCTTTGCCTGCTTACAGCTGGATGCAGGGACGGCGGATAGGACAGTACGCAGATGCGAGAATGATGAGACGACGTGCGTGGGGTGGGTGGGCTGGGAGGGGGGGCGTTGGGACTTGCTTTACAGAAACTCAGGGAGTGGTTCAGGTTAGCGGGTGAAGGAGGTAACTGGTGGGACTGCCCCACATACATGATGGTCTGTAGTGGGGTCTGAGGGCTGGGGCTGCCACTGATATTTGCAGTAATGGCAATGAGATTCCTTGTGTGTAGATCCCCTTGAAACGCCGCCGGTCCTCCGGGATGTCGGCTAAATGGCCGTGTAAACTGCACCTCCCTCTTTCCCCCCCCCCCCACCTCCTACGGATCAGGGGGGGTAACGCATGGATATGTGACTTCCTGCTGTGCTGACCTACATGTTTACTTTTTGTCAATAAAGGTTTTTGAAATATAAAAAAAAAAAAAAGTGATTAATTACTAGGGGAAAGTAGGATATTTACAGGATCTACTTTGCCTCGCTAGTCGTAATCCCTTTGATACTGTTACTGCATTACTTCCAGGAAAGCAAGGCCACTTCTCTAGCAAAACATGTTTTGCAGCCATTTATGGTCTACAGAAGCAGACAGCAGACTATTCAAAGGTGCGGCAGAATGCTGCCACCAAGAATAAGTAGAAGACTGGCAGAATACTGATATTTGTATAGTGGCGGCTGCCACAAACAAAAAATGGTGAGCGGGAGAGAGTGCTGAAGGGGGAGCATGCGGGGGGTTGGTGAATAATAATAATACTAATAAGATAAAAATAAAAGGGACTTACCTTAAGCTGCTGGCTGCCTCGCGTCTCTGCAGACACTGGGACAGCAGCAGGGACTCCCTGTGCAATCCCAGCACTGCTCTCATGCTATGAGAGCAGAGCAGGGATTGGCCTAAGCAGGCTGGTTTAACACTCATTCAGGCATAGGGAGTTTGTGCTGTTTCTCCAACCCTGTTGTGCAATACAGCTGGGTTGGAGAAACCTAACTGTGCATTTGTGTTTGGATGGCCGTCATTTGTGTTTGGCCGGCCTAAGACGGCCATCCAAACACATGTGCACACTTAGAAGTGCACTCCACTCCTACTCCCCCCTCCCATGGCCTGGCCCCTCCCCTCCCTACACACGCTGTCTCAGCCAGCAGCTGAAAAATAACATGAAAATAAAATAGCCTTTTATTTTTCAGTTGGGCGACGCTCAACCATTGCAGAGAAGCCGCCCCTGTATTTGTGGCCATATGAAACTCACGAGATCGAATCTCAAAAAGAAAGTTATTCTTTTTGAGGTCGGAAAACAGTGCACCATAAAAGTAGTAATGGTAAGGGCCAGTTACATACAATGCTTCATACCTCACTGAAGTTTGTTATGAAGCGGGAAATAGAAAAATCCACTATTTACCCAGGTCAGCTCCAATCTTTTTACCAGGCCTGAATGCAAAAAACAACCAAAAGATCTCAGCTTCTCAGCTTCAAAAAAGATAAACTGTGTTTCCCCAGCTTTTCCCCTCTCGTAGATTGGTCACAGTAAACGGCAAATGTTATCTGACAAGAACATGACAAATCTATCACCATGTGATGGAATTGATGTAAAAGTTCAGTGAAGTTGAACGATTTTAACATATTTATTAGGTTAATTTGTAATCCTTTTCATAAAGTATCAGAAACAAAAGAAAAAAAGTGAAGATCCATGAATACATCTGTGGTATTCCAACTTCGTCTTAGTTGCCTTGGTTTATATGGAATGTCATGACATGCCATAGTTTTGATGTATAGAATTGTAAGTATGTCATCAGGTTCTGATGTAGAAGATGTTAGATGGGCAGTTGATGTTGATGCTGACTTGCAGATGGATGGGATCTTTCTCATGAACTAAACTTCTTGGAAACAGCCTTCCTGTGTCTACAATTTATCTACCAGGAATGCTTCTCTAGCGTAGTCGGCAGGATGAAGAAGATCCTAACACTAAGGATTGGTGAGAGATAACCTTTCTTTTTGGCTACTTTTGGAACGGTTTATCTTATATCACTAACTGGCAAGTCCTGATTCTCTCCTAATTTACTGAGTACTCTTATTTGCTACACCATGACTTTAAACTTAACCTGGTACTCGTGGGACTAAGAGGAGTTATTTATTTGTTCTCCTGAGACTGTGAGCTGAACGTTAATTATAAGTTGTTCCTGCATGTTTATCGTTCATGTGAGTTTGCGAGGGTCTGGACTGATTAAGCGTTAAAAAAACAATGTCCAGCTGGATAAACGTTTACTAACTCTCAAGTATTGGTGAGGAGTTTGTCTCATCGTGAATTACAACCCACGGTGCGAGACCTGTTTGAAAGCAAATTGGAGCGCGAGTTGCTTTTAAAAGAAAACTTTAAGGGAGGAGTGCTTACTTCATTTGGATTGTGGTGTGTTTCTTCTCCTCACATTCCTTGTTGATTGAAGCATTGCTTGGAGCGTCCTTCGTCAGCACGTATCCTGCGTAGGCGTGGGAGCCTTCTTGGTTTTTGTCACCTGGCAACGGAGTAAATATCGAGTTGCCGGTTGCTTTGCCTGGAGCGTCCTTCGTCAGCACGAAACCTGTGTAGGCGTGGGGGCCATCTTGGTTTTCGTCGCCTGGCAACAGAGTAAAAATTGAGTTGTCGGTTGGAAGCTTTCTTCATTGACGTGTGTTCACTCTCACTCATCTTCAGCGATACACTATTATCTTAGTAGTAATTAGCGTGCACTTCGCAGTGACACACACACTTGTTAATGAAGGCTCCTGTTTCACGAGCACTATCGTAAGCTAGTGCACATTCTCTTAAAGCAATTTTGCGTGTCTTCTCTATTACAGTGGCACACACACTTAAATTCAGTGACACTCACACTTTCATGAGTGTACTCGGACAACCAGCGCGTGTGTTCTCTGCATCACAGTGATACACACACTTTGAAATTAGTGCTTTTAATTAACCAGTGTGTCTTTTGCAGCACAGTGACACACACACTTAATGGATTGTTTTTGTTACTTTATTTAGAATGTTTCTTTGTTATTTTATTTGTCTGCTTATCACATCTTATAACTACATGTATTTATAGGTAGTTGTTGTGAACATCATATTTCACATTTACAATTTTTATCATATTGTTGATATTTTGCTATACATTTTCATGATGCAGAATGTTACAGCAGCTCCATTCTTCCTATCTAGTCCTAGATCTCCACCTATAAAGTGGAAAAAATGGAAAGTTGTGTTTGAGAGGTATGCTAGAGTTTGCGGCCCCTCGCTCAGTGCAGATAGAAAATCTTCCTTGCTTCTTCATTGTTTAGGGTCTGAAGGGCAAGACGTTTTTGACCATCTGCCAGACCTGTCTCCTACGGAAAGCAGGGATTTGAATGATTATGAAATTTGTATTAAAAAACTTGATAAACATTATCTTCCTAAGGTTAGTACGATACTAGAAAGGTACCAGTTTGCCAAATGTATGCAAGCCGAAGAGGAAAATATTGAAGCATATGTAACTCATCTAAGGAAGCTTGCTTCTTCGTGCAAATTTGATAATATCACTGATGAGCAAATCCGTGATAAATTTATGTTCGGATGCAATATTGAAAAGGTTAGGGAGGAACTCTGGCTGCGTGATGAGCCTACTCTGGATGAAGTTCTAACAGTAGCAAAAAGAATAGAACATTCCCTTAAATGTGTCGCTGTTATAAAAAAGGACTATGAGAAGGATTTAAAAGTACATATGTTTAAAAATAAGAGTGAAAATTTTTTAACAAAGGATAAGAAGGAAGTGGTGAAACCTTGGATAGAAAGAAAATGTTATAGGTGCGGCAAGGCAGGTCATCTTGCAAATGATAAAAAGTGTCCAGCACTCAATCAAACTTCCTTGGAGTGTAAAAAAAGCGTCATTTAACGGCGCTGTGTAAAGGTAAACCCAGACCAAAAGTTAAGGAAGTGGATATTTTTGATGATTGTAATGCTGAATCAAGCTCTGAAGATTTTGAATGTGGGCAGATAGTGGCTCAAATTGAAAACAAGCAAAAAGGTAAATCTTGTACCTTTGACGAAATTTTGGTTGAAGGAGAAAGCACTAGTTTTATTTGACTCTGGCGCCAAAATTACCATTGTTTCTAATGAATTCTATGTCAAGAAGTTAAAAGATAAAATTGTTTTATTGATGCCTGACATTGTTCCTTTGGCATATGGAGGAGAGCCCATTAAATTACATGGCTATTTCGTAGGTCTCATTGAATATAAGAATAGGTTGGTTTCTGGAAAAATGTATGTGTCCAAGAAATGTGACAGCATAATCATCTGGATACACCAAGGGGATCTGGGAGTTTATCTTGACCCGAATGCTGATCCACCCATACAACTTAGAGATGGAATTTATTCAGTATCTAGAGATAGTGATGATGAATTTGTGTGTAATTTAAAAACTGAATTTCCGAATGTCTTCAAAGAAGATTTAGGGTGCTTGAAAGGGTATCGACATAAGATCATATTTAAAAAAAATGCCACTCCTATATGTTGCAAAGTGAGAAATGTGCCTCTCGCTGTCAGAGAGGATATGCAAAAAGAGGTCTTGAAATTGAAAGAGTGGGGCATCATTGAGGGAGTTGAGGGTACGGAGTGGTTGGCTCCGGTCGTTGCTGCTCGTAAACCTAATGGGGACTTACCTCTCTGTATTGATTTGAGACAGCTTAACAAAAATGTGGTGGTAGATCGATATCCTTTACCGAATATCACGGAGCTATTGGTTCTTCTTGGTGGGGCAAAGGTCTTCAGCACTATTGATCTTACATCGGCCTACCATCAGATTGAATTAGATGAATTATGCAGAGATTACACTTCATTTATTACGCCTTTTGGTACATTTAGATTTATATGCATGCCTTTTGGTCTGGTATCAGCTTCATCTGTGTTCCAGCGTGTCATGGAAAGCATACTTAAAGGTCTTCCTGGTGTGTGTGTGTATACCAGGATGATATACTGATCTTTGCAAATTAAGTAAGTGAGCATGATGCAAGGCTTAAATCTGTTTTAAAGAGCCTGTGTGCCCACAATCTGACTATTAAAGCAGAGAAGTGTAAATTTAGATCTAATTCAATTAATTATTTGGGCCACAATATAACCGGGGATGGAGTTAAGCCCAAGGCTGATCTAATCAACACTATTAATAATGTGTGTCCTCCCTCAAATAAAACAGAACTTATGAAATTTTTGGGCATGATTGAATATTATGCGAAATTTGTGAAAGGCTTTGCTTCCTCTACTGTAAACATGAGATGTTTATTGCGCAAAGGAGTGGATTTTGTGTGGTCTAATCTTTGTGAACAGGAATTTGTTAACATCAAAGAAAAGTTAATGAAGCACCATCTCTTAGTAGCTTCAATCCCAATATTAGACCTATTCTCAGCACTGATGCGAGTGAAACGGGGTTGGGAGCGGTCTTGCAACAACATGGTCCTCTAGGAATACAGACTATAATGTTCTTGTCTCGCAGCTTGATAGATCCTGAAACTCGTTATTCTGTTCTGGAAAGAGAATCTCTAGCTGTGTTTTGGGCTATCAAAAATTATTTGGGGGGTTGATTTTGAGGTACATACTGACCACAAGCCATTGGTAGAAATATTTGATAAAAAGGGCTTGGATTCAATCTCCAGTAGAATTTCGAAGTGGATCATTGGTTTACAAGAGTACAGATTTATGCTAAAGTACATATCTGGTATTGACAATGGTGTAGTTGATGTGTTGTCCCGTCTTGTATCCTCCGAACCCCCTCAAGATAATAAACTTGATGATGATGATGAGTGGGTTTGCGTTGTGGATAATGATGTTATTTCGGAGGAAAGATGGTGTGAGGAAATAATTTGTGATCCCACTTTGTGTGAAGTGATGTCTCTTGTTCAAAACAAGTCGAACAGTTGTGAGGATGGAGCTGAGTCCACCAAGCCATTTTGGTCTATACGAAATGAGTTGTCAGTGGATAAAGGTATGTTATTTCGAGGTAGTAAATTGATTCCGCCCATCAGTCTTAGGAAAGAACCGATTGACTTGGTTCACTCATCTCATTCTGGTATTTCTAAGAGTAGGGAGGGATTACGCATGTCATATTGGTGGCCTGGGATGGACAAGATGGTTGAGCGTGTTGTAAGAGATTGTATTCCATGTATTCTAAGTGACAAATCTAAGTTTACTCGTGAACAACCCATGGCATTAAGAAAACGTCCTAATAAACCTTGGCAGGATATTGCTTTGGATATTGTTGGGCCAATTCACAGTAAGGTGTTACAATCATACATATTAGTTGTGATTGACATGTATTCAAGATGGCCTGTGATTTTCTTTTTATCGGTAATTGACTCTAACAATGTTATTCAGTGTTTGAAAAAACTTTTTGCTGATGAAAGTTTTCCTGAGTCTTTGTTAACATATAATGGAGTGCAATTGATTTCTAAGCAAATGGAAGATTTTCTACTTTCTAAGGGTATATCACACATGACCTTCTCTCTTTACCATCCCGAGGCAAATGGGATGGTTGAGAGATTTAATAGAGTTATTTAGGAAACAATTGTTTTAGCTAAATCTCACTCTTTAGACTGGAAAAAGGAGGTGGTAAAGAAGGTGGAGGAGTATAGGCTGTCTCCACATGCTACTACAGGAAAGACGCCTTTCTTGTTGTTCCGTGGTAGAGTACCTAACACTACAGTAGAACCACCTTGGGTCAACAGATATGAATTAGCTAAAGGCAAGGAGGGTGTGTGTGATGGTTTGGTGGTGCAAAGAAAGGATGAAGAGAAAGCCATTCTTAGGAAAAAGTATTTTGATTTAAAAAAAACTGTTAAGAAAACTATTGTGAAAGTTGGTGATTGGGTGATGATTAAGCGGCCTGGGCTTCTAGGTAGCTCATCATCCAAATTTATGAAACCTTTAAGAGTTATCAAAGTGTTCAACAATGCGATACAAACTCAAGATCATCGCATTTGGAACTTGAATAGAGTTGTAGCAGTCAAAGGAGATTTTGACTGCAAGATTAATGATAATTCTCCTAATGAAGATCACTCCTGTATTGATCCAGTGGTTGATGATGACAAAAAGTCAATGAATTCTCGACGTTCATCCAGGGCAACTAAATGACCTGGACATCTTAATGATTTTGTTTGATTCCTTGATTTGTTGTTCATATTACACAAATTGTTTCTTTCTTTGTTAATTTGTTGATGAAGGGGGATGTGTGGTATTCCATCTTCCATCTTAGTTACCTTGGTTTATATGGAATGTCATGACATGCCATAGTTGTGATATATAGGATTGTAAGTATGTCATAAGGTTCTGATGTAGAGGATGTTAGATGGTCAGTTGATGTTGATGCTGACTTGCAGATGGATGGGATCACAGCCTTCCTGTGTCTACAATTTATCTGCCAGGAATGCTTCAACATCCTTACAAGATCTTTCTTCCTCAGACTTCTAGTGATTCTGAAACTATTCTTGCCGAGGGCAATAAACAAAAATAAAGCTGACATTGGGATCTCCATAGATCAAGGGTAGTGAGTGGGGAAGACTAAAGGGATCACAGGGGCCAAAGAGATGGAAGACTTTCTGAAGATGCATTGTCAGGAGGTACCTTTGTAGTTCATAAACAACACCAAGGTGCACAGGAAGTCCTATAACTCCTGGAGGAGGGTTTCCCATTTCCTGGAAGCCCTCCACTGTCTCCTGTTTGGCTGTATTACAATGGAACCAAGCAGTGCCTTGCCTCAAGACATAACCCAGGTCCTGGCTCGTGTATCTGTAACCTCAGAAGCTGGCACCACTTGGTGACAGGGTCTGATGGTTGTTGTAAATTGGCTGTGATTGGATTAGCATTAGCGGAATCCATCTGGTATTTAGAGGCTATCATGTCAATTTTGTGGAATTCATTTTGTATTTCTGGCAGCCATTTTGTTTACCCTTGTGCTCTGTTTAAAGGACTGGCTATACTTAGACTCTGCTACTCTGCACATGTGCAGAAGAATCTAACTGTCCATACATCTGTTTTTAACCTGTAGCTGTCAGGTTGTTTCTACCGGAGGCAGCAACTGCTAGCTCCTCCTTTACTGTTGACTGTGCATTTCTGTATGACCATCTATGTATGTAATTCTCCTATGTGTGCTTGTACCGCCCTCTTTTTGAGCCCCTGTGTGGGTATAAAAGACCCATGGTTCTTCTACTCTGTGTGCTACATCACTCAGTACCAAAGGGTGCTGTTTGAATGTAGTTCCACCTCATGAGGTTTATTAAACTCTGTATTTTCTATTCCAGTTTCTGTGCCAACTTCTTCCTATTGGTCTGAGGACTCTGTGCAGAGAAGGGCGAACCCCTTGCACTGGTAGACCTAGCTGAGGTCACCATCAACAAATTGGCGCCCAACGTTGGGCTCATCGGTGACTCGGATGCCCAAAGGATTGGTCGCGACGAAGGATTGCAATCTCGCTGTGGACGCAATCGCTGCCCAATGAGACCCGAGTCTTGGCAACCACGGCATTTTTCCTTTCTTTCTGATCTGACCATCCAGGTGGTGCCGGTCCTCGACAGAGAACTCTTCTGTTGATTCGCCGTGCAGTGACCATTTGGTCGATTTTAGAACTTGGCAGTTGGAACCTGGACACCAAGTGATTGGTAAGTGTCCTTCTGTGGCACTTGCTGTTGGTTTTGATGCCTGGGATTGGTAAGGTAATTTAGTAACGCTTACTGTGGCTTTTGGATTTGGAGATTTGTGTTGGCCAACTTGGTTTGTCATGAGATTTATATATGGATTGCAATCTATATAGGCAGGTAATGAGGAGAATTTTCTCTATCTGAATTGATTTGAACGGCACATCGTACTAAAGGTACCTTAAGTGCTACTTTGATTATAATACTGCATATTCTGCACTATTTTTGGCATGCCTGTTTTTAGCACACTTCATAGGATGTGTAGCTCTGGTAGTGGTACCAATTTGAATTTGAAACTAGATGAAGCACAACCGGGCCCCCGGAGGGGAGGCCTAATAGGGATATGTATATTAAGTATGGTCTTTCTTCTATAATGTACAGCGCATTATGGAATAAATACACTCGTAAGGATCCTGAGTTACGTTGGCCTATGTATGGGTCATTTGATTTACGAAAGATTGAGTATGTGGCACAATGTATGTTTAGGCAAAAGACTAGGCAAATGATGTTTGATTGTGTACGAATGTGGGAGAAAGAAGTGCATGAACGAATGAAGCGTAAGCAAGCCTTGATTGAAAAAGAACAGCGAAAGAACATTTATGTGAAAGCATTAGAGCTGAAGAACAAAGCAGTTACTTGTATATAATTAGCCGTCTCCCCTAGAGGGGATACTTGACTAGGTTTAGGTATAAAAAAGTATTTATTCTTTGGTGATTAGTACCCCGAGGAACTAAATATGTACATAGAAAGGATCCTGGTCTGTGCACTTAGTAACATTCATAAGTGGTGATATGCAGAGCGTTTTTTTCTTGGTGTTCTGCCAGCCAAATCTAGTGAATATGACTTACAACTAGTATTTACAAATGGTTTGGTTTAAGTACAGTCTGTGGGCTGTCTTTTGTTTCTGTCCTAAGTGTTGATCTGTGGGTTAAATGTGTGTTTAAATGTCTGTGGTTTGTCATTAGTGGTACTTGTAAGTAGCGATTGCGCTCTTGGTGCAAGAATAGCTAGCCTTAAGTGCCCTGTATTAAGTGTTCTGAGTATATGACACAGTTTTGAAAATGTCTGGAATAAGCTCAATGTTTTTTTTTGTCATCATTCTGTTATGCCAAATATCATTAAAATGAAATACATTTTAAAAGAATCCAGCAATGAATTATATAATATATGCTAAATAGCTGCACGCTATCATTAAATTGACAGAGTAAGACACTATACATGTGTGCAAATTGCCACAATGTTAATGATAAAATTAGAATCCACATTTAATAGGAATAAAAAAGCTTCAAAAAAGGAAATTGTGTGTTTTGCAATAGATAAATTAAGATACAAAATGTCACAGCATTTATCCTTCTGTATTAGGTATTAAAAGGCATTTACATTATCTGAGTGAATTGGTTGTTGCTGACCCAAAATACACATTACAGAACGACAGACTTGTGCTGGCTGGCAAGGCTGACTTGAAAGGCGTGTGAATTCGACGCCTTTACGTGTCAAGCAGCTGTGTCAGCACATGGGTATTTCGGACTCCGGCCACAGAGAACAGCTGAAGTCAAACACGGTGTAAAATCCTGCATTTCAGACTGCTGTTTTCAAAGTTAGAAATATAGTTTCATTATTTTTGATAAACAGGTGACAGATTGACAGTAGGGATTTATTTTGTTAATGCCTTTGTAAATAAGGAAAGAGTGGTTTTTGATGTTAAATAATAATGACTGTCCTTTAAAAGTGGCGCAGACTTTCAAGTTAAGTTTCTGTTCTTAGGGCTGTGAATGAATGCGTTTAAATATGATAGGCAAGGGATGCAGCTCGCTTTTCATATGTGGACTCATCAAAATGATTAGATTTATTAAAAAAAATAAAAATTATTTTGATTATATCAAAAATGTTATTTAAAATGGGTGCTTAAATTCGTTTTTTAATATTTATAATGCCTAATAATGATACTGTGACCTCCTAGCATCTAAATTGAATTTAAGCCATGCTATACAGCAATAGGGGGTCACTTAGATGTGAAATGTCACTTTACCCAGGCGTACAAAACTCATTTTTATAAGGGTATACATTATACATTTCTGATGCCACATCTCTGGGATAAGTAGGGGACATTCTGGGGATGACTATTATGCAAAAACATTGTAGGATATTCATTTTTAAGTGCCCTAAACATCAAAGTCGAAATTGAGTAAAATTCACTATTTAAATGAGGTTTCTCTAGTCAGAGCAGCTTTTAAACTGCCTTAGGCTACAGTAAATGCACATATGTAAGCATAGAATGAATAGCTGACATCTATACTGCTAGACAGGCACTCGGCACACTGCTTACAAATATAAATATGTACAAAAAACCTGGCAGAAGTTATTCAGCTTACCTCTGAATTACTGGTAGGCAGGACTGAAGTGGGTTTGCTGTTGCTCTTTCCGTTTCCAGGGTCATTTTGAAATGGGACACCCCCATCAAAACCTTGCACGCACGATGGGACAGCTGCATAGGTTAAAGGCCGAAGTCCTACATTTAGAAGCCTGCAGGGCTCAGCGCAACGTTTGCTTTGACATTTCGACATTTGAAAGACGAAATGGCAGGGCAGGGACAGAAAGAGGTTTTGCTTATTTTTTTTTGGCAAAAGCAAGTTTTTGTTCACTTACATGAATAGATTGCATAATAATAATGGTATATGTCAGCTTTTATTAAGACAATGGCTCTGTCATATGTATAGCACTAATGCTTTTAGGGCTGAATTAAGGAAGCAATGGGATTTAGTTTGAATTCATGTGCCCTCGTGTTACACTTGTACATTTGCTAAAGGAATATGTTCTTTAGCTAGCTCAATGTGCTATTTAGCTCCTCAGAGTTTGTTTATGCCCAGTTGCTACAAATTGGGGTTGATAGTGTTGACAGAATGAAACCTGTTACAGGTTTACTACTGTCAAAATGGGGGGAGGAGGCTAGCTCCTCTACAAATTAAGGGTAGGCAAATTTATGTTTTCTCTCTCTTTTTCTTAATTTCTTTTGAGCCTGTCTAAACTGTCTGTGAAATAGCCATGAGACATTTAATTGGCCATTCAGTAATACTGTGTTAAACATTATTAGCATTAATAAAATGAATAAATACATTTGCTATGTTACTGCCCATCCTGTCTGATGAAATTATGAAAGAATGAGTAGTCTAGATTGTGGTTTCCTTATTTGATCTTTAAGGGGAACTAGCTGTTGGTAGTTTTTGTTCTAAAATTCTCAGGTGATAACACCACTATTGTTTGTTATTCTCATGCTACATACAGTTTTGCAAGGGCATTGCTAGTTTATATTAGCTAGTCTGTGTAAATAAACTGACAGTCCTTACTAGAGCTGATGTTGCATAGTTTGGATTATGAAAAATAGAATGCAGAGAAGAAGCCCATGTGATCCTTAGCAAACATTTTTGAGGAGAATATTGTTTTATAGGAGTCTGTTTGTCACAAGATGTTCTGCTGGAGAAAATGTACCCATTATGTTGAAGTTTTTTAGTTCTTTATGTAATAGGAATCCTTGTTAAATTAGCAGTTTTAGATTTTCCTGTTGCTCCTATAACATGAGAGTATGGTCCTAAGCATACAATGTAGGTGCTTTTATTAAGAGAAATCATTTTAGAAGTGTCTGCAGTCCTGTACAAGTAATGCAAAGTCTATGAGTAAAAGTGTAGAACATTTCCTTTTTTCTTGAGGGTCTTTAGATGATTAAGATAGGAATATACAGTTGTAAGGATTTGGAGTATGTCTGTATTGTTTTTCTCTTTTCCTCAGAATTTAGTAAATGAACACAGACTTCCTTGGCTGCTTGGGATTGGGTGATGTATTACTCTTGTCAGTTCCCCAAAGAGTTCCTTTTATACTTGCCAATAGGTCCAGGCTGTTGTTTCTTTTACTCTCACATAGATGAAAGTGGTTCTTGGGTGCCTTGCTAATATATGGGGCGTCCCTAGACTATGAAGTATTCTGAGACTATCCTCTCTGTTGATAGATTATTTCTGTGCCTTGTCTAAAGACCTTTTGTTCTGTCCACCAATAGATATTTGCTGCCTTACAACCATTGCCAGAGGGGCGCGGACATCAGATCCAGCTTGAAGAGTCAGCACCAGTCCATCTTGAAGTCAAAGTGAAGGTAACCAGCACAGGCATTGCTGGCAACCAGGACCTCAGTGAAGGTAGAAGGCCGGAAGCACTGGGATGTGAAGTGTGTACCCCTGCCACTGTCTTGGGCAAAAGACGGGGTCACAAATCAGAAAGGAGAAATCGTGGATCAAGTTTTTGATGCCCAGCCGAGAGTCACAGACCGACCAGGAAGGCGAGAAAGTTTTTGCTTGAGGTAACCCCCTTTGAAACAAGGGTTGCTTCTGAGATCCTAGCATCAGGCCTCTGAAACCTGGTCCCAAAGTGGCTGTAAAGTTTTCACCTTTGTTGGTCAAGAGGTACCTGGGCACACTGAATGCAATCTATGGCCCCAACGAAAGAGCAATGTGCCAGCAGAGCAATACAGGAGTTAGGGAAGGACTTGCGTTCAGGGTACAGGTGCTGTGTCTCTGGTGCCTGTTAAATTGAAATGAAGAAAACTGGTGCACTGCCTGAGACACTGGACAGGATTGCTGAGAGCATTTGCCCTGGTGGGTGATTGCCCTATCCTGAAAGAAGAAACTTTTCCCTTGAAACTAGACCATGATTCCTGAGTTGCGACTTGTGCAGCTCCACCGTGGGAACAACAAGATCCTGCCTGTGAGGCTCAAATGGACACAGGGAGAAGACTCCCCTCTGGTTGGTTGTACAGCGGCTTTAATTTCCCAAGGACTTCTTTTTCTTTTTTGTTGAAAATGTACCCCATTGGTCGTCCCATTTTTGAGGAGGAGCAACCCTTTGCAGCTCTTCGTCCTAATTCTCATGGTCCTGTGTAGTCCTCCTGGTCCTCTGGATCCAGGATCATTTTTGTAATAATATGTCTGACTGCTTTAATGTTTGTATTGGGAATAATGTTTATTCTATGAGAGAAAAGTTCATCTGAGCAGTTGAAAAATATTACATTTCCTTAATAATGATTAATACTCTAGCCCTCATAAAGGAAACACTTGAAAAGTCTAGTGAAAATGTTTTTATTAGATATGTACTGTTGACTATTTTGATATTGAAATTGATGGTCACTGAAATGCATAGGAGCCTTGAAATGTTTTTACTGGATGATTCTAGGATTTGCTAAGGACTAGAAAGCTAATAGTTCTGTTTCTGATAATAGTAATTACTCTCTCCTGCTATCTGTATGACCCAATGCTCTGTTCCCTTTGTACTCCTGCTTATACCTTACACATACCAGCTTAACAATATTTAGAATGAGAAATACCCACCTAGCAATGAATTAGGATATTGATAAATTTATGGGAAAAAAAAAAAAAAAATTAATGCGCATATTTTTTTTTTGTTTTCCTACTGGATTATGGGAGATGTCTTCAGCTAATGCTAAAAGGGTCGTCTGTTGTAAATTGGCTGCGATTGGATTAGCATTAGCGGAATCCATCTGGTATTTAGAGGCTATCATGTCAATTTTGTGGAATCCATTTTGTATTTCTGGCAGCCATTTTGTTTACCCTTGTGCTCTGTTTAAAGGACTGGCTATACTTAGACTCTGCTACTCTGCACATGTGCAGAAGAATCTAACTGTCCATACATCTGTTTTTAACCTGTAGCTGTCAGGTTGTTTCTACCAGAGTCAGCAACTGCTAGCTCCTCCTTTACTGTTGACTGTGCATTTCTGTATGACCATCTATGTATGTAATTCTCCTATGTGTGCTTGTACCGCCCTCTTTTTTGAGCCCCTGTGTGGGTATAAAAGACCCATGGTTCTTCTACTCTGTGTGTTACTTCACTCAGTACCAAAGGGTGCTGTTTGAATGTAGTTCCACCTCATGAGGTTTATTAAACTCTGTATTTTCTATTCCAGTTTCTGTGCCAACTTCTTCTTATTGGTCTGAGGACTCTATGCAGAGAAGGGCGAACCCCTTGCACTGGTAGGCCTAGCTGAGGTCACCATCAACAATGGTGAGCTCACCAAGAACTGCTAGTGCAGAGAAGTCTTAAGTTGCACAATTTCAAACCTGTCAAATTTTCAAGAAAAAATTAGGGTGATGTTTGCACACTATGGATAACAGATCACAGATATTGGGGGTAGCTAACAGTAGCAGCTTTAAGTAACTTGGGACTCCACCCTCCTAGTTTTCCATATTTGTTATTGCACCAATAAAAAATAATAGGCCACTCTCCCCAAGCATACAAAAAATTAATGCACCCTTTTGTAATGTAACTGGTGCTCATGTACAGCCCTCAAATACCTTTGGGTCAAGTATGCGCTATATAAACACTGGGAGGAAAAAGGGTTATTAAACTAAATACACTAATATTCTCCTCAGTATACATTTTGGTCCAGAAAGGAAAAGTCACATACACTCCAATACATTCAAATCAGAGACAGAACTTTCGCTCACAATCTATCATCCGTTTCATATTGCAGTTGCATGAGCTAAAGGAAGATCATGTAAACATCAGATATCTATAAATATATATATAATCTGACTCACTAAAATAATACAGTATCAAATTTTACATTGACCTTGATTAAACATATATTGCACAAAACAGCGGAAACAATATAATTTTCGGTCAGACAGATAGATCTATATTTGAACCATTGCACTTCTACCAGATATATCCCTGAGCATTCATGAATTTTAATCCAGACATGTTCTGCAGTTCTTTAACCCCTTGGGTGTGGGTTTATTTCCCGCGCTGTGCAGCAGAAATAAACGGTGGGCGGGATTATGATGGCTCCCGTGATGCATGACGGCCGGGAGCCGTCATGCGCATACAAGGGGTTAAAACTGAAATGTATGTGATAGGATGTGGTGAGTTTTGCAAAGACGAGTCTTACAAGGAAGCTTCAAATAGATTTAATTCAGTATGTAGAAAGCCCTTGATGTTCTGCGCGCTGCTCTTCATACAACTGCCTCCGTGTCCACCCCATTCCAGAATCACCTCGTCATACAGTTGCTAGGCAGACAGGGACATTCTAATAGTTACCACAAAGAATCTTAAGAATAAATAAATGGAGGATACTAATGTACATAGGAATATGAATATAACATATCTCCCTTCTAACAATAAAATAAACATCAATACACATTTCTAAACTAAAATATATATAAATATGATTATTTGAATAAATTGAATAATATGCTTACTTAACATAGAAGTGATCAATCACAAATATAATCATCAAGAAATTTAGGCCTGAACATGGTACGTGAAGATTGGCGGGTACAAATTGTTTTAGATACACTTTTAATTTGTGGTGTATTCATATTAGAAGTGGAGTCAGAACTATTACTGTGAATAGGTTTAGGAGATTGACATCTAAGCCATTCATTATGTTCAGTAGTGTTACATATGGACACTTTTCTCATGTTCCACCAATTACCATCCGCCAATTTTACGCAATTACCTTTTGCATGTACAATTTCCTTGGGACATGACCATTTAGAGGTGCCTTTTTTTGGTCTATCCCCAATGTAAACTCTTACTCACATTCCTGTCTTGAAAGATCGGGGATGTTTGTAAATATGTGAATTGTGTCTATGGCCATACGAGTTCTGGTATTTTCTAACACGAGCCCTAATTTCATCATGATTGGCTTCACTTTTGCGTGCTCTATTCATCCAAGCAGGCACGGAAACTGTGCAAGGTATTCTTCCTTTGAGAATACTGAAAGGAGTTTCTTTGGTAACTGAATGTGGAGTGGTCCTATAACACCATAACATGTCTTTTACTTGTTGTTTGTAATTCAAACCATTTTTGCTATCAAGTTGTATGTTTTCAACTAGCACTCTGTTGAATCTCTCCACTAAACCATTTCCCCTGGGATGATATAACGGAGTCTTGGTATGTTTAATTCCCCATTTCATTAAAAATTTCTCAAATTCAGCTGAAATGAATTGAGAACCATTGTCCGAAACAATTTCAGCAGGACAACCCTCCCTTCTGAAGATGTCTTCGCAAAAAGTAATTACTACACTAGACTTTACATCTTTTACAAGCCACTTTGAAAAATAATCAATCATGACAATGGCAAATCTGTCATTGTTGCCAAGGGTCTCAAATGGACCACAGATGTCAATGGCTAGATTTTCCCAGGGTGATTCAGGTAAAGGTATAGGATTAATGGTGATTTCTTGTGTGGTGTGTGATTTATCACTCACAGCACAGGCCACACAATCACGTACAAATCTTTCAATATGAGTGTCCATAGCTGGCCACCAGAAATCTTCCCTGATACGTCTTTTCAAGGCGGACATGCCGCAGTGACCTTCATGCATGAGATTTAATAGTCTTTCTCTAAAACTTTGTGGGACTACCAAGCGACATCCCCTTCTTACAAGATTGTTCAATTCAACGAATTCTGACCATATAAGTTTTAAAGGTTCTAATGATTCGGGATGTAATTTCCACCCTTGGATATCAGTAAGAGCTTCCATGAGATTTTTTAAAGTTGTGTCATTACTGGTAGCAGACATCCATTCCTCTTCAGATATGGCATTACATATGTCATTAATGTCAGCAATCATCCATTCATCATCATCATTCACACAAGTATTTTCAATTGGTAATCTAGATAAACAGTCAGCATTAACATTCTTTACACCAGGAACATACTTGACATCAAAAGAATACTCTTGAAGTCGATAAAGCCATTTGGCTATTCTGGGCGTGGCTTTAGCTGATCCTCTGGTGGAAAAAAAATCTACTAACGGTTTATGGTCCGTTCTTAACGTAAATCTGATGCCCCAAACATATAAGCGAAAGTATTGCACACCCCACCAGCAAGCAAGAGCCTCTTTTTCCACTGTGGAATAAGTATGTTTTGCACCCTTTAAGGTGCGAGAAGCAAACGCTACCACTCTTTCCTTCCCATCGTGTACTTGGATGAGGACAGCACCAAGACCATGGTTACCAGCAACAGTAGATATAATGGTCTTGTCATTTGGATTAAAAGGTTTTAAACTAACAGCCTTAGCAATGGCTTTTTTATACCCTCAAATGTAGTTTGGCATTCATCGGACCATGTGAATTTTACTCCTTTCTTCATGATGTTTCTTAGATTCTGAATTTTATCAGAAAAATTACATACAAATTTGGAGTAGTACTCCACGAGACCAAGAAAGGATCTTAGTTGATCTTTGTCTGTAGGGGGAGGTGCTTTTTCTATGGCATCTATTAAACTACTTTTAGGTTTGACTCCTCCTTTAGTTAAAGTGTGACCTAAATATTCTACTTCAGGTACACACAATTTGCACTTTTCGAGTCCAATGGTAAACCCCGCATCAGCTAGTTTACACAAAACAGAATGTAAAATGAATCATGTTGTACAACATTACATCCCCAAATCAATACATCATCCTGAAATACGAAAGTGTTCTTGACTCCCGTTAAGATCTTTTGCATTACTCTTTGAAAAACGGCGGATGCCGAAGTAAGACCAAATGGCATCCGGATAAATTGAAACGCCCCCTCAGGAGTAATGAAAGAGGTGAGATGTCTACTTTCTTCGTGTAAAATAATTTGGTGATATGCACTTGATAAGTCGAGTGTGGTAAAATATGCACCTCCTTCAATACTGGCCAACATTTCATTTATTTTGGGAAGAGGGTGACGATCAATCCATATGCACTTATTTAAGTCTCTCAAATCGATGCACATCCTGATCTTGCCATTGGGTTTTTTGGCCAAAACTACTGGGCTTAGCCATTTAGATGCCTCGATGGGCTCAATTATGCCATCTTTACAAAGTCTCTGTAGTTCATCCTTCAACTTCTGTCTCAGAACCATCGGTACATTCCTTACTTTGTGTACTTTGGGTATTGCATTGTTTTTTAAAATAATGGGATGTTTACATTTTTTGAGGCACCCTAACGATTCTTTGAAAAGGTTTGGAAACTTGATGACCCATTTATTGTTGGAAGAGTTTATGTTCAAAACTTGGTCAGGATGGTTAGGATCTAAAATAATGCCTAAAGCTCTTTGTTCTTTCCATCCCAAAAGTGATTTCCCTTTTTCCACTATGTATAGTTTGGCAATCGTTTTCATGTTTTTGAAACAAATCTCAGTAGAAACATAACCAATGACAGTAAGTTTATTGCCACAATAACCTTCTGGTGTGACATCAGTGGATTGTAGATCCTTCGAACAAAAACCAATTTTTTCCCAAATAGATTTGTCTACTATGGATAACGGAGAACATGAATCTGCCCACATGTGAACTTCTGAATCATTAATCCTCACAAGACACTTGGGAGGACGATAGCTATCTTTGGATCCTTCACAAATGCACACTTGTGATGAATCTATCATTAATAATTCAATATCGTCATTATCGCTTTCGCATGAAACTTCATCCTCTTTCACGAAATTTATGGCTTTGTTATCTCTTTGGAAATTAGGCGTGCCTTTACATAGTCTCGAGTAGTGTCCGATTTTCTTGCATCTGTAACATCTGCTCCTAATGGCTGGACAATGGCTTGCATCAGCAGTATGTTTGGGACTACCACATCTGAAGCAATATCTACGTTTAGATTTGGTTAGATCTAATTTTCTCTCATCAGGTTTGGCTTGGATGGATTTATTGATTTGCTTGTTTGGATTATTGATGCTGTGAACAGATTCATCTTGAACGTCCTTACTGGAAGACTTGTCGCTTAATTCTTTTACGTATCTAGAAGTTTTTTCCATTCTCTTGGCTGTTGCGATAGTTTTTTCTAATGATGGGTTTTTCATGCCAAGAAGTTTTTCTTGGATCTTGAGATTGTATAGTCTGTTGATCATTTGATCCCTGATAAGTTCATCTCTTAGATCCTTGAAATTACAATTGACTGCAAGTTTCCGTAAGTTGGATACATATTGTTCTATGGATTCAGTCTGCTTCTGGGCACGAGAGAAAAATTTGTGTCTTTCCACAACTATACAAAAAAAAATTCCAAAATGTTCTTGTAGCGTTTTTAGATCTATGTCGTAGACATCAACGTCGTTAGCATCACCACTTTCACCTGTTTGCTCTACCATTGCATTAATTTCATCCATTTCTGGCAACGTTTGTAATACATTTCTGCCTTCTTGACCTGAAGAATGTTTTAAAATAGCTAATTTTCTTTTGGAAACATAAACATCACCACCTATGGCTTCTAAATAAGTCTCAAATGCTTCTTTCCATTCTTCCCATGGAATGTCCGGTTGTCCTGGATTTTGTAGGAATGATGAAGGAGCAGTGATTGTAGTTTGAGACGTCATATTGAGTGGAAAGTAGTGATAGTAATAATAATAAGCTTTAAAATGGTGAAATTGCCTAAAAGTTTCACTAGGGGTTGTGTTTGTATCACTATTGTTCAAAATGATTGACTGTTTATTTTATTTTATTCCTTTTTTTTTTTTAAATAATAGCCAAGAAGAGAAGATGTGGAATCATTAGAACAGAGAAATTGACTCAACGCTAATATAATTGATATGATAAGATCATTAGCGTATGTATTTAAAGTTGGAAACGTTGTCCGAAGGTTTAATTGTTTTCCCAAGTCAAAATGGATGCACGCACGCTGTGCGTGATACGTAGCCGAGCTGAATTGGTCTTGTATGAGGAAGGTGATGCGTCATAAAGGAAGCGGAAGCTTGAGGGGAGAAGAAAGCTCACGGGAGAAGCTTGCAGAAGACTCACACGTGCATAGCAGTGCAGAGTGCGGGGACATCAAATAACGGTAGGCTTCAAAGGGAAATATACTGAAAGTCATTAAAATGTAACTTGGGTGTCATATGTTTGGCAGACCTCGCAGTTACTCACCGAGTATGGCGGTTGTGTAGTCAAGGGCTGTACAGCTTGGATCTTGAGAAGTGAAGCGTCGATCTCAGCAAGTTTAAGTGCGGTATCGATTTTTACACGTGTTTAGAAGATCCCCCGTCGATTAAAAGATGATCCCAAGCTCGTCGCCAATTTTGCAAAGACGAGTCTTACAAGGAAGCTTCAAATAGATTTAATTCAGTATGTAGAAAGCCCTTGATGTTCTGCGCGCTGCTCTTCATACAACTGCCTCCGTGTCCACCCCCATTCCAGAATCACCTCGTCATACAGTTGCTAGGCAGACAGGGTCATTCTAATAGTTACAACAAAGAATCTTATGAATAAATAAATGGAGGATACTAATGTACATAGGAATGTGAATATAACAGTGAGCCTTCCAAATGGTATTCCCAATGTGCAAACACCTCCTTGACTGCCAGAAGTTTGTGATTATAAATGGTGTAACTTTTGTCAGCAGCATAAATAGTGCAAGAAAATGGGCTACTGGATGAATATTATCAATCAATCAGGGAATTGTAAGCGCGCTACCCACCTGTGGGGGTCTCAAGGCGCAGGGGGGAAGTTAAGCAGATCCGCTTAGTCGAAGAGCCAGGTCTTGAGTGTCTTCCTAAAGATGTTCAGGGATGTGGTGAGTCTGATGTTGATCGGAAGCTCGTTCCAGGTCTTGGCCGTGATGTAGGAGAAGGCTCTTCCACCTGTTCTGGCTCTGCGGATGCACGGGGTTTTGGCGAGGGCGAGGTCGGCGGATCAGAGGTTTCTCTTGGGTACATGGAATGTGATTCTCTCGTTGAGATATTGGGGTCCGGTGTTATGGAGGCACTTGTAGGCGTGGGTGAGTATCTTGAATGTTATTCTCTTCTCGACTGGGAGCCAGTGGAGGTTACGCAGGTGTTGGGTGATGGTTCGTGTCGAGGGATGCCGAGGACGAGTCTGGCTGCGGTGTTCTGTATGAACTGGAGTTTGCGCAGCAGGGACTTATATATCCTGGCGTAGAGGGCATTTCCGTAGTCCACTCTGCTGGTTATGAGTGCGTGGGTGACGGTCTTTCTTGATTCGGGGGGGATCCATTTGAAGGTTTTTTGGAGTGTGCAGAGGGTGTTGAAGCAGCTGGAGGCGACGGATTGACCTGTCGGGTAATGGAGAGGAAGGAGTCGAGTACGATGCCGAGGTTTCCGGCATGGTCCGTCGGGGCGGGAGGGCTGCCGAGGGCGGTGGTCCACCAGGTGTTGTCCCATGCAGAGGGGGAGGGTCCGAGCATGAGGACCTCTGTATTTTCTGAGTTGAGCTTCAGGCAGCTTCTGCTCATCCAGGATGCGACGTCCTTCATTCCTTCCTGTAAGATGATTCTGGTTGTGAAGGGGTTCTTGGTGAGGGAGAGGATGAGTTGGGTGTCGTCGGCGTAGGACACTATGCTGAGTCCGTGCTGTCTGACGATGGCGGCGAGTGGGGCCATGTAGATGTTGAAGAGGGTGGGGCTGAGCGACGATCCTTGGGGTACTCTGCAGCTGATTTCCGTGGGTTCGGAGAGGAAGGGTGGCAGTCTTATCCTTTGGGTTCTGCCTGTGAGGAAGGAGCGGAGCCCGTCGAGTGCGGTTTCCCGTATGCCAACATGGTGGAGTCTGCCGGTAAGTGCGTTGTGGGAGATGGTGTCGAATCTTATGAGTTTCTGATTTTGTTTTGATAAGATGTCACCAACAGCATCCATCTCTACAAAGAAAGGCTACGTACAATATGGGTGCCTTAAAATTGGTCTTTAAAATCTGGGAAGCCTTTTCTTGACACTTCACCTACTAAACAGGTGATTCTTCTTGGCCAACTCTGTTATCAGTTTGATCATTTGCGAGAAACTTTTAACTAAATGGACTAAAAATGGGCACATCCCCAAAGATTTTTGCATCTGTTTTATCTTTGGAGCAGGCCTATCCATGGCTGTTTTAACCTTATTCAGATCCACCTGAATTCTCTGATCATATATGGCCAACCAAGTAGGTCTCAAAGAGCATTTTTCAGATTTGGCATATAAAGAGTT
Organism: Triturus cristatus; assembly: GCF_964204655.1. Classification (NCBI taxonomy): domain Eukaryota; kingdom Metazoa; phylum Chordata; class Amphibia; order Caudata; family Salamandridae; genus Triturus; species Triturus cristatus. The sequence goes on along the minus strand of NC_140588.1, from coordinate 415,442,555 downwards.
CAGCCTTGGTCGAAGAGTAGTGTTAATCAAAGATGTTTTTGATGTTTTTGTGAATTTGGAGAAAAAAAGATGTAATTGATGTAAATTACCACAAAAATGCTAAGGGTGTCTCTAAATGCATAATTTACAAAATGCTGGAATGCAGCCAGGATTTGCAAAGGTAAACGGCATCACTAAATATTCGCAATGGCCTTATTTAGTAGTGAATGCTGTCTTCCATTCATCCCCCTTCTGAATCGAACCAAACTGCAGGTTCACCTGAGATCTAATTTTCAGAAGATCTTTGTTGTTTTTTACGTGATCCAATAATATACTGATGAGGTGGAGAGGAAGTCTATTACAGATGGTAATAACATTCAGACCTCTATGGTCTATGCCCGATCTACAGTCACAATTCGGCTTGGGTATGCAAATATAGAAGCCCCAGCAGGTGAAACAAAATGACAAACAAAACCTTAGGTTAAGTTCTCTTTTAAATAGTCTTTTAGTACAAATCCTCAATGGGTAATAATGGATAAATTCTTCCAGGTGGAATCTAGGCTCTGGGTTGAATGTAAATAGCTCAGCCATACACACTCTTGTGTTTGCTGTGGGAAACAGATAATTTCCAAAGTCTTGATATGCAGGAGGTATATGCAGATATTCTGATTGTTGCTGCAGAGTGAAACATGTCATAGTCTGCTCGAAATATACGGTTGACCTAGAACCCATTATGATATGTACTTTTTGTCAGTTGATCTCTAGATTGTGCAGTCCTAAAGTTAGGAGTCCTAACTTTACTACTCCTAAACTGACAAAAATCCTAACTTTAAGACTTTCGGTATTCACAGAAGGCATTTAGGAGTCCTAAAGTTAGGACTCCTAACTTCTGTGAATACCGAAATGAGTAAGTGACTTCCGTGAATACCAAAATAAGTAAGTGCCTTCTGTGAATACCAAAATGGTAGTAAGTTTAGGATTTTGTCTTAAGTTAGTTCTGTGAATCGGGCTCCTTGTGATCGCTCACTAAAACATGGTAATATTGGCCTACATCTGATTGGCACATTTAATTTACATGTAATTTCCTACTATATGGTACTACATGTACCCAGGGCTTGTAAAAAAAAATGCTACATGGAGGCCTGCAGCACCTACTGTGCCACCCACTTAAGTGGTCTTTTTAAACATGCCTCAGGCCTGCTATTGAAGTCTGTGTGTAGTTTTAAGCTATCAATTTGACCTGGCAAAATAAACCTCTTGCCAGGCCTATAACGTCCTATTTAATATATGTAAATAACCTCTAAGGTAGGCACTAAACAGCACATAAGTGTAGAGATGATGATGTAAGTGGAACTGTGGAATGTGAACATGGAACTATGGGGGAGAATGTCATTATGTGAAAGGGAACCAGTACTGGAGTTGGAGCTAATGCTAAGAAGCAGCTGGATATACGCTGGGAGCCTCTGATGACAATAAATCATATGAAAAGGAAACCTGTTCATGAAATTCCTACATAAAGTGGACGGGAGCTGTTAAAATGCACGGGGGCAGCTGAGTGATGCTCCCACATCTGGAATACATGAAAGTGCAAGAACCCTTTCAAAAGGAGGTTAAGAACATTCTTGTATATACCAAGTGTGCTTGAGCAAAGGAACAGCACACTTTCAGTGAGTCCATAATTTTCTGTGTATAATTGACCCTGCATGACCTGCGAGCATATTTGGATGCCAACGAGCTCCTTCGAGCGTGAATTATGCTTCTCTGTGAGCAGTGCTGCCCAGAGAGACTATTCCATTTGAATTACAGTAAATTACGAGAGACTGAAAGAATATTTGAATATTAAGGCCTCCGTGCACGATGTTCAACTTTTAAAAACCAGTGCTGGAGTTAATTTGATGCTTTTGTCCAGAGCGCGTGTACCAGAAGCGCTTACCAGTTGTACCACAAGCCCATGCATTATCGGGGAAGCCATCGGCGACAGTCCTGTGTGTGAGCGTGTCCTCTGGAGCTCAGCGCGCGCCAACGTTCGAGGGTTTGGCGCGTGATTCTCCAAGCAGAGCCCCTGCGCCAGCTCTCTAAATCCATCAAAGCAGGTGCATCCTCGAGCACTAAGTGAGCATTAGCTCTTTGAAATCGCCACAGTGCGTCAGATGCGCAATCAATAGAACGGCAACGTGAAACCAGCAACAGAAATATTGGATACAGCTATATAATAATACAGCAAATAATAAATAACAAATCAAATCAAGAAATACATAAAGAGAAGATCAGCCTTCCTACCTGCCTCTGTCTGTGTCTTCATCGTGGGTGTGTCTGCCCCAGTAACGTCAACATAGAACAAGCATTTGCATTGCAATATGTTGTGCCATTCGCACTTTAGCTGTAAACATCGGAAGCTAAAGTGGAGATGCCGCAATTGCTTAAAAACGTAAAGAAATTGTTTGCAGTCAGGTCAGTTGTACTGTAACTGAAATAAAAGAAAGATGCAGTTGTATACTTTCTCTTATCATGTATCCTAAATGGTGACGCTTGCTAAGTCTATTTGCATGTTGCTTCCTGCTGCAACAACTGATCTAAGCATATTAACACTGTGAATGATCAAAGAGGAAATGAGCAATTTTTGTAAGAATCCCGTGGTATGGGCGCTGCACACTTAACCCCTTCGCTGCCAGGCCTTTTCCCCCTCCTGTGCCACGCCCTTTTTTGGCTATTTGGGGTAGTGCACACTGAGGCCCCTGTAACTTTTTGACCACATAAGGTATCCACACCAAATTTGCGTCCTTTTCTTCCAACATCATGGGGATTCTGAAGGTACTCAGGGTTTGTGGATTCCCCTGGAGGGGTCACAGAAATTAGCCAAAATACAGCAAAATTTAGTTTTTGGGGGGGAAATGGGAAAAATGGGCTGCAAATGAAAGCATCTGGGTTTTCCCCTGCAAATGTTATCAAAAAGGGTTTGTGGGGCTGAAATCACCATTTTCCCAGCTTTTAGGGGATACCAGACTTTTGTCAGAAACCCAACATTTTTTACACAGTTTTGGCATTTTTCTGGGACATAGCCTATTTTTGCTATTTTTTGTGCTTTCAACCTCCTTCCAGTTAATGGTAGAAATGGGTACAAAAGCAATAATGGATCCTGGAAAGCTATACATTTTAGAGAAGTAGATAAAATTCTGAATTCAGCAAGGAGTAATTTGTGTAGATCCATCAAGGTTTCTTTATAGAAACTAACAGTTAAATATAGGATAAATTGAAAATTAATTGAAAAAAGTGTCTTTTGTGTCAACGTTTTCACCTGTAACTTCTTCTAATTTTGACAGCTCTTTGAAAGCAATATACCGTTACATCCGCTGGACATTACTGGTTGTGGGGATATATAGGACTTGTAGGTTCACCAAGGACCCGACGAACCCAGAGCCAAAAACTGAGCAGGAACTTGCAATGGTTTTTTATTATGTACCGGGTATATAGTAATTATTCAGTAAAAATGTGTACATGGAAAAATCGGTATGAAAGACACCTATGTATTTCTGAAATGGGAACAAAATATAGAGTTTAGAAACAGTAGATATTTGCACATTTCCGAAATTGGGATACTCATACTAGCATGAGAATTATCAGTCATTTTTTAGAATGACTTCTTTTTTACACAATATCTTTCATTTGGAAGGCAGAAATGCATCGAAAGTCAATAGGTAATAACAGTTCCTTTATAAATCTGAATTACCCTAAGTCTCCCGATAAAAATGGTACCTCACTTGTAGGGGTAGGCATAGTGCCTACGACAGGAAATGGCTCAAAACCCAACGTGAACACACCACATTTTCACAATGCAAAATTACCCTTTTTTAGCAAGTGCCTAGCTGTAGTTTTTTAACCCTAGCTCTGCCGGCACCTAGAGAAACCTAGCAAACCTATACATTTTTGAAAACTAGACACCCAGGGGAATCCAGGATGGGGTATCTTTACTGCCTCCCTCCAGGTTCTGTTACCCAGAATCCCTTGCAAACCTAAAAAATTGCCAAAAAAAACACCTGTTCCCCATATTTCTCTGGTGGAAAGTTCTGGAATCTGCGTGGATCCACAAATTTCCACCCACCCCGCGTTCCCCAAAGTCTTCCGAGAAAAATGGTACCTCACTTGTGTGGGTCAGCCTAGTGCCCGCAACAGGAAACGGCGCAAAACGTAAGGTGAACACACCTCAATTTCGTAGCGAAAAATGACCCTTTTTTGGCAAAGTGCCTAGCTGTAGTTTTTGAACCATAGCTCTGCTGGCACCTAGGGAAACATAGCAAACCTATACATTTTTGAAAACTAGACACCCAGGGGAATCCAGGATCGGGTGACTTGACTGCCTCCCACCAGGTTCTGTTACCCAGAATCCCTTGCAAACCTAAACAATTGCCTAAAAAAAGACATTTTCCCCACATTTCTCTGGTGGAAAGTTCTGGAATCTGCGTGGATCCATAAATTTCCACCCACCCCGCGTTCCCCAAAGTCTTCCGAGAAAAATGGTACCTCACTTGTGTGGGACGGCCTAGTGCCCGCAACAGGAAACGGCACAAAACGTAACGTGGACACACCTCAATTTCACAGCGAAAAATGACCCTTTTCTGGCAAAGTGCCTAGCTGTAGTTTTTGAACCATAGCTCTGCCGTCACCTAGGGAAACCTAGCAAACCTATACATTTTTTTAAACTAGACACCCAGGGGAATCCAGGATGGGGTGACTTGACTGCCTCCCACCAGGTTCTGTTACCCAGAATCCCTTGTAAACCTAAACAATTGCCAAAAAAACACATTTTCCCCACATTTCTGTGGTGGAAAGTTCTGGAATCTGCGTGGATCCACAAATTTCCACCCATCCCGCGTTTCCCAAAGTCTTCCGAGAAAAATGGTACCTCACTTGTGTGGGTCGGCCTAGTGCCCGCGACAGGAAACGGCGCAAAACGCAACGTGGACACACCTCAATTTCGCTGTGAAAAATGACCCTTTTTTGGTAAAGTGCCTAGCTATAGTTTTTGAACCATAGCTCTGCCGGCACCTAGGGAAACCTAGCAAACCTATACATTTTTGAAAACTAGACACCCAGGGGAATCCAGGATGGGGTGACTTGACTGCCTCCCACCAGGTTCTGCTACCCAGAATCCCTTGCAAACCTATAAAATTGCCAAAAAAAACACATTTTCCCCACATTTCTGTGGTGGAAAGTTCTGGAATCTGCGTGGATCCACAAATGTCCACCCACCCCGTGTTCCCCAAAGTCTTCCAATAAAAATGGTACCTCACTTGTGTGGGTCGGCCTAGTGCCCGCGACAGGAAACGGCGCAAAACGCATCGTGGACACACCTCAATTTCGCAGTGAAAAATGAACCTTTTTTGGCAAAGTACCTAGCTGTAGTTTTTGAACCCTAGCTCTGCCGGCACCAAGGGAAACCTACCAAACCCACACATTTCTGAAAACTAGACAGCCGGGGGATTCCAGGGAGGTATGGCTTGCGTGGATCCCCCAACGTTTCCTTACCCAGAATGCCCTGCAAACCTAAAATTTAGCTGAAAAAAACACAGTTTTCACACATTTTTGTGTGGGAAAGTTGTGGCATCACCGGGCTGACACAAATTTCCTACCACCCAGCGTTCCCCCGGGTCTCCCGATAAAAACGGTGCCTCACTCGTGTGGGAGGCCCAAGTACCCGCGACAGGCAAGGGCCCACAACGTAGTGAGACAACATGAAAATTGCCTACCTCAAAACGACCTGGTTTTGCAAGGGGAGTCACCTGGGTTTTTGGCCGGGTGCTCGGCGGCCACCTAGGGGAACCTACCAAACCCACACATTTCTGAAAACTAGACACCAGGGGGATTCCAGGGAGGTATGGCTTGCGTGGATCCCACAACGTTTCCTTACCCAGAATGCCCTGCAAACCTCAAATTTAGCTGAAAAAAACACATTTTTCACACATTTTTGTGTGGGAAAGTTGTGGCATCACCGGGCTGACACAAATGTCCTACCACCCAGCGTTCCCCGGGTCTCCCGATAAAAACGGTGACTCACTCGTGTGGGAGGCCCAAGTACCCGCGACAGGCAAGGGCCCACAACGTAGTGAGACGACATGAAAATTGCCTACCTCAAAACGACCTGGTTTTGCAAGGGGAGTCACCTGGGTTTTTGGCCCGGTGCTCGGCGGCCACCTAGGGGAACCTACCAAACCCACACATTTCTGAAAACTAGACAACCGGGGGATTCCAGGGAGGTATGGTTTGCGTGGATTCCCCAACGTTTCCTTACCCAGAATGCCCTGCAAACCTCAAATTTAGCTGAAAAAAATCACATTTTTCACACATTTTTGTGTGGGAAAGTTGTGGCATCACCGGGCTGATACAAATTTCCTACCACCCAGCGTTCCCCCGGGTCTCCCGATAAAAATGGTGCCTCACTCGTGTGGGAGGCCCAAGTACCCGCGACAGGCCAAAACGTATTGAGGCGACATGAAAATTGCCCACCTCAAAACGACCTGGTTTTGCAAGGGGGGTCACCTGGGTTTTTGGCCCGGTGCTCGGCGGCCACCTAGGGGAACCTACCAAACCCACACATTTCTGAAAACTAGACACCCGGGGGATTCCAGGGAGGTATGGCTTGCGTGGATCCCCCAACGTTTCCTTACCCAGAATGCCCTGCAAACCTCAAATTTAGCTGACAAAATTACATTTTTCACACATTTTTGTGTGGGAAAGTTGTGGCATCACCGGGCTGACACAAATTTCCTACCACCCAGCGTTCCCCCGGGTCTCCCGATAAAAACGGTGCCTCACTCGTGTGGGAGGCCCAAGTACCCGCGACAGGCAAGGGCCCAAAACGTATTGAGGCGACATGAAAATTGCCTACCTCAAAACGACCTAGTTTTGCAAGGGGGTCACCTGGGTTTTTGGCCCGGTGCTCGGCGGCCACCTAGGGGAACCTACCAAACCCACACATTTCTGAAAACTAGACACCCGGGGGATTCCAGGGAGGTATGGCTTGCGTGGATCCCCCAAAGTTTCCTTACCCAGAATGCCCTGCAAACCTCAAATTTAGCTGAAAAAATCACCTTTTTCACACATTTTTGTGTGGGAAAGTTGTGGCATCACCGGGCTGACACAAATTGGGGAACAACCTTTACAACGCAACTTTTACAACGCACTACACTTATAACGCATTTTTTACAACGCACAATCCATTACAACGCATGACATTACAACGCATGACACTACAACGCATTTTTAAAAACTACCTTTACAACGCATTCCATTACAACGCATACTACCATTACAACGCATACCATTACAACGCATAATATTACACTACACTATGCAACACTTACCCTACTGTTGCACCCCCTGGAGTTAGAATAGTAATTTTTACCCCTATACTATCCAACACTTACCCTACTGTTGCACCCCCTGGAGTTAGAATAGTAATTTTTACCCCTATACTATCCAACACTTTCCCTACTGTTGCACCCCCTGGAGTTAGAATAGTAATTTTAACCCCCTATACTATCCAACACTTACCCTACTGTTGCACCCCCTGGAGTTAGAATAGTAATTTTTACCCCTATACTATCCAACACTTACCCTACTGTTGCACCCCCTGGAGTTAGAATAGTAATTTTTACCCCTATACTATCCAACACTTTCCCTACTGTTGCACCCCCTGGAGTTAGAATAGTAATTTTTACCCCTATACTATCCAACACTTACCCTACTGTTGCACCCCCTGGAGTTAGAATAGTAATTTTTACCCCTATACTATCCAACACTTACCCTACTGTTGCACCCCCTGGAGTTAGAATAGTAATTTTTACCCCTATACTATCCAACACTTACCCTACTCTTGCACCCCCTGGAGTTAGAATAGTAATTTTTACCCCTATGCCATCCAACACTTACCCTACTGTTGCACCCCCTGGAGTTAGAATAGTAATTTTTACCCCTATACTATCCAACACTTACCCTACTGTTGCACCCCCTGGAGTTAGAAAAGTAATTTTTACCCCTATACTATCTAATACTTACCTTAAATGCAATTTAATATTATGCGTTGTAATGGTATGCGTTGTAATGGTAGTATGCGTTGTAATGGAATGCGTTGTAAAGGTAGTTTTTAAAAATGCGTTGTAGTGTCATGCGTTGTAATGTCATGCGTTGTAATGGATTGTGCGTTGTAAAAAATGCGTTGTAAGTGCATGCGTTGTAAAAGTGTGCGTTGTAACGACATACATCCACACAAATTTCCTACCACCCAGCGTTCCCCCGGGTCTCCCGATAAAAACGGTGCCTCACTCGTGTGGGAGGCCCAAGTACCCGCGACAGGCAAGGGTCCAAAACGTAGTGCGCCTCAACAGGCAAGGGCCCTAAGTCTAGTTGGGGGTAGAGCATTCCAGATTCTGGGCGCCATTCCTGAAAAGGATTGTTTATATGTTTTCTTCTTGTTGAATCTTTGCGGTTTCAGTAGCAGGGTTTTAGCACTTCTTGATGATCTGACACCACATGAAGGCGCCAGTTTCTGTGCCAGATAGCTGGGTGCATTGTGATGAATGGCTTTATGTGTCATACATGCTATTTTCAAATGAATTCTGGCTTCAAATGGTAGCCAATTAAGGGATTTTAGGTCAGAGGATATGTGGGAGCTTCTTTTAGAGCCAGTGATAAGTCTCGCTGCGGTGTTGATTGATGCTCTTAGCGGGGCTGTTGCGGCTTTGGGTAGGCCGCAAAGAGAGACATTCCCATAGTCCACTCTTGGGATGACTAGAGCTTGTACTGCCAACTTAAAGTCCTTATCCGGCAGGAAGGGTTTTAGCTTTCTCAACGTATTTATCTGAAAGTTTGATCTACTCTAGGATATAATAGAGAGAGTAGATAGACTCTTGTAGATGGCTGTACTGTGTGTAATGCATACATTCATGTATTAAGGTTAAGTAATTACAAATAAAAGGCGATATATATATTAAATTGGTAACTATGTTTGATTTTGTTTTAAACTTCGTGGGTCTTATTTTTATGCATAGACAGTATTAATTTGATTTTCAAAAAGAAATTAAGTGGGCTATGTAGGCTCAATTTGGAGTTTGCTGTTTATTTGTTATACAGTCACAACAGCGACCTTGCGCTTCCCTTCTTCTCACTCTGTTAGAGTCTAATTACCGGCCAGTTTAGCGCTATTTCAGATGTAATACGATTTTGAACTAACTATAACTCAGTGACAACAGCTATTATCCACGATAACATTTCACCTTCGAATCTTTTCTAACAATGCAGTTTCTTGTTAGTAATATCGCTCTCCCTTTAAGGACCCGGAGCAAAGTGGCCAATGTTCATTACGTACACTTAGGATTTTAAGATCATTTACTAGCGTGCACCAAAGCATGTCGACCACCAACAGTGCGGTAGATTAGTAACTCGTTCTACGCACGCACCACTCTGTTTTTACTTTTCCACACCACCAGATCCATTAAAGTACTTACTTATATGGTGATGTAGGGAATTTTAACTCCCTTCACAAGGGCACTTCACCTTTTTTTATCTCTGGACACTACTGCAATACCAGTTGGTCTTCCTCCTGGCGGAGGTCAGCATATTCTCACAATAAACCCTATGATGATGTTGTCACGTTACAGAAAGGCGGAGAACCAAGATATACCGCCAAAATCCTTTGTATCCTTTGTACGTGATTGAGGGTTTTTACTATACGGAACAATAATAAATTTGACCCTGGTACACAGGACAAGTGGTTCATTCTCCCCCTTTTGATTTTTTGAACTGACGAATGGAAGCGGAATGGACCAAAGCTTCTCCTTCTCTCCACCTTGTTTGAACCGGACCTGTGGTTACTACAGAAGGACTGTCCTGCTGCCAGAGGACTGCCCTGCTGCCAGAGGACTGCCCTGCTGCCTGCTCTGCTGACTGGGCCAGCTCGTTTCATCTCAGGCTACCTGATGTGACCACAAGGGTCAGTTGACTGACCTCCTGTTTAGAGCTACAGGGACGTAACAAGCTCCAGAGGCTTCCCTGAAATTGCCCAGCTAATCTGCTACAACCAGACATGCCTCGACCTGCAACTGGCCCTACCTATGCCCTTCTGGCCTCTGCAAGAGTAAGTCCCTGATTCCTAAGAGGCACCTCCCCAAGTCCTGGGCCCTTGGTTGGAATCAGAGTGCATTCCTCTGAATAAGAAGGAGAAATCCTGAAGTTTTGGGCTCTTTGCACCATGAATGGAGTCGTTTGCGGTGAGAACTCGCTAACTGATGACCGCCAACGCGTAGCTGCAGCTTGCCCGCGACACGAGACAGGACGTTCGTGCCACAGAGACAACTGTCTGTGACCACGACTTGCTCTCAGCGCTACATCGATGATCATCCATGATTCCCTACCTGCTCCTTGTGGACTTCTTCACCACGAAGAGAACTCGCCGGGCCGCTCTTTGAGACGGTAACTCTTTCAGCAGGGAAAAACCTGGTCTCTGTATCCAGCTCACCCTCAATCGCAGTCGGCCTGAACTTGTGACTTTTACCCAGTCTCACACAACAAGATAACCGCAAGTGGCGGTTTGTGCTTTGAGATGCTAAATTTACCTTAAAGTTTTGAAATTGCATATCTCCGGTTCTACTGATTGTCTTTTTGTCTTTTTGGTTTATAATAATTTATACAATTTTACTCTATTTTGTCTAAGATAGTTTTGGATTTCTCTTGTCTTGTGTTTGCGCTTCATTACTGTTTGTGTGCTGCATAAATACTTTACACATTGCCTCTAAGTTAAGTCTGACTGCTTTTGTGTCAAGCTACCAAAGGGTTAAGCACAAGTTAATCTAGTGACGTTTTGTGGTTCACCCTTACAAAGATTGGTGCTGTTGCCTGAAAACAGCTCACACCCCCTCATCCAACTACCCAATTTCTCACAAGACCTGTCTCTTTTTTAATTGTCTTAATGTTAGAAACACCAAATTAGCAGTCTGGAAAGTTTGAAGTTGGTCCAACACTTTAGCAATTTGATCCACAAATGTCTAAATATTGAACAAAAGAGGTCTATTTCTGTTGATTAGAGGAATGGCCTGGAGAACACTTCTTTCGTTTAAGTCTGGGTTATACACAGCTGCAGGCAGGCTAATGAGTTGGGACGCCTTATCTTGTGGCTCACATGCTTGGATGAGGGAATAGCTGAGCGACTGGATGAGCAGTGACTATGGCTCTTGAAATGATCACTGCAAGAAGGTGTAGGAGCAAGAGGGCACCAGTGGCATGCATGTCTCAGAGACGAGAGTCGCAGTTCTCTGACCCGTGGGAGTAGCTCTAGCTAAGATAGCAATTGCCTGAGCGATGTGGCACCACACCCTGGAGAGCGGTGTGGACCATCTGAATTTTGATCTCTTTGGCCCTGCTCTCTTGTATGACAGTGGGAGCAGCCCGGCAGGAAATCCACTCTGACAACAAACTTCTGTGGTGCTTTGAAATGCACAAAGATTGTGATCACGGAGCCACACAAACGCTTGGAGGTGCTGTACTAAGTAGGCAGCAGCAAGATGAACTGTAATATTGGACATGTTGGGAAGGTGAGCACAGCACATTTTTGCTGAGAAAGCTAATTGCACTGTGACTCTGTAGTGGCAGTAAACGATGGCTAAAAACGGACTCTGGTTTTACTGTTACTATATGATGGTTTATTGAGTAAAGTGTAACACAGCTTATCCAACCGACCTCTGACTCAAAGACTGCCTGAATGCATGGATGGTTGCAGGCAGATTGGACTTTGAAACAATTCAATGATCACTAACCCTTAGTCATGAATGGTGACCTGTACTCAGAGGAGTCTAGGGGGCGGTAAAAGGGGCGTTTTGGAATGAGCAAATCAGTCGTTAAATAACAAACACCCTATGCTCAGTCTCACAAAGCGAAGGGAGTGCAACACAACGAGCAGATTAAAAATGTGGACATTTTCTGGCAAGGCTGAAGAAGGCAGAAAGAAGGCAGGGATAGAGCAACATATCTCGCTCCAAAGGAAGACACCAGGAAGCTGCATCATGGAATACCCAATTAGCCAGAAAAAATAGAAAAGATACTAGCTGCGATTACTGATACCAGAGAAGCACTTGAATAGAAAATGGATAGAGTGATGGTTGGCATGGGCCTCCTTAGAGACAACGAGAGGAAATTGGCAGAAAAGGTGAAGAAAACTGAAGGCAGACTGAAATGACCCAGCTGTGCACTACAGTGAAAGAATTTAAAGACAAGTTCAGATTCCTGCAGCGGAATGTGGAGGACTGTGAGGGGAGATCATGCGAAAAAACACATAAGAGTGGTTGGCCCCTGAGGGCACAGGAAATGCGGATACAGTAACCTACGTTGAAAACTGAATATGGCATGGAGTAGCACCACAAGGCCAGTCTAATTACTTTGTGGTAGAACAAACACATAGGTGTTTGCTAGACCTCCTCTGCCCGGGGTCTCCTTGGAGCAGTGGTGATAAGACTCTTGAATTACAGAGATAGAGACATGATATAGTAGCGTGTGAGAAAAAAATGACAATTAAGCAGTGGCGGCTCCTGCGCTGAGGCGGATGAGTGTTGCTCCACTGCTTTTAGCAGTGAAAATGAAGGGAAAATAAAATTATTATAACTGGACTTTTTTATCATTTTATTTGTTCCTGCGTCTTTGTGGGGCGGGGCGGGGCTGCTCTGCTCTCAGAGTAGGGAAAGGAGTGGTGCACTCTGTAAAGTGCGCATGAATGTGTGACCGGCCCTCTCGGGCCGGCCAAACAGTTATGCGCACTTTGCATGTTCTCCATGCAGGCCTCATTACAGCCTACATGAAGAACATGCACTGGCCCCCATTCCCCATCTGAGCGCCAAACCACTGTTCTCAGACCAATCACAACGCTGCACTGCAGCATTGTGATTAGCCAGGGGAGCCTGGGTGCTTACCAATTGCAATGCTGCATTGCAGTGTTGTAATTGGTCAGGGGAGCCTGCCTGCTTCCTCTTCTTGCTGGAGCGGAGGGACAAGGACGACGAGGGACGACGCAAAGAGACATGAGGAGGTAAGTTTTCTTTTTTATATCTTTACCCCCGCCCTTCCCGCCACCACTGATCTGTGCCAGCCGCTACTGCAATCAAGAGTTAATGGTGCAAAAGTGATGACATTTCCAGACTGTACCCTTGCAGTACAACAACAGAGGTCCTAACACCTGTGAATTAAAAGACACCTTAGAGAAGTAAGACTCAAATATGCATTGTTTCCCTGTTCTACTTAAGATAATGATACATGTTAAGGCAGTGTTCTTCGAGGACCCAAAGAAAGCGAGAAATGGCCAGAGAAATAGAACAAGAAGGAATTGCTTGATCTACTATCTTTCGGTTGAAGGCAAAAAAAACACCATAGTGTGAGGAAGACACACTCGGAGAAGGATGTTCTACAGCGTCCCAGGCCAAATGAGAATGAGAAGCATATGTCACCAAAATAGCCGAAAGACTCATGCATTGCCGAAAAAGAAAACCAAGAAACCTCTGATGTAGATCTAACCCAGTCAGGGCCAGAAACAGATAACACAATGAAATCAGACTCAGAATTGCCAGTGTCAGAAAACAGCTGCTGAGCTTAGATAAGGGTATAGCCTATGGACCCTTTAGGCGCAATGCAATTAGGGTGTTTGCAGATATGTTAGGAGGTGGTCACTGATGAGGGGTGAATATTAAGAGTATTGAGAATAATTACTTGGGAGACAAAGTATCAAGATAGTGATTGGCCCCTCAATTGCTTTTTCAATAACATAGTTTAATCTTTCTCTGGGATAAGGTAGTTTTGTTGTGGGTTTATATTATTGAGTGGTGGTGAGATAGCTTCCTGTCAGGTTGAAGGAAGGCAGATGGAGTTGGGAGTGGTGCCCCGGAAGACACTGAGTGTAGTACAACCTAACAATGACAAGACGTTGCAGCCCCATAGGCTTGACAAGTACAACATCCTAACTTGGAATGTGAAAGGCTCAAATAATTATACTAAAAGCCACAGTATTTCCATTTATCTAAAGAGGAGGGTGGTGGATATCGCCCTTCTACAAGAGATGCACCTCACTACAGATGAAAGAGTTAAACTCAAGATGCGGTGGAGAGGGCAGTGCTTCTGAACCCTGCTTGTTCAAATATCTAGGCATACGAGTATTCCACAAAGATGCAGTTGACGCCAATGTGGGTAGGACGATTCAGTCACTGAAGAGTAATGCTGCGTTCTGGATGAAACTACTGATTGACACTATGGGTTGAGTGACACTAACAAAAATGGTGATGTAACCTTGTTTACTTTATTATTTTGCCAACCTGCCACACACTCTACCTGCAAAATATTTCAAGAGCTGTACTCCTGATCCAGCGGCGTAACAACAACAAATACTCTACTACCATACACTCACCTGGGCCCATAAACACACACAATTGAGTAAACCGCTGGAGTCAAAGTTTATATATGCGATCACAATATCCAGGATTAGTTATTCAATATTCCTAACTAAAATTTCACTAATCAAAAAGTTCTTTCCTCTGGTCAATGGACCATTAGTTGAACTAGTTGATGGTGAAGATTAACTTAACTCTAAATTATTACCTTAATTCTAAAGCAAAGAATCACAGGCTCAGAAAGTTTCAAAATCTTTTTCTAAATTTTCAAGTGCATGTGAACCATCTCAAATAGACAGTGCATTCACCATCATTCAGAGGAGAGAAAAATCAATTAGATCATCAAACAATATAACATAGACTTACTCAACGAAACAATGTCTAAGGAAAGAAGAGGATAGAGAGAAAAGAGCCTCTGCAAATAACGTGAAATTATAATTACCAAGAATGGTGTGAAGACCAACCCCCTGGCCAAGAAGCTGGTAAGGGTCCCCTGGGATAGGTCAGGCGAAAAAGACTTCAGGACAGGTTTCAGGACAGGATAGTAGACCTCTCTAGAATACCGACGATTGCGCCGCACTCCTCTCTGACACTCTCTTTCTCCGCGAGATTCTTCCGCGATTTGCTGATCTAACTCAATTAAATTAGGATAAAAAGTTCTGCTTCAGCTTCTGCATTCGATTCTTCATCAACATCTCACAGCATCTGTCACAGCAACAGCTTCTACCGCTACCCAGACAGCATACCACGACTCACAGCATCTGGTTCTGTATAACTAACTAAATCTATCTTAATTATAACTTTCATTCCTCATGTTCCACCCACTAAAGTTTCAATATCGTAAAAATACGAAATATGATTGTCCAGTCAAGGGGGGAAGATCATCACACCATGCTTACATGTCATTTAATTCAGTTAAACCATTGTTCACAAACCCATCCCTTAATTTTTATTCATAATTTTATTTCCCACCCGCATTCACATTTCATGTGCAACATTTGTTAATAGTCCAATATGTAAGTCCACTCCGTTGAACTTTTCACCATCCGTTCCCAGGCTGGGACATTTTGGGACCTTGGCTTTTGTTCAAACTCCGAGCCATCATTCCGAGTTCACTTTCAGTAGACATGCGCAGTCGTCACATGACTCAGCTCATTTCAGTTATACATGAAAGGCCCAAATGCGCACTAGTAATAAAGTCAAAAAGACAAATGTTACTTTCACAAATAAATTATCGCACTCTATACCACCCACTTCTACTCTAGTCCCCTTTACTTATTAATACTTTCCCCGCATTAGCATTAGTAAAATAGCTCGTTTTTGTTTCCGCTAAGAAGGTGCCATGCACGCAAGTCTTCAAGACTCCATTTTAGTACCTTCTGCTCATGCGCAAGAATTTCCCTCCAAGCATTACTCGTCATATTGCGTAGATGCAGTTGAAGCATGCGCAGTAAAGATTTCCCTGTTAAAACGATTTTAGTCCTTCGTTCATATTATTCACGTTAGTAAACACATAAGCAAGCTTCACTAACCCGCGTCTTGATGTGGTGCGTATTAGTTATTCACAAAACAAATTTAATAACTTGTTAGTGAGTTAAACGAGAGGATTACTTCCGAGCAAGTCTCTTCTTTACGAGTCCTTGCTCCATCAATCCCCTCTCTGATGGCATTTTGAGCCATCACAAAATTACCCATCCCTCCTCAGATGCCAACTTTCAGCATTTCTCATTCTCCTTTTCTTTCTCATTTTCATCTTTGTTCTTTAAGTCTCTCATCTTTTTGTATATCATCTCTTTCATTTCCTCCATTTGGATCTCCTCATATTCTCTCTTTCTTTTCTTTCCCTTCCCATTCACTTCATATTTTCTTCCCTTTCTTTTGTTTCTGCAACATTTATACCAAATCATTACTGCTAAAACTATTATTACCATACCAACTACTGACAGAATGATTTGACCTAAGATACTTTTCCCTAAATCAGAAAACTAAGTCCCTATTGAAGAAATACTCTTTGTTAGTCTTTCCCATACACTGTCAACCTCCAGTGGTTTCCAATTTGCATGAAGGTTTGTAATATTCTTTATATACCCTCTGATTTCTTTACTTTTATCAACAATGTAAGTGCAACAATGTTGAACTTTCAGCATTTCACAGACTCCGCCCTCTTTTGTGAATAAGATATCAAGCGCAAGTCGATTTTGTAAAACCATAGACCTAATCGCAACCATCTCTGTATTTATCATCGAGAAACCCCCAGCAGTATCAGTCGAGAGATGATCAACTACTGTTGACAATTGACGAATTCTATGTGAATTCAGAATGACTCCCACTGAAGGTATCAATGCACCAAATATATCACCTACTATCTCTGAAAATCTAGCTCTCCTTCTCCATGTTAGTCCATTAGTGTTTTCATTGTTTCCAGTACATGGTAAATTTTCGGAAATACTATCCCAAAGTAGAAGCTTCCGTACCACAGTGCAGGCAACTTATAATAAGCATTATTCCCACACACGTAGTAAACCCCAGGAAATACCCGATCAGTTCCCCCTTTTAGTCCCCAACCTCCCAAAATTAGGAAGTTATGTGCACAGTCACTGGAACCAATAAAAATGTTATTATAATCTATCTTTAATCTATGGAGGCAGGTTTTCCCTTTCTTCACAAAGTCCAGGGACATCGCAGCATGAGTCCTGCCAGCTATATAAATTCCCTCCTTCTCTGCCCATGGTGGTACATGGGTTTTCTGTTCAGCAGCTTTCTTTTGGAAATCCTGTCTCCCTCTCTCAACTAAATTCAAAAACACTTTCTCTTCTTCACGTAAAATACATGTTAAAATTATTCTTGTGTGCCTTGACTATATCTATTGATTTCATTGTTAAAAAAAATTCACCCATGAACTGTGCATTTTTGCTACTAAGTACTGGATTCATATTCTTTCGAATAGGAAGCTCTGAAAATACTACATCTAAATTTGAATAATAATACTGAAGTTTTCCAGTTGCATAAAACAGACTTGCTAAGACAATACATGAAATACCATATGTATATGTAAATGGTGATATGTAACTCCTTCTGATACTGACACTGGTAATTTCATAGACATAACAATCACTAATCTCCTTTGTTCTACATATTGAAATAGCAACTTTGTAAAAACATTTAAAGACGTGTCATTATCTAATACTGTGTGATGAAAATCTGTCTCATCGGCTGCTTCTAATTCTACTCTATCTCCTTTAATTGTAGCTGCTTTCTCATTAGTAACTGTATCATTCTTTTTATTGGTTATCATTAATAATGGTACCGCTACTGTTAGAAATAACCATATTGAAATCACTAATAGAATACTACATAAGCAAGCTTTACAACATCTTCGGGTCAAACTTCGTTTCGGTTGCTCAGTGACTTTATTTCTTGCCATTTTAATCTGAGAAGCTATTTTCTCCTCTTTCTTTCTTCTCTTGGAAATTCAAGCTCTCGTGTCTAGGGTAGTCTCAATTTCCTTTCATCAATCTGAGTAGCATTTACTTCCTCTGATTCCTCACTTAAATCTAAATTCTCAAACCCTTCTAATATTACATAGGTCCACTCAGTGGCCTTGTATTTATTGTTCAAGATACTCAGTCTTGGGCTTAGTATATTTCTTACAGTTGACTGTTTAGGCTGAGTTTGACTAGTAACCTCATTCACTTGCTCTGGTCTCTCGTTTGTCTTTCTCAGATAGTATCTCAGTCTTTTTCCTCCACTCAGCCAGTTATCACCCTTTCTGAGCCTTTTATTTTGAACTGCACTTTCCCACTCTTCGTCTTTTTCTAAAGTTCTTTTATTTTCAGTATGTCTAGGCACAATCTGTTCTTCTTCTGAATCACTCTCTACCTGTTCCTGTTCAGGTCTTGTTGTTATTTCATCCACCTGAACCTGTTCTTCTTCCTCTATCTGGTCCTGTTCGGGTCTTATTTTAAATTGATCTTCTTCTTCTGCCCGAACTTGTTCTTCTTCTTCTAGCTGGTCCTGTTCAGGTCTTACCGCAATTTGTTCTTCTGCTGCCTAAACGTGTTCTTCTTCTCCTGTCTGACCCTGCTAAGGTCTTTGAATAGTTCTGTTTGTTTTTGCCTGAGTATCTTCTTCTTTCCCTGTCTGCCTGCTCAGGGTCTCTAGTATCTTTATTTACTTCTTCCTGAGCGCGTTCTTCTACACATATCTGATCCTCACTACTTTCCTGTCTCTCTAATCTGGTTCTTCTCCTTGTCTGAATAACAACTTCAGGTATGTCAATCCCTGGTGTCCATCCCTTCTGACTTGTGCTCGGTTGTTCTTCGTCTATTACTTTAGAATCTATCACTCTAGATTCTCCGACTTCACAACCTTCAGCTGTTTCAACTGGTTAATTCAGTTGTTGTTCTTCTTCAGTAGGGCCTGGAACTCTTTTTGTATGACAGGCATGTATCCAATTGGGTAAACCTGCACACTTCACTGCTGTAGTAGTGACAAGTAAGACTTAACATGATTTATTCCACCTAGGTGCTAGGCACGACTTTCTGGCGTGTTTCTTCACTGCTACCCAGTCTCCAGGATTCAAATCATGCGCCTGTGTTGGCTGCCTGGCAACTGCATCTTCTCCAACCTGGTGAGAGACAGAACGCACTAGGTCAGCTAATTCTTTGCAATAGTCCAATACCAGATAATGAGTTATAATCATCAATTCATGTCCAGGAATAAATGCTTATCTCATTGCCTTTCCCATAAGTATTTCATGGGGACTCAATCCTGTTTTTCTGTCAGGAATACTTCGGAGTCCCATCAATACAAGAGGCAATGCATCTGGCCATTTCAGTGATGTTGATGCACACACTTTTCCTAACCTTGACTTGATTGTGCCATTTAGTTGCTCAACCACTCCAGAAGCCTCTGGGCGGTATTCACAGTGCAGGTTTTGTTCAATATTGAATGCTTCACAGATGAATCGAATTATTTCATTATTAAAATGAGGTCCTCTATCTGATTCCAAAGTTACTGGGAAACCGAAACGAAGAATCAAATCCCTCAACAGTAACTTAGCAACTGTGAGACTGTCATTTCTCCTAGTGGAATATGCCTCCACCCATCGTGAAAACAGGCACACTATGACAAGGACATACTTCATTGCATTGCTCGGAGGCAACTCTATGAAGTCAAGCTGCAATCTCGTGAATGGTCCTTCTGCCTTTCCAATTTTTCCCCAACTGACCACTGTCTTCCTGCCTGGATTTTGCTGCTGACAAATTAAACATCTTTGGAAAAGGCTCTGTAACTACCCTTAAACTTTGGATTGTACCAATTCTGTCTGAATAGTCTGATCATTGCAACCATCCCAACATGTGTCTCCATGATACATTCTTGCCATTTGAGAGAGTAGGCAGTCTGGAATAACTGGTTTGCCATCAGTGTATACCCATACATCATCTTCACCTATTTATGTAGGTCATCAATGTACTGTACCAGGACTGAAATTCTGGACATGACCAATTTCTCTAGACACTTTTTCAGGATTTGATTAAAAATTGAGGGGCTTTCTGAATACCCTTGAGGAACTCGGCACCATGCCAAGACACGGTCTTCGAACTTAAAGGCAAACAAATATTGGCTGTCTGGGTGCATGGGAATAGAGAAAAAGGCTTGGCATAAATCAATAACTGTAAACCAGCCTAAATTCCAGGGTATCTGATAAAGGATCACTGCTGGATTTGGCACTACGGGGCAACAAGGCACTACAAATTTGTTGATCTTTCTGAAATCTTGCACTATCCTGTATTTTCCGCTGGGCTTTTTAAGTCCTTTTATTGGCGGATTACAAGGACTACTCATTATTTCCTTTAAAATGCCTTGTTTAATCATTCGGTCAATTTCTGAAGCAACTCCTGTTTTCACTTATGGACTCATTTTGTATTGTCGTGTGTTTGGATAAACCGCACCTTCTTTCACTGTCACTTTCACTGGATCTACATTTGACATTAGCCCAATATCCTTTCCTGCAAAATCCCACACTTCTGGGTTCACTGTGGTTTTTAACTCTTCTGGTAATTAATTTTCAGTCATCAATGAATACATCTCATCTATTTCAGTACCTTGCTTATCAAGCATCATCTTATATATAACATCTTCATCAGGGGTTTGGAAAGCAACACCATCCGGTGTGCAGTAGATCGTGCAATTAATTTTGCACAATAGATCTCTCCCTAGCAGATTTACTGAACTGGAATCACAATCTACAAACTGATACATATCTTTAAAATTTCCAATATGTACTTCTATTTGTTTTGTGATCAGCGTTCTAATCTGTTGATTCGATACTCCTACAACCTGGATAGATTCTCCCAAGAGGGGTAGGTTTGGGATGTCTTCTGTTCTCACATTAGACCGGGTAGCACCAGTATCCAATAAAAAAGTGATATCACTACCTTCCACTTTCCCATCAATAAATGGACCTGACTGAACTACCAGCAAGGATGCGCCAAGTACGCACTCCTCTTCCCCCTCCCTCAGGCACCGTCATTGCGCATGATCCAATTCTTCAGCATTGTTCTGTAAAAAATATTGTGTAACCGCAGGATTTTTCTTTCCACTTTCTCCATGAAATCCGGTGTTCGCACTGTGTCTTTGAGGCTTCACAAAGTTGGGCATAAGTTGGGCATAAGAGCTGGTGGCACCTAATACTGTGGAGTAACTACCTGATGCGGCTGATTCATAATCCCTTCATTCTGCATCTGTGGATTTAAATTTTGACTTGGCCCATTATTATTCTGAATACTCTTACACTCGTTTTTCCAATGTCCAAGCTTTCCGCACGCATGACAAGGAAACTCTTCTTTGCTTCCTCTCAATTCATTCGTCCTCTTACTTTATCACCATTTGCCGCTTGATCATTCTGATTCTGCTCTTTCACCTGACTATCAGTCTGGGTGTTCATCTTAACTTCCTGCTGTTCTGCCAATTTCACATGTGCCCACATCAATTTTTCTTTTAGCTTTCTATGCCTCGCCTCAATGTCTTCCCTGCAATACTTGGCATATTTCAAAATTTCATCAATCGACTTGCTCTGCCAGCACAACATGTGCTGCTGAATCATCTCACTAATCTCCGGTTTCAAACCATACACAAACTGATACACAAAATGTCCCATATCCTTATCACCAATGTTCTCAAAACCACTATACTGCTGAAACACTTGCAGTAACTGTTCATAATATGCATGTATGGACTCATTTGGCTCTTGAGTTGTTCTATCTATCTTTACCCAATTGGGTTCTTTAGGAGGAATTGTCCCTTTCAGAAAGGTAATAACTTGGTGATATTTCTTCATCACCTCTTCTGATGGTGCTCCTCTTTTGGAATCCCTCGGATATTCCTCATTCGGCCAATCAACCTGTTTGATTCAACGGGCTTTTCTCTCAACCTAGGGAAATCATTTGTAAATGACAAAACATCCTGTCTACTCCATGGAACATGAACAGATCCACCACCAGGAACCTCTCTCATGAGACTACGGGCCATATGTAGGAAGCCCAATACCGGTCGGTAACGGCCGATTTTCGGTAAATATCCCGTTACCGACCGGTATTCAGGCTTTTGGTATGTAGGGGGCACATTTCAGGATTCGGTAATTTACCGAATCTGTAAAATTATCGATTCGGTAATTTTACCGATTCGGTAAATACCGAATCCTGAAATGATATGTAGGGGGAGTGTGTGGTTGTTGTGGGGATTCGTTATTTACCACCAACTAAAAGTTGGTGGTAAATGACGAATAGCTGGAACAAAGCATTTTTTTGCACTTTGAAGTGTGCAATGTGGCAGACATACATGCCCTTAGGGCATGTATGTGTGCCACATGTGCACACATGCAGGAATCAGGGGTGCAACAGGGTGTCACTGTGACACCCTGCCACCCTTGATTGTGCTCCCCCCATTACCGAATCGGTATTTACCGATTCGGTATTGGTAACTGGCTTCCCATTGATTCCTATGGGCCTCCTGGCCCATAGGAATCAATGGGAAGCCAGTTACCATTACCGAATCGGTAAATACCGATTCTAAATTACGACCCATTCCGAATCGGTAAATATTACCGATGGATTACCTACATATCATTTACCACTTCATAAATACCGAATTGGTAAAATTCGGTATTTATGAAGTGGTAAATGTTAGGCTACCTACATATGGCCCATAGTCTCTCTGCCTTTTCTGATTTTTTTAATAAGAATGCTTCCTCCTTCTTTCTTGTCCACCTAATTCTCCACTTATCAATGTCTCCCCACTTTTGCAAAATATTCATTAACTCTTTTACCTGTAGTTTCTTACCAGACACATTCATATTCTCCAAATCCTTATCAATAAACTCCACTCGATATGGTTTCTGTAACAATTTTGATCTCCCTATATCTACTTCAATCTCTGAAGCAAGCTCTGGCAATCTTTCATGAAACAATTTTGCATTTTTCCAGTTATACTCCTACAAATAAACAACAACTCTTGTTCATTATATAATGGTTCAACCTTTCTATTCCCACATTTCCAGCTATCATCTCTTCCAATTCCACTTTCAATCTGTAAATATCTAAGATCTTTGGTGTTGAACTTCGCTTTTCTATTCCTTGTGCCCATCTTTCTAAATCTTCTGGAGTGACCGCTGGCATGATCATCAGATATTACTATCTCTTATCTAGGATTACTCAAAGGAGTTGTTACAGATTGGGGTTTTGGGCAACTCATTTTATCTCCATATAATGGATAACAGGACCTATAGTCACTGGTACTGTCAATGCTTCAGGGTTTAAATTCAATTGACTTATTTTGTGTACTACTTCCTCTCTAGTTCTATTTAATGCTTCTCTTTCGTTCTCTTGAAACACCCTATTAACTGGTGTATCATGTAAAATTTGAGGAATTAAGGGTGTTCCCATTACCAGTGCACTTGGGGAGGCTCTACTGGGTCCTTCTTGGTACGGTGGAGGATTTTTAGTTACAATTTCCTGTAACAATTCGTCATCTGATTCACCATATACATTCATGTGTTTTGTTTTCTCCTTACACTTGCTCCCCAACTGTTCCTCAGTGTCGCGATCTTACACGCTAGAAAGGCAAGGCAGGGGTACACACCTCATAAGCTTCTTCCCAGAATGCATGGGCAGCGGTATACATGGTATGGAAGCCCGCTGCACTACATTACCCAGAAAGCAGCAGAGCAACATGGAACTTCCCTCGTCGACACGCCTGCTATTTAAGCACTTCCTGTGCATTAGGAAGGTGCTTGACAATCTCGCCCAGAGATTCGTGAAGAGCAGACGCTTTCCTCCCCGCGTGACGGATTTTGGTAGCAGCATTCCTTTTGGGATTCTCCGAGGACTTCAAAAGACCCGTGAAGCACTAGCGTGCTTCTTTTGAATCGACCCGTCTGCCGACCGTCACCCCGCAGAGCCGCATCTCCAAACGAGACGAGGACCTCAAAAGACCAGAGGAGCACTCGTGTGTTTATTTTTCCTAGCCCAACGGCTGTTAATGTCGCCCTGCAGGGCGGCGTTCAGGTACCTTGTCAGCCGATACAGAGAAGTGTCGAAACGCTTCTCTCAAGTACTTTTTCCTGCAACATTGCTTTGGTTTTTGGAAATTGTTTGTGCGCGCTACATGCATACAGCGCATTCAGTAATCAGACCTTCCGGTTGGTTACTGAACCGCGTACGGCTGTAATTAACTTAACGCTGTGCTGGAAAATACAGCGTAAGGAACCTCTCTATGAACATGCTCTTATCTGCTGTGATTTGAACAGTGTTGGAGTGGCCTGTTACTGTGTGACTCTGGTCCCTATTTTGATAGTGACTATTGGTTAGTCCAGCTGTGATTCTTGGAAGACTTCATTCCTGTTATTTTCGTGAGAGTTACTTTGTATGACTACCGGCAATTTTGTGAGTGAAAGAATGAAAGCATATTGACTGCTACAGCATGTGGTGTGGCCATTGACCTTTACAATTGATGCTTGTCTCTTGTCTACTTTTGTTTTCCATGCAGTGCATTTGTATACACACCTAGACCAGACCTAGGAAGCAAGAATTCCCGGCTGAACCTTTGTTATTTTGTCCCCTTCCCTTTTCCCCGGGGTGCTATCTTCCATAGCTGTGTTTGAACATACTGTGGGGAGTAGCACTCAGGTGAGGAAGGAGGCTTCTCTGCACGACATCGTCCCCGCTGGCTGCTAGGAAGAGGTTAGTGGCGTATTCACTCCTTCTTGTGCTGCTGACAACCTGACAATCAGCCATTAACACTGGATATAAACCTTCTAATACCATAGCTCTTCTCCATTGCTTCATCTGACCATCGTGTAACTCATGCAAATATCTGGGGAAAAATCCTCTATATCTCTTATTGCCTCTGCATTTCTCTCGTTCATATGACTCAGTCTCCCATTCTTCCAAAGCCTCATACTGAGTTTACCTAGGTCTCGGTTCCAAATTATTCATTCTCATCCTCAAATTCTGAAGAATTCTCCCATTAAACGTACCATGTTCAGGAAAAGCCAAAACTCCATCACCTTTTGTATATTCCATCCAATTCTCCAACCATACACAAGTGTGATATCCTCTTTCCATCATCATAAAGGAAGCAGGTGTTTTCAGTGGCGGAATAGGAATTCCCTCTCTAGTCAACACAGGCTTATCTGTCTTAAGGAAATTCTTAATTTTCTTTATTTATGAAATTTTTCTCTTTTCTCCATACATTCTAGATGAACGATATATGAAAGAATATTCTGAAAACCCTTGAACTCTTCTATCGGAGCGACTCACACCAGCAGTCAAATCAGAATCCAACATACACATTTTCATCGACCAATCCTAGTGCGGCTTCTATCAATCAACCAATCAGACTCAGGCTCACGCTCGTGGTCTGACCAATGCCAGCACGTCCTTTTGTGACGTCAGTATTACTCCTTACTACTGACCCCTCCTTTACAATCTGCTTCTGTCTCACGCTCGCTGTTTCAACCATCCCAGCGCGGCTCTCTATGACGTCAGTACAACTCCGGCGACTGACCCTCCCTTCACAAGGTAATACAAAAACATATTTCTCAATACTTTTAATTAAATTCTTCCCTAATAACAACATAAAGACATTCGCTACCCCGCCTGTTTCACTAAACAAAGGATATATTTTCGATTTAGTCTGGAGTTTCAGAATTACTCCTCTTTTGCTGCGAATAAAAACCTCTGTTAACCTTCATTCAAGCTCGAGAGAACCTGTTACTCCTTCAGTGTTACCCTTACAAGGAAATTGTCGTGACTGCCGGTCCCGGACGCAGCTGGAACTCCAATAATGGCTGCTATGGAGGCGCGTATGCACAGAAGCCGACAGACTGGCTAAAGTGCAGCCGCTCCCGAGCCCTAACGCTTCGCGTTCTTGCTCGCGGGATTTGCCACTTACCTTCCGGTTCTCCATGTAGCTCCTTGGATCGTCGGGTCTTCCTCCTGCGTTTCCGCCTCGTTCAGGTCTCACACGCTGCTCGAATCTTCATCCGCGTTGTTCCGAACCCTTCCCTGGTGACCTCCTCGAGTATTCTTCTTCCATGGACTTTGTATACCCGCCAAACGGAACCTGAAAGAGAAGAAAAGAACAAGAAAAGCCATACATCTGTTTAACCGGTAACAGCGCTCTGCACTGCCAAACTCATTTTACATGCTCTAATATAAATATACACTGATCTGATCTAGTGCTGCCGTCTTAGTGGACTCCGCTCCTTCAGTTTGTTAATCACTTTCTGTATTTCCCTTGACAAAGACAAAAGAGAAAAATATTACTTTATGCCTGAGTTAAGGTTATCTTTTTAGTTTTTGACAGATGAACATTTATTGGGAGTTTTCACAAGTATTGAAGTCTAGCACATAGGCTGGATTTATACCTATCTACCTATTGTACTCAGTCAGGGGCATACTTTAGAAGAAGGGAAATTAAGATTTTGCCTTGTCCCTGCCTGGTTTTGTTTTTTGCCTGAGAGTCTACAAAGGACCTTTGCCTTTCCTTGTTTTGTTTCCCTTCTTCCGTGGGTTACCATTGTCACTTTGACTCTGTTGGGTTCCAATAGGTGATTGCGGGAAGTTGAGGAATTTCTCTTCATATCCATGATGTTCCTGCGGAAATAAGTTGATCCCTGACAGAAATAAGACCAAAGTTTCACCAGCGAACCTTCTTCTATCATTCACTCTCACCTTTTAAATAAAATAGCCCTAGTTTAATACTGCTAGCCCTACGTAGCTTCTCAGTATTATTCCAACAGAGGAGTAACCTCACTTCAGTGTGGCTTCTGTCACCACCCGCTATTTAATTTTTTTTTTTTTTATGTATTTTTTTATTTTTTTTTTTGGAACTTTAAGACAAAACATACAGCTGTGTTCAAGGAGCGACATTGCATATACATATCATCCTGGGCGATACATAGAAGGCTTGAAGGAGGCACAGGTATTACAATTACTTGCAGGGGTGGCTTGAACAGCCTTACAAATCCAGTGTAAAACAGCATCCATATACCTAAGCCATAGAGGCCATTGCATGGGGTGCCGACCCTTGGGGGGGGGGACCTCTCATTCCACACCCTACACACCAATATCCTCCCACGCCAGTCAGAATGGAGACCCATATCCTCAGCGCAAACAGCACCCAACCACCCCGGCAGCATCCTCGGGCAGCTACCCTCCAGGCGCCATAGTTCCCCAGCACGAGCTCACTCAGCAGCCTGAAGGCCATCCGGGGCCGTCGTCCCAGCCAGGAGATAACATTGCAGCGGAGCCCATATGTCGGCGGGCCGCGACGTGGGCGGCATAAGCTCAGAGTACGTACGGATCTGATCTTGACAGTAAACAAGATCTCGCACCCAGTCCTTGAATTTTGGGGCCCTGCCTCTGCCCCAGCGACACGCCACTCTCCTCTTAGCAAACAAAAAGGCAAGCGCAATGAATTTGCGGTGCGTCGCCTGTATAGGCTCTACATAGCCCAGCAGGGCCAGGAGAGGGGAGGGCATCAACACTGTGTTGATCATTTTTGAGAGCGCTTCAAACACCTGGCACCAATAGCGATGAACTGCATCACACGACCACGCCAGGTGAAGAAAGTCCGCACCTGGAGCCAGGCATCTGTCGCAGCTATCATCCTCACGAAGCTGATATCTGTGAAGTCTGGCCGGAGTGTAGTAGAGCCTGTGAATGTATTTGTAATGGATAATTCTGAGGCGGCTACTGGAGGAGACGCGGTCCGTCTGCATTAAGCAGAATTGCCACTGTT
This sequence comes from Triturus cristatus, assembly GCF_964204655.1. Taxonomy (NCBI): domain Eukaryota; kingdom Metazoa; phylum Chordata; class Amphibia; order Caudata; family Salamandridae; genus Triturus; species Triturus cristatus. The sequence continues at coordinate 415,414,857 of NC_140588.1, read as the reverse complement.
TATCCGTCAACGGGGCCTGCAACTCTCGGTCCCATTTCTCCCTAGCTGCCAACTGCGGCGCCTGTGTGGAGGAGTGTACCGATCGGTATATTTTGGAAACAAGCTTAGCCGGAGTGTCATCACTCAGTATACGATGCAGCGGAGCCATATGCGGGGGCTCCTGGGCGAAGCCGGGCATGAGGGCTCTCAACCCCTGCCGGAGGCGGAGGTATAGAAAAACGTCGAGGGGAGTAGGCTGAATGCTGGCATACATGTGTTCCATGGTCCGGAACGTGCCATTGTGGTACAAGTCACCCCACGTCTTCACGTGTATAGCGTGAAGTAACTTCCGGAAACCCGCCTCCTGCAGCAGGGGCATGCTTGGGTGATAAACAAGAGGCAGGAGTGGTGCGTACACCAGGTCAAGCCCTAGAGTGGCAGCCAACTGATTCCATGCAGTCACCGTGCTAATCAATGTCGTGGGCGTCTTATCTCTGCCTGTCACTGGGATGTACAACGCGCCCTCTATGGGAATGGGGTGCGCCAGCCAGTGTTCAGCCGCAAGTTGTGGCATATATCGAGGCTGCCGCATCCAAAAGTAAGCATAATGCGCCTGGGCTGCCTGATAGTAGAGCTCAAAGTTGGGAATGCCAAATCCTCCCTGATCAAAGGGTTTAATAAGGATCTCCCACTGGAGCCGGGGTGACTTACCGCCCCAAACTAATCTGATGAGTTCCGAGCGGAGTTGTCGAAAGAAAAAGGCACCGGGATAAAAGGGAATATTCAGAAAAAGGTACAGCAGCTGCGGTAAGATTACCATCTTAATCAATGAGGACCTGCCAGCCATGGAGAGGGGCAGAGCGATCCATCGAGTAATGGAATCCGTAATGCGGGACATCGCCGTCCCATAGTTAGCCCGCATGAGTTCATCCCTGTTTTTTTCAATACGGATGCCCAAATATTTAAAGTCCCCCTCACACCAGACAAGGGGGAAGTCAAGCGCAAATCGCCCAGTGGAAGCTGTCAGGGGGAACAAACAAGACTTGCTCCAGTTGATCTGGGTACCAGAAATCATGCCAAACCGAATAAATTCCCGGAGGATCGGGTTAAGATTTTCTTTCAGATCACGCACGTAGAGGGTGATATCATCGGCATACATGGATATTAGTATCTGCCTCTGGAAGCACCGCAGCGCTTTGTCACGATGGTGTTGCCGCAATTTGGCCGCCAGAGGCTCCATGGCCAAAGCAAATAGTAGGGGCGAAAGGGGGCATCCCTGTCTGGTGCCTCTGGTAATAGGGAATGCAGAGGATAGCCGGCCATTCACCAATACTTTGGCCCTGGGAGTAGTATATAATAACTTAATCCACGAGATAAATACGGTCGGGAATCCCATGCGCCCCAAAACTTGGAACAGGTAGTCCCATTCAAGGGAGTCAAAAGCTTTCGTGGCGTCCAGGAACACGGCGGCCATGGGCAGGTCCTCATGTACAGAGTTAAGGATCGAGAAGAAGGTGCGCAGATTGTGGGACGTAGCCCTACCTGGCACAAACCCGGCCTGGTCCGGCAGTATCAGGTTAGGGAGTAACAGGTTAATGCGATTGGCGATGAGCTTGGCTAAAATTTTCACATCACAATTAAGTAGGGAGAGAGGCCGGTAGGAGTCGCAGTCATTAGCCTCCTTCCCCGGTTTAAGGAGCGATGTGATGAGGGCCATGCGCATCGAAGGGGGGAGATGACCCACCTCCAACGCATCCTCATAGACTTCTCTCAGCACCGGCGCCATAAAGTCAATATAGGTTTTGTAGAATTCAATGGGTATCCCGTCAAGTCCGGCGGTCTTGCCCGACCTCATCTGCATGATGGCCTCTCGCACCTCGTCTAGCTCAAAGGGGGAGCTCAGAAACTCTCTTTGCGCATCACTAAGCCACCCCAGGGACACATCCGCAAGGTAGTCATGCAGTTGGAGCTCCCCAACCCTAGTTGACGCGTAAAGCACACGATAGTGGGCCACAAACACATTGAGAATATGTGCGGTATCCCTGTACAGTGTGCCGTCCTTCCCGACAATCTCCATGATCGTATTAGAGGGTCTCGCTAGCCTCATTGTCGCTGCCAGGGCTTTCCCCGGCCTCGCGCCCTCACCATAACTCCGGGCGACCCAGTACTTGCCTCTAAAGTTTGCTTCCCGGGCGGCTTCAGCAGTATATTCCGAGATTTTGTCCCGAATACTCGCCAACGTGGCATCATCAGGGTTGGCCGCCAGCGACGTCTCTAGCGTCCGAAGTTCAGTCTCCAAGGTGTGCAGGCGCGCCGTAATACTCTTCAGGACACCCGACCCCTTGGCAATACACAGACCCCGCAGGGTCACCTTGAATGCATCCCAAATAGTCTCAACGTCCTGCACGGAGTCCTTGTTGCGCTCAAAGAAAGCCAAGCATTCCTCCCGTAGCTCCTCTTGAAAAGGGGCATCGAGGAGCATCATGGGCTGCAGACGCCAGGCCGCCAGAGGGGGGCCGAGCTCTTCCGCCCTCAATGTAATTTGTACTGGCGCGTGATCCGAGAAGGTTCTTGGAAGGTGTCGTGCCCCAACCAGCGCCACATGAAATTGTGGGGCCAGGAAGACATAGTCGAGCCTGGCCCAGGAGCGCGCTTGCGCCGTGAAGTGAGTGCCCTCACGGTCATCCGCGTGGAGGTGTCTCCATGCGTCAATCAGTCTATGCTCCGCAATGATCTCCAAAAGCGCCTCCCGGGACCGCGTATAGTGATGTGGGGCCGGGTGGGACCTGTCCAACGTCGGAGTAAGCGTAACATTGAAATCTCCCCCCCATATGAGGTGCTGCGTGCCCACACCGACTATATCTGCACCGAGGTCAACAAAGGAGGCCGGGTCGTCCACGTTGGGACCATAGCAGCAGGCCAGAGTAACCATTCTATGTCCTAGTCTACCCCTAGTCAGGCAATATCGGCCCTGAGCATCGCCTTTCGTGCCCGCGAGAACGAAGGGGGTATTCCTTTTAACCAATATGGCTACACCTCGAGAGTAGGATGAGTAGGAAGAAAAAGTAGAGTACTTCGCCCATCTACTAGCAAAGGTAGGGGCAGCCCGCGCCCGGAAGTGGGTCTCCTGAAGAAACGCAATGTGTACGGCGTGGCGATCTAAATAGGACAGGATGTGTCTCCGTTTTCTAGGGTCCCCCAGACCTCTGACATTCCATGTAAGTATGTTCAAGTCAGTGTCCCCCATAGCCAGGTCAATACAAAACGGGAAGATAGTGCACTGGCAAAGGGGCCTCGCTCATTCAGCCCCCATCGGCCATACACGCCATCTACTCCACACATCACGCGCCAAGCCACCTTCTACAACATCAGTCAAGCCAAGGTAATATCTACTTCCCACAATGGCGTACACTCCACGTCCCACCTGGGGACCTTTTCGCAACCGCACAGCCAGAGCTTGAGACAATTCCGTGGACGGCAACGCCCCGAACACAGCTGCATCAAACATTGCAATAACATTACTAAACATCCCTGGTCTCCCACCCAACCCAGCTGTCTGCACCAAAGTATACCCCGCACAAAGCTCAATTACCGATCTATGGGGAGAAGTGAAGCACCCAATCCCACAGAGCCTTGAACTGGGAACCCTCCCTACCGCCCCAGAACCAGGCCCGCAACGCCACAGAAATAAAAAATTCAACAGAGCCCCGAATCCCCCCACCCCACCCCCCACCCACTGAAGCAACCCCAACTTGCCAGAAAAAACTACCCACCCTCCACCCGTCAGTGCCATCAGAAAGCTCAACAGGAGCAACTCAGTCAGGTGAGTCAATGGGGTACACCCTACGGGGGTCATCCAGGGGGCCCACATATCCACCCATTACTGCCCGTTTCCCACCATAGTCACAGAGGGAGGGAGAAGGGTGGTGCCTGGCATACATTACCGATCCCCGACCAGCACCCGACCAGGACAGTCTCAATCAGTCTTGACGCCGCCCATCAAGAGGGCCTGCGGGGCGGGCCACCAGGAAAATGCAGAGAATCCGCACACTGGTGTAAGGGAATGATCCCCGTGACCCACAGGCTAGCAGTCAATGTTCGTTCCCCTGGGCCGCATCCTCCTCATCAGGCCGTTCGGATCGCATCCTCCGCAGGGACTTCAAAAAGTCCTCCACTTGTTGCGGGTTCGTGAAGAAATGTTGCTTCGCTTGATGGGTGACCCGCAGCTTCGCCGGATAAATCAACGCGTAGTCGATTTGGAGAGCACGGAGCTTTTTCTTAACATCAACGAATTTGCGACGCTGCTCCTGAACAACAGGCGTGAAGTCTGGGAAAATGGTGAAGCTGACACCTTCGCATGACAGGGACTGGTTGATACGCGCAGCCCGCAGCGCAGCATCTCGGTCGCGGTAGTTTAGGAGCCGCGCGATGATGGGCCTAGGTGGGGCTCCCGGACGCGGTCGCGGTCCAAGTGAGCGATGCGCTCTCTCCACGATGAACTGTTTAGAGAAAGTTTCCGAGCCAATAGAGGCAAGGAGGATCCTCTCCACATACTCCTCCATGCGCCCCGTATTGGTGGACTCTGGCACACCTACCACGCGAATATTATTACGCCGGCTGCGGGCTTCTAACTCCTCATTCTTAGCAGCTATCATCCGCAGAACACTGTCCATTTTCGTTAGCTGCGTAGAGTGGGAAGCAGTCGTGTCATCGCTGTCAGAGATCCGCCGTTCGACCTCAGTGAGGCGTTCCTCATGGGCATCGATTTTCTGTGCGAACGCATCCATACGTGAAGAAAGACGGTCCACCTTGTCCACAACGGTGGCAAAGCCCTGCCTCATCTCCCGTATCATCTGTTGAAGGTCCATCGGCGGTGAGGCCACGTCCGCGTCAGACGCCGGGGGGCCCTGTGCGCCTCCATCATCATGCGCACTCCGCAGCCCCGTCTTAGCAACTGGGGTAGCAAATGACAATTTCGACTGCTTATTGTCATGTTTGCCCATCGTGGGCGTGTTGAAGGGAGTCGCCTCCCACCCCAAAGGAGCCAAGGTCACCCCCGCCACAGGCAGGTCAGGAGCAGGGGCTCACAAAGGGCAGTTCAGCCACCGCCGGCGCCGGAGCAGACGATGGACCCGCCCGGTAATTTGGGAGAAATCCAGGAAGGGAACTTCTTGTCGATTCACACCCTCACCAGGGCAGATCTGGCCAGCACACCGTTTCGAACACCCTCTGCCCATACACGGGAAGGAGGCAGCCCCACAGCGAGGCACCCCCACGGCAGGAACACCAGCAGTCCAACATCAGGGGGGCCCTCAGGCCGGTGATCTCAACCCCCGGTCAAGAGTGAGGGGATGCGAGGGGGGAGGTCAGGAGCACGCCCCAGGGGGTCTCAGCAGCGGTCGAGTCCCAAACGGCGCAGCCCTGGGCCACGTCGACGCACCTCGTCCAGGTCCCAATCACTAGTCCCGTTGAAGTTGTGGCGCAGTGCCACCCCCGACAGACCTCAGAGCCCCATCGCAGCGAGCTCAACAGGAGGGCCACCCATCTGCCGGGGGCATCGACTCATGGGAAGCGGGGGATCCGGAACACACTCAGTGGGAAATAGGCCAGAGCCCGAAGGCACAGGTACAGCGCCGGGGGAGGGGGCAACCATCCGGTGACACCCCAAACAGCACGATCAGTCCAGGATGGGGGAGGGGGGCGGCAGCTCACCCTCCGTGCAGCGCAGAAAGTCCCCGCCGGCCACCAGCACAACTCGTCAAGGGAGCACAGGTCTCGTCGCTCCGCAGCTCATCCCAGGCAAGTCACTCGGCGGGGGGGGGGCAAGCCAGGCACAGGACGGGTCATGAGCCCCCCCGCTGCCCGCCGCTTCACTCCCTCGAGCAGTCTCCGCGATCCTCACTCCGGGGGTCCCCGCGACAGCAATGGACAGTCCGGGGCCTACCCGCCTCGCGGTCAGCACCGGGATCGCGTAGCTCCAGATCCCGGCCGCAGCCACCACCTCGCAGCAGTCAGGGACTCGGCGCAACTTGCGGCGCCTCTCACTCCGTTCCTGAGGGTCTCACAGCTCCCAAACTTCAGGCGGAGCCGCAGGGGAACAACAGCCACAGGTACACCTGGTCGCGGTCCGGTGGGCGATCAAATACAAAGGATAACTGCAGGATAGTTAGTCCAGGCAGCAGGAGCCTCACATGAGTGCGGCCATACTGCGTGCGTGCCCTCTAGCGCCCCCCACCACCCGCTATTTATTTACCGGGAATTCTGGACAATATAAAACAAAGACGCTAACTCTTTTGTTAAACATAAATCACTAATCAATAATCAATACTCATCACCAAACTAGTCAATAATAACCATAACTCTGCTACCAGAAAACTGATCCAGCGGCGTATCAACAACAAATACTCTACTACCATATATTCAACTGGGCCCATAAACACACACAATTGAGTAAACCTCTGGAGTCAAAGTTTATATATGCGATCACAATATCCAGGATTAGTTATTCAATATTCCTAACTAACCTTTCCCTGATCAAAAAGTTCTTTCCTCTGGTGGATGGACCATTAGTTGAACTAGTTCATGGTGAAGAATAACTTAACTCTAAATTCTAACCTTAATTCTAAAACAAAGAATCACAGACTCATGAAAATCTAAATTTTCAAGTGCATGTGAACCATCTCAAATACACAGTGCATTCACCATCATTCAGAGGAGATAAAAATCAATTAGATCATCAAACAATATAACATGGACTTACTCAATGAAACAATGTCTAAGGAAAGAAGAGGATAGAGAGAAAAGAGCATCTGCGATTAACGTGAAATTATAATTAGCAAGAATGGTGTGAGGACCAACCCCCTGGCCAAGGAACTGGTAAGGGTCTCCTGGGATAGGTCAGGCGACAAAGACTTCAGGACAGGTTTCAGGACAGGATAGTAGACCTCTCTAGAATACCGACGATTGCGCCGCACCCCTCTCTGACACTCTCTTCCTCCTCGAGATTCTTCCGCGATCTTCTGATCTAACCCAATTAAATTAGGATAGAAAGTTCTGCTTCAGCTTCTGCATTCGATTCTTCATCAGCATCTCACAGCATCTCTCCCAGCAACAGCTTCTCCCGCTACGCAGACAGCATCTCACTACTCACAGCATCTGGTTCTGTATAACTAACTAAATCCATCTAAATTATACCTTTCGTTCCTCATGTTCCACCCACGAAAGTTTTAATATTGTAAAAATACGAAATATGATTGGTCAAGCAAGGGGGGAAGATCATCACATCATGCTTACATGTCATTTAATTCAGTTAAAACATTGTTCACAAACCCATCCCTTAATTTTTATTCATAATTGTATTTCCCACCCGCATTCACATTTCATTTGCAACATTTGTTAATTGTCCAATATGTAAGTCCACTCCGTTGAACTTTTCACCATCCGTTCCCAGGCTAGGACACTTTGCAACCTTGGCTTTTGTTTAAACTCCGAGTCATCATTCCGAGTTCACTTTCAGTAGACATGCGTAACCGTCACATGACTCAGCTTATTTCAGTTATACATGAGAGGCCCAAATGCGCACTAGTAATAAAGTAAAAAAGACAAATGTTACTTTCACAAATAAATGATCGCACTGTATACCACCCACTTCTACTCTATTCCCCTTTACTTATTAATACTTTCCCCGCATTAGCATTAGTAAAATAGCTCATTCTCGGTTCAGCTAAGCAGGTGCCATGCATGCGAGTCTTCAAGACTCCATTTTAGTGCCTTCTGCTCATGCGCAAGAATTTCCCTCCAAGCACTACTCGTCATATTGCGTAGATGCAGTTGACGCATGCCCAGTAAAGATTTCCCTGTTAAAACGATTTTAGACCTTCGTTCATATTATTCGCGTTAGTAAACACATAAGCAAGCTTCACTAACCTGCGTCTTTATGTGGTGCATATTAGTTATTCACAAAACGAATTTAATAACTTGTTAGTGAGTTAAACAAGAGGATTACTTCCGAGCAAGTCTCTTCTCTATGAGTTCTTGCTCCATTACTCCTACCTGTTAGCACTAATGTGGAACGAGAACAAGCATAGATTAGCCCTCAGAAAACTAATGACTGGCGTTACCAAACTACGAATTCTACCATTTGGAGGCCCAACTCTGGTGGGAACTACTTCTGTCCTCGAACAAAGAAAGACAGAGACCCCTGCCTAGCCTAAACTCCTAAAGGCAGTCCAGCAGAACAGGAGTAAGTTCTCAAGCAAGTGTAAGCAGCCAACAGTTGTATGCCCCCAGCTACCACTGGAAGTGCTGATAAGGTAGTGACAGGTAGGTCAACACTCTGGAAGCAGCACAATATTACCATAGTGGGTGAATTATACAAAGCTGGTTCCTTGAGAACCTTGTACAAAGCTGGTTCCTTGAGAACCTTTACTAAACTGCTGGAGACAATTGGCAGGCCTGAGTTATGGCAAACTTGTAGGCGGGTCCTGCAGTTCTGAATGAACCCAAAAGCAACTATACATTACACACAATATTGACACTGAGTAACGGGAAAAGAGCGATCACACAGCTATGCAAGACATTGCAATCAGATATGGACGGTGACCTATCTAAATAAAGGGATGAATGGGTTTGAGATGGGGGTAAGAACTATCAGACCAGGGTAGGATAGCTGCATTGGTATATCCGGCCTGTGCGTTGAGAAATGCACAATGTAAATTACAGCAGTATAATTGCTTCACAGGGTATATCTCACCCCCAAGAGAACTGCACAGATCTATCTATTGAAGCACCTGCTCTGTATGCCCTATGTGTAGAGAGGAGGCGGGTTTCTGCGACTTGGCCTGGATATGGCCAATTATATTAGGTCACTGGAAGGTGGTAGAGTCAACAGTGGAGAATGCAATAGGCAGGCCAGGCCTACTGAAACCACAGAGCTGCCTTCTGGGTCTGTTTGCCCATCCCATAAAGAGTCCCTATTTCTGTAGGGAATAGAATTATCGGTCTAGTTCTTCTGTAGGGAATAGAATTATCGGTCTAGCTCTAGGGTTGGCAAAGAAAGGTACTGATACTACCTGGCAATCCACTCAGAGTAGTGCAATGGATCAAAATAGTACTTTACTGGGAAGAAACGGAAGCAGAATCGCTTTGGCTGACCAAGTGCAGGGGCAGAGGTGAGAGACAAGGTATGTAAGGATGGAAAGAGCTTATGTTGTCCTTTGGAGAGGCAAGCAAGCCAAATGGTGCCTCTGGAACTCTGGGGTGCTAGAAAAGGCAAGCACAATCTAATAGTCAGTGGGTGACGTCAGAAGTGTCCCATAGGATGAACTGTATGGCAGTACATCATGAATGTCGCAGGTAGACGTAATGCCCTGGCTCTAGTACCTTCCCGCGCACACACAAAGTTATCTGAAATTATTTTTCTATGGGAAATCTAAAGCCAATTGTAGAACTGTTTTTATTTCTGGTAAGTGTCGTTTAAGCGTTGTTATTTTATGTGTATTTCTAAAGCGCAGGGTATCTTGGCGCTGAACAGTAATGTGTGCCTAGCTCTGCCTATGGTAGGTTGGATCACTGAAAATCCAGGCCCGGGGAGGAGCCTAGCGCGTGACCAAGATGGCTGCGTGAGCTTTGAGCTCCCGGTACCCTCGCGCCCTCCGTCAATTATCCTGTTCTTCATCCTGTCTCTTATGCACGGTATCCTGCAGATGAGTCATCGCGGGGGCGATTGACGCTGCCCGGGCCAAAATCGCCCGCCGGGGACCGGAGTTGTGGACGATGGCGGATTTCGGCCTACATCCGAGGGATGCCAGGAGCTCGCGTTGGCAAGATGCCCGGCCTCTAATTGAACAACAGCGGGCCAGCGGGGTGTGAACGGGCGGATGGAGATCGTCGCACTTTCACTTTCTCGCCCTATGTTGGCTCCGGCCTGAGAGTGCTTCCTGAGGCTCCACGGACATCTGGAGGACTTGCGCCCACCCTGGTCGTTGAGTGACGGTCCGGCCTGTCTCATTTAGCTGGGTGAGGGACGTTTCTCCGTAATTGCCTACATCGAGTCTGCAATGTCGGCCAAAGCAGAGGCTGACAAGCCGAAACTCAAGGCTACCAGGCGGGGAAGCTATACCCAATCCAACAATATGGATCGATATGCCCAGCAGAAGGGGTCCCCTGGTGGATCGGGACAGTCGCTGGAAGTACAGAAAGCTGACTCGTCCCCGGCCTCGGAGCTGTCGTTGCAGGATGTTATGGGGGCTATTGAGGGGATGCAAACATCGATCGGGCGACAGTTTGATGCCTTGGCACAAAAAGTGGACACTATTTTGGTCGATGTTAACTTGATACGCGCGGATTTGGCCAAAACCAATGAGCGGGTCAAGTCCCTGGACCTCAAGACTACTGGCCTTGCGGATGATGTTTTGGGACTGCAGGCGGCGGTCGAGAAGCTGCGGACTGCTAGTGACCTCTCTGCCCGTCGGCTGGAGGAATTTGAAGGTCGGGCCAGGCGCAACAATGTGCGCATTACTGGAGTCCCGGAATCCTCGGAAGAGCGCTCAGTGGACCTACTCGTTGAAGACTTGGTGGTGAACCATCTTGGGCCTAAGGGCCTTGGAAAGTTTTTTGCTGTAGAACGGGCTCACAGGGTGCCTGGCGGGAGGCCTAAGGCGGGAGCTCCCCCGAGGCCGATTGTTGCCCGGATCTTCCATTTTCGAGATCGGGACGCTATCCTGCAAGCGTCGAGGGTGACGGGCCCGGTTCCTTTTCAGAACGCCTCTGTGAGCTTCTATCCTGACTTCACCCAGATGGTGCAGAAGCAAAGGCAGTGTTTCCTGGGGGTTAAGAGACGCCTTAGGGAGATGGATTTGAAGTACGCTATGCTTTTCCCTGCCAGACTACGTGTGGTGTATGAGGATCGGACTTTCTTCTTCGACTCGCCTGAAATGGCCGGAGAGTGGTTGGACGCTCTGCCACGGAGGCGGACCAGCGGGGACTGTGTCACGGGAGTGGACAGTGGCCGGGCTGAGCAGGAGTGATGCCCCGGGTGTTAGGTCATTTTTATTTTTGCCCCGGACAATGACTTGTGGCTAACTGCAGTAATGGGGGGGTGGCGGAGGGCCGTTCGGAGCTCTTTCCTCCCTCGGGGTTCTTTTTGTAGATTTGTTTTTGATAGGGCGAAAGGCACTCTGCAAGTTGGGGGGGCTTTGTAAGCTGACGCAGGGGTGCAGGGAGGGGGGTGGATTTGGGATGTTGGGGTGGTTGTTGGGGGGGTTTTTCTTGCAAGGCGTAGTAATGGTTGTCAGGATGGTTTGGTGGTGGCTTTTCGGGGGGGGTGGAGGTCTCTTGGTGTTTGGGGATGGGGGGTAGGGGCCTCAATATTATTAGCTGGAATGTTAATGGCTTGGGTGATCGTATTAAGCGGGGGATCGTCTTACAATTCCTGAAGCGGGCCTCGCCTGATGTTGCCCTATTGCAGGAGACACATCTTATAGGGAATATGTGTTATGCACTTAATAGAAAGAGCTACAAATTCATTGCCCACTCTGGCTTTTCATCGGGCTCCAAGGGGGCGGGCATACTTGTTCGAGCCTCACTGCCACTCGAGGTTGATTCCACCATTGTTGACGATAGGGGGCGGTTCGTAGCTGTGGCGGGGAGATGGGAGGGTAGAAAGTTGGTATTGGTTTCTGTGTACGTTCCTCCGGCCCTGCAGGCCTCCACGTTTGCGGATCTGGGCAGGGCCTTGTTGGAACTCCCTGAGGGACTGCTAGTGGTGGGGGGAGATTTCAATGCTGTTGGTTCTGGACTGCTCGATAGGCACCCGCCCAGAGATACCGGGGGGGCTAAGAAGTGGCTTCCTGATTTCATAGACACTTTTGGCTTGGTGGACTGCTGGAGGCTCCGGCACCCCACTCAGAGTCAGTATACCTTTCACTCCGGGGCGCATGGTAGTCTCTCCCGGATTGATTACGTGCTCACCCTGGCTGCGCATGCCTCGCTAGTTTCTGAGGCTAGGCATATGGCACGTGGCATATCTGACCACTCTCCGGTGTGGGTCCGTTTCGACATTGGCCGGGTGGGAGGGGGTAGGGTCGCTCCCATTAACCCCTGGTAGTTCCGTGACCCCAAGACGCGCAGGGCGTTGCTGAAGGCAGTTGATCACTATTTCCAGGACAATCAAGATTCGGTTGATTCAGCGGTGTCTCTGTGGGAGGCGTTTAAGACCGTATTGAGAGGGGAGGCCCTCTCATTGGTGGTGGCCGCCAAGAGACGGAAAGACGCTGAGGTGATGCAGATTGAGGATGAGATCGCGGCTCTAGAGGTGACCCTGGAGGAGGGGGTTACAGCGGACACTCTGCATAATCTGAGTTTGAAGCAATCGGAGTACAGGGATCTGGCGGAGAATGCTGCCAAGACCCTTAGCAGGGAGCAGCAGGGCCGTCTGTATGATGTTGGGGATAAGGCCGGGAAACTGCTAGCTTGGTTGGACAAAAAAGAGCGGGTCAATAGAGTGGTGCCGGAGTTAACGATGGAGGAGGGAGAGGTTGTTACTGACCCCGAAGGTATAGTCCAGTGTTTCTCGGATTATTTCCGCGTAGTGTACACCTCGGTTTCGGACAGGCCGACTGCGGACTCGTGTGACCTTTTGCGTGATATTGCTCTGCCCTGCCTTTCTGACGTAGATAGGGACGACCTAGATGGTGATATAACGGTTGATGAAGTAGCGGGTGCTATTCTGGCGTTGAACTCGGGTAAGGCCTCCGGTCCGAATGGTTTGCCTATCGAATTGTACAAGCTTTGTCCGGATAAGGTCGCTCCACACCTGCGCGCCATGTTCGTGGAGGCGCGGGTGAATGGGTCTCTGCCGCTTGATCAACGACTGGCAACCATAGTGGTGATACATAAGGACGGTAAGCCTCGGGACAAGTGTAGTTCCTATCGGCCGATATCGCTTCTTAATGCTGAGCCGAAAATCCTTGCTAAGATCCTGGTGAACCGCTTGGTCCGGGTGCTTGAGGACTTGATCCACCCGGACCAATCGGGCTTCATTCCGCATCGTAACACTGCATTAAACCTTAGGCGTCTCCATGGGGTGATTGCTAGGGCGGGCACGCTGCGGGAGCCGGCTATTGTGGCATCTCTTGACGCCACGATGGCGTTTGATACGGTGGAGTGGGCATACCTGTGGGCGGTGCTAGCCAAGTTCGACTTTGGGCCTGGTTTTGTGGACTGGGTGAGGTTGCTTTACGAGGGTCCCCTTGCTAGTGTTGTGGTAAACGGGAGGGCGTCCAAGCCGTTCAAGCTTGGGAGGGGCACCAGGCAGGGTTGCCCCCTGTCGCCTTTGTTGTTCGCCCTTGCTCTTGAACCGCTGGCAGCGTGGATACGATGGCATCCGAGTATACGTGGCCTTCGATGGTCGCCCGACCATGAGGACCGTATCTCACTTTACGCCGACGACATCCTATTATACCTCGCCTCGCCCCAGAAGTCTCTCATAGTGGTTTGCGACGTCTTGACTTCTTTTGGTAGGAACTCGGGCCTTGTTATCAATTGGGGAAAGTCATATCTATATGTTTTGTGTGGCGATGTTCCGCCTGTCCCCCGAAACTGTTCGATCCAGATCGCCCAGCAGGGCTTCCGGTATCTGGAGATTTACATCTCCACTGACTCCATCCTGCGATATGAGAAGAATCTGCTCCCCCCCCTGGCGCGTCTGCGGCGGGATGCGGCGGGCTGGCGGCGGTTGCCGCTCTCCCTCCTCAGGCGCGCCGCGTTGTTTAAAATGATGTCTCTTCCCCGTTTCCTCTATGCCTTGCAGAATACCCTTGAATGGGTCCCGACTAGTTACTTTCGAGAGGTCGAGAGCCTCCAGCGTTCGCTATTGTGGGACGGGCGACCGCGCATAGCGATCGCTAAGTTGACGCTCCCGTGGTACGATGGTGGTATTGCTCTTCCGGACATTCGAAGATACTACTGGGCCACCCAGTTGTGCGCGATTAATCATGGCGTCTATGGCTCGGCGTTGAGCCCCGGCTATGCCATGGATCGGTGGCTACTGCGTGGCGGTAATTACCACAGAGCCTTGTACTCGAAGTCGTTGGACTCGTCCCTTACGGGGCCCACTGGGGTGGCGGTGCGGGTGTGGAAGTTGGCGACGGACTCCCTGGGTTGGGGGGGCAGGCTTACCCTCGCTACCCCGCTATTTGATTCGGATATCCTGGGGAAGCTTTGGCATACAAAAGGGTTCGAGAAATGGGATTTGATCGGTATCTCAAGGGTCGGAGACTTGCTGGCTCAGGGCAGGGTGAAGTCCTTTGAGGAGCTGCAGAAGGAGTATGAGTTGGGGAGCACTGAGTTTTTCCGCTATGCCCAGGTGCGTCACGCCTTGCGGTCGGTCCTTGTAGAAGGTGAGAGGGTGCCTGCGTCCTCTCCGTTGGAGGACCGAATTCTGGATGGCCATATGCCGGAGAGCACGATCTCTATCATCTATAAGAAGCTGATTAATGTCCGGGCTGACCTTCTTCGTGGGTTGCGGGATCAATGGACTAGGGATGGCCTCGAACTGGATGACGAAGACTGGCAATATGCAGTTTCCTCTCCTAGGGAGGTTGCGATTCCGTCGCGTCTGCGGCTGGTGCAGCTCAAAATACTCCATCGAGTCTACGTGACAGGTCCTAGGTTGGTCCGTATGGGTTTTTCTGAGGAGGGTTTATGTAAACGAGGCTGCGGCATGGTGGGTACCTTCTTACATATCATCTGGGAATGCGGCGTGATCGTGGAGTTTTGGAGGCGAGTCCATGCAGTGATGGGGGAGGTGACGGGCATTGTCATGCAACCGGAGGCGCGGTGTTGTCTCTTGAACGTCTGGGGTCCTACCGATCTTGATGACGCACAGACTCAGTGGGTGACCCTGGGGAACATGGTGGCTAAGCGGGATATCGCGCGCCTGTGGGGCTCGGCTGGGCCTCCTGCGCTGGCAGCGTGGAAGGAAAATATGGATTGGAGCATGCTCAGGGAAAAGACAGTGTATTGTGCTAGAGGGCGCCCGTGGAAATGGCATGCAGTATGGGGGCGATGGAACCACTACAGGGGGGACATATGTCTGCCCCCTGATCCGGATCCGCCAGAGGAGCAGCTTTCCCCTTGACATTCTTTCCGGCTATGTATTTATTGTTGATGATTGATTGCCTTTTATGGGTCTCTGCTTTCCCCCTCCCTCCTCTCATTATAGTGTTGTCTCTGGTGAACGGAATGGGACTAGCTCCCCCTGATGGGCACCCCTCATGTGCATTCGAAGCTCATCGCCTTGCAAGGGTTTGGTTTGTGTTTGTGTTTATTTAAAACTGAACCTTTTTTGATTCTCCTTTCGGTGCAGTGCGAACGCTTTTCTGTGTTGCTCAACTTAAGCTGCCGAACCTCCGGGTTGTCGGCTGAATAGCTGTGTTCCGGATTTACTGAATAAAGGTTTTTAAAAAAAAAAAAAAAAAAAGAAAATCCAGGCCCACAGCTTCTTGTGGATTTCAAGATGAGAAGAGGAGGCTCTGATGCGGAATGGGAGGCTGTTCGAGGCTGACGTAAAGTCCTTAAGGTCTGACTCCATTTTAGGTAATGGAGGTCACTATTTTCTCAACCTTAGACATAGGAAAGTCGCCATCTTTCCTGATTTATACGGAATCATTGTCATGTCTGCCATTCGATCCCTTCATAGGGATTGTTAGTAACTAAAAAAGCAATAACTCTATTTCAATAACACATTGAGTAGTGTTCTATGGGGCTACAATAACCTGTCTTTCACATTCACCGTTCATGCATTGAAAAAGTTCACCAATGTCACCTGTGGGTGGAAAAGCACACCTTGTAGAGCTACGCCAAAGTCATAGTTTACACAACAACTCTTTAGGAGCGATGTAAGAGAATGAGCATCCTCCTCATATGGCTGTGTGCATGCGTGGGATGCTTGTGAGTACGAGTCCTTCGGAATGGAGGTGTCTAGGCAGTTTGTGTAAGGAGATGTGACTGTTCAGGTCAGTCGGGCCTGAGTTGTGTGATGCCTTGAATGTGTGTGTGAGGAGTTTGAACTGAACGCATTTTTATATCGGGAGCAGTGGAGCTCCCTGAGGTGTGGTGTAATGTGAGTTCTTTCTGTGAGATTGTGGATGAGTCTTGCTGCCGAGTTCTGGATTGTTTGTAGTCTTTTAGTGAGTTGTTTGGTGATCCCAGCATATAAGGCAATCCCATAGTCCAACTTGCTGCTGACTGGGACATTAGAGACAGTTTTTCTAGTGCTGCTTAGGAACCATCTGAAGATCTTCCTAAGCATCTTCAGGGTGTGGAAGTAGGATGCAGGGATGGTGTTGACTTGTGCCATCAAATCTAGTCTGCTATTGAATAGTCAGAGGTTCCTTACATGGGTTCTGGGTGTGGGTGCGTACCGAATTCAGCTGGGCACCAGTTGGAGCCTCATGGTGAGGTGTTCTTGCCAAAGATCGCTAATTCTATCTTGTCAGTGTTGAGCTTGAGACAGCTGGCTTTCATCCAGCTAGCAAATTTTGTAATGCAGGCAGTGAACTTGTTTCTTGTGTTGGGGGTCTTGTCCAAGAGGGAGAGTACAAGTTGCATATCATCAGCGTAGGAGGATATTGATGTGTGCAAAGGATCATATATGTGTTGAAGAGGGAGGGCTGAGCAACCTTGAGGCACTCTGCAGATGTGTTTGCAGGCTTCGAAGGAGTAAGATGCCAGGCTGACAGCTTGTGTTCTTTCTATTAAGGAGGAGCAGATCCAGCAGAGAGAAAGTCCTTGGATGCCAGTCTCATGCAGGTGCTGGATAAGATTGGGGTGTGAGACAGTGTCAAATGCTGCAGAGAGGTCCAGGAGAATGAGCATTGCTGTGCCTCTTCTGTCAAGGGTCATACATCTGTGGCAGCGATGAGTGCTACTTCTGTACTGTGGTTGGGCCTGAATCTGGCTGCGTGGCGTTGAGTTGGTGGTTGTTGAGGTTGTCAGTGAGGCATCAGTTGATTCGTTTCTCAAAGACCTTTACCAGGTATAGTAGGAGGTAGATGTGTTTGGAAAGTGTAGCTGGGTCAACGGGTGGTTTCTTGAGCAGGGGCATGGTGATGGGATGTTTCAAGGTGTTGTATAATGTGGCTGAGTCGATGGAGGCATTCAGGATGCGTGTTAATGCTTCGCTGTTCAGTAAGGGTCCTTTGGTGAAGGCATGGTGGGGGCAAGGGTAAAATGGAGCCCTCAAGTGGTTGGTCTTCATGATAGCAGCGTTTTTTTGACAGTGGTGATGGCAGACCATGATCGGAAGTTGAGCTGTGATGATGATGGGGTCTGGTTGAGGGTCAAAGTTGCTGTATATGTTAAAACCTCAAAGTGGAAATCTCGCAATTCGAACGATGCTCAGAGTGATCCACCTTCTGACATTCCCAACTCTGAAAGTAGTATTTACACAGAGTATTCGGGCGATCAATTGAAGGGAAAGGGAAATGGGAAAGGAACAGCAGGGAAATTGAACCTGTAGAAAATACAAGAATAATCAGTAAAATACCAAATAAAGACTACTCTCATTTATATCTCACTAAGAGCCAATGAATACCTTGAGAACAAGGAATTGGTCACTCAAACGACTTCAACTCCTAAACAAGACCTTCTGTATCTTTTCCCCCGAGTGCACCTGGTAAGACAAAATCAAAACAGAATAAACTCCTTTTTCTTCTCTCATACACACATACACAGGAAATGCGATGTTCTGGGTAAGGGTAAAAACCACAATCATACGTACCACAAGAAAAACATAAAAAAACAAAAAAAGGCATAGGATGTATGGCCAATACTGGTATGCGCTATTCTTTCTTCAAAAGTTATGTACATAAAGAGGCCTCTCCAATGTACATATATATGTAGCAGGTACTCGGTTATCCTCTGATAGCAAACCCAGTGTCCAACCATATCAAGAGATTCAAGAATAAGAAAACAACACAAAAAAATATAGTTCTCTTTAGATAAGCAATCCAAAGTTCTTATAGAAACGAAATCTTCACGTTCATCTATGAACGCTAATCCATATTGCAACACCAGAGAAAAAACTTTCCAAGACAATAAGTCAGTACAAATCCTTCTAAAACAAAAATAGGGCAAAGCTAGCCAACCGCAGACTCCCTATCTGGAAGCCAAGTGCTCCACTGCTCCGCGGAATAAAGGAACCACTCAAAAAACGGAAACAACAACTTTGCCATACCGTTTATTCAAACAAATGTTGTGCTCCGATACCCTGGAGGCTCCGGTTCACCACGTGGCCAAGAATATGCTTCCTACTGCATAAAGACGAAATGTGCTGTAGCCAAGAGGCCTTCCTGGCTCACAGTAGGCAGTCCACTGCCTCCGACAGATAGTCGGTCTCCCGAGGAATTAAAGGAGACGTGGTGAGGTCCGTTCCAAAGGTAATGATGTACCAAGACCCGATCTGCCGATAAGGGTCTATAGACGACTCCAAACATGAGAATTACACACACCAACCGGCGTGCTGTAGCGTCTTTTATCCCATGAACCTCGGGGACTGCTGAGCCTCATGGGATATGTAATTTTCATTCTATTTTGTCTAGCGATTGCGGCGAGGAAGGCACTGCTGTCGGCAATTCCTGACAGTATATGGAGGTGATTTTGTTACAGAAGAATTCTGAGAGCTTGATGCAAAGGTCTTGTGAGGGGGTGATATTGCTGGTGGTGGCAGGAGGCACAGTGAAATCTGAGGATGGTGAAGATTTCTTTGCTGCTGTTCATGCAGGCGTTGATGCGATCTGCATGATCTGTGCGCTTGCTATTCCATATCTGCTGGTGGTAGAGTCTTAGGGCTGATATGAAGGTGTCTTTATTTGCTGTGTCTTAATGTTCTCCGTTTGTGCCCCAGTTGCTTGCAGTGGCGTTACATTAGCCTGAGTTCCTCTGTGTACCAGCAGGCCTGTGGTTGCGCACTTGCCAATGGGTTACACTTGAGGGGAACCAGGGTGTCGGCGCATGTGGTGATCCAGCTGTTGAGGTTCTTGTTGGCTTTCTGCAAGTTGATGGTGTGCTCGGGCTGCTGCTTGAAGAGGGAGGAAGCCAAATCCTCTTCTGTGATGCTTTTCCAGCTGCAGTAGACACATCATGGCCCGAAACCGGTCCTAGGATGCTCGTTTCCAGTCCAGGGAGGACCTGGCCTGGCAGTTCGGGCTGGACTGTTCCCATTGGGCACAGGGTCAAGAATGATTTGCATATGGCTGGGTCCAAACTGGAATGGCATGATGAGCAAAAAAACGATGGATTTCAGCCCATATCTCTGTACTGGGGTGAATGTACGACATTGTTCTGCATTCTGTCCATCAATTGTTCTTTTTGCATTTTCCAGCTGCAGTGGGCAGTTCCAGTGGTGGTAAGTCTGTGGTGGTGTGAGATGGGTATGCTGAAACTGAGGGGATGATGGTCTGTCCAGGTCATAGTTGCTGGCTTATTGACTGTGTAGTTGCTGACTCAAGAGAAAATTGTGTTGAGTAGGAGTTCGATGGTATGGGTGGGTTCAATAACATGCTGTGTGAGGCCAAGGTTTCAGAGGTTTTCTATAAGGGCTTTAAAGTTTGTGGTGGTGTGGTCTTCTAGGTGAAAGTGAAAGCCTCCGAGGAGGATGAAGTTGCTGACATTAATGAGGAGAAGTACAATGAAGTCAGTGATGTCGTTGGCGAAATTGGTTTGGGTGCTGGTCCTCTGTATACAAGGGCTGAGTCCATGAAAAAGTTGGCTGCGATGCGTATCTTGAATGTAAAGTGTTCCAACAGGCTGGTGGTGGTGATCATGTAGGTGGTGTAGCTGATTGTACATTTAAATATGATGGTGACCCCACCTCCGGGTTTGTGCTGACGATCTTGCCTGGCATTCTTGAAGGCGGCGGGGATGGTAGTAGCGATGTCGGGTTCTGAGGTCGGGTTTAGCAATGTTTCTGTGAAGAAGAGCAGGACTGGAGCTGACTTGTGAGCAAACGTATGTGCATCCAGTGCTTACTGACGACCTATACTGAATCAATATGAGGTACATTGATGTATTTATCTATTGTTTGAATAAACAAAAAAATAATAAATGATAAACTTATTGCCTATCTGGTTTTAGCAGCGAGATTATCGATTGCACACATGTGGAAAGGCCCTGACAGGCCTACTGTTTCTATCTGGTGGAATAAAATATGTCATGTATGTGCAATGGAATGTTTAATGTGAACTGTGCCTCATAAATTTCTGCATTTCGAAAAGATATGGACTCTGTTCCTCACATTTGTTAAACAACAGGATGCAATGCGTAGGGGCACAGTGCCTTCTAGCCTCTTGCACACTGCGAGTCTGTTGGCCTCACTACAGAGGGCGCTTTTGGTTTATGTATGTGGTTGTAACTTAGAGATGAATGGTATTTGATTATTTTTATGTTTTGCACTACAGATCTACATGGTATGCCAATGGGTTCTCCTGTAGAATTGTACGGTCAGTCTTTCATTTGTTTTTATGACATGCCTCCTCTGCACTAACCTGATATATTGTCTCCTCTTTGACAGCAATGTTGTTTACATATAATAAATGAAATTGGTAAGTAAAACTGATAAAAATGTTTTTTTTTAATTCACTCATTTACCTTCTTTATAGGATGAGACAAACGAATACCAGCAGCCAACCTTAATCCCAGAGGAGGTGAATCTGCTAGTAAGCTGAAGGAAAGAGCTGAGCCAGGCAAACACAGGAGGAACTCTTAAGCGGAAACCTGAGGGAACCAAAGAGGGAAAAAACAACAAAGGAAAGGGAATGAAGAAGCTGGGTGTGAACTATATGGAATAGTGTAAACACAAGACGTTTCAAGAAAGGTGCTTGCTGTTATATTTTACCTGCTCAAGATGACTTAGAAGAAAGCTTGCAAAGCGAAAGTGTAAATGCAATGAAGAGTTCCATTATTCCATGTCCCAGTCCGCCATATCTGCTATGACCATTTATTCCTCAGGTACTGAGGTTTCCCTGTGTCCTGAATGAGGCTATCATAAGATGGTTTTAAGTGTGTCCTCTTGCCCTTATGTAGCAGCAAGAATCCATGAGTCTTAAGTGAATAAGAAAGCAATGTTTGGTGTATTTTGGTAAACAGGGTGAAATAGTAGCAGTCGGTCTTGCCTTCATGGCGGGGCCAGGTCTGGGAATTCAGGGTTCTTCCATTTGGAATGTCGGCTGTCCCACAGCGCTCCGCAAAGCTTCTGAAGCCAGTGGTGTCCCATTTCAGAGCCCATGGGACAAGGCTTATAGTTTATCCAGACAAGACCGGTGTATTCTGATCCAACATCTACAGATGGTGGTTTTCTCTCCTGCAGGATCATGGATTTCTTATCAGTGGGAAGAACTCAGACTTGCTCCTGGGCTTCATCACAGACTCAGTGAGCACCAGCCAACAGTTACCAAACAAGAAGATGGGAGTCATTAAGTTGAACCATCTAACAGTTCTCTCAACTGAGTGAATGTCCAACCAAGTTCTGGCCAGGATCATGGGCCTGCTAGTATATTCTGTTTAGAGTAGATGAATATTCAGTGTTTGAAGATTATGCACTTGAGGAAGGGTTTCTCATATGTGAAAAACACTCTGCTTTAGGAGGAACATAAATGAGAAAAAGAGTGCTTGCTGGGACATATGGAGGATCGTGAGGCAGTTTCAGGGAGATCCCGGACACAGTGATCAAGTCAGATAACACCCGTTGTAGATAGGGGGCCATAATGTGGCGATGTCTCCACAATCCCTTTAGATCAGCCATTTCAGCAGGTCATAATCAAGTGGAGGAGATACCCTTGTGTGCAAGTTGCTTAGAGGAAGCAGGTCTTCCAGGCCCCTCAATGCAAATATTGCCAGGTTTGGGATGCTAACAAGGTTCTTTCCTTATTTCAGCACTGGCTTTATGGTGATGTATTGTGGAAGAAGCTGTGTGAAAAACATACATTTTGCTGTGTCTGAAATCTTCACGCGGCTACCAGGCAACACCAGGAAAACGATCATCCATGCCCTCATCACCATCAGACTAGACTATGGAAACATCATGTATGCAGGCATTACCAACCAGCTCACAAGAAGACTGCAGACCATCTGAAACACAGCATCCAGACTAGTGCTCAGCCTCCCAGGCGAACCCACATCAGACCACACCTTAGGGAACTCCACTGGTTCCCGATGCTCAACCGCGCACACTTTAAATTCCTCACCCACACCTACAAAGCTCTCCACAACATGGGCCCTGGTTATGTGGACAGTTGCATTCACTTCCACCAACCTTCCAGACATCTCCGCTCTAGTAGGCCCTCACTATCACACACCCTGTGCATACACAAAAGCAGAGACAGCTGGGGACTGAGCCTTCTCATACCTGGCCCCTAAAACCTGGAACGATCTCCCACAACACATCAAAGCCTCTTCCTCTCTTCTTGACTTGTGCAAGAAGCTAAAGACCTGGCTTTTGGAGAAAGGCTCCAATGCTGGCCTCATACACCTGCTGCAAAGCAGCTTGAATACCTTCATGGGTTATTAGCATGCTACAAAAACACCAATAACATAACATTACACAGTATACCCTGTCAAAGAGTTTCAGATGTAAGGTCTTTAGACCTGGAAAAAAGAATATTTACTCCAGAAAAATCCAACAGCCAATACTATCTTAATTGTTTATTCAGCCTTTTCTGAACACCCAAAGTTCTATATCATGAGACTTTTGAAGCTTTATGAGGCGATGACTGAAGCTAGGTCAGCTATTTTCATAGATATTTTGCTCCAATTTCTTCTCCAACTCTAGCCCAATGGTTTTTGCAGCAGGCAAGATTGGATAACGACTGATCTGGAGCCAGTTTGAGTCAGTGGCCATGTCCTCCAAAGCCTTCCTGTTAGACAGTAGGTTAGAAGACCTCAGAGGACAGCAGTTTTGTCCACCAAGCTTACCTTTAAGAAATTCTACTTTAATCCAGTTGAGGGTCTTACTTCCATTGTATGCTAGCTTTGAAATAGCATAATCTTCATCTCCAGTGCAATTTCCTATTCTATTAAGGCCACGAAGGGGAGGATTATTCTGTCTAGGTTTTGTTTGTATAGTGGTTGCAAATTTGTGGACCTACTTTTATCAAAACCATTCTGTTTTTGTGAACCAACTTATGTATAGTAAGTCAGTTAGCAAAAAAACAGATTTTTGGTAGGTTGCAATTTGACCTACCTCATGAATATTAATGAGGTAGATCGCAAATTGCGACCCCCTATGAATCGCACGCAAACATCACAGCAATGGTGTCCTGCTGTGGTGAGCAGACAACCATGTCTGTCTTTTAAATAAAGCAATCACTGTTTTAAATGCAGCCCATTTTCCTTAAAGGAAAATGGGATGTGTTTAAAAAAGCATACATGAAACGTTTAACTAACATTTTTTAAGACTAGCCAGTGCTTTATGGGACTCCTAAAAAATGCTTTTCTCAACATTCACAAAGGAGAACCCCTTCCTGTTTGCCAATGCCTTACAGTAGTAGGTAAAACATTAATGCTTTGCGACCGGTTTTTGTCACAAAACATGAATAGGTAGCATTCAGAATATGTATTTGAAAGGGATGCCTTAAACACACCCCTTCAAAATACCGATTTAGTATGTAGTCGCAAACCCAAACTGTGATTTTGGAATGGTTACTTGATCAAATGGTCATATTTCTTCCCCCAAGTGCTGAAGGGAGTTTTAGTTTTGTGGTTCAAATTTTCTTTGGCCACCGATTAATAGCAACAAAGAGCAAAAGCATAATCCTTGTGTCCTTAGTAGATGTGCAACTTTCCTTTATGGTAACCAGAAAATTTAAAATTTTGCTTGGTTTATCATATATCGAAAATGTAAAAATGGCATAGTCACTAATTCTTCCCTATTTTAAGGATGCTCTACTATGTGTTGTTACGAGCTTCGTGAAAAGTGTTTGTTACATCAAATGGTAATGACACAGGCTTTAATAGGATCAAAATGTTGACATGCTGTTATTAGGTCTCGCCTAGGCAACAGCAAAGATAGATCCACTCGAACCTTGCACAAATCACTTCCTGCCAGCTCTTCAATTGACTCACCTGAAGAAGAACCCTTGCAGTTGGGATTAACTTGTATGTTACTGTCGAAGGAAGAAAGATTAAGATGAAGAATGCTTGGGCTGTGCCTATGTTGCAATCAAAAAGGACATTGATTAGTAAATTGTTCTATCAGAAGTAAGGGCCAGATGTAAGAAATCACGTGTTTGGGATTTCATAATACCTTCGAGACATTCTGTATTCAGGATATGTGCATAAAGCTCTGTCTACTTCCCGCCAATCTTTTTAATTGGCTCCTGACCCTCACACTTTCTTGGTCCTAAACAAGGTTGGCAGTGATTACTTTACATGCTAGCACATCTCACATTCATATTAGACCTTCTATAAAGTTCCCTTCATCAGCTCCACATAGAGTACAACCTATTCCGGAATTAATATAATAATTCTTATGCCACATTTCAAACCTACTAATTGTACATATTGAATGTACTGTGGTACTGTCTTCCATGCAATGCATTATCGGTAAGGTGGATTTACCATATCTTCAAAGTTTATGATGCTCACTAGGGACGTCTAGGCGCAGCTTGCGGTACTGCACCTACACATCTCACATTTATATTAGACCTTCTATAAATTTCCCTTCATCAGCTCCTCTTAGAGTACAACTTAATCAGAATTAATATTATAATTGTTTTGTCACATTTCATAGCTATTTATTGTATATATGGACAGAGCTATTTGAATGTACTTGTGGTACTGTCTTGCATGCAATGCATTATGGGAGTACCATATGTGACCAAAAATGTGATGCTCACTAGGGACATCTAGGTGCTGTTTGCGGTACTGGCAGTGCTGGAGCCTTGCTTACTAGGGACCTCCAGGAGCAGCTTGCGGTACTGGCAGTGCTGGTGCCTTGCTCACTAGGGACCTCTAGGAGCAGCTTGCGGTAGGGCAGTGCTGGTGCCTTGCTTACTAGGGACCTCTAGGAGCAGCTTGCAGTAGTGCACCTACCACATCTCACATTTATATTAGACCTTCTATAAATTTCCCTTCATCAGCTCCACATGGAGTACAACCTAACCTAATCCGGAATCAATATAATTATTTTGTCACATTTCTAAGCTACTAATTGTATATATGGACATAGCTATTTGAATGTACTTGTGGTACTGTCTTGCATGCAATGCATTATGGATAGGGTGGATTTACCATATCTTCAAAGTTTATGATGCTCACTAGGGACCTCTAGGAGCAGCTTGCGGTGCTGCACCTAGACAAGCAGTGCTGGTGCATTGCTCACTAGGGACCTCTAGGAACAGCTTGCAGTACTCAACCTAGACATGCAGCGCTGGTGCCTTGCTCACTAGGGAGCTCTAGGAGCAGCTTGCAGTACTGCACTGAGACATACAATGCTGGTTCCTGGCTCACTATGCAATCATTTGCCATGCACTAGGTCCCACATTACTGAAAGTATGAGCTAATGACGTTACATTACTATTTGCAACACCAATACCTCAAACTATCAGTAATGCGAGACCTATTGCATTGCAAATGTTTATTATTTATTAATGTACTGTTGTTTTTAGATGTACTGTCCCATTTTAACCCCGTTTCTGATGGCAACAGTATTTGGAGGCACACATCTGCTAACCACTTTTTGTGATTAATAAATAATTCTAATACTGTATGAACTATATGATATAGGTTTTCATGTTTATATATTTGAGTCCCACCCAGAGTGGATATACAAGAACAGGGATAACATGTTACCTTCTTGAATAACCAACTTTTAAGCAAATCTCCTCAGGGAGTAAGTTAGTTGTTTACTTTTGTACTCGGCGTATATTGGGTGGACCTCACTTTTGCTTTTCTGTTCACCAAAGAACTTGCTAGAGAGATCTTCATATTTGATGCAAGGACCTGAGAAGGCCCTGAGTCAGAGGTTGTCTAAACAAGTTCAAGTATTTGCCACTTGCGAAAGAGATGTTAGAGAACCCTAAGAGAAGCACTACGTCAGCCAGAAGGACAGCATCTATTTTACAAGATTAGACTTGCTGTCTTTCAGCCCCTGAGATCGAGAAAGGCAGAAATCATCTTGAGGATGTCACAGTCTCCTAAATCCCACAGTCCGTATGCCACATTGACAGTGCTTTTCACCATCCTCTGATGAGTGTTACTCTTCTTGGATGCATCTTCACTTAGCAAAGAAGCCAGGTGTCTCCAAAAAGACATCAAAAAGGATCACCATCCTTCCAAATATTTCTCACCCTCCAAATTATTGGTCAGCCCAAGTAATTTCAATTAAAACAACTTCCAAAATCTTGCCCTCACCCTCCGTGAAGGCACTACCAGTTGGAAGCATAGCTTTTTTCATGCAATATAAGTATCTGGAGATATAAAAGGTGTGAATCAACATGCAACAATCCAACGAGATTTGCAATCTGATTCTAACTCCTGCTAAAGGCGGGCCTGAAAGTGAGCTGGTACTTACAACGCAATCTCTTCGTAAGGTCACCAAAGGTTTTTCCCCATTGATTGTATGGACCTTTGTTGTTTGACGTAAAGCATTGTCAGAAAGAAGGCATCAACAATATATTTCCAGCTTGTGAAGCCAATGTTGAATCCACAATAAGGACCAACAATAGCCAAATAAGGTAAAGGAATTTATTTCGGACTACCAATCAATCCAGTATATAAGCATATCAAAAGAAACTTCAAGAGATAGAGCAACACAGCAGGTAAACTGAAATATATCTCAGTAGATTCAGCCATAATAAAATGAGATACAGAATAATTATAGCCACAACAATAATGAAACAAATGAAAAGCGAACATGTGTTCCATAAAGAAACTTCCCCTCTCTCCTAAACATGAATTGACTAGAAAGATATTTAATTAGGATTTCTATTTTGGGAGCATTAAAGGAGTCAGCATGATAAGACTTCAGTAGAAGCCTTTGAAAAAGAATATGTGTTTAGCATAAGGCTTCACATCTGTACCTCTCAAAATCTAAAGGCAATCTCTCTTTCCAACTGTGAGAACACTCATTTAAAAATAACAGATGATTCCGAAATGTTCTTTTCTCCTTTCACACCATCAGGAACCTACCAAATCATCTGCGACTGATAGAGAGCAATGGTACTCTAAGTTTGTAGGGGTGCATTATAATCTTGAGTAGGTTGCATCTGCATAATATTCCATTGTAGTATTAAAATGTGGTCATTAGAATGTGCAATGTAAGAAAGTGTAAAGTAAAGTGAAGGGTACTTTTGCATAACATGGGGAAAATTAACATTGTGACTGTGCTTTAAATGGTGACGTTTAATGTTTGTTTAATAGTGACTAATGAGTATCTGATCTTTCGACATCCAATGTACTCATCTAAATGTGCACAGTAATAATGGTTGTGCATGAATATGTTTTAATGAAGCTCATATTGATTCTTATGTTAGCCGATTTTCTGTGGGCCTCATGTGTAATTTCCCTGGCTCTCGAATTGAAATGTTTGCAATATCCATGTGCAAGTAGAATTTTTCCTTTCTCACATTTCTGTTACAGGTGGAGCAACGCAGCTTTGTTGGTTAGAATAACACTTTTGTTTTAAGATTTAGGCTTAGGGAGGAGAGGATACATTTGAACGAAAGGTGCGGATAGGGTGGGATGGTGTTCTTTCTCACTGGAGAAGGCCTGGGAATCAAGGTCACCGAGCCAGCGCCTGGAAAGATCGAGCAGAATGGAAAGTTACCTATGAGGAGGTGTCCAGCTGGATGGCGTGATCACTTGATGTGACTTGGGGTGTGTCTTGAGATTTTGGTGTTGGACGTAGGGACAGTGCCTGGGGAAGTTAGTTAGGAGAGGAGAAGGGATGAGACCTGATCGAATGAGGACAAGGAGTATCTGAGAACAAGCTCTGTAGCTGTATGCTAGTTGACCCATTTAACATGAATGTACTTCTTAGGAAGTCATCACGCGCTGACACCTTCCCTTGATCTGCCTGGGGAAAATGCCAAGTAGGGATGTCACGTTAGTGGTAGTGTAGGGACAGACTCATGCTTTTCACTTACAAGCCCCCAATGAAGAAAACTCTTGTTGTTGGTGCAGTGATATTCTACGTCTTAATTCTTGAATTGGTAATTTTTTGTATGCTTCATAGACTAGATTTTGCACGTAGGTTTGGCTTTGTATTAGTTCCACTGTATTTCTACACCCTCATCTTGAGATGTCTGTATGTCCAGTTATTTTTGGCTTTGTAATAAACTAATTAAACTTAGAATCTGGAGTCTGTGATTCTTCGGAGTCATGGTTTATTTGTTCGATGAAATTTAAATTGGTAAGATATTTCTCCCCTCCACACTTTTAGGCAGGAACCAACCAGGGGTTCCCGAGAAAATTTAGAACAGGGAATCCAGTTCCATCAGTTGGTAGCAGAGGATGGTTTCCTCTTGAAGTGAGGGGAGAATCTAGAAAAGCTTAGAAAAGTTAGCTCCATAGAGCCCAAAGAATGAGAGCCCAAAGGATTGAAAGTGGAGGACGACAGAGATTGGCGGAGACCGACGTAGAGTGACGGTGCAACGGGCACAATGGTGAACGGTGGAGTGAGTATGAATAGGGATGTGGTGTGTTAGATTGCATGATGATTTGATTGTGTGATGTCTTGCGAAGTTGGGATGAGAGTCAAGTGAATGTGGTTTTAGGCTGAACACGTGCGGTCCATGACAAAGATTTGATTTGATATCAGGCTCAACGAGTAGCCTAGATCCCGGGATAGATTTGTGGGGTAGAAGACACCGATTTGATGTAATTGTCTGACCAGTGATTGTGGGAAGTCATGAAGTGCTATCGATGACCCACCTACGAATCTTTGTGTGATTGGATCTGACAGAGTCATCTGGAAAGCCTTATGCACGAAGGTGTGCAGTATAGACTTAAGTGGCCAATGCAAGTCATGGGCCATGGTGTGTGAATGTTTTTGAGTGATTGAATTCTATCGATCTTATTTATGTGACTGTCCAGTCTTTGCGGACAGGCAGTGACTGTCCGGTCATTTCATGGACATACAGTTACTTGTAGAGAGGCAGACAATTACTTATTTATGTGACTGTCTGGTTGTTTCGTGGACAGACAGTTACTTGTTTGGTTTATGACTGTCCGGTCGTTTCGTGGACAGACAGTTACTTGTTTCTATGATTGAGAGTGTGAATGAGTAAAGAAAAGTTGTAAAGGAGGGTGACCCTCTGTGAGGAGGAAGGGTGACGTCAGAGTGAGCCGTGCTGTGATAGGTCAATTGGTGTAACACCGTGCTTGGGATGTAATTGTCTGACCAGTGACTGTGGGAAGGCGTGAAACGATATTGACGACCCACCTAAGAATCTTTGTGTGAGTGGATCTGTCAGAGTCTTCTGGAAAGCCTTGTGCACAAAGGTGGATGGTATAGACTCAAGTGGCCAATGCAGGTCGTGGGCCATGGTTTCTGAATGTTCTTGAGTGACTGAATTCTATTGATTTTTTTATGTGACTGTCCGGTCGTTTCGTGGATAGACAGTTACTTGTTTGGCTTATTTGACTGTCTGGTCGTTTCGAGGACAGATAGTTACTTACAGAGATGTGTAAGCAGAAACAACGGTTCCTGTGGGATAATAAAGTAAATAATGATACTATTTATATGCACAATCGCAATAGAAAGAGTTAAGTCGGTATCCAAAGGAGAAGAGACCATATACACCTCAATTTCTGGTAATGACAATCGTTATTTATGTACGCCATCCCATCACATTTTTTATTGATAATGCTGCTACCCACTCTACTGTGAGATCCGCAGTAGTCCCAAACCTACCCCTCTTGGGACAATCAATCCAAGTTGTAGGAGTTGCCAACAAGCGAATGACAAATCCATTAACAGACTAGATACCTGTGAGAATAGGGACATTTCAGGACCAACACCAATTAGTGGTGTGTGATTCGAGTCCAGGCTGTTTGTTGGGCCGTGACCTTTTGTGTAAGTTAAATTGTACTATCTATTGGACGCCCAAAGGAGTAGAGTTACATACTAATGATGATGACATTGTATTAAGACTGGTGAACCAGAATTTCTGGATAGAGATGCTCCCCGTGATGACGGTGGCAGACCTGCCATATGACGTGAGTGACTCTGTCTCTCCAGTGGTGTGGGAATTCATGGGAGAAGAGATTGGATTGCTATAAGGAGTTGAGCCAGTTAAGATACAGATCAAGCCGAATGCTGAGTTTCCAAGAACACCTCAGTACAACCTGACACCAGAAACGGTGGCAGGAATTGCACCTGTGATTGAGTCATTGATTGAGCAGGACATTCTGAAAGAAATCATGGGGCGCCCATGCAATTCGCCCATAATGGGGTTGCAGGATCATGCAGGACCTGCGAAAGGTCAACACAATTGTAGTTCCATGATGTTGTCCTGTGGTAACAAATCCATCAGTGATCTTGTTCCAGATTCCTTGTGAGGCTGAATGGTTTACAGTGATTGACCTATATCAGGCGTTCTTCTCGATACCCTTACAAGAGGAAAGACAATTTTTATTCGCTTTCTGTCTGGAAAACTGTGCGTTAGTGTGGTGTCATATCCCACAAGGGTATACTGAGAGTCCATTGATCTTCAATCAGATCTTGTAGAACAACCTTGGGAGTTTGGTACTGCTGTAGAGTTCCGTACTCATGCAGTACATAGATGATCTTCTGATTACATCTGAAACTGAGAAGGCTTGTAGGATCGATACTGTTGCCTTGTTGAATCACCTGGCAGAAAACGGCCACAAGGTGTCCCCGAGCAAACTTCAGTACTGTTTAACTGAAGTCCAGTATTTGGGTCATCGTATTGAGAAAGGCAAGAGGAAAGTGTCACCAGACAGCATTGAAGCGATCATGAAAATGAATGCGCCAACCACTCAAAAGGAAGTCATGATGTTGTTGGGAATGGTTGGGTATTGTCGTCAGTGGATTCCCAACTTTTCATTGAAAGCAAAACCTCTACAGAGGTTGAAACACAAGAATGTGAGTGATCTGG
This sequence comes from Triturus cristatus, assembly GCF_964204655.1. NCBI lineage: Eukaryota > Metazoa > Chordata > Amphibia > Caudata > Salamandridae > Triturus > Triturus cristatus. The sequence continues at coordinate 415,383,760 of NC_140588.1, read as the reverse complement.
TATCATGGGATAACAACTGTTTGGTTGCCTTCTTAGAGCTGAAAGAGAGTCTATGTCGCCGCTCCGGCTCTGGGAATGCCTGATTACATCAAAGCGCTTTCGCTCTTTTGTCATGAGCCGGAGGGTTGTGCACTATCAGTACTCACCCAGATGCATGAGGGTATCCATAGACCAGTTGCATACTTTTCAGCCACTTTAGATCCTGTAGCTTCAGCGTTGCCCGGATGTCTTAGATCCATTGCTGCAACAGGAGTCAGCATTGAGAGATGTGAAAGCATTGTAATGGGTCATCCTCTTATTGTTTATGTTCCACACTCAGTTGAGCTCCTGATGATGAGAACCAAAACACAATATTTGACGAATAATCGGCTCACACGTTATGAGCAGGTCATTCCTGCATCTGAGAATGTCACTCTGAAAAGATGTTCTGTTTTGAATCCTGCTACACTGACACCCATTCCAAACTTTGAAGATGAATATTGTGAGGACCATGACTGTCTCGATGTGAATGAACTTTGCACCAAACCGAGAGACGATATTGTTGATGAACCTCTGCCTGAATCACATGAGATCTTTTTTGTAGATGGTCAATGTCTAAGGGACAATGCGGGCTATTTGAGAGCAGCGTTTGCTGTCTGTACCATTTCTGGAGTGATGAATGCTGCTTATTTACAGGGAGTACACTCTGCGCAAGTGGCTGAAATCATTGCCTTGACACGTGCTTCCCTTGCTTCCGAACAAATCCAAGTCACCATCTACACCGATAGCCAATATGGGTTTGGTGTGGTTAATAACTTCGGACAGCTATGGTCACAGAGGGGGTCCTTAACGTCATCAGGATCTCCCATCAGAAATGGGTAATTTATGAGACAATTGTTGGAAGCTTTACAACGCCCAAAAGAAATAGCTGTGGTTAAGTGTACTGCCCATAGGAAGGGGGAAGACTTCATAGCCCTCGGCAATAGGTATGCAGATGAAGTTGCACGTTTTTGCACTGAGCAAGGTTGTATTTTTAATGGGGAATACACAAGAGAGAGCACAGAAAGAACCAAACTCAACATTATGCTAGCTATAGCAGACACTCGGGATGAGGTCAAGCGTCTGCGGGGGGAAGTGTCAGATCAAGAAGGAGCTGGTTGGATCAAAGCAGGTTGTGAGAAGAGAGATGATGGCATTTGGGTTACAGCTGATGGTCGAGTAGTGTTGCCAGACTGTTTATTGAGTCCTACGGAGAGGCAAATTCATGGAGCAGTTCACATCGGAAGGGATGCCATGGTGCCAGTGTTCAGATAAATGTGGTTCAATCCGCAATTCTGTGTGTTTGCAGAAACTGTGTGTCACAGATGTGTTACATGTCAATAGATGAGCGCTGGAAGGAAAACTGTGGCTGCATTGGAAGGTCTTGCGGTCCTTTTGACAGGATCCAACTTGATTTTATTGAGATGCCCAGGTGCAATGGATTGAGGTACATCCTGGTAGTGGAATGTGTTTTCTCACGGTGAGTGGAAGCACATCCAACAAGAAGGTGTGATGGTCTTACAGTAGCAAAGTTGTTGCTCAGGGAGCTCATACTTTGTTTCGGATTTCCAACTTCATTGGAGTCGGATAGAGGAACACATTTTTACAGCGAGATATTGAAGATGTTGTGTACTGCCTTACAAGTTGATCAGAGATTGCACTGTAGCTACAGGCTGCAGGCATCTGGTCAGGTGAAGCAGATAAATGGGGACTCTCAAGGCAAGGATGAAAAAGGTGTGTTCTTTCACATCTTTGTCAACAGAACTCTGTTATGTTGCCCTCACACACTCCCAAAGGAATGTCATTCTTCATCATGACTGACTAGAGTTGGACCCTAAAGAGGGAACTCACATTAGACTACCAGGGTACTTTATGACCCCATTGGTAGCATTTACCTATAAAGGTTTTTAATCTGACAGGGTGGTCCAGCTATTAAAAGTAGTTGGTGGCCTCCCTGACCAGTTTTAACCCACATTATCACACATGAGATACCACACCACATGGACTCTACCTTGCATTAAACATATGGCATACCAATAAAAGATCCCCGCCAAAGTGACCCTTCTGGGGGCCCATTGGGCATTGCAGCACAGGCCCAACGAGGAGCAATAGCCCTATGATGAAGCATGACATCCCTTTGGGATGTGTGAGGGCAATATGAAACAGTCCTGCTGACTGTCACCTTGCATTTGCCTGAGTCCTGCACAGCCTGTCGACATGTCCTCTTTCTCTTTAGGAACAGTAGCCCTAATTTTTGTTTGTGACATAAACTGAGGAGCATGGGCACTGGACCTCTCATCCAGCTCCTAGTCCCCAACCTCCTCTTTCTAGGAAATCCTTTGATACATAACGATTATATGACAGTACCACAAGAGTAATACTTTATCACCGCTCTCACAGCAGCTTCTGTACATATCCCCTCAAAACAGTCCGGTTGGTCAAAAGATCAATGGGGGTGAATGCCAGGAGAAAAGGAAAAACAGCATTGGTGATTTATGTGGAAAAGTCTCTTAGTATGAATAAAGTGGACAAGCTGCCAGTCAGCAGGTATCGGCAAAGAGATTATATCCTCATCTGCATCAGCATGCCATCTTCAGTGTTTCTGCCCTCAACATCTTTCAACGTGAGGGGTGCCAGGTGCCTCCAAATAACTATTCTCATATCCCAGAAGCCCCTCTAAAGAAGTGAAGGCTGATAAGCTCCCTTTGGCTAGGCCTTCTCATCCCCTGGCTCAAGCTCTGAGTCCTCCCTCTCTACTGGAGGAATTTTTCATGTGAGTGAACGGGGACTCTGATTGCATGCACCACCAATGGTTATGTTTTAAAAAAGCATCTGAAATTTTCCTCCTGAACTTCCCTCTTAAACAAGCACTTTATATACTACAGAAATTGTCAACTTTTAGGATCTTTAGATCTTTGCCTATGGGTCATCTGGTCTAGTCATTGGCCTTGTTTCTGTAAAATTCCACCACTTACACATAATAATTTTCTTCACTTGAGGTCAGCCGGCATTTTGCATTTTTGTGAGATTCACCTCATTGTTGTAGAAGTTTCTGAATGTTAAGTCCCTGAAAAGAGGAACAGTTGTATGTTTTAAATTACATAATATGGTTATTTCTAAGACATCCATTTCTGGATACTCCGAGTGTTCATCGACAAAAACGCAAGTGTCTACAGTCTGGGGCTGAACAGATGTCTGGGGCTGAACAGATGTCTGCACTGATTTGCCCTCAGGAAGGTGAGGATATCGGTTCCTTTATGAAGCGCTTCGGATCTGTATGGGATTACTATGGCTTCAAATATCAGGTATTGCCCTTGCTTCATGGTTACATTTCTAGGAATCACTACTTGTTATGGAGATGGACCTTTGCATATACCATTGCCTGGTGGCCCCTTAGAGCCAGTTAGATTATATAATGCTTCAGTGACAGAGGTAAGGCGATGTGCCATCCTTTCAACACCAGACACTATATAGATAGAGATATTTCACAAATGATAACTAGAATGCATTGGTGGCCGTGCTGAGCTACGAAGGTGTTGTTTTAAAAGCCTCTAGTAGCTTCTTCCATCTGTTCTGTTAGGATGTCTAGATTGTTTTGGCATGATTGTGTCTTTGACTGCTTGATCAATTTTCATGAGTTCTATCATGTCTGGTACCAACTTTCTTCCAGCAATCTGAAGGGCTCCTCTGTAGCTTGTTCTTCATTATGCTCCTAATGCACTGCAGGCTTTGTGTGATGCAAAAGGTAGTTGTGAGGAATGTCAGCCACTGGCCTATATTCCATGGTGAGGTTATACTCAATGTAGTTGGAGAATCCACTTTTTCTACTTAGGGGAGGCAAAATAGGGCTGGAACACCCGAATAGAGGATTCGAGGGACTGAGGTCCATAACAACTTTTAGCAGGTGCCCATATAATTAGATATTCATGTGTCTGCATGCTCAATGTTTGGCAATGGATTCTTTCCACACTTGTGAGTACCTCTGCTTTGTTTCTGTCATGATTCTGTGACATGATTGGTATTATCATGACTTTTTGGCCTTTCAAGACAAGGACAGCATGGCGTTATTGGTACACTGAAGCATGTCTCCTTTCTGGAATGTTTTTGTCTGTGTATATTTTCATTTAATTCGGCATCTTAATAAGCTCCCTGTGAGGTTTGGTGATGTTTGAGAGGTTGGGCTAAATAGCAACTGCAGCTGGCAGGTCTCAGAACAAACACCCTGACCTCCAAAGGATACAGTGGTGGGTGTCCCTTTACATTTTTAATTATTTGGGTATGCTCATGAATTCTGTTGGAGGAGAAGCCATACCTCAAAACCTCCACGTATGTTGTAGGAATTGATACCTACTCTTAAGCAACGCTTTCTTGTCTACATAGCTTGTGCCTCAGTCTCTTGTACAGCCACGCTGATGCTGGTGTACATAAGGATCATTACTGCAGACTCAGAACAAGATAAATCTGTTGCAGGCTCCTATTTAATGCCTGTAAATGTAACTAAATACCTGACAGTGAATACACACATATCAGTCGGAAACTTGCACTGTTTTATATGTATGTTTTATTTCCATATGATAGCAAAACACTCAACAAACATGAGTCAGAGAATGTCTCATACATCAATTGATGCTTAGACACACCTAACCATAAACAATAACATGACACCCACATTAACTCTGGTCAACAAGAACTCCCATGGCCCGATTCACAGAACTAACTTAAGACAAAATCCTAAACTTACTACCATTTTGTTATTCACAGAAGGCACTTACTCATTTTGGTATTCACAGAAGGCACTTACTCATTTCGGTATTCACAGAAGTTAGGAGTCCTAACTTTAGGACTCATAAATGCCTTCTGTGAATACCGAAAGTCTTAAAGTTAGGTTTTTTCTCAGATTAGGAGTAGTAAAGTTAGGACTTCTAACTTTAGGATTCCTAAATGCCTTCTGTGAATACCAAAATTCTTAAAATTAGGATTTTTCTCTTTTTAGGAGTAGTAAAGTTAAGACTTTCGGTATTCACAGAAGGCATTTAGGAGTCCTAAAGTTAGAAGTCCTAACTTTACTACTCCTAAACTGAGAAAAATCCTAACTTTAAGACTTTCGGTATTCACAGAAGGCATTTAGGAGTCCTAAAGTTAGGAGTCCTAACTTTACTACTCCTAAACTGAGAAAAATCCTAACTTTAATACTTTCGGTATTCACAGAAGGCATTTAGGAGTCCTAAAGTTAGGAGTCCTAACTTTGCTACTCCTGAACTGAGAAAAGTCCTTACTTTAAGACTTTTGGTATTCACAGAAGGCATTTAGGAGTCCTAAAGTTCGGAGTCCTAACTTTACTGCTTCTGAACTGAGAAAAATACTAACTTTAAGACTTTCGGTATTCACAGAAGGCATTTAGGAGTCCAAAAGTTAGGACTCCTAACTTCTGTGAATACCGAAATGAGCAAGTGCCTTCTGTGAATACCAAAATGAGTCAGTGCCTTCTGTGAATACCAAAATGGTAGTACGTTTAGGATTTGTCTTAAGTTAGTTCTGTGAATCGGGCCCCCAGTACCTACATTACACCAATAAAATACATTGGACTCAATCCCTAGCCACATTGTGCACACACTTCAGCTCCAAGTAGTATAATTGTGCTACCACAAGAGCATGAAGTAGACCTGAAACACAGGTGTGAGCACTATCCTTTCCGTGCCTTTTTAATTAAAAAAAAATATGTTTTTACTACTAGCCCTACGCTCTACAGACACCTCTCTCGGTTTGGTGGTGGTCCTTCTTTAGAAAAGGATAGGAAAGAAAAGTCGTAATACTTCTCTTCTGTTTTCCTCTGAGCCTCCTGGGGTGTTTCCATCGCCGGTCCTGGAACCTAGAGAAGAATGAGAAGAGAAGAAAACTTATTAAACAGCCAGCACAGGGAGAAAGCAAATAGTAACAGAACAATAACGTGGGACAGAAGTAACCAGGAACCCGGCCAAAACTCGTTAAAGGACATAGGAAGAGGAAGACCAAGAAAAACAAAAGGGAAGGATTGCAGACTAACAAAGAATCGTTTTTTATTTTTTATTTTGCATGTATATAATTGAAATAAATAGCCCATAGTCCGGCCTCTTAGATTTTGTTTCCGACCATCCCTCCGACAAACCCACAGCTTGAGAAGTCTAAACTTGACCCTGTGAAGCGCCTCAGCAGACCCTATTTTAAGGGTCATAAATGCCACCCTTTTCCCTTCCCTATGCGGGCATTAGGCCTACCCAGAGGCATGTGCGCCTCGCCTAGACCATGGCCAATGCAGGAAATTCAAGTGTGTCTTCCAACTCCCTAAATACATATGCAGAGCAAGAATATGGCTAGGCCTGAGCCTCTCAAAACAATCCCTTACCTGCGAGGCCGACACCCTGAAATTCTACATTAGGGTACTAAAAGCCCCGGAAAACACACTCAAAGCCTGCTTAAAAGAAATGTTTGAGAGCCCAGGGAACCCTTGGAACCGACTAATTCAAAAGGCTATAAGCTCACTTCAAATCGAAGACACAATGCTAAAATTCCATCTCCTACATAGCCTGGAAAAGGGTCATAAACAGGCAGGTGAGACTAATCTCACACCAGCAGAACATTCGGTCCCTAAAGGCCTCAACAATCCTTTCTCCCTTGAATGATTCTTATCTACCAGGGAAATCTCAACTATACCTCTTAGACAGCCTAAACGAATCGGCGAGAAGGAACATCATGTTTATGCGCCTGCTAGTTCTGCAAACTGTTAAATTCAACCAATGGGTCACACGCCGAGCGGTAGTGGTCTGCAGGACAAATCATCGCTCCACCTCCTGTGCTGCTGTCCTTCCCTGGCCACCCCTAGAAGTTCTCTCCTCAAGCCACTTTACTTAAAAAGAGGGATCCATTCATACCTGGAGGCGTCAGCATTATGCTTCTCCCATACGGACACTCAAATCCTAGCAAGGTGTGGCAAATATGTCCGGAAGCTGGAAGATCTACTATTCCCTCGCCTAGCCCCCTCCAAACCAGCCGCTGTTCAAAAACTAATAACAGACAATTTTGTAGCTCCATCCTAAGCATTCCCTTCCAGTCAAATCCGTTTACACATGGTCAATATTTCACACATCCTGCACTTTCACCGGCCTTCATGATTAATCACGGGAGATCGGGATGCTATTAATCTTTACGCTTTTTAACCACATTTGGCACTAAACTAATTTTAACTAAATCATGTATGCAAGAACTTAAACTGACGAAATGAGCGACCGGCTGTTGGGAAAGCGTAACAATGTTATACCGGGTCAGTTCAGTCAAAAAAGAAGAAATGAGTGAGCATCTTCGACTTTCAGTCGATGATCCCCTGTATCTCTTGCACATGGCTAAGGAACTCTGGCTCACATCAATGTGAAACAGCCTCCGACCAGGTTTCCCTTGATTCTCAGTATCTGCCTGTAATTGGGACTTCTTGCTACGAACTTTTGCATCTGCCCTTCCTACCTTTAAGCGCTCATCTGATATCTCCTGCACTTTTGCACCTGTACTTTGACAACTAAAAAGACTTCTAAATAGCTGCAGGCGCAAATCAGGTTTTATCACTGATATTTATAGTTTTATGTTTTCTTTTACGTGGCTATTGCACAGGATCGCTTTCCCTTAAGAAATTATTTTATTCTAATACATGCACAACACTGTCATTCGGCGCCTTTACGGGATAGCAACAGGGTAGACACTTCTTATCTGCCTTGTTTTCCCATTCCTTCACTAGAAGAATTTGGGGTTTTGGCTAATGGAGTGTCCTCGGGCTCACCACTTGATCCAATGCCTCATAAGATCTGGAAGGCATTTCAAGATGAGTTGTTTCCTCCACTCCACTCCATTTGCTGTCAGTCACTGATGACGGCGATAGTCCCAGATAGTTGGAAGGTGGCAATAGTAACTCCACTATTAAAAAAGGCATCTTTAGATCCATCATGCCCGGCCAACTATAGACCCATCTCGCATTTACCATTTGTGATAAAGGTCCTTGAGAGATGGGTCACAAGAGCCTTGTCCAACTTCTTGGAAACAAACTCTTGCCTGGATACAGCTCAATTTGGCTTTAGACCGGCCCACGGTACTGAGACCGCATTGGTTACCGTGTTAGATGATCTACGAACGCGTGTCGACAGGGGCAGGTCAGCCTTTCTAGTGCTGCTCGACATGTCGGCCGCGTTCGACACGGTTGACCATGTGGTTCTCTTGGAGCGTCTCCAAAGTGTGGGAGTAACCAATCTAGCCCTAAGCTGGTTAACGTCCTATCTCAGTGACAGACAGCAAGCTGTGGCTTTACCACCATTTCGATCAGCTACTCGACAGGTAAATCAGGGTGTTCCTCAAGGGTCGGCGATCAGCCCGATCCTGTTTATTCTATATCTTCGACCCCTTATAGAACTTATTAAGTCATTCGGCATATCAGTCATCAATTATGCCGATGACACTCAACTGATTTTTTCATTTGAGGGTAGTGAGTCGGTCTCGAAAGACACTTTTCATCACTGTATGTCGGCCACAGCCGAATGGCTGCGAGCTAACTCACTCCAGTTCAATGGGTCAAAAACGGAGGTCCTCCATTGCTCTCCAGATCGCCTTCCTCGTGCGCTACCTGACGACTTCTGGCCACCTTCTATTCCGGGCTCTGTGGAAGCAGCTAAATCGGCTCATAATTTAGGAGTGGTGTTTGAACCTGACCTACAGCTGGATGTTTCAGTAAATAAGACCGCAGCGACTTGCATGGGCCTGCTCCGTGCCCTGCGCAAAATTTTGCCAATATTCCCCCCAGGTGTCAGAGCAGAGGTAGTGCGTAGTATCATACTCAGTAGGTTAGACTACTGCAAAGCACTACTTCTAGGAGCCCCTAAAAAATTGATCCTTAAGCTGCAGAGGATCCAGAACATGGCTGCGAAACTGGCCTTGTCACGACCACGCTCTGCTTCTTCTTCTGCAGCTTTAGCTGATCTGTATTGGCTGCCGGTACAGCAGAGGATCGCTTTTAAGGCGTCATGTCTTGTATTTAGAGCGTTGCATGGACTCGGACCAATTCCACTTCAGGGTCTGTTTTCATGGTATCAAGCTGTCCGACCTCTGAGATCTTCATCGGCGTTCCTGGTGCGGATTCCAAGGATAACTAGAGCAAGGATAGGTGGCCGTGCTTTTAGCTATACGGCCGCCACATTATGGAATTCCCTACCTCTGGCGCTGAGGGGCAGTCAAGATCTGCTCTCCTTTAAAAGGGACCTTAAGACCTATCTGTTCCCAAAAGCATGTAAAATACTTCTTCCGATGGTTTAATAGGGTCTCAGCGCCAGGATACCCTTTGGGTGACAGCTGCGCTTAACAAGAAATAAATACATACATACATACAGCAATTCAAATGTATTTGATGTTTTAATGTCTGCGGCATTACTGTAATGGTTTTAAGTAATTATGCAAATAATCAAATAAATAAACATAGGCAGCAAAGAAGAACAGTAAGATTGACAGCAAGTACTTGTTGGGTATAGATGTATTTAATGTTCCCCTAATTGCTCGGCCCTGCCCTGACTCCCCTGCTTGTGGTGAGTCACCTGGAACTTGCTGGTCACGACATTGGTCCTTGTTCGATTTCTACGATGGTTGCATTTGCCAAGGCTGTTCGTGCTCCTGCCAGACACCGGCCCCTCAGCACTTGACATCCAAGATGGGACAGCTCATGCACAGCTCCTGGTCTTCCTCAGCGTCGCCTGGTCCTCTCAGCTGCAGAATCAAGGTCCTCGTCAACACTCCTGCAACTCCCGACATTGATGGGCATTTGTCTTCCAGATCTCTTGGTCACTCCTGAGTGACTTAGACTCTGTCCCCTCTGCTTGCAGGTACCTCTTGTAAGCGTGGGGGGAGTGCGGGCCGGATAAACAGACGTGGAGGCTGTATGTAGTGAGCAATTTTAAGAGGTTTATTGCCAACAACAGACTCTCTTGGCTCGCCGGATAGAAAGGGATCTTTTTTCTCCTTTGGGGTTTCTTCTTCTGAGTGTCGGACTTCACTGCTCTCTTCAGGAGTCTGGTCTTCACCCGAGGTGGTTCCTGAATCGAGTGAGGTCCCCCGGAGGCTCATGCAAAGAAGGGAAACAAAAGGGAGCCGTCAGCTGCTGTTCTGACCGTTTTGTCTTTGACTTAGCGTAACCTTCACCACACCCAGTCGGTGTTTTGGGGAAAACAAGGATTTGAAGGTGGGACGTGCACAGGAGTACGTGAACTAAGAGTGCAAAAGGTATAGGGCAAGTGACATTAGGTTGGGGTAACTATGGTGCTTACTGCGGGGATGTGAGGGGTGACGGGTTTCAGGGTTGTGTATACAGCTCGCTTTACCCCCAGCGCTCCCTTATCCCACCCCTGGTAACCTCTCAACGCCCGCCTCCCCTCCTCCCGCTAACCCTTCCTCTCTGTCTCGGTGACTCAACGGCTCCGCTGCAACACTCCTGAGTTGCGGACGCTCTCCAGCCTCCTCCGGTGGGCTCCACCACTCCTTGCTCCACTGTTCTTCCGCGTCTGGTCCGTCGGTCTCTTCCTCTCTTCTCCTGCCGTCCTCCTTCTCCTCTGCGCTCTGGCTCTCTTGCACAACCTCTTCACCTCTTGCAAATGCGCTGCCTTCCTGTTCCCTTCGCGCTGTCTTGACGGTCGCTGGGTTTCTGTTTTGGGGGTCAGTTCCGCCCACTTACGCCGACTCCTGCTGCCTGGTTGGTTCCTGTAGGGACAGACGATAGGGGGGCGTGGTTATACTTACCGGCGGCGTTCCGTTGTCCTCTGGATTATGCGTGGACTGAGGAGGATATCAGACTGGACACCCCGGACGGACAGGTACAGCACGGGCCCCCCTGTGCACCGTCTCATACCTCTCAACTAGAATCCACCTTCAGATTCCATTCGGACACTTTCTCCTTCGCCTGCAGCTGCACTTTCCTGAAGTCCTCCATTGGAAACGACTGTGGTTTCCGACATCACTTCGCACCTATGCACCCAGCTTCCCTGGTATAGGTAAAGTGGATACTAGGATATTCACAGGTGGGGTGGCTCTCAAACCTTCTGTCTTCCAAAGGGTTTCTTCAGGGTCCACTGGGAAGGGTCCTTAATCTTTAAAACTCTAACCACGACTTACACGTTGATTTGTACGGAGCCAGCGGTCGTGTTCTCACACTGCACCAGCTCTCCGTGGGGTTCCTTATCACTCACCTTGGGTGGTTCCTTGGGTCCCCAGCACTTCTACGTCCTCTCAACATTGTCTTGACCCGAGTCGTGGTTCTTTTACCACTTTTTTAGTATATGGTTTGGTCCTCCCCTCGGGGTCCACTGTGTATTTCGTGATATTTACTTGATTTCTATGCAAAGTATTGTGTGCATTGTGCATATCTCTGGGTAAGAGATATCAGTTTGTGTTAGAGAGTATTATTTCATAAAAACATATTTTTATAAATACCTTGTGTGGTTCTTTTTCACTTAATCTATACTTTTAAAATTGTGTTCTGGTAAAAACAAGTTGCTTTACACTCCTTCTGGACTAAGCCTGAAGGCTGCTCTCCACAGTTACCCCTTAGAGAGCTTTCTATGGTTGTCTAAGACCTCCTAAATCACCATAAGGGTTGTCTGGGCTGGTGCAGGGTGTCCACTTACTTAAGTGTGAATCATATACTAGGTCAGCTTCTCACATTGTCTATCATGAATATGACACTGACACTCAACTGTACCTATAGGTCTCCTATCCCAATGATATATATTGCAACTTACCAACACAATAAACACCTTCCAAGACTGGATGAATTCCCATCACCTAAAACTGAAAAGTTCCAAAACCAAATTCTTCCTCAACAAATTCCCCACTGCCAGTACAATTCTGGATGGACACACTAAAAATCTTCAACAACAAACCCATCTTAGCTGACAGTGCTATATGCCTTGGTATCATCATCGATAAAAGGCTAAATGTACAATAGCAGTACAACACTATGGCCACACATGTGCACTATCAACTGCGTCTTTTATGGGGAATGTGCTGCTAATTCCTGAAAACGATCAAGAAATTCTCATGCAATCCCTGGTTCTTTTCAGAATTAACTACTGTAACTCTCTCATGACTGGTCTCCCCAAGATTCATCTCACCCCCCTTAAATCAATCCTACACTCTGCAGCATGCTTCGCCTACAGAGCCAAAACAAACGACTATATCTCACCAATGCAGACCACACTGCAATGGCTACCCATTGAAGCCTGGGCCATATACAAGACACTGATAGCTGCATCAATGACAAAGCCCTACATAGATCCACAACACATTACCTGAGTGACAAACTCTAACTATCCAGGGGCACTCAATCATCATGGAATGCGGAAGTATTGCAACTAGAGCCCCCGACATTTAAAAAGGAATGATTTATGGCACAATCCTACTCAGGAAGCGTGACCAGAATATGGAACTCCTTATATCTGGACTTATGGACCACCACTTCGATTACTGTCTTTAAATCTAAACGGAAAGCCCCTCTCTTTAAAAGACACTTTAGCTAACCCTCCTCCCGAGTTTCAACCAATAATTGAAATTTTAATACTTATGGTTCTAACTATTGCATTAAGTCTAGGACTACTGTTACTAACACTTTATTACCATTTTTGTTGCCTAACGTAACTCTATGCCCCATGTAATATTCCTGTCCTATGTAACGATAAACATGCACTTTCTGTAATATTCCTTTTCTATGGTAAAATGAGTTAATACATTTGGGTAACATCCGCGCTATATATAAATGCATAAATAAATACATTCTGCAACATGAATGCAGCGGATTTATGAGCGGGACTAATGAAACAAAAATACATAAAATTGCGTTGGCCTGGAGCTTGACAATTCAGTGAGTAGTGAAAACACACAAATATCATTCTCTCTTGAATGGGGGGCGTGGATTGGACGGCAGTGCTTATGGCTGCCTGATCCTGTCGCTCCGCCGTACCGGAGAATCGAACTAAAATTCCACAGCGAGCAATCGGAATAGAAACTGCACCGATCGACGATCTGTGCGTCGGAACTGCCGGAGCACACGTAGGGTATGGTGCGAAACCCCGGCGACCTGCCATTGCTGAGAAAATCACCGCCGAAAACATGAACAGACGGATCAAGGATCAAGAAGAGAGGGAACAAGATGGCGGCCGACCACAAGTGCTGAGCGGAGCCTGAGGAGATACAGCGAGTACGAGTAAGGCGAGCAGGACTCTGCAATATCACCGGAATACGAAGTAAGCTCACTGCTGACTCGCGGCCGGCCCCTCCCAGCCAAACACCCTGCCCAACCCCTGAGAATAACAGCAATCCCGGAGTGGAGCCCGCGCGAATAGCACAACAACCGCAAGCGAAGGAGGAAGTAGCGCTAACAGAGCAGCGCGCGCCGGCGTGAGGAGCAGACACACAGGCTTTAGCTAAGACGCCGCTGGTAGCAGACAGGAAGAGCGACGGCGATTACACAGAAGGGAGACTGAAAATCAAAATCGGGGAAAATGAAACCGAAAATGGTAAACAAAATGGCGCCCGCCGCATCTAAGGAATAGGCGAGGCCACAAACACGAGTGACCCCACAAGTAGATGAGGGAGAGGTGCTGAAGCGGCAACCCGCCGAGGGAGCGAAGGGGGCAATAAGGTGCGGCACAAACCGCCGACAGACCACCCCCCAAACAAGCCACTAGATAAGACCCACGGAGAGGGTCCTCTACAGTTCCCAACAGAGGGGGGCCTGTGCACAACTGTACACACCGCAAAGAGAACGGCGCACAGCTGCACACACCGCGAAGAAGAGCCAGGAAGCACACCATTAAGCATACCATTAAGGCTCACCAGAAAGGATGTGAACAGAGTAAGGGCAAAGCAAACGTAATCGAAACTGCGATCAAAGCGGAGAGGATAACAAAACAAATTGGCGCCCACGACAAGGACCGCCAAGAGCCCTCATTAATGCCCCCCCACCGCACTAACTATCTCCTACATCTGCCTGGCTAAGTAGGGGGAGAAGACGCTCACTGCTTATAAGGACGTGGGGAAAGCCCCAGCGGCAGCGCAACCAAGGAGAACAAAGCGAGCACTCCCAACCAGGTTCACAAAGCTGTCGCTGAGCACCACAGCCTAAGAGCAGCATCATGGGTGGCAGGCACCAAACAGCAATAGCCAACTGAGGGTAAAGAGCCCAGAAGCTCTGGAGGCATTTAGGCAGACCTGAAGGACAACTGAGGCAAAGGTCACACCTGAGACACCAGCCCTATAAGACAGTGAGCGAGCAACGGCTCCAAATCCAATAAGCCCGTCAAACCCACGCTACACAAAAAGAACAAACAAGATAGCCGAAAACGAGCATAGCTTTGCAAGCAGCATGGCAGACAGAGAATTGAGGCCACAGCAACAAAAACTGAAGAAGAGCAAAAGCGAACCAGCGACATCGGATTCACCGATCAAACAAAAACCGGACATAAACAGCACCCTGGAAATGACACTAAAGAAACTAGCGGAGGTGCATGACCTGGCGGAAACAACAAAAATCACCACAGACACAATCCAACCAGAGATTGCGGCAGTCAGAGCCGATCTAAACTCAGTGAACATCAGGCTGGCAGCGGCAGAACAAAGGATCAGTGACGCGGAAGACTCAACCCACAACGTGATGAAGGCAATTTCAGCGGTAACAGGGGCACTCCAAAAGCAAACAGCGGAGATGAAAGACAAGAACTGCAGAGGAAACATCCGCATACTCGGAATCCCAGAAGGGGCAGAAGACACAGCTGGCTCCTGCGCCACATTCCTTGAAAACCTAATCCCCAAGCTCACCAACCTAAAGTTCACCCGTCAATTCGAGCTAGACAAAGCATACAGAATTCCCGCTTTCAAACCAACAACATTCCAAGCCGCTCGGCCTATCATATGCAAACCTCTGAGACCACAACACACCGAAGATATTTTTAACTTTGCACGCAAAAACCATCAGATCAACTGGAAGGGACACAAGATCATCCTTACACAGGACTATTCAAAACCCACGGCAGATACCAGGAAATGCTTTCTAGCCCTACGCCAAACCCTCAAGAATAAGAACATTCAATTCTCGTTCGTAGCCCCCGCAAAGTTCAGGATAACGGAGAAGGGGAAAAGCCTCTTCTTTACAGACCCAAAAGACCTGAACCGCTACCTGGACGGTCCAGCAACCCAAACCATGGACACCTCACACCATGGCTCAGCGAAGAGAGGCCCCTTGCCGGAACCAATCACCGGGGGGCAGGCTCCTGAAAAGTACAGAATAGACCAAGAGCGTCAACCCACATGCAACATTTCTACCTCAATGATCCAAAGTGCTACCTCAAGAACAATACTTGCCTGTAACGACACAACAATTTCCTCACGCCTAAAGGTGACACCAACCACCCAACGAGCCTAAAGACCAAAAACTGAACCGAAGACTGAAGCAGACAAAAGGAGGACACAGGGACGACAACGTATCCTTTGACTTTGGTTACCTCAAGAGTAACAACGAGCATACAGTGGAGCTTACATAAATGACTTACATGATAACATTTCTCTGGGAGGCGGAATGGCGATCCTGCCGTTGCACCTTCCACAGACGAGTGAAGAGGGGGGAGGGGCAAGAAGGGTTTAGGGGGACCGCACCAGTATCTCTCAGATGTCTGTCTTGTCTACTTTCTAATCTTTTCTTCCTTCCACACCAAGTATGTCACTACACAGGTCGGTTGTCTCACCGGGCGGACCATGCCATAATGGTAAGGGCACACATAAAGAATCCAAGATACAGAGAGCGGCATAGAACCCTGAGGGTTGGGCACACAGAACTACTGCACCTCATTACATCAGATGACTAATAAAAAAACTCTCACCCTAGCCGCAGACCTTAACATAACATCCCTCAACGTCAAGGGCCTAAACCACCCCATTAAGCGTAGGAAGATATTGGATTACTTAGTGAAGACCAAAAGTGACATAGTACTATTACAAGAAAGTAAACTAGCAGAGGAAGATGCCAAACTACTCAGAGCCAACTGGATAGCGCAACTGGTGTGTTCACCAGCAGATAAAAAAAGAGGGGGGTCCTGACCCTAATATCCAAGAGATCAAAGATCTCGATAGACTCCCACGCCCACGACAAGGAGGGCAGACTTCTTATAACAAACCGCTCAAGAGGGGAGGAACGATTTCACAGGGCGAACATATATGGCACTAATACAGATGACCTTACATTCTGGGAAGAAGTATATGACACTCTAGACAAACTGCTGCAGGAGGAACTCACGTTTGTTGCAGGAGACTTCAACATCCCACTAGATCACATAATAGACAGACAGTCCTCCTGCCAATACCACCCCACCAACTCCCGCGCAGCACTTCAAAACATCTGCACCAAATTCAACCTCAAAGAAGCATGGAGACTACAACACCCTGACACTAGAGACTACACCTTTTACTCCAACCCACATAACTCGTACACAAGGATAGACTACATTCTAATTTCAGGGAGTCACTCACACTTGATAGAAGACTCGGAGATTGCACCGAAACTAGTCTCAGATCACTCAGCCATTAGCCTAAAACTAAGCGGCTGCCACAACGAAGCGATCCCAAGAAGATGGCGCTTCAACAAGGAAACTATCTCAGACCCAGATAATAAAAAAGAAATAGAGGAAGCCATAGTGGAATACCTAACCCACAATGATTCCCCAAATACTAGCATAAACACAATGTGGGAGGCCTTAAAAGCAATGATCAGAGGTAAGCTAATCGGAATTAAGGCAAGAATAAACAAAAAGACAAATCTAAGAACAAACCAACTCGAGGAAGAGATAAAAAAGCTAGAACTCGACCTCATAAAGGCCGCAAATGACAACACACTCCTTAGCACCTTAACACAGCGCAAGTATGAGTACAATAAAATCTTGAGCGAAAGGGCAGGTCTGTGGTTTAACAAATGCAAAGCACTTAACCTCTGTGAATCCAACAGAGCGGGGAAACTACTAGCATCATACCTGAAACACAAACGGAACCAGGTAGCGATTTCATCAATTACAGACGCAAACAATAAAACACCCACAAGACACAAAGAAATCCTCAGTACATTTCAAGAGTTCTACTCAGAACTCTACAAATCAGAGCAGACACAACGCAGAAAAATACACAAGATTCCTAGAAAGATTAGGACTCCCAAAATTAAACACCGCAGACACAGAAAGGCTTGGGCAGGAAATCAACCACACAGAAATTGAAATGGCTATGTCACTAAAAAAAAACATAAGGCACCTGGGCCAGACGGTTATACCGCCGATTTCTATAAGAAATTCCTAATAAAACTAACCCCAACCTTGGAAAGGGTCTTTTACCATACAGCAAGTACAGGAGTAATACCAAAGACCATGACAGAGGCGACTATAATAGTCAAACCAAAGGAGGGAAAAGACCACCAATTGCCAAAAAACTATAGACCCATATCCCTCATTAATGTGGACTGTAAAATCTACGCCAAAATCTTAGCAGTCAGACTAAACACGGTCCTACCCAAATTAATAAGTAACGCCCAAGTCGGCTTCATGCAAATTCGTATGTCTAGCGACAATACACGACTTTTCTGCCACATACTAGAGCAAACTGCCACAAAAACAGAGCCGGCAGTAGCTATTGTGCTGGACGCAGAGAAGGCCTTCGATAAGGTCTCCTGGGCCTTCCTAGAGCAATGCATGCACACCTTTAACCTAGGGGAGGAATATATTCGGATGATCATGGCCCTGTACCAAACCCCGTCAGCCCGCATTATGGTAACACGGCTCACTCTCAGACCCCTTCAAACTCCAGCAAGGCACCAGACAAGGATGCCCACTCTCGCCGGACTATCTTCTTCCTGGCCCTCGAGCCCCTCATCCAAGACATAAAACTAAACGACGCCATTAAAGGGGTCAATATCAAAGGGACCGTAGTAAAACTTGCCGCATACGCGGATGACATTCTGATAATAACAGAACAGACAAAGATCTTGATAAAAGAACTAATGTCAACAATAGCGGAATACTCTAAACTATCAGGGTACAAACTAAATAATGAAAAGACAGAATGTAAGTCACTAAACATCTACTGCACGAAGGACATGCTAGGGGAACCAGGCTTGACATGGCAGACAGGGCACATCAAATACTTTGGAGTATACTTTGGTACCGACCTGATAAACACCCTACACCACAATGAAAAATCCCTACTAGAAAAAACAAAGAACCTATTAGAAGCCTGGTCACCGAAGTTCATAACATGGTGGGGGCGAATTGAATCCTTAAAGATGATGATCAGGCCACTGATAAACTACCTGATAAGTATGCTCCCAATCCTCCTCACAGACGACTTCCACTGGAAAAATCGACAAAATGTTCACCAAGTTCCTACGGCGCGGTAAGAAGGCTAGGATTATTATTAAGAAACTGCGACTAACGAAAGCCCAGGGGGGAGTGAATCTAGCAGACTTCAGAATCTTCCAACTAGCCTTCCTAGCTAAACAAGGAACGCATTGGGTTGCCCCTGCGCCAGACTACACACCTGTATGGTTACAGGTAGAGAAAGCCTTTCTGAATAACCTCAGCCCACTAGCCCTACTAACGGCAAACACATACCCACACACGTCTAAACCAATCTTAAAATACACTAAAATAGCACTCCTAAAGGTCGACAAGGAAATGGTGATCAGCATTAAAGGGTCCAAGTCAGAATCACTGTGGGCTAACAGTAACATCAGATATAAAGGGAAAAATCTCAACTACAAGACATGGATACATAAAGGTATATCCTACCCACACCAACTCGAGAAGGGAACATCCCCCATTACATTCGCTGACCTGAAAGCAACCCAACAGCTGGAAGACATAGACCTATATGGATTCTTAAAGATAAAAACAGCCCTGTCAAAGGCAAACCTAGTCAGCTATCAACCCTCGATCTTCCACAATGTAGCAAACATCAATAAACTAGGCCACCAAGTCTCCCAACCATACAAAATACTACGCCCAAAGACCACCAAACTTAACACCAAAACAACCGAATACTGGGATAAGCATATCCACCCCCGCTAAACGACCAGGAATGGAAAACTCTGAGGGCCTCAGCCACGCGAAACAAGATCACCCCAGTTCTAGCACAAACAAAACTCTGGCTACTCCACAAAACCTTCTGGACCCTAGACCGCTTACACACACTAGGCCTCAGGGAGGACTCCCTCTGCTTGAACTGTAACACAGAGAAGGGAGACTTAGTGCACCTCATTTTCCACTGCCCAGCACTCAAGGTGTTCTGGGGAAGGGTATTTGACTTTATAGACAATGTGTTTAAATCAGTGGTCGAAGTGGGGAAAAAAAAGTAGGGGAACTGTGGGCGGAGAATCAGAGGGTGGGATTAACCTGAGGATTGGATCAGTGGGCGGAGTTAGAGGTGTGGCCAGCATTGGCAAAAACATCCCAATCTTTAGTATTTGTTTGGCATTTCACTGACCAGTTACAGCTTATTATGTTATGTAATTCAACCAATGGATACACATGATTACTTAACGATTGATATGAGTTATTGACATTAAAATAAATTCACAAAGTTGGATATGTTTCTAATCAGAGAATGTCCCAAATATGCTTAAAAGTGGAAGCACGAGCCATTTGTTTCCGAGCCATGGATTTTCTGTCATCAGCAATATACACAGAGACAATCAATTTTACGTCTGTAAATCACTGTATGGGAAATGTTACATAAGACAAAGGACTACAAGGTGTAGGAGTCACATGACAACCATATTAGTAGGCAGTATAGTTTAGTAGTGATTGATCTGGAGAAACACAAACTCAGAATTTAAAACTTAATGCCATGTTTGGGGGTTCACTTTAATAATCATTATTGATTTTTATCCAAATGAACACTTTTTGCAACATTAGGATAATCAAAGACTGGGGAAAAACCCATAAAGCTCTAGTTTATCCCTTGCAGTTTGTTTGCAGCTCTTAGATGAAAGTTAATAGCTCACTGTTCATTGTTAGGATTTTAACATATAAACTGCAAGTAGCAAAAGGATCTCACTGACAAAACTGACCTATTTACAATATGTGCACTTTGTGATGGGCATGGTACATGCTCTTAGCAGCAGACACATTAACCCTACCATTCCATGAGTCAAACCTTCCATTAGACAAAACTCTGATCTCGCTCTAGGAAGACGTTTATTCACTGGAGTTATCATGACATTTTTATTATTGCCGGAAATTGCTGTAGGCCAGGAAGGAGGCAGCAAGTGCTTTTAAACCCATAATATACAACTGCCCACTCAAAGTCAGCACCCGTTGCGGTCACACCGGTCGCACTGCCCTAGAGCCAGCTCTTCTCAGGGGTCCTGTGACCTCAGTGACAGTCACTGTTGCTCTAGGGTCTGCTACTTCATAGGCCTGCCCAAAAGACTGGAGGTATCCTTCAGCATAGATTGTGGTGGGCAAGCCTTCAAGGTGAACACACACTTGCCACTGCTAGGGTTCACCTGCTGGTGTAAAGACACCAGGGCTTTTCCGGATTTGCGGGGCCTTCTAAGGTCTAGCATGGGCATGTGCTCCCTCAGGAGAGTGGTCTGGGGGACTGGTCATGAAGGCTGAACCTGGTTCCCTAGTTCTAAATTCAGCAGCTCTGCCCCCAGTGCTACATCCGCTCCGTCACTGAACACCATACTGCCCCACTGAGAGAAATCCACACTGCCTTCAAATACAATCCACTTTGACCTGCTATAAACAACTGGATGTGACTCATTTCAAATTACGCACTAGGCAAGAGCAATATGCTGCCTAAAGGGAAAGTAACAACATCCTGGAAAAAGCAAACAATCATAGGGAATGAAAGATTAAATAAAGCATGTGAAAGGTAAGCAGAAACAACATGGTGAACTTAACGCTTTTACACTCACTATTCAGAAATCAGTGAGTGCTTCTGCCTGAAAACTACAGGGCCCAGAAAGGACCCATTTCAATGTCCACTGCTTATATGCTTACAAAACGTAAGCAGTATGGTTTAAAAAGATCACATTTGTGAACACAAAGCCGCCCTACACATTTTGTTTTCCAATCCACCCAGCAACCAGGTATTGCAGTACCTCCAGGTTTGGCGCACTTCCCTACGGAGGAAAAACAGCGCTTCACTTGCAAACTCAGTAAAGTGACGCTAATGTTTTTGGGGTTTGAATAAAACCGATCTGGCCACTTTAAGAACACTTCGTCTTGCTTTATTTAGTTATTGATTTTTCATATTTTGAACCTTTTATTTCCGTGGGTGCACTTTGGAATAGAAAAATGGCAAAACGGCATTTCCAGCAAAAGTGGTTTTGTTTCTTGCATCCATTTCACAGGGGAACAAATGAACGACAGGAAGAAAGAGAGGGTGAGAACCATTTCTTGAGTGACGGTTTCGGTAAGTGAGGAGGAGTTAGACAGACAGAAAGGGAATGAGAGTAAGAAAGAGGGGTGGGGGGGGGCAGCTGCCAGCGGCAGAGCAAAGGCGGACACTTTCCTTGTCTTGTCTGGGCAGGAAGCAAGAGACGGAGACCTTTTCCTTCTCTGCTCCCTGCCCGTCCCCGAACAGCCACAAATGCCGAGCCTTCTCTGCAGGCCTTGGATGTTTCTTATGTCCAGGGACGCATGTTCAAAATAAAAAAGTTGGGGAACGGAATCTATAGAATTAAAGAAGTAGGGGCACGCCGTGCCCTGCCGTTCCCGCCCACTTCGACCACTGGTTTAAATGCAATGTAACGAGAAACTTTGCCTCCCTCACCACCGCCTTTATACGTACTGATCTCTCCTCAGAGAGAGAGAGAGGGAACTAATGGACCTACTCCTGAGAGCTGCGGTCAAACTGGTACTAAAAAACTGGAAAGACACCAGCTAAACTAGCTTCAAAGGTTGAATTAACTGGGTCACTCATCTCAGAGGAGCAGACCACTTGGCGCGGCAACACTCCCCCTGGAAAGCGTCAACAAGGGGTCTGTGGTAAGCGCTCGACAGGTCTCTGGACCCCTACGAACCTCCATAGGAAACCAACCAGATCACCTACTTAATGTATCGACCCACGACACTGCAAAAATACGAACCAGATGGACTCAGAAACTAGCCAGACTACCTAGAGTTGAGATAAAACGATCGACAGTTGACATATCGGACGCTAATGTTTTAATACAAGAATGTATACCTATCTTTATGCCTGTCCTATCCCCTTTCTCTCCCTCATTTCTAGCTTTTCTATCCTTTCCTCCAGCACCTACTTCTCTATCAAAATTCTAGACAGCAAGGGGTTAACCGCATAAACAGTAAAGTACTAACGTAACGTTCTGTGCCAATCGTGGTGAACTATGCAACAGCATTTGTGACTGTATACACTTTAAAAAAAAAAAAGTCTTTCTTGAACAACCTTCCTCGCAAATTATTTGCAAACTCATGCCCTCACTGTGCCCTATGTAAACTAACAGTGATGCGTCATTAAAGAGAAAGGGGGAGCCCTCGAGAAGGCGGTCCTTGGCAGTGACAGAGAGGAAAGCTTCGCCCTCGCTGCACTTCTGGTTTAGAGCGTATCGGGAGTTGTAGTTCCTCGTCAGGCCGCTCATGGTCTCGTGTATTTCTTCCTGTTATTATGTAAAGATAAGTGGAGGGAAGGAAAGTTGACCTCTTGGTTAGTGTCTGAAGGGGCGATGACATGCTATGAATTGTCTGTGAACTGCAACAGCCACAAAGCCATCTTACGCGAAACGTGTCCTGCTCTGGGCAGCTGCCCGTGTGCTGTGGCTCTGGCTGTTGAGGTGGGGCAGCTCTTGAGACACATGTGAATAAAACATGCTGACCGCGGGGCTGTGCGTGTGCCCGCCTGTGCAGCGTGTGTTCACTGGGAGGCGGAGGCTGTGCCTGCACGGGGCGGTGTGTGTCCGGTAGGGCTGTGCTGTTTGTTGACTGCGAGGAGGAGCGCCCAGGCCCGGCCTCGTCAGCGGCAGCCGGAAGGAGCGCAGCGCGAGCCGCCGCAGCACCTCTTTCAGCTCCCGCCGGCATCCGCACGCAGCGCCGAAGCAGAGCCAATGTAGCGCCGGGCCTGGGGAGGGGACGCAACAAGATGGCGGGTAGGTGGCTGACGGCTGGAAAGGGGGTTCCATGGCGCTTCTGCCTCACGCCCTCGGGTGTTCTTAGTCGCCGCAATGATTTCCCTTGTTCATACAGACTGGCGTCCTGGCTGTAGTGCGGGTGTGAGCCACTTCACCGGGCTGTGGGGTTGCCTGCACTCTGGCTGGAAGGGCGCTTGCTGGGCATGGATGGACTGTTTGTATGTGTTTGTTTCTCCCCCTGGTCTGCCTGTGTCCATTCATGAGTGTCTCTCTTTTGTTCCCCGTTGTAGATTTGTCATTGCTACAGGAAGATCTGCAAGAGGATCTGGACGGATGTGAGTACTCTGTTGTGACAGTGCTGTGTGTTTTGGGGCGAAGGTTGTGATTTCATCTACCTCGACACCCTTTTTGCTTTCCTCCCTCTCTGCAACCCTGAGTGGTGTGCAAGAACACCGGGGAACTCTTCTCTCCACTTAGATTAAAGGTCTTCTTACACCCACTGGCTTGTTTGACGAGACAAGCACTGCTCCACTCCTGTCAAAGTTAAAACAGTTGTACTTTGACATAGACGTACTGGTACAGCGTGACATTTGAACAGTATTGAAAAACACTGTTGAATGGCTATTTGTCACAATTGTAAATTTTTTGTGTGTAAAACACTGGTGTCCGACCCCCTTTTCTAATTAAGCGTAATACTTTTGCTACTTTTTTCAACTAATGTAATTTCGTTGCTGGTAGCCCATGTTCTCCATCCTCCGTGGGTTGTGCCTTGAGCAGATAATGTTTGTGGTTGCTTTACATATTCTGTTACCGCGTTTTTACTCTGCACTATACCGAGCTTCAAACATCACTCTTAACCAACCCCTTTCGTTCGTGGTGTTGAAACGTTTTTGTACAATACCACAGAGCTGCCGGTCTTCTACTCTGATCATCCAAAATAAATAACTAGCCCAACTTTTACCAACGGGGTACGCAGGCCGGATTCATGTTGTTTTGTATGATACGATCTATTCCAAAACTTGGCAGTAGATAGATAGTTAATTAGCAGCTCTGTTTATCTAGAAAAGACCCTCCATTGAAATGCCTAGATGAGATAAGAAACAAAATGAATCAACAGAGTAGGTCGATTTTAGGGACAGCCCCTCACGAAGGCTATTCCAAAGGAATAAACGTATGCACCTCTTTGACATTTTGTGACCGGTTCCATTGACTAATGATTTTCTCTATTGTAAAGCCCACCATGATCATGGTTTTTAAAAACAATCCAGACCCTCAAAGTACCTCCCTGAACTTTGACCTATATTTATTTTACCTATATTTTAGTCACCTGTAGTAGGAAAAAACACAACTAACCTTTTTCCAACAATTAATGTTGTAAGTGGTGTACTCTACTGTATATTTCTTAAAGTAGAACGCATTGACGCACTATACAAATGTTAAGTAACCGTTGTATAGGGTGCAGCGTTATTGGCAATGATCAGGTTTATTGTCCATTCTTCCGCAAGAAGTAAATGTACATAGTTATTTTTAGCAAATATTTAATACCCTGCTCTCTCGTTACTTGTCTAAACCAGCGCATGCCATATCTTGCCCAGAAAGTGTAAATGTTTGTTCACTTGCTTTGACTTGTGGAGTCACCTGCAAGTAGTGTACGTCTTTATTAGAATTTTATCTTTGTGATAAAGAAAATACTAGACCACTGCTCAATTGAGTTCGAAGTTTGAGTGCTTAAAGTTCGTCCCCCTCCCCTCCCCCTTATCAAAAGTCAGTGATGCATTTGCTGGTCTCATTGTAAGACTGGTAGTGTTTCTTAATTTGAGACAAGTTAAGCAAAAATTAATATGCAGTGGGGTAGCAAGGTCAGGTGGTACCCGGTGCAGAACATTTCTTGTCATTCACCCAGCTTGACGAAATGGCAAAATGTCTTAAACACATATTTTTGCCATTTTGTCACTCCCCTCAGTGATGACACCTGGCGCGGCCCACATCCAACGCAACCCCCATTCCTGCGCCACTGTTAATATGCCTCCAATATTGGTGCCTCGTCCGACCTAAACTGGTAGTGGACTGGATTTCTTTCGTTGTTACCAGTTCGAGTTATGCACATATGCTATTTGGAATTCGTTGTGCCGAATATTTTTTATCTTCTTTTCTATTTGAAGATGATAGTCTTGAAATTTCTTTTCAGAGTCTCGGGTTCAAGACTTTTAAGAATAAAATTATCCCAAGGGCAGCAAAAGTGTATGCAAACGTGTAATTAATGCTGTTGACATTAAGGAGAGCAGGCATTGGCTTGTGTGGAGGATTCTGATTTATGTTTAGGTGAGGCATACTGTGTTGAGAAGGAAGCTATTGTGGTTTCATAAACATTGTGTTGATGTGCTACCTTTTTGGGGGGAAAGCTGTCAGTCTGCTATTCTGAAAATTGAGCACAATATCTTTTTGATGCACTGCATTACCCATGCCAGTAGGTTTGGCAGTTCATTTGTCTGCTGTGATGTCAACTGTTTCTGGTGAGGTTGCACCTGATTCTTCTACATTTAGGCAAGGGTGGAATATAATGAGGTAGAAAAGGGTGTACTAAGTCAAGGGTAGATCTCGAAACATTTTTTTTTCCTAATTTGAAGCAATTTTTCCCTTCACATCTAGATTGTAAATACTGTATTGTTCCCTATTGGAATCTAGGACTAATGCAACTGGGTATCAATTATTTCGCCCCCCCCGAAGTCACTTGTATTGCACAGATGCTTGGTGATGGCAGTTCATTTGAGTATTTCTTTTAGTCTTGTGTGAGACATGTATGCGTTATTCATAAACAGCCCTGGCATATACTTTGTTTAAAATGTCTGCAGTTTTGAATATTTGAGATGGCTGGCAATCCAGCACTAACCTTTAGTCAATTGATTACCCCCTTTTTAAAAAAAATTTTTTACTAAGTCATGCAGATCGAGGTAGACGGATCTCAGTTTGCACCAGGTAGCCTAAGCAGCCATGTGAAGATGGGTGCAATTTGAGGAGCCTCACTAAATACAGCCCAGACAAATTATACCATTGGAGGTTATTATACTTTGAGCTTTCAGATTGGTCGCTAGGGTATGTAGTTTATCTAGAGTGACTCAATATTTAACACTGTTTCATGTATTCTTTTTGTTTACGCCTGTACATATGCAATTGGAAGTAAAACTTAATCCCTAACATTTATGCCATCATGTGAGTTGGATTGTGTTAAATAATCTGAGATGAGCACAAGATGCTGTTCCCTTCCCTCAGCCTCTCAGTTCTTTTCTGTTGGCAAGTTTCGGAAACAAACGACATAATAAAATCCATAGTTTAAGTTAATTTCCAACAACATGAGACACTGTAGATGAAAAAGGAATTTTGTACTGTTGAACTGCTTTGAGGAGCTAATGTTGAACACCGCAGTGAAGCAACCTCGAAAAATAAATTGACTATAACAGTTGCAAATTTAGAAAGCACATTTAGTTTGTGTATTTTTAAAATAATTTGTTTTCATTATTTTTTATTTATAAACAAGCTTTATTGTTTTCCAATAACATCACCACAAAACATAGCACCATTATTTCGGCAGTACCACGTTACAAAAGATGTAGTTCTGAGTTTACAGATCCAAACCATAGTATTCGCACCATCTACCCCAAATCTTCTCATGCTTCTACGGGCAACCCGTGCAGCATAACTAGGTTTTTCTTGTTGGGCTCACCAGTCCGCCTCCACCTCACCAAAGAGGGGGCCTGCAAAGAGGTCCATCTCTGGGCGATATTGCCCTTGGCAACCAGCGAGGCGACACCAGTGAACGTCTATTCCGCCTGTGGGCCACCAGGATCATCTAGTATTCCCAGTAGGGCCACCCTACGGGTAAGATCCAGGGGTCGGTCAAGCAACCTGTGAGAGTTCTTGTGTTACCTTCTGCCAGTTGCAAACCTCACAGGGCAAGCCCAAACCAGATGGTAAAAAAACGTCGGGCGCAGAACAGTGAAAACAGGTTACCTGGTTGATTCTGCCAGCTCAATAGTCATATAGGGGGTCGTATAAATCAAGTGAAGATAATTCAGTTGGATCAGTCTAAGGCGCGTGGAGATGCCCATCATTTGGGGGCCCATCCTAGCTACCCACCATTCTGTTGTTGATTTCCTGATCCATGCGTCCCACCTGTGTTTCAGTGTGTCGAACCAGTTTGGAGTATTAATGATTAGAGAGCGATACGTCCGGGAGATTGCAACCCGAGAAACTTTCCCGGTTAATAGTTTTGCTTCGAGGGGGCCGAACTCTGAGATGCCAGTATCTGGAAGGATGTTGGGTGTGAGGGCATGGCATAACTGCAGATATTTATTTTTATTTTGCGTCCGAGTTGGTAGTGGTCTTAAAACAACTGCATATGGCCCCCTGCACATACCTCCCCCAGCACTGGGATGTCTATATTGCCCCATTTTTGTAACCACTCCAGGCCTGCTGTATGGCACAGCCATTTGCTTATCCACAGGGGGTCCGCAACATCTATTTACGGTCCCAGCCAACAAATCAAAGTGAAGATCTCCAGCACAGAAAGATCACCCGGGTAATTTCTGGGAGAGACTGTGAGATTGGCGCTCTGTACAGTGTACCCATTATGTTGTCTATGCCGAGCAGGCATAATTCTCAGCGGTAGATTGGGTTATCCCCTTCACAGCTAAGTCAGTAATTAACCATGACCGGTTGTGAGACCCCATAGTAACAGGGAAGGTCTACCGTTCCTAGGATTCCATCGTATGGGGAATGCCAACAGTTGGCAAGTGTGATCCGGGTGCCACCTCCGGACCAAAGGAAGGAGCGAATGGTGAGCTGAGGTTTTGGAACCACTGGTTAGAAATCGTGAGTGGAACGTTTTAAAGCATATATAGGAAGTTAGGCAGTATCAACATCTTAAGAGGCTACGCGTCCTAAAATGTGAAGCGGAGGCATGTCCACTTCCAGCAGTCTCTCTTCATAGCAGTCACCTGCGGTACCAAGTTGAGGTACTTTGTGAGTTCTGGGAGTAAAGATATATGGATCCGCAGGTGTTGAAGGGTAGACTGCACATTGGGATATCAGATTGCCAGGTGTAGACACTTGTGTTGCTGCTTATTGGGACCAGCAGGGATTTAGACCTGTTTATTCGGAGCCCCAGTGGCTTGTCATACAGGTCAAGCAGCGTCAAACACTGAGGGCCTGAGGTTTGTGAGTCGGTGAGGAAAAGCAGAACATTGTCTGCGTATAGTGCAATTCTCTTCTCTGGCCTGGCTTCCCAAGATCACCCATGAAATTGTGCGTCACAACACACGAGTCTCGCAAGGGGGTACATTTGTTCTAATTTAAGTAAACATACATGCCCTGAATTTGGTATGTGAATTATGGATGATTTAGGTTTGTATTGTGCTAATCCACTGAACTGAAATCTGATATTCTGCTTTCAGACTAATAGTAGGACTCTTGGTGAAAAGAGTGGTAGAATACTTATTTTTTTTCTGAAGTTATTAGTGCTGTTGACCCCCCTAGGTGATTTATTATCTTTCTTTTTACCTATGCATTTTGTTCTTGTTATGATGCTCTGATCACCATAACATTTTCTGTTCTAGTAGTGCAGAGGTAGCTTGGATTTGAAACTCTGATATGCTTAAATCCCCTCACAAAAAAAAAAACAGATTGGCTTCCTTTGTAATTTACAGACTCCCAATAAATATCCGAAGCTGTTAAAATTATGTCAAGAATAATTGCTGGAGCTTGTACATGCTGCCAGATGAAAATAGTTTGTTCAATAAAATATGCAAAATAATTCTGGGGTTGATGGGTTCTCGTGCGGGGTGCCAGGGGTACAGTGGGGGTTATGATGTCCGATACCAATATTGAATAACAGTTTGGGAGCAATTTGGAAGTGACTTTAGTTGCCATTTATTTACTTTGCCAGGAAAAAAGTAAAAGGTTTTATTATTTAGCTCCTTTGGCTGTAAGAAACCGTCAATGGTGAATAAAAGACCAAAACCATAGCTCTCCACTCACAGATTTGTTGCAGGGCTTCCAAATAATACACAATACAAATGTGAACACTCAAGAAGTGGTATAACTAGCACAATGGCGATATCCTAGTTCCTGCACTGAAGCTACTTATTCTGTATTAAGCTGGTCTGACTTGAACTGTTTTAATACTGTGGCAGTGATGGGATTGTCTTGGGCAAGGCTTTAGTTGGCTGCAGCTCAAAAGGAAGCATTGATAAGTCCTCATTATACTATATAGGAAAGTATTGTAACCAGTTTCTCCCCTCATGGGGAAAATAAGGTGGGGAGAAAGAATTTCTCCCGCCATGGGCAAACTCTATGCTTGATGAAAAAGAATTCCCTACCTAGAGAACTCTTTCCATCCATTGGATTATCTGAGAGAAGGAACACTAGATCCCACTCTAGGACTTTGTCACTTCTGTTAGTCAAACAGGTATGTTGCATTTTGAGTAATGCTAATAGTCTTGAAACCTTATTGGAGCTGTGAAGAAGTTAGGACCGGTCTGCCGACACATACGGAAAGTTCAGAAAAAGCAGCAAGCCTTCTTAGTTTAATCTTCTGTAAGAGTCTGTTTCAGCTTTCTTTACTTTACTTAAGGGGGGAAGTTCCATTTTAGGCAACCTAGCCCAGGTTTATTGCAAGGATTTGCTACCTACCTGCTCCAGATGAGTCGAGGAAATGGTACTACCTGTTTTTCAAATCGATGTGTAAGTGCAATGTTAAAAGACTAAAAGTGACCTCATATTTAAAACTATTTTAACAGGTACAAATTTTAAGAGTATGTATTTTCACGGCTTATAACTAAACCTGTACTTTTCTGAACCTATTTAGAACTGTGCTGCTGCATACATTACAGACACAAAATTAAATTGTGCATGTTTGCAAAATGTTAATGTATAAAATCGGCTGTGAACTTGATCCCCAAACTATTCCATACTCAAAAATTGCTGTGGTCTACGAAATGGCTCTGTGGAAGACTTAAGCTAACTTTCACTGAAGAATTGGTCCCGCTGCAGCTACAAACTCTTCAAGGCAAGAATGAAAAAACAAGGGAAAGTGAGGTACCAGTGAGAGGATATCAAAGAGAGGAAAAACAAACCCTTTAAACAGACACATACTAGCCATATCTTTTACTCCGTTGTAATGTCATTCAACCTTTTGTACTGAAATTGTAAATTGCTGTGTCATCTGGCAGTGAATCACTGGTGGTGTATATTTTTCTGGAATGAGAGGAAAGCAATGAGCTTGAGATGTAATAGTTTAGCACCTATTTCTTGAACACACTATTTCTGTTTTGGCAGCAAATCATCAAAGTGGCACAAGTTGAATATTATTGCATTATGAGTAAGAGAGGAATCGCAGAGCGGCCGCTCCTTTATGGAAGCTAGCTTCTCAGCAACATCTAACATTGCACATATAAATAAATTCTGACTTTACTGGGAAAGTTGCTCTCCGTAGGGCTTTGTGGAGGCTGTAAAGGATAAGATAGAACTCCAAAGTCCTAGACCGTTATGGCGTGTTGAAGGAGCACTTGGCGTCAGCTAGCTGCTCGAAGCCAGACGAGATAAAAATTTGGGTGCAAATACACAGTTTGCTAACTAACTTAATCTTGGACAAGGTCACCAATTTGATTCTCAATATCAAAAGAAAATGATCAAACATTTGACATGCAAAATCTCGGGTGGTGGAGGGGGTGGAGCCCATATTAAAGATGGAGACTAGATTATTACATAAAAACATGGATGACCTAACGGTTACAGAAGTTAAAAAAAAAACTTTGTAAAATTTATACGCTTGGAAATAATGTGCCCCCACAATGTGTGGGTGTCTCACGTGGTCACATTAAATAAGTACATCTTGCTTACATTTGGTGGAATTATTTTACTCCTTCAAACATTATTCCCTATACTCACCTGTGTCCCTTCCAACAAATAAAGGATCCAATTATGAAAAGCAGATCCGACGGTGCTCTAGGGCCAAATGTTTTACCTACCACCCTGTATACACATGAAATCGACTGCTGGGCTGCAAGCTTCTCCTCCCTATTGTCTGGACTCCAGAGCCCCTGCCGGATTCATGGCACTGCTCAATATTACAGCCATTATACAAAAAAGTTCCAAACATCGAATCTGGGCATTAAGGCCTATTTACCCTGCTAGACATTCAGTCAAAATATTTTGCAAAATTATATAAAAAACATAGTGCAAATCTGTCTCTAAAACACTAATGAAATCTGAAAATTACTCAAATGTATCCCTTTAAAATGTTAATCTAGGAAGAAATTAATCTTTGAAAACTCCTGGTGCCTCTAGCTGAACTCTGCCTTAACGTCCCTTAAGGCGTGTGGACTGTGGGAGTTATAAATCCCCTTTTCTGTATAAAAAAATGTAAGTAAACCTTAATTATAAATTAGACTCTCAGCTGCATTAGTTTGATCTCCTAATGTTGGATTTTCTTCCCAAATGGCCACTGCAGCCGGTCTCTCTCAAGGGCAGGCTGTACAGGTATGAAACAGAATCTTTTGCACTTACCCAATGCACTTGCCCATTTCCGAATATAGAACCCAGGAAATGGCTACGAGATCTTATTTGTTTTAACAGCTGTATTTGTCTTCACTCTTTTATATTTTGCTTGAAAGGAGATTATCCGCAGTTGGTGACTAGATATATTAAAATACATGAATGATGCCACAGCCACCCTTAACCGAAACATTCTAAACTAGTAACAGTTTGTTGCACAGTTGCCCTAAACCTGCTAAACTCAACAACCGTCTGTAAGGAAATAGGGTTTTGCATATTACGCATTCTTACCCTATATTGGTTTAAGAAGCACTGAATATTTCTCTAACATAGTACCTCTATATCTTTATTATCCATAGTGCATATAACTTAATTCTTTACAGTTTAATTTCTGTCAGTAAAAAAATATTCTGAGTGCAGAGATGTTTTAAAATTTTGCACATCTATTTTAGTTTGTTTTTAAATGTTTAATTGTCCTATTATAAGTACTGTATAGTACGAGTATAATTGCTGGAAATGCAGATTTTCTTATCCTAACCTGGTCTCAGAGTTAAAGGTCGTATTTTTATGGTTTTAATTTTCTTAGGCACCCTTTTCATTCATTATACTGTCATGGTTTTTAATGAACTATTACATAAAACACTTGATTTGCTCCTGGCTGTATTGCTGGGCAGTTGTAGCTCTCAAACAAGTTTAGTTATGCAGCATTTTCCAAGTTTTGTGTCTAGGAGAAAAATCTGGATTTCTCAGTAGAGTCATTATGTACTATCTTAAGGCTGTATAATTTTTGTCAGGTGTGTGTGTGTTTGTGGCTAGCCTGCATACCGGGTTATGGTTATGTATACATGCAGTGCCTGGAGTTAATCTCATTCAGAATCAAGGCTTGCGCGGATAATGTTAGACCGCATCTTTCATATGTGGTTGCTTTCACTTTTTCCTCTTGATGCAGTGGTTGTGCCTTCACTTGTTTTACAGTTTTAGTAAGCATGAGAGCTTTTATTGTTTTCTAAAGCTTCACTTATGTTAAAATACTCCTGTGAATACTCACTCTGAAACCCTTGCCCTCGTTGTTTTGACACCTACACATGTTCAGTCTTGGGACAGGAGGTTGATGGAGATTACTTAATGTATTTTTAAGACTGGCACGATTACAGAGATCTTTTTTGTGATCTGGCATTATTATATGCAGTTTCTGATAGTTATATGGTGGATAACTATATGTTTAGGATCTGAGCTTGCTGGGTGATGGTAATAGAGATGTGCTGTGCAAGGCGAAAGTCCTTTACTTCTGAAACTAGGAAAGGGTCACAATGGATTTGCATGCATCAGTAAGTGCTCCGTACTTCTTGTTTCAGTATTTAGCGTTGTGAAAGAAATGGTGCAAAATTCAAAGAATGTTATTACTGCACCTTTAAAGTTAGGCATTGAACGCGAACATGTATGTGCTCCTGGGAATATGTAGTTCTGTTAGACTTCAATCCTCTAGTTGCACCACGAGTCTAGAAAACAAAACATTGATGCCCAATAATTCTGCCACATCATTTGTGTTTTTGCATTGACTTTCATAAATTGACGCATTGAGGGCCACCACGTGGATAAGTGGTTTGTGAAAAATTGGAATACAGCTTACAAGTTCTGCTTTTCCTTCTAGATGTGTATTCAACTCTGTATTTTTGTATGCAATTTTGATTAAAAGCAGAAAAAGGAGTTAAAATCCTCCTTCTATGGATGGGCTGGGCTGGTGGCTGTAACAATATCTATTTAACAACTTTCTGAAAACATTGTCAACGTTAGTATAGCTTGTTTACTGGTAGATACAATTAGCTTGTTTGTTCCAGCTGCATTGCAGTGACTGGCCATACCTGAACTGACCCAGACAATAAAAATCTTCCTGTAATCATCTTTCATATTCATTGCCAAGGTCTCCATATATGGATCCAGGATAGAATGTGTTTTTGTACTTGGAAACGGAAAGCTGCGATCCCAGGTAAGATTTCTCACAATAGTCCGCTCCTCAAGTACTTTTCTGTGGGTCAAATATTATGTCTCATTACTTACTTTGTGGCAGTGTTTGCCGGGGCTGAGTCCTGAAACTAATTTTAAAGTACTTGAATTTGAGGTGGTTGCGCTCATGATTGCGGTCATGATTGTTCCTATGTCCAGAGTTTGGACTATTTGATATTTTTCTTGAAAGTAATGCTGAGTGTTTATACACACGTTTTATTTTAAGAGCGTCAATGCTACCCACACAAAGCAGCAGTGGCTCAGAAGACCTCTCCCACACTTCTGAACACCCCAAAGCTGGTAGATCCATTCATGCGCAAAGCTGCAGTTGTGCTGGTAGCACACATGCCCTCTTCCAGACTGTTCCACACTTCTAAGGCGGGAGTCATTCACTCACCTATTGTTGGCAAATATGAGGCGTGCAAGTGCTATAATTCAGCATGCTTATCACTGAACAGTTCAGGGATTAAGAATACCTGTCAAAACAAAAAGTCTCAGAAGCCGATCTATGGCAAGCAAGTAATTTATCCAGTACTGTTTCCTTTAAATTATTCTGATACTTATAGCTTGTTCTCTATCTTATAAAGACTTGCATACACGTTCTAGAATGCAATGAGTAAGCTACTTGCACAAGAAAAGAAACTAATCTGGATTAATCCATCTCTAAATAAAGATGGCGCTTTGTTTTTTTGACACAAATAGCATGATGCAATGTGTGTTGGTATTCCTGTAGTGCTTTTTTCATATCTAGTTGGGAATAACTTAGCAATAGTCCTGTCACAACTAAAACAGAGAAAGACAAAGCACTGCTAGGGTTGGAAGTGATGGTTGAAGTAGATAGTGAAGCAGAGAGTAGTGCTGGCAGTGACTGATGAAGAATATTTGCACAGAGTTTATTTAGTTAATAATATATATTGTACATTACAAGAATAATCAGTAGAGGACTTCCTTTTTATCTGGGGCTTGACTAAAACAAGTGCTTGTTCAGTAAATTTTGACTTTGCTGATAGCAGACATGTTGCATTTTGTACAACGTGCTTGCCACCCCGCTGTTGAGCATGTACCTGCTTTGGGTTTGATTTGGGGAGGAGTGTAGCAGTTTTTCAAAGTAGCATTGCATGCTTGGAACAAATGAGCTGGAATTGTGGAGAGCGATGAATAATGGCCTCTGTCTGATAGTAAAGAGAAACAATTTTGAAATGTCAGAAGAATGTGGTTTTTTAACAAGGAAACAAAGTATGCTTGAATTAATCTCAGCCACTGGTAATTACTCGAGTCCACATGCCAGTTCTCTGTTACTTTACACACCATGGCACCTCAATTTGGACCCAGCCATATGGAAATCAGTATTAACTGCTCCAATGGGAGCAGTCCAGCCCAAACTACCAGGCCAGGTTCTCCCCCACCCGTAACACAAGCAAACTAGGGCTGGTTTCACACTAGTATGCTACCAGAGTAATTATCAGTGCACAGTGTGTCACTGCAACCAAGGTATACCTGGCTGATGAGCCCTAACTAGGGCAAACCCGGTTCTGGGTTGCTTAAATTTTGGGTCAGGGAGGACCTGCCTCTGCAGTTTGGGTAGGTCTGTTCCCATTGCAGCAGGGTCAAGACTGAATTTCATTTGGTTGGGTCCAAACTGGGGTGGCATGGTGTGCAAAATAATGATGGGCTGGGATGCGGCCTTACCAATTACCAGTAACTGAGATTAATTGAACTGTTCCATCTATCGCTTTGTTGTGTATACTTAAGGTTTTTTATTAAGGAAGCCAATGTTGACCACGGAATGTAATATTTTTTTTACCAACAGTATGACCTTTGTGATTGGACTAATCTCTGTAGTGCAACTAAGTGCTTGTGTAGTACTTGAAGGTAATCCATTTATCACCCGTTTTGGATGCTCTACTATTAGTATGCCAGAAGGTTAGGTAGCATGAGACATCTGTCATGGATTCAGAAATAGAAAAAGTTTGATATTAGGCTGGAGATTCATGCATGGATTAAGGGAATGTATTATGTTATGTCAACAGAATACATAGAAAGCCTGTATGAATTGGCTGATGGGCAGTGTAGGATAAGCGTGGCTATGTTTCCGACCTTTTTTGAGTAGCTACGCCTAGTTGTACATTTGAGCAACGTTGTTTGACAACTCTGCTGAAGCGGTATTAAAACTCAGTAGATTTCATAGTGTTTTTTTGTGTTTGTTAAAAAAATGTACTGGGCAAGTGAATCTAGGAACAGTAGCCTCAAGTGGAATTTAGACTGCTGTCAAATCAAGCTGTTTCTGAGTGTGAAAAATACATATGTCTTGGTTAGCAGCTGTGTTTTTGTTTTTAGTGGAGTCTGCCTTCAGCTCTTGTCAAAGTTGGGCAAGGCTACATGTATCACATTCGTACACCATCTGCAGAATTTAAGTCGGTTGGTTTAGAAATGCTCTATCATTCTCTTACACTGATGGTACTAATTTCTGAGATGATTAGGTGACATGCTAGTCAGCCCCTTGAATGTTTTTTTTTAAAATAACTTTTTATTGACAGCAGAATTGTAAAGATACAATAGCATGAAATAAAAACAAAAAAGTACTTACATGCATCTGACAAGAGACTGCGATGGAATATTAAGCAGGCAAAATCACACACATGTAGAATTTACACTAACCCCTTGACATATCTTCATCAAGGGTGGGGAGGGTAGGGAGCAATGGGGGAACACATATATTTCCGGATGTTCATTCCATTTCGCCCATACTTGAGACCATTTCTTTGGACACCACCTGGATACATAGGCTGTTTCTCTAAACATACACCTGTCCATGTTTTCCATGAGGCCCGTGTTGGGGCCTCTCTCGCTCCTCATAATATAGCGATATTGCGCTTAGCTACCATGTGTTCCAAGGTCTCCCACAGCTTCTCTTTGCTGTTTAGATCTCTTGGTCCCCATATATTAAATGAACACCTTTTGACCTCCAGATCGAGTTTGTGACCCAGCACCTCCGTCATACATCCAAACACCCTCGTCCAGTAATTGTGAATGATCTGACAGTCACACAAAATGTGGAAGGACGATCCTTCCCTTTCACATTCTCTCCTACACCTTGTGTCCTCTCCATTACCCTTTCAGGCCAGGGCTGTTCGTGAATAGTATGTTCTACGTAGTAGTTTCAACTGTATTAGTTAAGTTTCGATGAGATTGCCACTCAAGGGTTTCCGTCCAATCTTTATCGTCTAATTCTGACAGGTCTTCTGTCCATTTCTCTCACAGCTTTATCAGGGGGTCTGTAGCATGGTTAATCACTTTACGATATGTGAGGGAAATTGACTTATTGGCCATATAGCCATCGAGGAGCGTGTCTTCCAGCGGTGTTGCTTCAAGTAGTGTCTCCCCTTTTAGGAGGTGTGCGTACAGGGCGTGTCTCACTTGACAGTATCGAAATATTTCTGATTCTGCCATACCATATTCCTGCTGTAATGCAGAGAACTCAATTACTTTACCCCCTTTCCATATGTCCCCCACTCTTGACAGTCCTACCAGGTCCCACCTATCGAAGCCCCTAGAATTTCTAAGGGTGCCTAATAAATACGAATCCCACAGGGGGGTGGCTTGCGTCAGTTTTTTTTGTCCCAACCAAAGCTCTTGTGGGCCGTGTGCCAGATTTGGACTGAGTGTGCCGTTGGCCCTGTGAGGTTCAATTTGGCTGGTCTAGAATAGAGCGCCTGTTTGAACAACCCTCCAGGCAGCAGCCACCTATCCATTAGATATCCTGTGTCATTATGCGGATGATATGTACCCTGATTAATTGCGTCCAAGTGCTCCGCCCAATAGTACGTTTTAATATCCGGGAGCCCTATTTCCCCCATCATACCAGCTCCACACCAACTTGGGAAGCGATATTTGAGGTGCACCCTCAGCCCACAATAGGGCTCTCTGCTCGCATTCGATTGTAGCGCAGTAGGAAGCCGGGACAAGGGCGGGGGAATTGAGTAAAACATTTAAAAAGCGAGGTAGGGACATTATCTTAAAAAGAGCTGTTCTGCCCAGTAGGGAGAGCAGAAGAGTCTTCCAGTGCTTCACATCCCTCTGAAGCTGTCTCAATGGGGGCAAATGGTTGCGCCTATAATACTACTTGGGGTCTCTTGTGATGTAAATGCCAAGATACTTAAAGCCATCAATTGCCTCTGTCACACTACACCCCCTGGGCAGAAGCAGGAACTTCCCTCTGGGCACATAAATCACCGACTTGGCCCAGTGATTGCATAACCAGAGTAGCTACCAAAGGCGGTGAAGATATCGAGAACTCTAATGATCGAGGCCCGCGGCGACGCCAGGTGCAAGAGGATGTCGTCGGCATATAGGGAGATACGATCCTCCCAGTCTTCCGATCATTTCATGCCCCGCATTACTGGGTCCCCACATATCCAGCTTGCTAGGGGCTCCAGTGCCAAGGTAAAAAGCTGCAGAGACAGGGGACATCCCTGCTGTGTCCCTTTTCCGAGGGTGAAGGCATTTGGTTTCCTGTTCACAACCACTTGTGCCAGTGGTTCTGAATATAGGAGTTTCACCTACCCAATATATCCAGGTCCAAACTCCATCACCGCACAGAGGTAGGGTCACTCGATCTTATCAAATGCCATGGCGTCATCCAAGGACTCCACACTGCATCTTCTCTGAGGGTATCTACTCTTCCGAGAACCCCTTGGAGTCTGTGCATATTCAGGGAGGCATTTCTAGATGGCATGAATCCCGACTGATCCGGATGGACCAGACCGGAGATCACTCCGACCAACCGAGTAGCCAACAACTTGGCTAGGATCTTCAACTCTGCATTTAAAAGCGAGATAGGTCTGTATGAAGAGCAGTGATCCCTAGGTTTACTCTCCTTGTATATAAGTACCACTGTGGCCAGCCGTTGATCTTAGGGAAGCAGACCGGCTTCCCAGCTTTCCTCATACATAGCCTTGAGATAGGGCGCTATTTTGTCAGGTTGTATTTTATAGAGTTCTATGGGGTGACCATTGGGGCCCATAGCTTTCCCGGACTGAAAATCTGATCGCTCGTGCTATTTCATCGTTCGTTAGCTTACTGTCGAGGAAGTCCCAGTCTACTTCCGACAATACTGGCAGTCGAATATCCCTTAAAAAGACTCACGACTCTTCTAGTGGATAGACCGAATGAGATTTATATATCTGGATATAGTATTTCGCGAAATGTCTGCAACTAGTTGCACATCAGTGATATTCTCCCCTACTGCAGTAGTGATTTCCGTGACCAGGCGGTTGGCCTGTTCACGTCAGTCTAACCATGCAAGCAAATTGCTCGCTCTGTCCCCCAGCTCATATATCCTACCGAGTTTGTCCCTCTGTAATTCTTTAGCCCTGTCTGTCACCACACTTTTGTATACTTCCTTTTTGAAACTTAGTTTATGCACAACTTTCGGATCCCCGGGTATCAACAATTCCCCCTCTAGTGCCAGGATCTCTCCTTCCAGCTGTAGAATAGCAGCATTTCTCTCCTTTTTTGCCCCAGCTATTTGCGAGATTGCTTGCCCACGCACCACGTTCTTAAAGGCTTCCCATAGTGTACGGGCAAATCACACCGATCCCTCATTCTCCTGGAAATGATACTCAATTGATAGTGATATTGTGCTTTATATTGGGGTTGTGTAAATGCCAGGGGTTTATAGGCGCTATCCTACCCACTTGGTCATCGCTCCTACCCAGATGTACCCATATTGGAGAGTGATCAGATATGCCCCTTGCCATGTGCCTAATTTCTGTTACCTGCCCCACGTGATCTGCCGGCATGAGGATGTAATCCATACAGGAGAGACTATTATGTGCTCTTGAGTGAAATGTAAACTGGGAGTCCCTGGGATGGCAGATTCGCCATACATCAGCCAGCCCTGTCTCATCCAAAAAGGTGGACAGAACCAAATGAGCTGGTCCTAGGTCTCTCGGGGGGGGGGGGGGGGGGGGGGGGGAACGGCCACGCCTGGCACATACCACAGACTTGAGATCCCCTCCAATCATCAGTTTGCCATTCAGAAATCCTAGCATTGAACTTCCTAAATCGCGAAATCCCATGGTTTGTAAACCTGGGGGACATAGACATATACCAGGGTCAGTACCCCGCCCTCCCATCTTTCTGATACAGCTGCATATTTGCCCAACTCATCCATCCCGGTGCGATCCATAGACATCGGAAAGGATTTGCGCATTATAATGAGTCGGTAACCAAACCATAACTGTCCAACGCTTTACATGTGTTTCCTACGAAATGTGTCTCCTGAAGCAAAACTACGTCTGGGGTCGTTTAACATATTGTAAGACTATTCCCCTCTTTAGATTGTCGCCCAGACCATTTACATTCCAGGAAAGAAGTTTAAGTTTCTGTTCACCCATGGAGTCTTATGCCACCATTCTCTCCCCCCCCCCCCCCCCCCCCTCTCTCTCTCTCTCTCGCCCCCTCCTGGATCCCGCCCGCGGTGTTTGCAAGCTCGTGTCTCGTTATGCACTGATATGTCACTGTTGCATGCATGTATCACCTGTGTTCCATCTCTCGTAAGTCTTGTTTGTAGTGAACCTGCTGATATCTCAAATGAACTAACTGAACCCTAAACCCCCTCCGCCCCGCACTCTGGGCCTAAAACTGCCCATACCCCAATAGTGCAGAGTGCCCGTAGCCCTGGTTTCTAAACTAACTATGAACTCGGGGGAGTGGTGACAGAACCCTCCCCACAACCGCCCACCTGCCCGCCACAATATACCCCCTGACTGTTCATTAGGACACAGTTACATTCAGTGTAAGTCACTTAGCGTGCTTATTGTTGTCATGAGCCAACAATTCCATTCCTATGCGACCACCGAAGAAATGGCGCACACCGTCCCAGTCCGGTCCCAAGAGCCAGTTCCATTCAGGTGGAGGGACCCCCCACCCCTCATCTCGGATTATGTTCTTTCGTCCGCCTCCAGCTACTCCTGCGCCGCCTCCAGACTATCAAAGAACCATGTTTTACTGTCCGCCTCTACTCGCAGCTTGGCCGGAAACCGCATTAAATATCGATCCCTTTATCCCTCAGTTGTTTTTTGACATGCAAAAAGGTTCTCCTTTGTCTCTGCACCGCTATGGTGAAATCCGGAAAGAAGGATATCTTGCTGTTTTTGAAGTTGAGGGGAGGGCTCGTCCTATCTGCTTGTAATATAATTTCACGGTCTCTGAAATTTAGAAGTCTTGCTAGAATAGGACGCAGGGGAGCTTGGGTCTTCCCCCAGGTACTCTGTGCGCCCTTTCAATCGTAAAGTACTTTGAGAGGGTTTTTGGCCGGAGGTGATTCAGTATTAAGTCCTCTACAAATGGATCCACAGCCGGCCCCTCCGCTTTCTCGGGAACCCCAATGATTTTTTTTTTTTGAAAACGTATTTTTATTGCAGAATTAAGTGTGAGAACTCCATTATAACTTCCCATGCCCACAATGTGTCCCAAAGGCGCGCATCCTTGTAACACTTTACACAGCCATTCAGCCCACATCCCGGAGGCTGGGCGGCACAACATTACTGGCCCCTAAACATCATAACCAGTCTGACCCCATCGAGCAGGTATATTTCCCATGGCAACAGCTGCTTTTTTCCCATCCTCCTCATTCCCCGGTCGTCCGTCAATATATCAACATCACACCCCGAAAACTCCCCCCCCCCCCCCCCCCCCCCCTCCTGCCCACCCAATACTGCTGGCGGGGGCCCTTATCATGAAATCTAGCTTGCTATTGCTACTGCTTCCGGATATTCGCCTATAGCCTCCCGGCCTCATGGTGCCCTTCCCTCTCGGTCCTCTTGCTCAGTGCTGTCCAGCCGGTAATCATTCAGAGCCTGTACTATCTGCTCCCATACCCTCACCCAGTCCAGCCCCTTCTCATCCCCTGCCCTAGTCGCCTGGCGCCTCCTCAGGACACTTTCACAGCTCGCCCACTTCTGCAACTCAACCATCCATCTCCCATATGACGGGCCCTCCCGCGATTTCCAGTGCCACGTAATTTCTCTCTGGGCCAGCAGGAGGCCCAAGTCGATGAACTTACTGGTCACTTTCGTCTTTGCCGTGTGTGGGAACCAGAGCAATAAGCAGGCCGCCATATCAAACTCCACCTCCCGGTCCGTGACAGCATTCAGAAGCTCCCCTACCTCAGCCCAATACGTCCCTAGCCGGGGGCACCCCCATAAGAGGTGGTCAAGCTCCGCTCCAACCTCCAGACACCTCGGGCACGCCGCATCCTGTACCTTAAAATACCGTTTTATCCTTCCCGGGGTCAGATAAGCCCTATGCAGTACAAAGAAATGCACCTGCTGGAAGCGGGCGTTCCTACTCCCTTTCCATGTTCTCCTTAGAATCTGACTCTTACCGTGTCCGGGATGGGTTTTCCTATACTACTCTCCCACTTCTCCTTCAACGCCGCGAGCGGTTCCAACCCCTCTCGTAGCAGCCTGGAATGGATGCAGGTGACCGCCTTAACTCTCCCTGCCGCCATCACCACATACTGGCAGGTCTGAACCACCGCGGGCTCCACCAGGCCCTCCCTCCAGTACCGCTGTACCGCCGCGCACACCGCCGCGTGTAACAGGTAACTCCCATCCGGGAGGCCAAACTGTTCCTGCAGCACCCAGCAGTGTCCTCTCCTCTACGGTGAGGTTTCGTAAGTCCAGCGTCTGTTGCAGGACTATGTAGGATAAAACATGTCTCTGGATCCCGGAATCCCTCTCATGCTCAGGGCCTCTAAAGACTCTAGCGACATTTTGCGTCAGTACCTGTAACTGCGCCGCCAGGTAGTACAATTCAAAATCAGGGACCGCCAATCCGCCGTCAAGTTTGGGTCGCACCAAGGCCACCCGCCGCCGTCCGCCCCCCCACAGGAAGCCGACCACCAGCGATCTCAGCTCCGCAAAGATGCGCTGGGGGATCCAGATCGGCAGGGTGCGGAAATAATAAAGCAGCCGCGGCAAGGCCACCATTTTCAACAGGGCCACCCGGCCCAGTACCGACAACGGGAGGGAGGCCCAAAAGGACATACATCCCTTCAGGGCCTGTATTCCCCGACCTATGTTGCCCTCCAGCAGGTCCCCAACGTCCCGGTAAATCCTGACCCCCAAGTAGGTGAAGCACGTGGCCTCCCACGCCACCTCCTCCGTGAGTGGGGGGTACAGGACATCTGCCCGCAGCGGGAATACACAGGTCTTGTTCCAATTAACCCGGAGGCCCGACAGTTCCCCAAAGCCCGACAGCAGTGCCATAGCCCTCCCCAGGGCCCCCTCCGAGTCCTCGAGATACAGCAAAAGATCGTCTGCGTACAATGAGATATAGTGCGTCGTCTCCCCACTCCGGACCCCGCCAAAACTTGCCCCCGTCCTTGCCCGCATTGCCAACGGTTCCATCGCCAGGGCAAACAACAGGGGAGACAACGAACAGCCCTGTCTCGTGCCCCTGCTCACCGGGTACTCCGAGGAAACCACCGATCCCAGTCGCACCCGGGCTGAAGCCGAGGAATAAAGGACCCTCGTCCACCGCCCAAATCCATCCCCCAGGCCCATTCGCTCCAGCACCGCATCGAGGTAGCCCCACTCTAAGCAGTCGAAGGCCTTCTCGATATCTACGGAGAGCACTGCCGGCTTCTGGGCAGGGTCCCAGATACTGTCCACTATGCGGACCAGGCGCCGAATATTCATGGCTGTGCTCCTAGAGGGGATAAATCCAGCCTGGTCCTCATGCACCAGCCGAGTCATATGTGGTAGCAATCTAGTAGCCAAGA
Source organism: Triturus cristatus (assembly GCF_964204655.1). Classification (NCBI taxonomy): domain Eukaryota; kingdom Metazoa; phylum Chordata; class Amphibia; order Caudata; family Salamandridae; genus Triturus; species Triturus cristatus. Next base: position 415,340,225 of record NC_140588.1, on the reverse strand, counting down.
TGCGGCTCAATATTTTATAGTCGACCGTCAGCATAGATAGTGGCCTATACGAAGTCACATCCGAGGCGTCCCGACCCGGCTTCAACAGCGGCACCACGAGCGCCTCCCTCAGCGACTTAGGTAATCTCCCCACCGTCAGGGCCTCCGCATAGACCTGCAAGAGCCTGGGCGCTAGTACATCGACATATTGAACATAAAATTCAATCGGCAGCCCATCCACCCCCGGCGTTTTGTTTCTGGCCATATGTTTGATAGCTACCCTGATTTCCGAGAGCGTGATGGGTCCCCCCAGTTCCTTCGCCGTCTCGGCCTCCAGTCTCGGGAGAGGAGTAGTCCCCAGGAAGTCGGCCACTGGGGGGCTCCCCGCCCCCCGCCGGCTCTCATAAAGGCCCGCGTAGTAAGCCCGAAAGCGCTCTAGGACCCGCCGTTTGGGTGTACACTACCTCCCCCGTCTCAGTGCCTATACTCATTACCGGGCAACCCCTGGGTTCGGGATTAGCAATCCTGGCCAGGAGCGTCCCCACCTTGTCCCTCTCCGCATGCACTCTCGCAGCATACAACTTGTAATCGAAACACCTCAGGCGCTCCGTCTCAGTCGCCACCAGCTCCTTCGCCTCTAGCAGTCTGTCTTGCAACTCCGGTCGCTCAGGCCTGCGCCGCTCCAAATCCCTCAACAATCCCTCCGCCAGGTCAGCTAGGACAGTCGCCCTCACACTCGGGAACCGGCCCATGCAAACTCCTCTGATCACCACCTTCATGGCATCCCATTCAATCGCTCTCGTGGCAGTCGATCCTTCATTCTCTCCAAAGTACCGTTCAATGCCCTGCAGTACCGTATCCCTAAACACCGGATCTTCCAATGTTTCTGGACGCAACCTCCACGTCGGTATTGCCGACCTTTGCCTCTGCCATTGCAGCGTCAGCAACAACGGGTTATGATCGGATACAGTTCTAGTAAAGTACTCCGTATGTGCCATTTTGGAAGCCAACGACCCACTACACAGAATGGAGTCTATCCTGACATGTAGCGCGTGTAAGGCGGAAAAAAAGGAGTAATCCCTATCGCCAGGGTGCTGCTCCCGCCACACATCCACCAGTCCCCACCTCTCCTGCCAGTCCGCCCTGTGCGCCGCTAACCGGCGCACCGGGGAGTCCGCCAGCGGCGGATGCGATCTATCTAACTCCACATCCGTTATCGAATTAAAGTCCCCTCCTATCAGAATGGGGCCCGCCAGGAAGTGCGCCAGCGTTCCCGTCAGGCCGGCTAAAAAGCGCGCCTGTTCCACATTAGGTGCATAGATGCTACACAGTACCACATCCTGGCCATATAACCGCCCCTCCACCACCACATATCGACCTTCAGGGTCTACCAACTGATTCGTAGCCTGGAATGGGACCCCCGCTCTCACCCACACCAACACTCCCCTGGCAAACGCCGAGTACGTGGTGCCAAACACCTGACCATGCCATCTCCTCTGCAGCGCGGCATGTTCTTGCTTAGTTAAATGCGTTTCCTGCAAGAAGGCTATTTGGATGCCTCGCCTCACTAGCTGGGCATGCACTTTATACCTCCTCGTCATAGTCCGGAGTCCTCGGACATTCCACGTGAGGCATTTCAGATTAGGTAACGTCCCCATTGTAGCCATTTCTCAGCCAATGACCCAGCGCCCTGTGGGCACCCCCAGCCAAGCAGTAGAACCCCTTAACCAAAACATCCCAACAAACTCCCCCCTCCCCTCTCCCCAGAACAGGACCCAATAACACCATATCAGCCCCCATCCAAACCAACAACCCACCAAACATTCCCGACTCTGTGGTCGTCACCACAGAAAGCCTTAAGGGCCACAAGGGGTTGCCTCAGAGCCGACCCAGACCGGGCCCAGCCCTCGCCCCCAGCCCAGGACCCCACACATCCATCAGCACAGTACCTTCCAGTTCGCAGAACGCCCGGGTGCTCCGCCGGGGTCAGAGCCCCCAGAAAGGCCCCCCCCTCCCAGCATCAGCCATTGAAGAGTCCATCCGCCGTCTGTGGGGTGACCGCCGGCCTCCCCGAGCTCTCCACCTCCGAAAGTTCACCGCCTGATTGTCCACCATCGTCACCAGTGTCCGAGCCCACCGACATCCGTTCTTGCGGGGAACCCGTGAGGATCGCCGTGGCCTCCAGCGCCCCCGCCTGTCCTCCGCCAGCTGGTCCTCCCGTAACCCTCTCCTGAGGTTATCACGTTTGCGGATGCGTTGGGATTTCCGCACTTGAGTCGGCCGGCGCCTCTCCCTCGCGCCTTTCCCTTTGCGGTCCGTGCCAGCTCGAGCCATGCCCCCGCTTCATCCGGGGTCTGAAAGAAGTGGGTTGCGTCGCCCACAATCACCCTTAATTTCGCCGGGAAGAGCAGGGAATACCGTAGCCCCTCGGCCCTCAGTTCCTTCTTCACTGCCAGGAAAGAAGCCCTATGCTTCTGGACCTCCTGCGTGTAGTCGGGGAACACTGTCACCGGGCTATTCGCCACCTGAAAGGGGCCCTCCGATCGCGCCCTCTGGATCAACAAATCTCTGTCCCTGTAATGCAAGAGTCTGACCAGCATCGGCCGGGACGGGCGGCCCGGCGGCGGCGGGCGGGCCGTTACCCTGTGCGCCCGGTCCAGGGAGAAGAAGGGGGAGAGCCCCTCCGGGGCCACCACTGTTTTGAACCAATTCTCCATGTACGCCACCGCATCCTTCCCTTCACTGTTTTCCGGAAGGCCCACCACCCGTACATTGTTCCTGCGATTGCGGCCTTCGGCATCCTCCGCCCGTCTCTCCAGCATTGCCAAGCGGCCCAGAACGTCGGCGAGTGTGTGGTCCGCGGCCGCCACTGCAGGGCCGAGCTCCTGTAGCTTCCTCTCATTGTCCTTAACTCGATCCGACAATTTGACATGGTCCGCCCTCAAGAGACCCAGTCCAGTGGCGACCTGCGCAATGTCGTTGTGCAGGGCCTCCTTAGTGGCCGTGATCGCCTCAAGAATACTGTCCAGCCTTGCGTTCAGGCGCCGTTCCTGCGCCGATCCCTCCGAGTCACCCTGGGCACCGCCATCCGCGGCCGACTCCGCGCCCGGCATCTGTGGCGCAGCACCCCGATTCGCCATCTGCTCGGCGGGGATCCCCCCTCAAGAGGGCCGCGGGGGGGGCCCCCCACCCAACCGCTCCGGAGTCCGCCGTCCTGCGCGGCCGCTACACCCGACGGGCGCTGCAATCGCAGCCCGTGCACTGCCTACGGACTGCCAGCGGGCCCCGCCACGTCCGGCTCCCCTCGCTCCCACTGCGGCAGCTCTGGCCCGGGCCGTTGTCCGCCACTCCAGATCCCTCCGTCTGATGTCCCACTGCGATTCAGGCCAGAGCGAGCCGTCCTGCGGGGTCAACACTGTGGTCCTGGGGTGCCGCACTCCGCCGTCCCTCTCGCCTTCCCTTCTCTCCGTCGGGCGCCGCGCCAGCCCAGGCGGTCGTCGCTCTCCACGCGGGGGGAGGGGCAGCTCCGTCCACTCACTCCCCACTCGGGACCGGGGGCCTAGCCCCCAGCTCTCAGTCCCTGGGGCACCCGATAGCCGCCGTCGTCCCGCTCAGCCGAGGCCGTCCCCGTCACCCTCCGGCCACGTTCCCCCTCAGGGCTCCGAGGTCGGGGCCGCCACCACCTTGCCCGCCGATCACTGCGCTCCGGATCTACGGCCTCGGGCTCTACACCGTCCTCTGCAGTCTCCCTGCTTGCAGCCCCAGCTGCCCCGGCGCTCCGCACCGGCAGTCCGTACAGCCGATAGCCCGTCTCGGTAGTTTATCAGGAGTATTGGCGGGATCAGGCTCGGAGCTGCAGGCTCACGCCGCCATCCCGATCGGCGTCCAAGCCACGCCCCCTCGGGAACCCCAATGATTCTAACATTATTGCGGCGAAACCTGCCTTCATAGTCTTCTAGCTGGGCTTCCGTACGCTTCTGAGCAACTTGTAGTTCTTTAATCTCCTGTAGCATTTGCTTGGCGTTATCACTTAACTCAGTAGTCCCCACTTCCATGGATTTTACTTTTTCACTTGTTTTCTGGAGGTCGGCTCGAAGTAATGTCATCTCAACTGTAATGGTGTCCATTCTTTGCTCCAACCAAGTGCGCACCCCCGCAATGGCTGCCATCACATCTTTAAGTGTGGGTTCACCCATAGTTGGAGTTTGTGTTCCCTCCAATTCTCCTCCCCTTGCGGCTTCTGCCTCTCCCTGCTTATGCGTAGCATATTTATCAAGCTTAGTTTGGTGCGTGATCGTCTATCCCTTTGTAACAGAAATCGCTGATCGAGGCGTCCGCGCTACAGCGTTCGTTAGGTGGTTCATTTGATTCTTGGTTCCCCACACTCTCCAACTGGCTGGTCAGTTGTTCCAAGACGTTGCTTTTAATGCCTCAATCCCCTGTACACCTTCCCAGCGAGCAGTGAGAAATTTGGTTCAGGGCATCAAGTATTAACGATGTGTTGAGCTACTCATGAACCCACTGGCACCTGGATGGTCGTTTGCGCACTCTCATTAATTGGCTAGTGTGGCCTTATGTTCCCAGTTTGTGCCCTGCTGCTATGCTCAAGATCAGGCCAGTTCTTCAGCCCACGAAGTCTTAAGTCAGCCTCAGGCCCGTTCCCCAGTCAGGGGGCCGCCACTCAGTCCCCCCCCCCTTCGACAAGCCTGTCGCTGTCGCCCTTACTTATACACCGTTGGTTGGGTCATCAATCGGGACCAGACAGTCCCATCGGCGCACCACCTGGGCACATTCCGGGTTCTCTCCACTCGCGTCGTATTTTTCAGGCGTGACGACTCCGCATTACCCTCACCACCTCCTGCCTCCAGGAGGGGAGGCAGATCCCAGCCCGATGCCACTCGGGGCCACACTCGATGGATCCCGGTTGCGGTCAGATGCGGAGCTGCGGTGTCCCCAGGATTGCGCACATCCTTGCCCCTACAAGACACTGCTGACTCCAGCCAAACACGAGCCCGGGGCTCCTTGGCCCCGCCCACCGCCCGTGCCACATCCCCTTCGAGTACCTTCCAAAGTCCTTGCGAAGTCTCACTCTCACCCCGCTGAGGCGAAGACGTCCTGCATAGGCAATGGGGCCGCCACGCTTGTTCTTGCGCCCACAGCGGCTGCACCACGTTGACGTTTTTTTCCGCCCCACCGATCTGAGCGCAGGCCGCTTCAGCGACCTCACTCTCCTGTATTTCACACCAAGAAGGGGAGGAGAGATGGCATCTCAACGGGTCCCGTCTAATGCCCAGCCTGTGGGCTGCCTTTGAAAAGCACAGGAGGCACCGCGATGTCCCTCAGCTTGCGGCCGCCTCTCATGGGAGTGGCTGTGGAACGGTGCCAAACTTGAGCCCGGACTTCTCCGGCCCAGTCGGCACCCGGCTCACCACTGCTATTATTGCGCACTTCAGGGCGTCGATTCTCTCCCCGCGCTACTACAGAGGGTATCGCTGTCACTCGGCTCCTTCTCTGGGGTAAATTCAGATGTGCTTGACGGATAATTCGGCGGGCTTAGGCCGTGGAAGGTGGGTGCCTCACTAACGTGCGGCCATTCCGAATGGCACCCAAGCCACGCCCCTAGCCCCTCAAATGTTGGTAGATATTGTTGGACCACACCTTTTGGGTTAAAGCTGGTGAGACAATATTTGGTGGTACATGTTGATTTTTATTCGCTCAACAAGATTGTGACAAACTAGAGGTACAAGATGCCACAAGCATATATTGATGTTGTTTTCTGTGGGAAGCTGCGTGCTCAGATGTCCTGTTTAGGTGGAGGTTTAAAACAGCTATTTCATGTTCAAGAGAAACATCAGAAGAGTATTTTTTTTATTGCCCTAATCCCATTTCTCTTTACATATGGCTTATAAGTGTTGTAAGAGAGTAAAACTGATGGGAAGGGAGAAATTCAACCATGTTTTAATTTCAAATTGGTGGTCATGTTGCCAAGAGCATGGAGAGGTGAGATTGGAATAAGGGGAAAAAATACTCTGGACGCCAAGAGCTCTATATTTCTCTAATAGTCCTGACTACAGGGGAAGCATGTAATGAAATGCATAGGATTGTTTGCTGTTTTCTATTGTTATTCAGCTTGACCCTGCTATCACTTGTTTTTCAGTACTTCTGACTGTGCATTAGATAAGCTACTCAATCAAAGAACTTTATTTAGATCACTAAGGATCATAAAAGTATAACAAACACATCACATACGCAAAAAGGAAATAACCTTTATAAATTACACAGATTATACATAAACATACAACAATCAATTTTCTTTTCCTATTAAAGTGCATATCAAATAACATAGCAACATATGAAAAGATAAAATTCTTCTATTAAAAATGTTTAAATTCCATTTTGTTAAAAGAATTAAAATAGCATTCTATGTAGTAAAAAAACAAAAACTATTCCACAAGCAACTACAAAGAATCTCTCAACAGTGCAACAAAAAAACAACATCCAGAAGTTCAATCCATAGCAAGGGAAAAATAAAGCAGATTTATTCCTGCTTTATGCGCCTTGTATTGGTTTGTAATATTCTAAATGCATCTTGACACTTCCTTCTACCTTGAGTTCTACAAAGGGGGACAATCTCCTTTATACGAAGATGTTTGTGAGATGGGCAAAAAAACAATACATGGAATAGCGTTTCTAGCCCCATACGACAACCTGTACAAATGGCATCAACTGTGACAGTTTCTTTTTGCCAATGCTTAGTAAACTCTTTTAAAGGTAAGGAACCATACCTAAATTGAAGGTACAGCTTCCTTGCTAGTGGGGGGACAATTTCATCGATGGTATTCTCATTAAGGGCCTTGGGTTTAAAATCGACGAAGGCAGCAGATAACGATCCCTTGCATTGCAGAGTGTTGCTTGTGGCGACATTTTCCCAAAAGATTGCTCTGATACTATCCTTTGAGACTGAAAATAGGGTCTCCGCTGAGAATCCATATGTATCGTGGCTCAACCTCTGAAGTAATACCCTTACCGTACAAAGCCATGGGATCTTGCATATACCTTGTGGGGTCATAAGATCTTTAAGTCCCACCCAATATGATTGTAGTGCTGTAGTGGACCAGAGCCGATGCCAAAAAATAAGAAGTCTGTATTCAGTCTTGTGAGTTATTTTGTTTTGTGCCAAATATAGGTAGAGAAGGGTCAGTAGAGTACTCGCAGGTAGGTTTACTAAAGATCTTAAAAGCTTGTATTCCACTACAGACAGACTGAGCTTTTGAACTACCCCATAGTTCCACACCATACAGAACCGACCCTAATGCCTTAGCATTATAGATCTCTAGAGCAGGGGGCCACCATCCTGGATATAGTTTTTCTGTGAATTATTGCTATGTTGGGAGTGTGTTTAACCAGGGACAACTGTGCCCTTTACACTTGCGGAGCCCAGGGTATGTGTTTTTGTAAGTTTTATGCTTAGTCAAATGTGGCCACCGCATCTAAGTGGGTATCACTCACCAGCATCAGTTTCTTACATAATGTTTCCTTCTTTGGGGGAAAAAAACATGCATTTGGTGTTGGAGCTATTAAGCTCCAAATCCTGATCAGCACAAAACCGGTGGAAGGCATTCAAAAGCTGTTGTAGTCTCTGTGGTGATTTTGAAATCAACAAGATAACATCAGCAAAAAGGAGGGCAGGAGCCCCTCTGCCTTCCTGTTTTGGATGCATCAAACCCATCCTTGTTCGGGTACTCAACTACACCATTAATCTAGAAGGTAAACCGCGTCAGTGCCAAAACACACCCTCGTCGTACTCCCTGATCAATACGGATGGAATCATGAGACCCCCCCACTAATCTCACCTGGGCAAGAGTATCGGCATTTAGCCTCACTAAGATATTCAATTAAGAGGCAGGAATACCCATTTCCTCAAGCACCCTCCATAGCTTATCTCGTGGGACCATGTCAAAAGTTGATCTGAGATCAACAAAAGCAAAAAGGCTTCCCCTTGCTGATGATCGCCTCCCTCCAGTAGATACGAGTAAAACGAAAAACATTGTCTATAGTGCTCACATTAGACCTGAAGTCCACCTGCCAGTCTGATATCGCGTACTCTTCACTGATCCAGTCTTGTAAATGTCCGAACACCTGCTTCCAAAGATTTTCTGAAAAGAATCGATCAGGCTAATGGGCCTATAATTGCCCTTCTTAAATATTGTAACAATTCTGGCTAACTTCCATAAAGAAGGTCTATTCATACCAACTAGAATGGTGTTGGAAAGCAAATTTATGTACGGCCTCCAGATTTCCGGATTCTCCTGACACATCATAGGGTAACCTATCTGGGCCCAGGGCATGTCCTGAATCGCGAGAATTAATACTGTTTGTTTCATACAGCGAAAATGTCATACAACTTGTAGTGGGTGGAGCTCTACTGCCCAACAACAGATTGTCATCCATGACCGTATCGCCCTTAACAGAATAAAGTAGGCTAAAGTGCGCTACCTACTCATGGGGTTGAATACAAATGTGCAGTGTCGGTCTTTGGTCATTAATGCATTCCACAGCTGTTCTCCAGAAAGCCTTGGTGTTCTTGCTGGACAGGACTTCATGCAGATTCATCTGTAGTGCACTTTCCCACTCACTTTTCGCCTACCGATATCGAGACCTGCACTTGGCTATCTCTATCTTAGATTTAGATTTAATTGTCATAATAAGCTCACTTTAGCCAATCTGAAGTCACCGATATACCAGGCATTGGATTTTGGAGCAGACTGCCCTTTTCATCTGTCTGGGATTAATACCTTTCTTATCTGACCAAACAGCTTATCATGACTGCATGCAAATTCCCTTCACGCATGCGCTAATTGGGACTAACACTCATACTCCCTCGTAACACTCCCATTTACTAAATCTAAGGCCAACTTGTTTTTCACCACTCAGTCCTACCTGATGGATTTTTAGGCTGTTATTTAGTGTCCAGTCTCCTGTATTTCTTTTTCCCTGGCACTTATGGACTGGAGCTGGTTTACCACAAAGTCAGGCTGAGAGCATTATGGTCACTTATCTATTCGCTCTAGCACTTCCATATCTAAGATGGCAGAGCTTGGCATCTGCTAAAAAGTAATCGATTCCGCGACTGTGGCTCAACCTATTAAATGTCCTCTTAACCTGACGGTCTGAGGGCCATCTACCATTAGTAGCTCGCAAGTCATAGTTTAGTGTTAGTGCCAGTAGTTGGCCAGCTTTTGGTGACCATCTTACTGTTGGGAGATCAATCTTTGGTATACCCCACTGGTCCTCTAATTCCTGGGTTAAGTCGAAAGGTGTGGCAACCATTGGTTCAAAAGTAGAATTTAAATCTCCTGCTACCAAGATCAAATCTTTCCCCTCTCTTTCTGCAGCGCTTGCTCTCATAGACAGATTGCATTAGTCTCTTCACTATGAGCCCCCATTCTGTTATAGATGTTCTACATCTTTAAGTATAGACCAGAGGGAAACTAGTGCTAGGATATCGGGGGATTCAATAGGCGCTGGAGAGATTCTACACTGCTGTGCTATTTTAACCCATATTCCCAACCCTCCTGAGGGCATACCCTTTACAGATTTGATTGCATTTGTGCAAAAGGTTGTATACCCATTCCTCTAGAAGTGAAGTACGCACCATGTCTCCTGAAAAGGGCATATATCAAACATATCAGTAAACTGGCCTTTGCAATACCAGGGAAGTTCAAACGCATTCAGGTCTCCAGTCATCTCAAACAAAAGTAGAAAAGGCTTTTTCATGGCAGTTACTGCTTACGTTCCACGCTACTGTCTGTCATGTCCTGCTCCGAGTCTGTGACGCTGCAGGTCTTCACTGCTAGGTGGCCATTCACTCACCATAATGGGTACCTTGCCACTCCTGGTAGAAGAATGCTGGAGTGCCCACGTTTGCATCTCTAGTTCTGCATTAAATCCTGATCTTTAATACTTGGTTTCTCTGTTTGACTACCTTGTTTAGCCACAACCCTTTGGTTGGGAAACCGTGTGTTTTTCATAGCATAAAGAATATCTTTCTCCTTTCAGCATTTCTGTGTCAGTATTTGTCCTTTTTGAAAAAGATAGTTTTTGTTTTATTTAGGCAGTGTTAGAAGGGACCGGGCTTGCACCAGCTCCCTTCTATGTTGGGCCATCTTAAGAACCATGTATTTTTGAAGTGGCTATAATGGAAAACCGTCTGGGTGGAGATGGTATGAAATATGGGAGAAAATATGTTTTGCAGGAAAAGTGGAAGGTCAGATGACCAGGGGAATGCTTTTGGCAGAATTTCTCCTAAAATGGTATATGTGGTCAAGGTGCCAAATTGACAAATATTGGGCTAGATTTTTACCAAGATCAACAGGGGCTGCCAAGAAGGGTGTACAGAAGAATGTGAAGCCAAAATTTAGCAAAAGACGTATAATTACTGATTGATTAAAAAATAATAATTCTCTTCTCCTGAATACTTTGTAGTTAATTAGTACATGGTTCGTTTCAATATTTAGTCTTTGAGTAATAATTTACGCAGATATGTGAAAATATGTGTATGGAGTGTAGCATAGACTTTTTTTTTTTTGTTGAAACGTTTTTTATTGTTTTCCAAATCAACAACTCAACAAACATCCCCCTGCCTCCACCCGTCCAGGAAGTACCACACAGTTATCAGCAAGAACAATTGTCCAGGAGAAGGAACAACCTTCCCACCCAGTCCCCTCCCCCCCCCTCACCCCATGTCAGTGTGCCCCCGTCCCCTACCCCTCTTACGATGTGCCCCTCCTCCCTAATAAATAAGATACAGGAGCCCAACCTCTCCCGAAGCAAACAGAGCCTTCCCTCATGCCGAGCCAAGGTGCAGGCGGCCAGGGCCTACCGCCACTCCCCTTCACTCCCCGCTCCCCACTACCTCCTGCCTGTCAGATGTGCTCTCCCCTTCCCCAGCATCAGACATCAACCCCTGAAGTTCCACCACCAACGCTTCCCATGCCCGGGCCGTCGCTAGTGCCCCAAGTGTAGCATAGACTTATGATGTAAAGTATCCCTGGTGCTTTGAAACATTTTATGGGGGGGACAATTGAGATAAGGTATTGCAGATGAAGGTTATTTGGCGTTCTGTGTAAAGGAAATGTAAACTATTTCCAGATTGCTATGGGTTCGTAGATATTGTAATTTCAGGTCCGTCCAAATAGTTTTGGGTGTTTGAATGAAAAATGTGCCGATTTTGCTCCTGGTCATATGGACAAGAGAAGTCCAGGAATTGTCAACCATAATGAGTTTGCTTTGATATTTCGTGTGTGTAGGGGCAATGTGGTGGTGGTTTTCATCTGGAAAATTTGCTAAGATGTCTTTGTTTGCTAGGCATCCTGGTTCTTTTTAGTTGGTGGCCCTGCTAACACAAATTTGGATTTGTTCTTGAAGTATGCATAGATAGGCTATAAGATGGAAACTGTAGCTTGAAGGTACAAATCCTCTGAATTTGACCACCGCTCACATTATCTGACACACTTCCGTCAGTGGTTTCAGGTGGATGTGTATTTCTCATGGTTGATCCCGCAGCCTCTGTCTCCCCAACTGGCGTCTCTGTGGGACTCCCTGATCACTTGGTTAGTTATCCTTGCCAATCTTCACTGCATTTTGAGAGTGGAGCTCTTGCTCTAAATGCTTGTTCTTAAGCTTGTCAACACTGAAGAGCCAATTACACTTGAAAAGAGCAGCAATGATTTTGACTGATGTAAAGGATCAATTTAGACGTTTAGAGCCATCAACTCAATGCATAACCAACTCAAGATTCTGCCCTTTACCTCCGAGAGTACAAAATAAGACATAAGAACTGGAGCACAAATAAGTGTTCGTAGCACTGGGAGCAGCTGCTAGTACTGTTGAAGATGACTGCTGCTTGGGTAAAAACTGTATACTTTTGAAACCTACAACGAGCTATGGCTCAATTAGCATCCATCCCTAAGAAATCGTTAGTAGAGGGGAAAAAACAATTAAAATTCTAATAGCTGTTCTTGTATGACATAAATGATGTTTGAGTTCAAGAAATTCAAAAGAGCCATCCTGGAGAAACGTTACAATTTACTATTTATAATGGTGTGGTTTAAGTGTTCATTACAGCACAGTCTCCTCTATCATCTACTCCGGTGATACTCAAAGTGCGGCCATCCTGACCTTTACATGCGGCCCCCTGGGCTGCTGTTTACTGTACTCGGCACTAACATTAATTACAAAAATAAAAATAAACCGCAAGCATTTATTTAAAGGTTGATTTCAGTTAAAGTAAGGAAGTTACTAGGGTGTACTGCACTCCAGGTTATCTATTTATCATTGTGCTGTTCAGTTCAGCTGCTAGATGCACATGCTTCGCTTCCCCACACCCAATTTACACCCCCCACCACCACCCTGCTTGCATTAGTGCGGCCTTCGATCAAACCCAGAAAATACCTTTCGCCCCCCGGGAAAATATTTGCCAGCACCCATGATCTTCCTCAAAATGATTTTTTCCCAAAAAAGACACTAACTATGTTGGTGTATTCGGCTAATATTCATTTTGAGCTTATTTTATTAGAACCCTGTGGCCTTTTGTATGTCTGTATTTGTTTCTAATTTAGTTTCAAGGACAGTTTATCCTTGATTCATTTGCCAGGGACCACTTCAAATTGGTAAAACTAAGAAGTCAAAACAGTGGCATGGTTTCTCAAATATTGGAGGTGAGAAATTCATATACCTTTTTGGTTATCTACCTACATAATGAAAAAATCATTTGACACAGACTGAATACAGTACGCAACTTGGGGGAAAAAAATGGAAATACCCCATGGTCATGTTATAGCAGATGTTTAAGGTCGATCTAAAACATATCTTTCACCCACTGTGTTAGGTTTGCACTGACTTGTATCTCCGTTGCATGACAGCTTCGCCAGGTGTGCAGTTCTGCATGAAACCGTGGATATAATAAAGAATGCTGCTTCCAACAGTCTCGGGCCTTGGCAGATCTACTCGCTGTGGCGGATCATAATTTATCAAGGCGAGCTATATTTAGGCCATACTCGCCCGTCTGGCGAGCTGACAACCAGGCATTCCTCTGTTAACTCACAAAGTGAAGGAGCGTTACAGATCTTTTTAAATCTGGTTACATTTATTCTTTTTCAGAGGCAGAGGTCAAAAGTCAGTTTACGTCTACAGTTAATTACTTTTCTTTCTCCGACTACAAACTTCCATAATTTTGTAAAGTGGACGGTCTGACAAACAGGCTGTACAAAAAGTGGGAAATGAAAGACGTTAGGATGTCGTGCTTATTCTAACACATTTAGATAGTTAAAAAGTGAACTGTACACACATTAAAAAAATCAGTATGAAAGCCCTTGTTTTGTAGTTCTGTGTATTGAAAAAAATATTTTCATAGCATGATAAATCAGAACGCTTTATTTGCTGATGTGCAAATGATAAATGATTGCTGACACCAGATTATTTTCTACACTGTATAGTTTTAAAATTGAAACTGCATGTTTATGGGAACTTTTGTGGTCATTTCAATGGAAATTTTGTTGTCTGTAAATGACAGTGCACTGCCACCTCATGCTTTAGTAATCTATTTATTCAAAGCAAGTGGTGTGGTTTTTTTTTTTTTTTTTTTTTTTTACAACTCATTTTTTTATTGTTGACAGCCGATACAGGTTTGGTGACACGCGGAACACTAGCAATATACAGTGACAAGCAATGCAGATCTCAACATTTCTAATAATAACATCTGTGTTGATGTATTAAACACGTTTGAAAAGAACTCTTAACAACAAAATATAGTGCCTTTAACAATATCGCAAAAAGTACCCAGTCGTCTAAAACATGCAGGTCTAATCAAGTCCGTATACAAGCATGTATGCTCTACATCACAAGGCAACACAGCCATCCCAATATCTCCTCGACACCAGAAGCAGCGGGGGGAGGTTCCAAATCCAGTCCCCTGTAGTCCGCCCACCTCTTCCATATTTGATAGTGTTTCTGGGGGCACCCTCTCGCTGCGAAAACCGGAATTCCCAGACCCATGCAGAAGTCAAGGCCCTTCTTCCATGTTGCAACAGATGGCAAAGACTCACTCTTCCATACCCTGGTGATATCTCACTTAGCCAGCGTGAGACCAAGAAAGAGCAAGTGGCGCTTATATCTATTGCCACCCAATCCCTCAGTAATGTGAAGCATAAACAGTCGAGGCGAGAGTTGAATATCCCATCACAGGACCTCCGAGACACGCAGCTATCCCCCTCCAAAACCTCGATAGGGTTGCGCACTGCCATACTGTGTGAAAGAAAGTACCTTCTGCTGCCCCACAACACAAGCAGCGAGGGGAGGCGGTCAGCCCCACTCGCCACAACCTATACCTAGTAAAATCGACCCGATGCAGGTATTTGAATCGAATCGGTCGCAGACGGGCCGCGCTACCTGGGGATCCAAGCGTTTCAACCCAATCATCCTCGTCAAAAGGACCCAAGTCCAGCTGCCAGGCCTCCCGTGTTTTATGTAGTGTAGTGGGAGTATTATTAAGGAGCGTGCAATACATTTTGGTTATTTGTGTCCCCCCCCCCCCAAATTCTCCCTTAAAGACCTTAGCCTCCATAGGGTTGAAATCGGGTAGATCTTCTTGTTGCGCCAGATATGGGGAAATGGCAAGTCGCATTTGTAGGTATCTATAAAATTATGAGTGGGGCATATTGTATTCCGTCTGGAGTTCCTGAACAGACTTCATGCTCCCGCCGTGCATAACTGCGCCCACTGTGTCTATCCCAATGGCCTCCCAGCCCCGAAACCCAGACAGCTGCTCCAATTGTGGCAGCTGACCGTTGTGCCACAGGAGGGTTTCTTTTGTCAGTTTACCTCACCAATCCATTGTGCTCAGAACTCGTTTCCATATCTCGAAGACAGTTTTGGTCTCTGGCGGCAGCACCTTTAACAGCGGACCAGAATACAGGACCATGTGTAGCGACATGGTTCCCATCAGCCAGCGGTCCACTACATACGCTGGGTCTCTCCGGTCCCCTTCCACCAGTCATTGAGGACGAGTATGTGTGAGGCCATATGATAGGCCTGGACATCTGGAGTGGCAATGCCTCCACAATAGGTGGATTGAAAACAGGGCTTGAATGCTACTTGTGCCGCTCCACCACCCCAAAGCAAATGAGCAAGAACCGCGTTAAGCTGCCAGAACCAGGACGGCCTTGTTGGATAGGGATGATTTTTATGCTGTTATAGTAGGCGGTGCAAAGATATCATTTTAAATATGGCATATCTGCCAAATAAGGAAAGAGTAAGGTGAGACCACACACGGACCTGGTCTCCCATCTGCACCCACAAGGGAGCCAGGTTTCTGTCGCAGGAAATAAATTGAGATGTGGATAGAAACACCCCCAAGTATTTAAAACCATCAGGAACTGCAGTGATTCATGTATAAGCCAGAACTCTACCCACATATCTGCATAATCCTGAGGAGTCACGGCCGGTCCTATTGGGTCGGATGAGGAAGAACAAAACGTTGTCCGCGTAGAGCGCGATGTGGTCAGACCTCTCGCGACCACTCGAAGCTGCGGACCTGGGCACCCACGCCACCAACGGCTCCATGGCCAAGGCAAACAAGTATGGGGAGAGGGGACAGTCCTGACTGGTACCCCACCCTATAGTGAAACAGCTGGAGATGAAATCCGCAACTCTGACTGATGCTGAAATGTCGCTATATAGGAGACGTATGAAGGTTAATAGGTGGCGGCCTATGTTAAAGTGACTAAGCAGGGCAAAAAGGTAGACCCAGCTGAAAAAATCGAAGGCCTTATCCATGTCGGCAAGGAGAAGTGCCGTAGGCTCCTTCAGTTTGTCTACAGCAGCAATTGCATTATGTGCACGACGTATGTTATGTCGCGTAGCACGGCTGGGCATAAAGCTGGCCTGATCAGGATGTAAAAGATTCGAAATGTGTTGGATTAGGTGATTTGCGATCACCTTGGCTAAGAGCTTAGCCTCCACGTTAAGTAGCGAGTTCGGGTGATAGGACGAGTGAAGTTCCGGCGGTCAGCCTGGTTTGAGGAAAACAACTATTTCCGCATGCCTCCAGTCCTCGACTGCGGCATTGAGAGCCTCGAGGTATGGCTCCATTAGCTGGAACTGATTATGTTTGAAAAATTTGCATGGAAAGCCATTTGGACCGCGCGCTTTGCCCGAGTTCATATCTGTTAATTCTGTTTGCAACTCCTCAATCAAAAGTGAGGCATCTAAGACTACCCGTGCCGTGTCTAAAAGAGTCTGCTGGGGAAATCATCAATGAACTTACAGATTGTGTCAGCAGACAAGGTTTCCCGGGGGGCATATAAGGTTGCGAAGTTGGTGGCGAAGCTTGCTGCGGATCTGTAAGAGTCTCCCTTTCCGGGCCCTGTATAGTCGGAAGGACCTGGGGGCGCATCGACTGTTGACACAGGCGATGCAGCAGGGCTCTCGACTAGTCGCCCCACCGATTCTGGCTGTGCGTCGCGAGCCAGTAGAGTCGAGCCTCATCTAATAGTTCGCTGGCATATGTTTGTTGGGCACTAAGCAGCTGTCTATGCGCAGCGCCCTCCTTACTGCTATGCTCCAGATCCACTAGTCTGGCCTCGGCCTGTAATAGTTTCTCCCAACGCTGTCTGTCTTGCTGCACAAAAGGCGATATCTATCCTCCTCAGCCTAGGCTTCATAGCCTCCCATATAGTTATAGGGGATGAAACTGTCCCGGCGTTATATGAAAAATAATCAGTGATAGAGGTGTGGTTATGCAGCAGTTATCCTGTGGAAGCCAAGGTGAGAGCCGCCAATGAAATGGAGAGTGCTTTGGGCCCAAGATCAACTGTACAGACACAGGTGAGTGGTCCGAGAGGTCCCGTGGTATTATCTCAGCGGACATTAACCTATGGATATGGATTTCTGACGTGAAGAGATGAGCAGTACGGGAAAAGGACTCATGTACACCAGGAAAGTGTGTGTATTCGTGGTCAGTGGGGTGCAATGCATGCCAGGAATCCGCCCATCCCATCCCCTCAATCATGGGCAGCAGTTTAGATCCCCGAATTGTCGGCGGTCTCACCACGCCACGCCACCTGTCCCGTGTTGGGCATAGTACGTAATTCCAGTCTCCTCCCACCACCGTCCACCCCGGCCGAATTTCAGCCCGGAGTTTTGTCAATCTCTCAACAAGGTTCCATGCTGGGGGGGGGGGGGAGCAAATACGCTGCCAAAGACTATAGATTTCCCCATACAACATTCCGGAAATTACTATGTATCGACCCCGAGGGTCGGGCCATGATTTACTGGGGACAAAAGGAATGCGGAGTTAAAAAAAAAAAAAAAAATGTTTTGTTTTTACAGAGACCGCATAGAAACTGGCATACAGCATGAATGTTACATTTCCTTCTGCGACATCTGATGTACATGGCAGTACATAATTTAACAGCATTTCCACAAATACAGGTGCTCGGGATGTATGGTGGCTTACTAGCAATGTGAAGGCCCCAGTGGCTGAAATATCAAACCTCATATACAAAAATCAATGCAGGTGACTTCGACATGTTAAATACGCAACAGATTCAAAATGGGTGTTTCGCAATGTAGTTTCCCTCAGAGCAAGCTCCAAGCGACCAACCAGTGCCAGATGTGTACCCTGTCCTCACTGGCCGGCGCCCGGGGGGCTGGTTTCCGGCAACATGAGCAGATCTTCCAGAGGGGCATCTCGCATCCTAAGCCAGGACACAAAGGGCTCCCAGATTACTTTAGAATGTGAGGCCATAGGCATGAGGCCCCAGTGGTTGGTCAACTGTTCCTGGCAGTAGACGATATCTTGGATCCATGCCTTAACACTTGGGCAACTAGGGGCGCCCCAGTGCACAGCCAACCGGCGTCGTGCAAGGACCAGCAGCATTGCAGTCAGGCGGCGGACCGTGGGCAGGGACTGCTCCACATAACTCAGTAACATTACTAGTGTGGAGAATTCAAGGGACTTGCCCATAATAGCCTGAATAGTATCACGTACCTCCTCCCAGGACCTAGTGATTGCGGGGCATTCCCACGGTATGTGCAGGAAAGCGGCTCCATCACGTTTGCACTTCCAACAATTAGAGTCCGCTCGCAGTTTCAGTTTAAATAGCTGCAGAGGGGTGCGATAGAAACCATGCAAGAATTTAAAATGTATAAGCCTCAACTTGTAGTTAGGGGATAAGTACTTTATTTGTGCGCAGCAAAACGCCCATTGCACATCCGTATGCTGAGCTGGGAGATCCACCCTCCACTGTTCCAGCGCCCTTGGGTCTGCCCATGGAGTGTGTGCTTGCGTGAGGACATAGAGCCTGGTGACCAGTTTCTTGGGAGACGGCGTGTTTAGTAGCTGTTCTAGCTGATGCAGAATAGAGGACTTGGTCCAGTTTACATTAATACCCGACAGGCCCCCAAATCGAAGCACCTCCCTCAGGGTTGGGTTTAGGTCATCTCTGGCCATCTAATATAAAGTGTGATATCATCTGCGTACATGGAGATGATGAGATTGTGGTCAGTAAAAACCAGGCCACGGGTGGAGTGGTGTTGACGAATTCTAGCTGCCAGCGGCTCCATCGCCACCGCAAATAGAAGAGGTGACAGGGGGCAACCCTGCCTGGTGCCGTGCGAAATAAGGAAAGGATCTGTTATCAAACCATTGGCTTGGAGACTGGCTGTGGGCCTGGTATAGAACAATTTGGTCAATTTAATAAAATTATGACTAAATCCCAGTCTGGGCAGTATAGTGAAAAGGAAGGGCCATTCCAAAGAATTAAACGCTTTAGTAGCATCTAAAAAAAACTGCAACGGCCGGGAGTTTGGGGTCAACTTGGTGAATTATGGAGAAAAAAAAAGTGCGCAGATTGTGGGCTGTTGACCTTCCTGGTATAAAACCGGATTGGTCCGGGCGGGCAATGAGGAACATTAGTGGCTGTAGTCTATTTGCTATCAGCTTGGCCAAGATCTTGACATCTACATTTATTAGAGAGAGGGGCCTGTAAGAATCGCAGAAAGTTGCCGGTTTGTTGGGTTTTAATCGAGTAATGATGACTGCCTCTCTCATGGACGGTGGGAGTTCTCCAACTTCCAAAGATTCCTGATAGACATCCAGAAGACGGGTTGCCAAGGTGTCTGTATATGTCTTCTAATACAGGGTTGTCAGCCCATCAAGCCCAGGAGCCTTACCAGTGGGGAGACTTTTAATCACCTGTGTAATATTGTCCATGGTGAATGGAATATCCAAATATTACCTGTGTGTGGGGCTAAGCCAAAGGAGCTCAAAGGAGTCCAAATATTCTCCGAGATCAGGAGCTGCAGACTGCTGTGTGGCCGTGTAGAGAGAAGAGAAACTCAGTCAGGTGCTTGTGTGTGGCCACCTGACCACGACTAGGGGGGGGGAGTCGCCATCTACAAGTTCCGCAATAAAGTTGGGCGCCATGTTTGTTTTAAAGTAGGTTTGCAAGGGTTTTCCTGGGTCTATCACCCTTGCCATAGCCACGCGCCCTTGCATCTTTACCAAGAAATTTGGTCTCTGTCTCTGCTTCCTCCTCCAACTCAGAGATGGTACTGCGTATGGAAGCTAGTATCGCAGGGTCGCCAGTAGAATAATAATGTAATTCCATATCTTTGATGGCCTTCTCAAGTTTGGTCAGTGTCGTACGTATGAAGCCAAGGACTCCTGCCTGTTTGGAGATGCATGCCCCCCGTATCACTACCTTAAAGGCCTCCCACAGCATGGACGGGGAGTCCACTGAGCCTTCATTAGTTGCGAAATAGTTCTGGATTTCTTGGGCTATTTCTCCTCTAAATGCAGAGTCGAGGAGAGCATGAGGGGGAAGCCGCCAATTAAATGCACGTGGCAAAGTGTGGGGTTCTTCCATTGCAGTAACACAGGGGCACGGTCAGAGAGCGTGCGCGGCAAGTGCTGCACCTCTGTAGCCCAAGACATAACATCGGCGGAAACCAATCAATAGTCCAATCTGGACCAGGCCTTGCGAAAGGCGGTAATGCAAGTACCCTCCCTGGCAACTGGATGTAACTTACGCCAAACGTCTAGTAGCCCATGCTCCAGGAGTATAGTATTTAACTGTTGCATTGCCTTGTGATGTGGATTACAAGGGTCGCCCTCTCTATCAAGCAGATTATCTAAAACTGCATTAAAGTCACCATCCCAAATCACTGTGCCACCTCCCAGCGTCACAATTTTGGCCCAGACGCTTAGAAAAAATTGCGGGTCATCTATATTTCGGCCGTAGGTGTCCTCCAGTGTAGCTTGTGTTCCCATTATGCTACCAGTGACCAAAACATAGCGCCCCTCCGGGTCTATCAGTGTGTGTGATGTTACCCAGCCAATACTTCTTCTAATAGGTATGGAGACTCCCCTGGCATAGTTAGAAAAAGTTGCCGAGTGCGTCTCACCCCAGGTTCTGTGCAACAATTTGGGATCGGTTCTGCGCTGCAGATGAGTCTCCTGTAGGAAGCAAATATCTATGCAGCGTCTGCGCAAATATGCATGGACCAGCCGCGCCTTCATAAAATCATTTAACCCCCTTACATTCCACGTAAGGAACTTAATGTCTGTCATATAACAGTAAAGGAGATGTTATGAAGAAAAGCTCCGGTGTAGAAATTCAATATCCAAGCCTGAAAAGAGAAATCATATAAAATTTGCGGCAACATCCAAGTCTTACTGCAAACATTAGATGCTATGCCAATATCTAAACAATGGATGCCATGCGCGTTATTGAACAACCATACATAGAAATAATAGCTGTCTCTGGATAAGTTACACCCCACCCCCTCCCACTTCAACCCCCCAAACAGGTCGAGAAGACAACCCCTCCCCCCCACCCTCCTTTGGTTACCCCAAAACCCAAATTTAGAATGGGTGGCCAGGCTGAAGGGCAATGAACTGCAACCTTCCCAACAATGGAAGTTAGAATTAAAAGTGCACCATTAGCCGAGTTTTTAACTCCGGCACAGAGTGCGAACAGGGTAGCTCCGGCAGCACACGAGGCAGCGGACTCTGAAACAACCATCTAAACCATTTTAACCAGTTGAATTACGTGAGTGGGTAACGTATAGCAAAGTACAGTGTCCTAGAGAAACTTCAGTCATTATCGCTGAGGTTCGTTGATTGGGTAGAGCTTCGTGAAGAGTCCTGAGGGGGGTTTACTCGGACAGATGTGTTTTTTAAATTTTAGAGCTGACTCGGTAAAAGTGCGCATGACCATCATGAGTAATTTTCTGCTTTGCCGGGTACAGAATAGCATAAGGCACGGAGGAAGACTGGAGGATTCTTTTCTTTTTTTTTCTTTTTTAAAGTATCTTTATTGGCATTTTAAAGACTGGAGGATTCTTTTCGCTGGCATGAACTCCCTTCGTGCAGCCTGTATATTTGGTGTGTAGTTCGGAATAAATGACAGGGTATTGCCCTGATGAACGATGGGGCTTCTGGCCCTTGCCTCCCTCAGGATAGCATCTCTGTCCGCATAATTTAAGAGGCGTGCGATGATCGGGCGCAGAGTCGCACTCGGTTGTGGCCTGGGCCCAGGAAGCAGTGGGCGCGCTTAACGATCGTAACCGGTGAAAGTATCGAACCAAATGGCTCTCGCAGTAGATCATCGATATAGAGATCCATTTTCAGGAAGGCCAAGAATTCTGATGTTTTTCCTTCGGAAGCACGCCTCTAAATCTTCATTTTTAGCCCTGATCTCCTCGAATACCTTCTCCATATTCAGGATCTGTGTTCTGCATTCGGCCTGTGCGTCCTGATTGTCAGAGAGCCTGTTTTCCAGTACATCCAGGCGGGTTTCATGGATGTCTGCCTTTTTTTTGACGGCATCAAAACTGGAAGTCAAAGCATCGACTTTTGCCATCAATAGTTTTTAGACTGGAGCGCACCTCGAGTAGGATAGAGCGCATGTCGTCCTCCGAGTCGTCCACGTTCCCAAGGGGACCTGAGCTGGCGCCCTGTTCCGATGCCGCTTCCATTGTGCGTGTCTGGCGTTTTACTTTCAAAGGGAATCTTGGGTTGTTTTGGATCTGTCTTGCCCATGTTCGTATGAGCCTAGTTAAAACTGCAACTAACAGTTTTATAACCGGTTCGCCTCAGACCCTCCCGATAGTGCAATAGCGTAGCCTCTGATGCAGCAAGATCGACTGAATAGCCAAAGGTCGTGTCCAGAGATTCAAAGCGGATGCAGTGTATTGAAGGCGCCAGGACACCAGGCCCACAAGGAGAGAACCGAGCCCACGCACAGACACACCTCCGGGGCTGCAAGGCAGGGATCCCAGCTTGTGGTGGTTGCCCCGGAGCACAGCAAAGGACTGCTGGCCTCTACCAGGCAAATAAAGGCAGCTCACTAGGGCGTCAGATGGTGCCCCGGGGGAATTGCACAACAGTACTGCACATATCCTCTATGGAAGCGGGTGGCTGGTAGTGGTTTGTCAGACGAAAGTTGGCACTGCCGCCTCAGGGTGCAGGGGTGCGAGGTAAAGTGTGAGCTGGAAAGCAGGGAGAGGGAGGCCCCAGCGAGCCAGCACAGCACCCGGTCAGCCCTGTACCGTAGTAATAACGGAGTGGCCAGATACCGCCCGCGGCTCGCTTCCGATCACCCCCACCACGCCTCGCTGGGCCCAACACCGGGCGCTCTTGTTGGAGGGAGCAAGGAATGCTGCGGTTGACGAGAATAGCCGCACCCCCCGGTAAACCCAGAATAAAAGGTCTGTGCGAATCCAAATTGCACCAAGCACGGTGTCTTAGTGCCCAGTAAGTGAGTCTCTTGTAGGAGTAGGATGTCCGCTCTATAGCGTTTTGCCTGTTGTAGCACGTCGCCCCACTTAATTTTATCCAGGAGTCCACGAATATTCCAGCTCACGATCCGGAACTCCCGGCCCCTGGTAGTCACTGGCCTAAGCGATGCATCTGGCATAGGAGCCCCACAAAGAAGTGTGCGCAGTAGATGTGAATGACATGTCTGGGACCGCGAGCGTGTTGATTGACAATGGCACTGGCTAGAGGTACTAACTTCACAAACTTCCCATTAAACCTCCCACAACGCCCCCCCCCCCCCCCCTCCCCCCAATACCTCATAAACATAGACGTATCTATCGTGGCATACTGTGCGGCCGACCCCCGACGGGGGGTGGTAGCAACATGTAGCCAATGGATCCCCTGTAACCATCCCCAGCGCATGTCTGTCTCTTATGGCAGAGGTAAACATGAACATTGTAGCCCAAATATTAACATCATCCTACATGCTCAGTTATCAAGTAGGTCACGGCGGGGTACCAGTCAGGATGCCATAGGCTCCGGTTGGTCCTCTGTTAGTCGCCAGCGAGACTTGAGACGAGTCTCAGAACGCTTCTTAGAGCGTGAACGGTGGCGAAGCTTCCCAGCCGCCTCCAGAGAGTCTCGCCCACAATGAAGATCAGTCCAATCTAGGAGGAGTGTGGGATTTGGGTTTTACAGTCTCGTCGGTCCAGCGGAATACCTCTTCAGGCATCTCAAAAAAATGTATTAAAAGCGGGTTTTACTCCCTCGTCGGGCGCGCCGCCTTGTTTAAAATGATGTCTCTCCCCCGGTTCCTCTACGCCTTGCAGAATACCCTTGATTGGGTACCAGCCAGTTACTTTCGGGAGGTCGAAAGCCTCCAACGATCGTTGTTGTGGGATGGACGGCCGCGCATAGCGATTGCTAAGTTGACGCTTCCGTGGTACGACGGGGGTATTGCGCTTCCGGACATTCGACGCTACTATTGGGCCACCCAGTTGAGCGCGATTAATCATGGTTTCTATGGTCCGGCTATAAGCCCCGGCTACGCCATGGACCGATGGTTGCTGCGCGGCGGTAATTATCATAGAGCGTTGTACTCGCGGGCGCTGGACTCGTCCCTCACGGGGCCCACTGGGGTGGCGGTGTGCGTGTGGAAGTTGGCGACTGACTCGCTGGGCTGGAAAGATAGGCTCACCCTTGCTACCCCGTTGTTTGAATCTGAAAAATTGGGGAGGCTTTGGCATACGAAAGGTTTTGATAAATGGGACTTGATCGGTATCTCCAGGGTTGGAGACTTGCTGATTAAGGGGAGGGTGAAGTCCTTTGAAGAGCTGCAGCAGGAGTATGCGTTGGGGAAATCCGAGTTCTTCCACTATGTTCAGGTGCGTCATGCCCTGCGGTCAGTCCTCGTAGAAGGTGAGAAGGTGCCTGAGTCCTCTCCATTGGAGGACCGGATCCTCGATGGCCATATGCCAGAGAGTACGATTTCTCTCATATATAAGAAATTGATTAATGTTCGGGCGGACCTGCTATTGGGGCTGAGGGACCAGTGGACTAGGGACGGACTTGAGCTGGATGACGAGGACTGGCAGTCTGCGGTTTCCTCTCCTAAGGAGGTCGCGATCCCATCGCGTCTGCGGCTGGTGCAGCTCAAAATACTCCACAGAGTCTGTTACGGGGCCAAGGCTGGTTCATATGGGATTTTCTGAGGAGGGCTTATGTAGGAGGGGCTGTGGTATGGTGGGTACCTTCATGCATATCATTTGGGAATGTGGCGTCATCATGGAATTTTGGAGGAGAGTCCATGCGGTGATGGGGGAGGTGACGGGCATTGCTATGCAGCCGGAGGCGCGGTGTTGTCTCCTGAATGTTTGGGGGCCTACCGATCACGATGAGGCACAGACCCTGTGGGTGACTCTGGGTAACATGGTGGCTAAGCGAGACATCGCGCGCCTGTGGGGCTCTGCGGGACCCCCCACATTGACTGCGTGGAAAGAAAATATGGACTGGAGTATGCTAAGGGAAAAGACAGTATATTGCGCTAGAGGGCGCCCTCGGAAGTGGCATGCCATTTGGGGGCGGTGGAACCAGTATAGGGGGGGCATATGTCTTGCCCCTGATTTGGATCCCCCTGATGAACAGCGCTCTCCCTAACATTCTTTCCAGCTTTGTATATATATCTGACTGTTAGTTGACTTCTTGGGCCTCTGCTTTTCCCCCTTTTTCCTTTTATCACAGTACTGTGACTGTTAGACGAGGGGGGTCCGGCCTCCCCTGAGGGGCAATCACCAGTGGTATTCAGTGTTTTCGCCTTGCTGGGGTTTTGTGTGAGTTTGTGTTTATTTAAAACAGAACCTTTCCTGCTTCTCCTTTTATGCACTGTGGACCTTTCTTTGTTCTGCTCTCTTAAAGCTGCCGAACCTCCGGGTTGTCGGCTGAATAGCTGTGTCCATGTTTTTGAAGAATAATGGTTTAAAAAAAAAAAAAAAGCGTGTTTTAAAAATGAACTCAGTAACATTGCTGCCTCTGCCCTAATGGCAATGCTATTAGTGAACTAAGAAGCAAATCATGTGTCTTGTACCTTTTATATGTGAGCTAGATTCTTATTATGAATGGAGCAAACATTTAGGGCCATATGTAGGTAGGGACACATTTACCACTTCATAAATACCGAATTTTACCGATTCGGTATTTATGAAGTGGTAAATGATATGTAGGTAATTGGTCTGTAAATATTACCGATTTCGGAATAATTCGGTAATTACCGAATCGGTATTTACCGATTCGGTAATGAGGCATACCTTCCCATTGATGGGAAGGTATGCCTCATTACCGAATCGGTAAATACCGATTCGGTAATGGGGGGAACACATGCAAGGGTGGCAGGGTGTCACATTGACACCCTGTTGCACCCCTGAAACGGCCATGTGTGCACATGTGGCACACATGCATGCCCGAAGGGCATGTATGTCTGCCACATTGCACACTTGTAGGCGCTATGAAATGCATTTCACCATCCATACTTTATTTACCACCAACTATTAGTTGGTGGTAAATACCGACTCCAAACATCACCCACACACTCCCCCTACATCTCATTTCTGTATTCGGAATTTACCGAATCGGTAAAATTACCGATTCGGTAATTTTACCGATTCGGTAAATTCCGAATACAGAAATTGTCCCCCTACATACCAAAAGCCAAAATACCGGTCGGTAACGGTATAATTACCGAAAATCGGCCGTTACCGACCGGTATTTGGCTTCCTACATGAGGCCCTTAGTCTATTAAATTAAAACCAAATAGTTTTTTTGCATACAGCAGGAATGCTGAACTCGCATATTGGAAGGTGCTCTCATGTGTGATAATGAAGAAAAAGGTGGCGGTGCAAAATAAAATATTTGCCCACGGTGACATAATGAGACCAGTGTATGAGTCAAGTACATTACAGTTAGGTCGAGTAGATTATTCTAGTTTTTAGACCTGCAAGTCTGGTAACACTTTTATGATTCTTCAAGGCTCATTGTGACCGTTCTTCAGTGTCCTATTTCTTTTTTCTTGGTAATAGTGCTTCTTCTGTGTGTTGAAAAAGTTATATTCTGCTGCCTGTAAACTAAAGCCTTTTTTTTTTTTTTCTCTTCTTCTCCTTTTGTGTCTTTTGCCGTGTTTCCCCTGTCTTTTTTGCTTTCTAACATCCAGGTTTTGATGGGGTGCTGGACTTTGTTTTTGCTAGTTTAGTGTCTCTACGCACTTTCTCACTGCTGTTTAGGGTTAAAGTGCAAGTGCTCCTGCTGTAAATTGTATTTATTGAATGATATTTCCATGATTTGGGCTATTTGATTTACTAGTACAGTGCACTGTGTGTGGCCAAGGCCTGTAAATCAAATGCTACTAGTGGGCTTGCTGCACTGGTTGTGCCACCCACACAAGTAGCCTCTCAAAGGTGTCTCAGACATGCCACTGTAGTGTCTCAGAGCTGCCACAGCAGTGTCTGCGTGCAGTTTTTACTGCCATATCGACCTGGCAGGTGCACCCACTTGCCAGGCCTAAACCTTCCATTTTCTTATGTGCAAGGCACCCCTCAGGTAGGCCTAAGGTTCCCCCATGGGCAGGTTGGAGTGTATGTGAAAGATACTTCGTGTCCTGGTACTGGCAATTTAGTTTTTCACTATTGCAAGGCTGTCTGTCCCATAGGCTAACATGGGAGTTGCTTTTTAACATCTTACAAGCAAAACGTTCCATTGGGACAAGATGCAAAAATGGGGTTTAGTATGTCTGAACTCTGTACTTAAAAATTCATCTTTTAGTGAAGATGATTTTTACTTTGTGTGTGATGATTTTTATATTGAGTGTTTGAAAATACCACTTTTAGAAGGTAGGTGGGTATTTTCTTGCCTAACCATCCATGTGCCTCTGCAGGTTTGTGTATTCGCTTTCTGGGGTTTAGACTGACAGGGGCTGGTTTGTTCATTCACACTAGACCGACCCAAGGAGCCGGTTGAGGTGTGCCCTACCATTCCTGGGTGACTCATATCCAGACTAAATGAACCTGGCTGCCTTTAGAGTAGTGGGAGGAGTTGTCGCTTGCACCTGAATGGACTGTGGCTTCCTTCCACAAAGCTGTCTTCCCCCTCCTGGAGTGGACCTGACTTGAGCCAGGCAGAACTGGTTTGTGTGTGCCAATGGAACTTTGCTTGTACCAACTTCAATGGGAAATGTGGTATAAATATTGGGGCCCTGACCCCAGAACTTTAGTACTCTCCTGGATCAAGAAACCTGCCAAGAGAAAGAGCTGGAGAAGCTGTGAGGAGAGACTACCATTTTGCTGTGTTGGCCTACAGTGGCTCCTTCTCTTTTTGGTAGTGAAAGGACTGGACTGGAGTTTCTGTATCTTAATTTCATGAGTTTCTCCAAGGGCTTGAGGCAGAGCTACCCCCCCCCCCCCCCCCCCTGTTCAAGAAGCCTCAGGAACAGCAAAGACTTCAAGTTCATCTGCTACCAGCATCAGGAACTGTGTGTTGTGTGCTGCACCTGAAGAAAAAGCAACCTTACACCGGCGCTAGCTCCATGACCTGAAGGCACCGCAGAGGGCACCGTCTCATCTCGCACCACAACCCTAGTCTCACTGATGAAGCCACCACCAAGCAGCTGCTTGTACCAAGACCTGTGGGCACCTCGCTTAGCACCGCCTTAGTTTACACCGCCACCCTGGTATCCCCAACCACGCCAACATCAATACCGCTGCATGCACCGTGGTTTGGGGGCATCGCTCGTAACTTAAACGACGTACCACCCTGTCACACATCGCAGACATGGCCCACCGACATCGGTGCCAGTTCGCTTCGATGTAGCCTGCACTGTGGCCTGCCAGCTTTGCAACCAGTTCTGTCCCACTTAGCACCGCAGCCCTGGTCTCACCCACAGTCACCGAGCCGCAGCCTGCGCCGCAACCTGAGGGCAGGGCGCTGCCGCACTTCACACCCTACCCACAACGCTGGATCTCCCGACTACCACCGCATGGAGTTTGACCTGCAATGTGTGCGACAACTCCTGCACCGACGTCCGGAATGGACGCCTGCCGACGCTGGTTCTTCGGAGCTCATTGCAAGGTCCCCGACGCCCTGCATTTATAAAAGTACTGTTTTACGAGTCTTCCCGACACCTTAGCTGGCCCACAAAACAGTGGTCAGCCAAAACTGTTAATTTGTGTGTTCACGACACCGTGATGGCCCCGGACAGAGCCATTGACTTTGAGTAACTGTTTTTAAAGTTTATTTTTTGCTTATTGATATTTTTGATTAACTGTATGTTGGATTCATATCGTTTTGGGTTTGTTTTACACAGAAATATATTGGATATTTTTCTAAAACTGATGTGGTGTCCTTTATTATTGTATGTTATGTGCAAATGCTTTGTACACTGCCTCCGAGATAAGCCTAACTGCTTGTGCCACGCTACGAAGGAGGGTGAGCAGGGGTTATTTTAGAAATGTAACTCCCTTATCCTGACTAGGTAGAAGGGTCCCTACTTGGACGAAGAAACCTGCCAACTAGAGACCCTCCCATTTCTAACGGTTTGAGACCTATTGGCAAACTAAAGTTTGCCAAAGCGCTGTTAAAACCATACAGTGAGCCATTGGTTTTATTTTACTTTAATAAATAATTTTGTTATTATTGTGTAGCAGACCTTTCATTCAGCAGATGGAACTGAGACCCTCCCATCCTGAAGGAAAACTACTATGTTGGAATTCATGCTATTCAATATATCACTTTCTTTATTGTATCATGAATGCTTAGCATACATTTTGATATACTATTACAGAGCGACTAAGACCATCTCCAATACCCACCTGCTTCTCTTACAAATTATTTTAATTAATTTCTGTTTGGATTTTGTGTTCCTTTATGTTCTGTCTCTTGCTTTTTGTCACTTTTTCAAAAAATATTCCATAAAAACTATTTCAAATATTTAAAAAAAAACAGGGAAAAGCAGCAATGTCGAGGAGGGCGGGTGGGTGAACCATCAAGGGTAGCACAAGGTGGGTGGCATTGAAAGACCATATACATCCAGCTCATCAGGAGAAAGACGTTCCTCTGAGTTTTTGTGAGCGTGTGCAATGCGCAGGCAACACAGTTCAATTTACAATCATTCAGATGTCCCCAACAAGAGATTCCAAGAGGCATTGTTATTTCTTTTAAAGTTGACATGTAAACTTAGTTTACGCAACCCTTTCCATTAGCACGTGCTGGGATCGGACTCTAGTTGCAGGAGACAAAAAGTAGAATAAAAAATGCATTCTGGAGGCTGAGCCGACTGGAGCCCCCGACTGCTGCAATTTCTAAGGGCTCCTGATATTGTCCTAATTCAGCTGCTTATTCTCTTCTGAATGCTCCATTGGGGACCAGCTGAATTAATAAGCGGGCTGACATGAGCTTTGAAGGTCGAACCTGTGAGGGGTTTGGCCTCAAAGCTCCACTTTACCTGCAGCGAACTCCCCTTGATCTCTCAAGTTAATCTCTTAAGGATCTTGATTACACAACCCAACTTGGTCTATAGCTGATGTTGGCATTCATGACCTGGGCTAGAGCTGCCTTTCTAAGTGAGGGTCCTTATTGTTGACGTAGCCAGAGTTTATCCTGGAGCGGGGCGGTGAGAACTGGATAAGGCGAGGCAGAACTTGTTTCCCAGGCGGTTGTCATTCGGAGCTTCCACACAATCTGTGATACAGGACACCACAGTTGTGGCCTCACAGTGATGTTGCTATGTGTGAGACAACTATGTGGTCTCACTATATGGTCGGGCCTATCTGCATTTCCTGTACAGTTCTTTGTGAGCATGCACCATCAACTGGTATACTGCCCTGTGTTTGAGACATATGTTCTGACACTGTTTGCCAGAGGGCTCTCTGCTCCTTTGAGATACCCTCTTTGACTATGGGTGGTATGTAATGGGAAGGCATTCCTCTTTCACTAGTGGATTCTGTGAAACCCTTTCGGGAGAATCTGGACTCTTATTATGGCAGGAGGTCCTTCTTCTGTGCAAATATGGACACAAAGGACTTTATTTTTTTTCCCCACAGTTGATATTCATACAGGTGCACTTTTCAGGGATGATGGGTGTTAAAAATGTGCCTTTTCTGCAGCATCACCCCATATTCTTTTTGTGTTTTTGTTGACCCCTATTTTTGCTGGCAATAGAACTCTGTGCACTTTACCCCTGCTAACCAGAGGTAAATTGCTAGTGCTCTTCCTTTCAACATGGTAACATTGGCCTACATTTGAATAGCACATTTAATTTACTCTTGTGTGCCTAGTATATGGTACCAAGTGTACGCTAGGACAGTAAATGAAATGCTGCTAGTGGATTGTAACACACACTGTGCCGTTCACTGCAGTGGCAGTATAAAGCATGTGTACAGGCCTACCATCGCAGCCTCGCTATTTTTATTTTTTATTTTAAAGGTTTTATATAGCGCTGTCTAGACCCGGAGGTATCAGAGCGCTTTACATGAGTATCAAACCACAGTTGCAGGTTACATCGTTATAAAAGTCACACAGTTATTAGAGCATGGCAACATAGTTATATGTATGGTCGAAACAAACAATAAGGACATGTACATAAGGGAAAAAGCAGGCAAGGGGACAGATTCAGTGGGGAGGGTAGGAGCAGGGGAAGTAGACAGAGAACGAATGAGGGAAAGGGGAGGGTGAGAGACACAGCATGGAAAGAGGAGGGGGTGACGGGGACACAAACCGGTAGACGAGTCATAGCTGCGTCCAAAGTCCAGTAAGCTGTGATCCCAAGGGAAGTGGTTCATTTCCCCATCTCTGTTGCGAGAGGTTCGCTTTACACAGTGGACTCTCTCAGAGTGGACTCTCTCAGAGGGGTCTCTGAGACTCCAAGGCCTACATACTGGATCCTTCCCCAAAAAGGGGAGAGGGAGGGCTTTGGCAAGGAGGACCATACCAAACCTCAACTGTGAGTGGCTCCCCTGGCGCTGTGGACTCTCTCAGCGGGTTCGCTGAGACTCCAGAGTATAAATATTGGATCTTTCCCCAACAAGGGGAGAAGGAGTGCTTAGTAAAAGGGCACAAAGGACAGGGGGCTAGGCAATGTAGCAGGCAAGGGGAGAGATTCAGGGAATAGGAGTAAAGGAAGCAGACCAAGAAAGAAAGAGGACTATGAATTATGAGCGCTTTACATGAGGAGAGTTGCGTATCTTACAAATTCTACATTGCTACATCAGGCACAACAGTTACAAGTTAAATTTTTTAGAAAAATCGCATGTAGAGGGGTAAGGGGTAAAGTAAAAGGGTGAGGGGAGGGAGAATTTAACGGAGCATAGGCAAAAGGATAGACAAAGCAAGCAGGTGGAGAGGAATTCAGGGGAGAGAGGAAGGGAAAGGAGAGGTAGCCAAAGGATGAAGGAGGGAAGCGGAGGTGGAGGGGGTAGGGGAAAC
Source organism: Triturus cristatus (assembly GCF_964204655.1). Taxonomy (NCBI): domain Eukaryota; kingdom Metazoa; phylum Chordata; class Amphibia; order Caudata; family Salamandridae; genus Triturus; species Triturus cristatus. Next base: position 415,308,460 of record NC_140588.1, on the reverse strand, counting down.
AGCGTGGTGAACAAGGAGAGTAACTATGTTTGAACGTCCGGTAGGGTGGGGCATTTTTGGTGTGATTGAGGCACAGTTCTTGGTTGCCGTGCATAGGGCAAATGCTCTTCTTCGTTCGCCTGGCCTTCGTTCACCTGGCCTTCGTTCACCTGGCCTTCGTTCACCTGGCCTTCGTTCACCTGGCCTTCGTTCACCTGGCCTTCGTTCACCTGGCCTCAGTTCACCTGGCCTCATCAGAATCTCTGCTACAGCATCACTTGGCTATGCCGTTTTAAAGCTGAAAATTCAGTCTGCCAAAATGAGATTTTTTGTTTTGGGATCCTCCTATGCAATATTCCCTCTAATTGTGTTCCTCTATGTGCGGCAATGAATGCTCTCTGTGCACCACAGCCAAAGCTTTGTACACCAAAGTCATGCGTCAAATCGCTTGGCAAGCAAGTGCAATGCATAAGCTATCAAATTCTAAAATTAGATTTTTTGATTCATAATGCCATCTTGGTGTCCATTAAAAAACGACAAATCTTTACATTCACCTTACAACTGCTATGTCACCTCTATAATTCTCTACACTCGAACAGTGGAATATTTAGGGCCCAGAAGTGTAAATACCATGGTAGAAAGTTTCTAACCACTTAATACCTAATTTCAGTAAATCCCACAATTTCGTAAATTTTCCCTATCCAGAAATCAAAGCTTGGGTACATCCTCCTGACACAAATTAACTGCTTCTAGGTAGTTGTGTATGTTGAGACATGAAGCCCACTCTAGTTTATGGTTGCTGTGTCCACCTGCCGCAAGAAGTTCTGTATCTTTTTTTTTTTTTTTTCTTTTTTTTTTTTAAAAACCTTTATTTTAGACCAGTGACACAGCTATTCAGCCGACAACCCGGAGGTACGGCAGCTGTAGAGATGCAATACATGCTTGCGTCCACATATCCATGACAGGAGAGCCAAAGGTTCTATTTTGCATAAACATAAATACAACCCCAAACACAAGCAAGGCGAAAGGTACTGTAAACACCAAGAGAGGTTCCCATCAGGGGGGACAAGCCCCATCACGTCCAACAGGCACAGGTCTGTAGTAAGGGAAAGGAGGGAAAGGCAGAGACTCTAGAAACAATCACATATCAGCGGGAAAGCCAAAGCCGGAAAAAGACTAAGGGGAAAGTTGCTCCTCAGGCGGATCCAGGTCGGGGGGGAGGCATATGTCCCCTCTGTACTGGTTCCATGGCCCCCACACAGCGTGCCATTTCCGAGGGCGCCCTCGAGCACAATACACTGTCTTCTCCCTAAACATGCTCCAGTCCATGTTTTCCATCCACGCTGTCAATGTGGGCGGCCTATTGGAGCCCCACAGCCGAGCGATGTCGCGCTTGGCTACCATATTCCCCAGGGTCACCCACTGAGTCTGTGCCGCGTTGTGGTCAGTAGGACTCCAGACATTCAGGAGACAACATCGCGCCTCAGGCTGCATAACAATTCCTGTCACCTCCCCCATCACCTCGTGGACTTGCCTCCAGAACTCCATAATCGCACCACATTCCCAAATAATATGGAGGAAGGTACCCACCATACCACAGCCTCTCTTACATAAGCCCTCCTCAGAGAAACCCATGTGGACCAACCTGGGCCCCGTCACATAGACCCTATGGAGTATTTTAAGCTGCACCAGCCGCAGGCGCGCAGGGATAGCGACCTCTTTGGGAGAAGAAACTGCGTACTGCCAATCCTCATCATCTAGTTCAAGGCCGTCCCTGGTCCATTGAGCGCGCAACCCTAGGAGAAGATCCGCCCGAACATTTATAAGTTTCTTATAGATGAGCGAAATCGTGCTCTCTGGCATGTGGCCATCCAGGATCCGATCCTCCAACGGAGAGGACTCGGGCACCTTCTCCCCCTCCACAAGGACTGACCGCAAGGCGTGGCGCACTTGAGCATAACGGAAGAACTCGGTGCTCCCCAGCTCGTATTCCTTCTGCAGCTCCTCGAACGACTTTATCTTACCCTAGTTCTGTATCTTTTTGATACGTTAACCAAATATGGCTGATGGCCCTTTAAATCAGGCCTTTGTTTTGGGGCCATCTGGCATCCAAATCAGAAAGCCCCTCACTGCTTGACAAGGTGCAGGAACTGCTGAATATCCCAAGGAATCTCATATCATCATACTTGAAACCTTTACATGTAGGAGTGAACAGTCGGTAGAAACAGTCATGTTATAACATGCAACACAGTGATTGTGGTTGTATATGCTAACAACGTGTTATTACTCCCCAAAGGAACCTTTATTTGCAATCTTAGAATAACAGATTGAGAAAACAAAAATAAGGATCTAAACCCATGATTTACAGCTTGCATTCACCTCCTTGATGCTTGTAAACCGATCAGTGTGTTAGAAGGCTCACAACCTTTTAACTGGATATAACAAAATGACTTGAGCCTCAAAAGCAGTATCCAACTTACCTCTCTAACTAAAATACCAATCTGTGATCTGCACATTAACCATCTATGCTACTTAACAAGTCAAAACTGTGACTAGACAAAACACAGAAATCTCTCTCTCTATCTCTCTGTCTGTCTGTCTGTCTTCACTTAAACCATAGGTTTCACACATGTTATTGTTAGCTGGACATTTCCCTCGTAAAAAAACAATGAAATTCCCCCGTTATAGTTAGTGCAGGCCAACTATAACTCACGCGACCGCAATCCTCTGCTGATGACGTCAGATATTACATCACTGTATTTATACACCTATTTACCCATGTCTTCTTCCATTAATCTTTAGCTATACATATGTTTACTGTCATGTAACCACCAATCAGAATTACGCTCGCGCACGGTGCGCGCTTATAGATATATATGTACTTTTAACTGAAATATTCTCAGGAACTACAGAACAGATTGACTCCAGGTATTCAAAAGGCACATCCCTGACCTGAGGACTACCTCTCTGCCAAATTTCTAGTAATTCTGTTCAGCCGTTCGGGCTGTACCTTGGACTAAAGGTCCCTATGGAAAAAGTGCATGGGGAAAACGCATTTTGGGACCCCCCTTTTTTCTCGGCCCCCGCTTGACTAATCACCCCGAGACTTTCAGGGTAGGAGCGGAGCGCCCCACCTATTTTGAAAAATTCGCGAGGATTCGTCAACCGGTGCCAAAGTTATTCAAAATAGAATTTTCAGATTTCCTATGGAAACACGGTCCTAACTATAACTATCTACTGGCGACCGCCAGTAGATATATATATATATATATATTTATAATTGCTGGACACACAGTGATCTCTGGAGCGCCTGTCGTGAGCCTGAATGATATTTAAAATGCAGCTTCTTTTTGACCAATTAAGTAATCTAGAACGGGTTTATTTTCACATATGCCCTGTTGCCAATTTCTTTCAGGATGTTTTTTTTAAAAATTTTTAAATATATGTATAAGTCGACTGTCAGGCTCTGTTTTTCAAGCTCTGCCTCTCCTGAATCTACCCCCTTTCCTCTGCCACATCTTGACCCCTAATTTGTGGGTTCCCTTTGTAATGTTTTTCCAATTGCAGCATGGGACTCTATGCAAACATTTCATGTCACGGTGCCTCCTTTTTCTGCATTATCACATATAAAAGCACTTTCAAATACATGAGTTCAGTATGCACAAAATGCTCTTGTGTGTTTATTTAATAGACTATAATGTTGCTCCAGGTATAATAAAAATCTAGGCGATATGCTGGGTGCACAAAACAACTGGCTTGATTTTGTTCTCAGAGTGAAAGGCCTGAATGTGTCCTAGCTCTTTTTAAAAGATCTATCACTTTTAATAAATGTCTTAGTGATGTAACCTGATTCCCTAATGTGAAACGTAAAATATACACTTTCTTTAATTTTGAAAAGGCTTGATCATCTTTGTGTGGTGTTTATTGCATGATTTACATTCACCTCTAACATTTCCTAGGCAACCAAGTGAGACTATAAACTTGTCTTGAGTCCACTTCTTACTCTTGCACCTCTAATTGTGAAACAGACCACAGCACAGCCTCCATCCTCCTCTACCCCTTGAAAGTTCGTCAAAGCCACAGCTTGCACCCATCACAGTGCAGGACATGTCTGGCACCCTTTCCAGCAGGGTTCCTTTACCTTTCTTTGTATGCCAACCGGCATACTGCTTTTCATTTGTGCGCCTTTTTAAAAGGCGTGTGTTTGAAGTTTTGGATACCAATTGCTCATCAATGTTTTGGGATTGGCATATGCGCTCTAGAAAAGACTCTGGGCGCTTCGAGAAAGAAGAGTGCGCGCCTGTGTGAGCACACCTGAGGGAACATAGTTCATATGAGACAAGAGGTGAGGAGGAGTCTATTCTTACGAAAATCACCGAAGGCCTTGTTTCGGGCACCAACTCCAACATTGAGGAGTTTCCAAGACTATCTCTGTACTCTTCACTTTATTGAATTTTGTCTTAATCCTCGGACCTCTGGTTTTCACAACAGTTGCATCTTTTAAAAGTATCTTACACCTATTATGTGGTCAATTATATTGTGCCACAAATGGTTTCCACATCTTAATCTATCGTCGTGACCCTGTAAGTGCAGTCTAGCTTACCGATACGTTGTGCTGTTCTGTCCCAATCAGTGCAATTTGGTGAATCGGGGGATACCAATTTCATGCATATTTAGGTTTGTGCAATTAAAATTAATATAAAAAGTAGATGTGACTGTAGGTTCCCCAGTCTTCCGTCCCGCCCATCCCCCTCCAGGATGCCGAAGATGACTAGTGCTAGGCTTACTTTTATTTTTCTGTTCATTGTATTTATTAGGATCTTACCCACTTCCTGCCAGTAGGGTTGGTTTTCCGGACACTGCCTGAACAGAAGAAATTCGCCTGCGTTCTCTAGGCGACCTCATTTAGGACAGCACTTCTTTTTATTTTTTTTTTTTTATTTTTTTTTGCCCTCTCCTAGTTTCTTTGGGGATCAGTATACTCTGTGCCATGTATATAAGTGGTTTCTTCTCAGAGGTGAAGATTCAACAGTAGCCCAAACTGTAGACATTGCTACTTGCCATACATTTTATTGGCTTCAGTGAAGGCAGGTCTGTTCTCCACAATACCTCTGGCAGCGTAAGGGGCCAGTCTTTGCCTAGCCCTAGTACGATTTGTGAAACTTTGTTTTTCTGATGACTAGTGCTGTGTAGTTTGTTTCCATTCTAAGTTCCTGTCTGCGAAGCCCCTTTGTGCACTTAACCAACTCTCTAGCTGATAGAATCTAAACTTGGAGATTTTTTTGTCCGTAAGCTGCGGCGGTGTATCCCATGTTAACAAAGTGCCATTTTCCCTTAATTGCCCCGAATTCGTATTTCTGGCTGCTTTTAAAGGCCTGGCTAAGCCAGCGTGCAAACAGTCTGACGTTCCTGAAGAGTTCCATTTGGGGCGAACTCGCTGTAGTATGGAATTCCAAACACTTGCCTAACTTGTATCCATACTTTTACATGATACAGTTAAGGTTTTTAGTCTAATCTTCTTAAAACATTTCTGGTGATCAAACTTTAGTAAGAAGTAGTCTCCTCCTTCCAGTAAGTTTTTAATAAGGGCTCGATAAAGCGGGGAAAACTGTGGCGAGTCTCGAATTAAGAATATTCTTATATTTTTCTATTTGAAAGCCCAGCAGTATAGTTAAAGATCTGGGAAAGTGATACCACCTTCAAGTTTACGTTTAGTTAGCTTTATCCAGGCAATTCTCATACTCGTGTAGTCCCATATGAAACTACACAGTTCTCCTTGTAATTTTCAGAACTATTCTGAATTCCAGAGGTATTGTATTAAATGTGAAAGTGAACTTCGCAAGTAACACAATTTTTATTATGTTAGTTCTGCCAAGGATTAATAGTACCCAGGAAATCAGAAGTTTGCTTGTTTGTCTTGAGTTTGTTTAAATTCACCTGGGTCATCATGCCCAAGTCTTTTATTACCCGAATCCCTAGATATCCGATTTCCCTTATCTGATTTTGTTCTAGAGAACTGACAGAATGGATATTCTATGACCTCAATTCTGCCAAAATCGTTTAATATATTTAGAATAGCAGGGAAAGATCTTGTGTATAGATCATAAAGTCAATCGTATGCAGCGCTGCTTTTTTTTTTTTACCCAATCATAATATTGGATGGGATCTTCTCCTTATTTTTTTTTTCTTTCCTCTAATCTAATTTACTAGCGGTTTGATGTGTAGGTTAAAAAGTAAAGGGGACAAAGGGCATCCTTGCTTAGTACCTCTTTGAATTTGACTCGTTTGTTTCTCATTAACTAAAATCCTTGCTGATTGTCTTCTATAAATAACCTTGATTGTCCTCTGGAAGTTGTCTCCTAACCCGTACTGTTCGAAAACTGAATACAGAAAAGGCCAACTCACCCTATCAAAGGCCTTAGTGGCATCAAAAGTCATTACTGTGAGACCCTCCTCCCTGACTACACCTCACAGGAGCCTATTCTACTGGTAGGAGAGTTGCTAATTGGTTTTCCGAACACCACCACTCTTCTAGCCGAACACTGACTCCCACATCCTGGGACTTCTTCCAACCCTCCTACCTGACAACACCACACAGCTGCCTCTCGTTGCTGATGTGTTTTTCCTGATCACCACCACCACCAGTCTTCTATCCAAACACCAACTCGCGGGATGCTTCGTGCCGAGGTGGGCTTGTCCACACCTCGAAGCGGCTGGGCATCCCTTTTTTCACCTCTTCTCTCTCCCCCCCCCTCCATTGCACCCACGCTGTCTTTCTACCCCTCTGCCTGCCTGACACTGGCTTTTCCTCAGCAGCCAAGTTGACTTACATGTTTCCCCCCCCCCCCCCCCACCCCAAACACCACGGCCCTCCTTGGCACTGCCTCTTGTCTCGCTGAACCTCTGTGACCACCCCTCCATTTGACCGCTCTTGCCAGTAGTCCTCTTCACTCCTGTCTCCTGCTCCTCTCTCCGCAATGCCAGGTACCTAACCCCCGGGGAGGTCCACCGTCACTCCCCCAACCCCAGTGCCCTAATTCCCTCCAGCATGAGGACCACAGCGCAAACACAAACCCATGTAGAGGGCTTGCTGTGCATGCACGTAAGTGGACGACGTCCAGCACCCAGATCTCCACCCCCACGAACCGCCACCGTTTCTCCTCAGACGAACTTCGAGCCAAAAATCCTGGATGCCAAGACAACTGCGCCCATACTTCTCCCAGGACCACAGAAGGCCCTTTTTCTGCCAGAGCTGCCGCTTCACCTGCATCACGAGGATACCACCCACGCCATGCCCACCTGCCACACCGCGTCTCACACAGACCCACCTACAAGGCTGACGCCAACACCTACGGAAAGATCCACTGCCTGCTGATCAACGCACGTTCATTCAGAAAACACACCACGGAAATCTGGGACACCATCACGCCCCAGATGCCATCTTCATTGCAGAAATCTTGCTGAACTTCGCATCCGCTCCAGTCATAGCCACATCCGCCCCGATGGATACAAGATTGCACACTGGGGCCGATCTAGCAGAAACAGCAGTTGCATCTCAATCTATAAAGAGAACCTCAAATGCTGCGCTACTACCACAGATGACTTCACCCACTTCAAGGAGCGCCTCAACTTCCAACTCCGAACCAACAGCAAAACCACCATCAGAGGAACCCTCGCCTACAGACCTCACGGACCCCATCATGCTTTCTGCAACGCCATCTCAGACTTTATTGCCCCTTTCGCCATCGCCTCTAATCTGTACTTCTTCCTAGGAGAACTCAACTTCCACCTGGAGAACCCCGAAGGCGCCAACACGGCTGAACTTCTAGAAAGCATGGCCAATCTCCGACTCCAACAGCTGATCATCGACCCCATCCACAACGCAGGACACACGCTCGACCCCATCTTCTCAGCCAGCAACCAGAGTAAAGTACACCCACACTGAGGAGTACACCTGGACTGGCCACCACTGCATCTAATTCGTCATCTCTGAACCACCCTACACCCCTGCTGCCAGTGAGACATAGCTCAGCTGGGCAAAGGTATCAGAGCAACGATGGACCACCCCTCCCCCACCCCCCACTCCCACCTACCCACCAGCATCGGAGACCTTTAACAATCTGCTGACAACTTCTCGAACTAGCTCAGGGCAAGCGCTGACAAAGTTGCACCGGAGAAACCCACCATTCCGAAGAAAAAAACACAATATCCCAGCTGGTTCACAGAAGAAATGAAAACCCAGAAACGTGAATGCGGACAGAAGGAAAGAAGATGGCGTGCCAGTAAGACCCTTGAGGACCAAACACACTACAAAGAGGCTCTGAACCAATACCACCACCACCACCTCCTGAAGAACACCAAGAAGACTCCCCGAGCAGCCTTCATCGAGGACCGCTCCAACACGAGCTAGGAATCTTTCAACATAGTCAAGGAGTTCACCAACCCCTCCGCAACCAAATGCATCACACCCTCGCAAGCTCTCTGCGACACACTCGCAGAGTTTTTTCACAACAAAATCAACAACATTCTACCAAGACTTCGCACCCCAACCCCTCGCCGAGGATAGGATCCGCTGCATCACGCCGACTGACGTACACCCACACATCCTCACCTCGTGGAACATCCTCTCCGGGAAAGAAAGGTGTCCATCATATACTCCGGAGCCCCAGCAGACCCCTGTCCACACCACACATTCAACCTTGGCAATCAACCCATCAGCAAATAACTTGCCAAGGGCCTCAATAACTCCATTACCATGGCTCACTTCCCCCAGAAATGGAAACATGCCGACATGAAGCCGCTGCTGAAGAAGCCATCCACGGACCCAGGGGAACCTAAGAACTACCAACCTATCACCCTTCTCCCTTTCCCAGCCAAGGTCATTGAGAAAGCCATCAACATCCAACTCGCAGGACATCTGGAGAACCACAAGCTTCTGGAGTGCTCCCAATCAGGCTAAAGAGCTAAGCACAGTCAGTCCTAGTCGCAGCCACGGACCACATCAGAATGCCACTGAGAACCAGCTGCCCTCATCCTTCTCGACCTCTCAGCAGCCTTGTACTCTGAATCCCACCATACACTGTTAAACAGTCTCCACCAGATGAGAATCCAAGGAGCAGCCCTCAAGTGGATTGCATCCTATCTCACAGGAAGAACACAGAAGGTCATCCTCCTGCCCTACTACTTGCTCCGTAAGAACATCACCTGCGGTGTATACCTCAAGGCTCATACCTCAGCCCTATCATCTTCACTGTCTACAAGACACCATGGCCAACTTCAAGAGCCACAGACTCAACATAATTTCCTGCGCCAGCGACACCCGACTCGTACTCCTCTATGGGAAAGGCAAGGACACCCCATTGAACAGAAAATGGTAGCCACCTGAGCTGGGCCCAACCCCCAAACATGCCAGACAAGCCCACAACCTTTGCATCCTCCTCGACAGCCAGCTATGCATGAAGAAGCAGGTCAGCACCGTCTTCTCTGCTTGTTTCCTCATCCTCTAAATTCTCAGGAAGGTCTTCAGATGAGTCCCACCCAGCACCAGGCAAACAGCCATGCAAGCTCTTGTCACCAGCAGACTAAACTACCGCAACACCCTCTACGTAGGATTAACTGCCCACCTCATGACACAACTCCAGACTATCCAGTACACAGCAGCCAGACTCTTCGTCGATGTCCCCAGACTGACTTGCATCACTCCTCACCTCCGGAAACTCCACTGGCTGCCAGTTCAAGCTGCTCACCCACACTTATAAGGCACTACACAACGAAGGACTGGCATATCTCAACATTCAAATGAATTTCCACCAAACTACCAGGAAACTAAGCTCGGAATCCCTCTCCCTAGCAGCCACCCAACACATCCGCCAGACAAACAGTGGAGGCCACTCCTTCTCCCACCTGGCTGCTACGACCTAGGGCAACCTGCCTCTGCACCTCAGAGCTCCAGCAGTTCAGGAAGTACCTCATGAGCTGGAAGTTCAACCAATAGGAGAACAGGCAGAATGTTCGCCTAACTCCTCGACCCTCACAGGTGATGCAGCCACGCTCTCCAAATCCTTAATGATTAAGCGGGGAATTTCCATCTATCGCTATTTCGGTTGCACTCACTAAATCATGGGTCAGCTCATATAATTGTCTACCTTTCAAGAAGCCTTTTTTTATCTACATGTACAAACCCTCCAATCATCTTTTAACTATGATTTGCGTGTAAATTGTGTAGTCCTAGTTTAGCAAGGATATTGGCATGTATGATTCACATACTTTAGGATCTTTGTTAGGCTTTAAGATTATACTGATTGTTACTTTGTCCCAAGAGCTGGGTTGGCCATGGCCCTCTAAATATACTGCAAGTAAGTTTATCTTGTATAGCTCACTAGGTAAACAATCCGTGCCTGGGGCTTTCCCCTGTGTTAGACCCCTTAGCACTCTTCCAACTTCCTCAGTACTTATTTCCTGATTTAAGCTGTTCTGCAACTCTACCTGTAGTATAGGGAGAGCCTCTTCCTTGATCAGTTGTTTATCTGTTCTTCTGTAATGTCTCCATCATTGGTGTATAAGTTCTGGAAGAAATGTACAAAAGCCTGCTCTATATCTGAATCTTCTAGGCAGCATTAGCCTATCGCCTTGATTATTTCCTTTATCTGATTTTTTTCCATTTTTTTTTCAACTATCTTACCTTGTTTTCCATACCAGATCTTTCCCATAACCTTCCCCATATTCATAGTGAGCCAATTTGCTGGCCTCCCGTTTTTTCCCCCCACATAAGTCCTTCTAAATAGTCAAGCAATTCCTTTTTGCTGCTTTTAATTTATTACTTCGATTTACCTGTTCTCCTACAGTTTGGCAGGAGTCTGAAACGTTTTGTAATGCCTTGATTTTTCATTCCAATTCACTCATCCTATGCCTGTGTTAATTTTTTTTTCTGTACTGCATAACTTATCCTCCCCCCAGATAATTGCTTGTAAGCATCCCATATGATATATAAAGAGGCAGAGTCTCCATTTATCGATTAAAACTCTATTCTATCTTTCTTAAGTTGACTAATAACTGTTGGGTCGCCCAGTCCATCTAGATGTTTCTACATCTTTTAAAGCAATTTTGTCCCTTTAAAATGTTGTCCCATTCTACATGGAGTAGGTGAATTTCCTGCAATATTATAATATTGCTATCTGATTGTTTACGGTATACTAGAATTCTCCTCCTCCTGCCATGTACCTGGAGCCCGTTTACATTACAAGTCATTACCCTTCAACTTACTTTGTCATCATCTCATAAGGCTCCCTATCTTGGCGGTTTTTCCAATCTTTCTGACATCTTTTGTCTCATATGAGGGAATACATTTTTTGTGTCCCCACCCCCCATGCTCACCGCCCTGTGCAAATTCTGTCCGTTCTGTACCTTCTTATGTGCCCCCACCCAAGCACCCCCACCCTAGTGGACGCTCTACACAACTGAATTCGGTATCTTATGATACCCTTGAACTTCTCTCCAACAGATGCTAATGTTTCCTTTTTATCTGTGGCAGCACATTCTTGACCGTAGTGGGTTCCTTTGTTATGCATTTTGTTGTCTCACATTATCCTGAACATTGCAAGGAACTTCAACTGAGCTGTAGCACCTAAAGATGTAATTCCTTTATATATTTCCCCAACTCCCATTGCCTGTCTTGAGTCAGAAGGACATTTTGCCTTTCTTGAAGCTATTGGCCTTCTGGGCTTTCAATAGGATCTGCTCTTTAAAAGAGTACGTTTTGAAGTTAACTGATATTTACCTGGCTTTTTCCTTATTTGGGTTTCTTTTGAAAGGATCTCGATGAACCCTTTGTATGTCACCCCCCCAGGTCCTATGAAGCTACGGAGGGAAACGTACTCCTTTATCAGACTGATCACAAAACCTTTTAAATCTTCTCCCTTCCGGGATATTTAGCGCTCTTTAGTTATTCTTCTGGTGTTTTCTAATGATTCAGTCTTGTCCCGTAATTCCTTTCCCCCTGTTTTCAGTGTTTGAATCTCCCTGTGGTTGCCTTCAACCTCATTACTCAATGTTTCTATGGAGGCTTCCGTATTATGTAGTCTGTCTGTAAGTTTTGTCATTTTGAGTTCTAAACTGTCACAGGCGCCTTGTGTTTATTTTTTTTAATTTCCTCAGTTAGTATAAGTAAAAGTAATGTCAGGCCAGCCTGTTCTGCAACGTCCGGCTTTTCTTTTCGCAGTTTGGGACGGAATGTCTAATTCTTTCTTTGTTTCCCCTTTGGCCTCCTTCAAGAGTACGTGGAACCTATTCATAAGTGCTACGTCCATCCCCTCAGTCGAAATCTGTCTTTTTTTCCATTTTATAACTATCGCTTTGTGTAGCCGAAGAACAAGGTAGATGTGATTTAGTAGTCCCTTCCTCTTGCCTAGCCTGTACCTTAAAAAAGGATCACAATGAGGACGTAACTTTTATTCTATAGTTGGATTTGCAATGTATATTTTGGAAAAGTGACTTTAAAAAAGTTACCTCTGCTATGCCTGTAGTCCCGGGAAGCTAAATTTTCAGTTTGTTCTCCGACATATGTCACCCAATAATTAGCATTTAAGGGTGCATAAAGTGTGAACTTGCTGATAGGACAGGGACCAAAAGTCTTGGGTGTGCAGGAGGTATTATTGTATCCTTGAAAGGATGGCCTGTGCCCAAGGACTTGATTAACTTCAAAGAGGCGTACCCTGTCACAAGCAGATGACGCTAACATACAAGCCTGCAAATAATCAATGAGGACATCTTGTTAACATCCGTGTCAAGAGCTGCTTGTCAGGTCTGCTTAGATTCTTCATATGACATTTGTGGTGCACTTGACAGGAAGAACTGAGGATACCGAAAACACTTTTTATATCTACTGTCTAGTTGCTGAAAAACCAGCTTTGTTAAACCAGACATCTATCTTTGAGGTTGTTGAGGATACAAGGGCTGCTTAAAACTGGATTTTAGTATTCGATATGAGAAGACTACTCCCCGCATATGCCCTCAACCCCAAGTCTAGTGTTACAGAAGACTTTGGTCCCCTTGTAATTACTGAATAACTGTTGGTTAGTGTGTCCCCAGGAGCCATTCCCACCCACCCGCGAGTGCCAGGCATAAATATGATATCTCCAGGCATCCACGTGAGAATCCTCCTGGCCCTGTGGAAGTTCAGAAGTGAACTCAACCTGCTGCTGGAGACAAGCCTAAAAGACTGGACCTAGTCTTCTTGTACCCAGGGCAAAAAAAGTGGACTCAATGGGTCATAAGCCTCCCCTATTAAAGCTGCAGGAATAATGTGTTCACAAACACAGGAATAGGGTTTTGGCCTTACAGGTTGCCATCCTCTCTGCTTTCAGCGATAAAGCACACTTGCTTAACCGTGTTGTAGTCTGATTACCAATCTGAAGATCAATACTCTTTATAAAGAAAGGGTAGGAATATTCACCCAGAACCACTGTCTACTCTTTTCTGCATGATCCACTCAAGACCTTTAAATGCATGCATTCAAGTGCTTTGTTGGTCAGCGGGTTAAGTGTGTGAAAACTGTTTCTTTTTTGAGTGTAGAGGGAATGATTGTTAGTCACTTATCAATTTTATCTAGTGATGTTTTTTTTAATGTGGGACAATGTGGAACACGCTTTCATTACATTCGATATCGCTGATCTTTCTGACATTAATGGGTGTCAAGTTAAAATACTGACACTCATTCTGGTTAAAGTGGACAATCCTCTATCTGTGTTACTCGACTAAAATTCAAGCACTAAATGGCTCCAAGGGTGATTCAAAATGTGACCAAATAGAAGGCAGTTCCACATGAAGAGGAAACCAAAAAGAGAAGTTGATTAACGGGAAGCCGAACAGTAATATTCACTTTAGCTAAAAGCTGTCTGAGTTGTCTTAGTGGTATGAGCCTCTTTGCGTGAACTGTTATGGTCCTTTGAAGGGTTACCACATATATTTTGTAGAAGGAGACTTGGGCACTACGTATAACAAACTCCTCATTTGAATACAAATTCAACAGACCTCTAATTTTTGGTCATAAAGCACACAAAAGGTGATGGGAGGAATTCTTGCATGAATTACCACTGGCACTCACTGGGCAGCATTCCAACGCAACGTTCTTTTGCGCACCACGCTATCTCAGTTTGGACCCACCCACATTCAAAGCAGTCTTGCCCTAGCTCCAGTAGTAACAGTCCATCCCAAACTGCCAGGCCAGGTTCTCCCTGAACCAGAACACAAGCAAGCCAATGTTGATTTCTCCCCGATTGGGGCTCATCAGTCTGGTGTGGCTTGGTTTGATGGGTTAGAATGCTACCCCAAGATATTGTCTGTGGTTAGACAAATTGCAAACATTCCTCCCATCACCTTTTGTGTGTTGGGAGGTTGTTTGTTTACTTAGGTTTTGTGATGCTCTAGCCAAAAATTAGTTACAAAAAAAAAATAATCTTCAAATGATCCAAGAGCTAAACATAGGACTTATCTATTAGATGGCAAATGTTGAAAAGCTGCATTCATTGGTCTGAATGGAAGATCCCTGGTGCTGTTATTGATCAGTGGAAGTACAACATGGCCGTCTAGTTTAAGACTCCTAAGCAACAAAGGGAGCAAACCTTAACAGTTTGAAAATATTGGTAAATATTACAAAGTTGTTATAAAAGAGTTGTAGTGGGCTGTAAGGTCTCAAAGGCAATTGTTTCCTCTCTTTCTCTTAATTGCTTTGTGCTGTGCTTGTTGGTTACTTCATCATTGAAATGGTGGTATCTGTGTCATTATCCGCTACACATACCACACCTCCTAGATGGAAAGAGCTTTTCATCAGTCGCATATACGTGACCAGCACTAACCGAATCCCTTCTGTTCACAAACTCTCCATCTTCCCACCTCATCCAGTTTCGTATTCATCTACAACAACAAACATTGTGATTCATGCTCTGGACCATAACCACAATATTTTTTACACTCTCCTGTAATATGGTGGATTTTTAAGCTTAAACCAGAGTCCCGTGCCCCCCTCCTCCCCCCCCCCCCCCCGGTCCATAGCCCACGGTGACTACCTACTTGACTACATCACCCCCACTGTAAGTCCACATCCACCGGTGACTGCTACCTTTTCTGCCCCGCCTACCACCCAGACCACTGGAGTCATCCCCACCATATCCACTCCCCCATCACTACTACTACCATTCTAATTTACTCTTGGCCGCACATTCTCCCCCGATACCCCCTGCATGCCTTTCCCTCCACCCCACCACTTGTACAGTTTTCAACCAACTCATGTCCTCCTCCCTTCACATTCTCTTCTCACAAGTGTCACTGGCACTCTTTCCTATCTCCACCTGATCCTCTGGCATACCACCCGCTCAAGGCCTGCGAGCCAACCCCTCCTCCCCCCTCGGCAGACTACCAGCTCAGGTGACATCCTTAATCCATGTCTCATACCCCATGAATGACATCCCGAACCACTTGGGGGCCCCTAAGACTCACCAACTCCTAAATACTCCCTTGGACTCCTTGCCTCTCATTCCATCAAACCACCTTTACAGGCCATATGCTCAAACGCATAATAACTTGGCTAGTCCTCTAGCACAAGTCACACAAGTGACTGTCCTGACTGTTCTGTCCTGTTCTGCCCAAAAACACCACCTTTACTTGTCAAGTATCCTATCCTGCTACATTGACCTCAGCCAGCAGGTATAATGTCCTGCATACAGATTCTTACCACCCTCACCCACTCACTAATGGCATATTAGACTCTACACTTGCTGACAAATCTCAACTCCTACTGCCGCTTCTCACCATAGAAAATAAATTAGACAACCTAGCCAAGGAAGTGAAGTGGATATATGACTGCCTGCAATCCAGTGATCACATTAGCCACAAAGTCAGCACCATATTTGAGACACCATCTTACTCTAACCCTTCATCTAACTTTCCCAGACTTATGAGGCTTACTACCCCTCGCAGCAATAAAAGCCTTCCCCCCACCTCCTGAACCATAAGGGCTGCCACCAATCTGTCAGAATGACATCGACCTTTTCTTCTTGGCCCGCAAGCCTTCGAATACAAAACTTTTACACTCAAACAATTTAACATAACGGGATCATGGGCTTTATGCACCGTAATAAAGGCAGTCACGGAAGACCACCTACCCTGAGCAACAACATCAATGTTACTATTACCTCAGAGCAAACATCAACGTCTACAAAAGCCACACTAAATGCATCCTGCACAAGTGTAGATCAGAGCTAAATATAACACTGAACTAGCTGAATTGATTGAAGCACATGAGTTAGACATCCTTTTCCTCACTGAAACATGGCTGTATAGCCTATACTATTCAGTGATAAATTTTCTGGTTCCTCTGCGCTTCTCCGTTAAACGTCTAGAGAGAGTAGGACAAGTTGGGGTTGTGTTAGTCATTCACAGTAACACCCTACAACTTACCTGTTTTAATGTGGAGAGATAATTCACCTTTAAATGTATAGAGGTGGATCTACTATGCAGTCTTGAAGCCAACCAAACCCATGGCATTATCCATCCACCAAGTGACAATAACTCTTCACAGAGGAGATAATTGATTATAACACTCTTCAATCCCTCTTACCCACCTACAATTTATTCCTTGGTGATTTGAAAATTCAGTGGAACCCCCTGCAATCCTCAGACAGAACTTCTCAGACTTCTTGAACAGCAGTGTCTTGAACAGCAGTGTCCTGACGCAATTCTGTAGCAGTTAAACTCACTCAAAAGGCTCTACACTTGACCTTATAGGCAATAGAAATTCCATCTTCATGAAATCCATGCTACCGGTTGACTGGATGAAAGGTTATGTCATCCAACGGACTCTTAACTTTGGAAAAAGCAATAATTGAAGGGCAAATTAACAGCCTAATAGAAGGGTCACAGTCGGCAAACAAATCTGAACTAGCAAACTATCACCAAAAGTATGGTCTGTCCTACAAACTCTCAATGATCTGCACAGTAGATGACTTGAGCCACTTCTGCAACATGACCATGTCCGATAAATTCCAAGAGACTGCACCACTAAAACTAATGAGGAAAATCAACCCGCCGGCCCATTGTTCAGTAAGTATCTCAATGAAGGGAGGAGACCGCTCAGAATGATGGTAAGAAGATGGTGTCTTGACCCTATGACAATCCATCCATCCCTCCTGCGATATGAGGAAAATAAGTAGAAAAAAACTAATTTTTAAAGCAAAATCTTCTGTCTTCGGACCCCAACTAGACCAGGTAAAAAGCTGTTAAAGCCAACTTTTCAGGGTCATCAGACCAATATTCTTGTACCAAACCTCAAGACTACTTGCCTGAGAGATGGGTGGAGGTCTCCAATTAGTTTCTTCACTGACCAATGACTCTACAGACCTTCTCTCAGTTTCCACATCACTGATGGCTCTCAACTATAATGAGAAACCAGTGGACTCTCCTCCTTGACCGTTAAAAACACACAAAAAATGCCACCTAGTTTTTCTAATATCCTCCAGGTTATGAAGGCAAAGTTAATGCCATCAGTAACATATGGGAGTAAAATGTTGCTGGGAGAGGGTGCAAGAATCTTCAATGGTCTGGTGGCTAAAATACATGTCTATCTTTTGCCTACCAAGAACAACATCCCCTGCACAAATGCTCCTAGAATTTGGCCTGTTAGATCAAGTAATAGCCGGACAGCAAGCATTTCTTATTTTGTGTCACAAACTATGAACCTCAAGACCTGGTACCCTGGACAGTCTCAACTTGCACAAAATTGCAAGTAGCCCCAGCAATTCATTATATCTTCACTTCCTTGAAAAGGCTTTAGACACATTCCAGGCAGGGGAGTTGTGGAACCAACAGGTCACTCATGCAGTGTTTAAAAAGTCTATTTCGGTCAGTGCTCACAAGGTAAGCAGATAAGGGGGTTAAAGCGTGTTAGTACTGCAAAGTCATGCCTTTGATGGTGATAAACACACATAATGTGAAAGCTCACCAGGCGTACCTAGGTACAAATTATTCGAAGTACACCAAACACAAGGTTATGCAGCACTGGCTTGGGGCTCTACCAACTCAGGATTTCCTGCCAAAGTAGCGCGCACTGCTTACAGGCAATACCTTCATACTTTTCAACATTGGAAAAGAAACCCTTGGGCATGTCGTAAGTCTGTCTCCTACGCTCTATATAGAAAGCAGGTAGCTTTTGCATAGATCGTATAACAATCTTAAGGTGTGGACATGCAGACCGGCCATTATGGCGGTGTTTAATCATGCCAATATCTATCTGAACATTAGGCTGGTCAAGATTACGTCTAAGTTTCAGGAAAAGCTTTCACTAACATGTAATGCACGCCTGAAATCTGTTCTCCTGAGTAAAATAGACTAATCTACATTTTTAATGGTACGTAGCTTTTGTAGCACTGTATTAAATACATGTCACCGGCCCAATAACCACGGGAGACCAGAATGCTGGTGGATACGCATTTATTGTGACCGCTTAGGTCAGTTCTGGCGGTCCACACAAAGTACGGTCTCTGTTTATCTTTCTCAGTGTTCTTCTGGTTTCGGAGCCCGCTTCTCTCTTCGTCCGTTGCTTGTTTGTACACCTGGCCTCACTGGCCTCGGTCGCCCCTCGCAAGGAAAGAAAAGGAGAGGCCATTAGCATGCTAAAGTCCGACCCGGTATTCGCCACGTTTTTACTTCTCCCTCCCCTTCTCCGTTCAGGACCGGCTTATACCCAAGAGAGGATTCCTGGTGTTTACTTTCACACTGCTGGGATGGATTATGATGGGCAACCTTTACTTCAGGTAACCCCCGTGTTTAGGGAAGCGCTGGACTTGTTTCCTTCTCCCTTGTGTTATGTTTAAGGCCCAGACCCTGCTTATGACCCTGGGGTCGTGGCAAAGCACAATTCACCAAAACAAATGCAGAACGTACAAGAAAAACCCCAAAAGGGGGATCCGTCTCTCTTCCCCCCCCCCCCCCCCCCTCCCGTGACCTGCGGTCTCTATGTGCCCGTAAAGAAGGTGTGATGGAATAGCTATCCTCCCAACACACGCCCAGTTACTCTAAGCGCTTGCATGTAGCCGTGACCCGTTGAGTGTCATGGCTGCCTCATCCTTGGAGCCTTCCGCTGGGGACGCCTCCGCTCTTGGTTGTTGGTTTTCAACCTCGTCTTCCGTCTTCCCCGGTTTCTCCATCTCGTCCTCCACGAGGTTTGACTGGTCTCCTCCTTCCTACGACATGTCCTCTGATTCCTTCGAGTGGCCGCCTCTTTCGCTCCAGTCGCTGTTCTGCTCAGTCTCCTTTGATGCTTCCTCTCTTCCCCCCCCCCCCCCCCTCCCGAAACGTCCTCCGGGTTCACAAGTCCATCGGGCCCTGCCCTCCTGATGTCATCAGCACTGTCTCTGGGTAGGCCTTTCCGGTACCCCCGGGGCACCCATAGTTGTCTTCCGAGGGCGCCCTGCCCCAATACACTTTATGACTTACTTACGTTTTTAGAGAAGTTTTATCCTACTTTGTTTCTTGCAAATATTTTAATTAATCATGCAAATAAAGTAAAATAGAATATAATGTATTCTTGACAAATTGAATCTTGTCTGATTGATATTTTTACTGCCTTTTGCACAGTCAAGCACAATACTTTTCTCCACAGCCTAAAGTCACACATGGGGATTGAAGGCACTGTCCTGAGCTGGAATCTTTGTCAACCTCTGCCTTGGACTGTCAGGGGTTACCCCAGGGCTGTGTACTTGACCCCATGTTCTTCAACCTCCATATGGAGCCCTAGATACTGATACAAGTCAATATTGCATATCCTCTGTATGCAGATGACACTCAGTTTATCTAAAAATCCCATCTCTAGATGATGCACGTCACTTAAACGGTATCCTAAAGAATGTTCTTTTATGGCTGCCGGTCAGTCTTTTAAAGCTGCACCCTCTGAAGACAGATTTCCCTCTCATCTCTCAAGGCTAAGATGCTGTGATGCACTCCTTTGCACTCTCAAAAACATTGACTGCACCGCCATCCCTTCTTATAACACTCGCTAAAAACCTAAACATGCTTACCTGTATCAGCTGCTTGGTGGAAAGCGCCTTCTGCCCACACAGACTTTTAACAAAGGTCAAACCTTTCATCCCACCACTTGACTTCTAAAATGTCGTACAGGCGCTTGCAACCTATACGCTTGAGTATTGTAACACAATTCTAGTCTGCATGCTGTGATCTCACCTGAATCCTAACAATAAAAGTGCGCTCTAACGATAAATGCGCTGCCCCCAGGCAGCCGCAAACTCACGTGTTTACAGTGTAGGCGGCAACCCGCCTGTACTTTTGAATTGGATTAGAGAGACCCTTGCAGACGGGTGCAGTCAGTGACTGCACCTGCCTGCAAGGAGATGTCTAGGGGGGTCCAAGGGTCCCTCTTTCCCCCGCCAGAGGGCTACCATCAGGGGGCGCACTGACGGTGCGCCACCTTTTAGTTGGCGCACTATCAGTGCACCTCCTGACAGCTTCTTTGCCTCTGCGTCTGTAATACAGCACAGGCTCAGAGGCAAAGGGGTTCCCTCATTTGAATGGGGCATGCCCCTATGCAAATGAGGGAATGCCCCCTGCAGATAGCGCTGGGGCTCTTGTGCGGCAGCGCTATTGGTAGTACAGAAGGGGCCACACAAGTGTCTGCGGCCCCTTCTGTAATACCAAAGTGCCCCATAGGTGCGCAAAGCTGGCACAAACGCCCGTTGAGCCCTCGTGGCACTTTCTTTAATATGGCCCCATATGTTTCTTCAATCTCTGCGCAGCTATTCTATTTTTTTTTCTTTCTCTTTTTAGCAGTTTTAATGAGCTGTTACCGGATCTGGGTCCGTCAGGGTGCTTGACAGCACAGTTTTGTAGTTGTGCTGTGATTTACCTAGCCACAAAATAGTGATAGGGTTATTTTTTGTTGCATCGCTGGTTGGTTATATATTAGGATTGTATTGCGTAATCATTTTTTTTTTTTTTTTTTTTTTTGCATATTTTTTGTGGAACACGTGTGACATAGTGATGGCAAAATATTCTCACCGTGAAGCTTAAACGAATTCTCTTAAAAATAATTCTCAACTCCGTAATTGAATTTGTATCAAATTTAGCAGTTTGTGCTTCTTTTGCCTTTTTTTTTTTTGCCCGACCTACAGACCACCTGCATACGACTCTAACATTAAAACCTTTCAAAGCCAATGGATCTGCTTTGCCTCTTGAGTTTTAACTAAAAAATAAGAGTACTGTAACAAGAAACCATACAAGCATTGGCAAAGCCAACAGGTTACTCCTTGTCGACATTGGCTTTGCTAGTGCTTTTTGCAGATGCTTTGCATTATCTCCAAAAAGCAAGATGCTTTCTGCATATGCTGTGCAGCATCAGTAAAAATATAAATAAAGGTGATGCGATGATGGCAACTGCATCATTCATGATAGCAAACACCCACACATGCATCACAATGCATCCACTCACCTACAGAATGACAGGGATGCCTTTTTAGGTCTCGAATAGACAGCGCATGCGCTGTTGCAAGACCTATAGTAAACCCAAATATGGTGGGTAATTTCTCCTGTCGCTTGCCATTGGTTGATTCTGGCATTGCTCGTGTTATCTGGCTCAAGGTTGGCATTTGTTCCGATACGTCACTTCCGTTTTGCAGGAAGCAGCACCGACCAACTACAATTTAGTTCCGCTGCTGGCTGTTATCTACTCATTTAGGGACTACTTGTTTTCTTTGCTGCTCCCGAAGTTTGCACACTGCCGCCGATATCTGGTATCAGAGTGTCGACATGAGCACAGGTTTCGTTCTAGATTGACACATTCATTTTTGTTAGGCACGGGGAGATTCTGTTATTTTTCCAGCATCTCCGAATGTTAAACGTCCTTGCTGTGACGAACCCAATTCCCTAGCTGTTCCCCAGCTTCGAGGTCGCCCGCTGTAGCCGTAAGGCTATATCCTTTCTCCCTCTCGTCCTATAACAAACACATATGGGCAACCAAACACAACCCATGTGCATTTAAATGCAAACAGCCATTTTCATGCACACATATGTATAAAAGAAGGCACCGCCACAGCAGCTTCAGAGTGGGAACAACGGGTACCCTGCTTTCTAATTGGAGCAGCGAGCGATTCATTGATTCCCATTTCCACAATAACCACTTTTGGCTTTTCGTTGGCAGCAATGGTAGCACATGATACCACAGTGCTGCCTTCCTCCAGAGACACACTGGTTTGAGTTTGTGTACACACGTATGCTGAGCGAGTGCAGGCCTACATCTGCTGTAGCACCAAGGAGGTAGGTTTCCTATCGCATAATATGATGCGTTTCAGCACGCGAATAAAGTGCTGTCATTAAGTGGACACACGTGCTATTATTTATTTATTTTTACAAGTTTTATATAGCGCAAACTGGATCAAAAGATATCCGGTATCAGAGGCGCAACATGAGCACAAGTTTCGTTATAGATGGACACATTTATTTTTGTTAGGCACGGGGGAGATTACATTATTTTTCCAGAATCACCGGATGTTAAACGTTCCTGCCGAGACGAACCCTGTTCCCCAGCTGTCTCCCCCCCCCCCCCCCCCCCCCATGCAGTTTGGCGCTTACCTTCCCTCCATGTTACAGAACAGTAGATGTTTCTCTATATGTATTTGTTAAAGTATTGGTAACCGTGTCTTGCAGCCAGGTGCGATGTTACGCCAGACCTAAAAAGATGAGAAGAGTAAATGTGCACAAGGCATAGCCAGAATGATTCCCTTTGCCCAGAGCCTGCCAGGCTCAGACCAAGTCTGTGTTCAGCTAACATTGGAGCTATGTGTAGTGTGCATTTGGCATGATGGGAGGACCTACCATTTGCTGAGCCTGGTGAAAAGCTGTGCCCTTTGTATTCTCAGAAAACACAACAAGATGGTGGGCAGAGTGCTAAAACGTTTTAACCACAAACCCCCAGTTACAGATCTGGATTAATCAATTGTTCTTATGCTCACTATGCCACTCCATTTGTTGCTGCTACACATTTTGACCTAAGTGGGATGAGTATGACCAGATGTTGGTCCCTTGCTCGCTGTGCCACTGGATTCAAGCTAGCCTGGCTGATGAGTGTTAGCCCGAAACCTGTCCTAAGATGCTTGTTTCTGGTCCAGGGTGGACCTGGCTTGGCAGTTCGGGCTGGACTGTTCCCATGAGGAATAGGATCGACTAATTTTGCATATGGCTGGGTCCAAGCTGGGGTGGTGTAATGAGAAAAAGAATGATGGATTTAACCCAGATCTTCTGACTGGGTGAATGTTTGATTCATTTAGCATTCCGTCTGTCATTTGTTGCTGCTACACTTTGTATTCTCAGAGCAGGGATAATGGGTGTTGTTGCTGACAGTCAAGGCACTACATCTTTTTAATCCGGATTCGTTCCATGTTATGCTAGAAAGCATTTTTTAAACAGTGAAGTGTATTGTTATATTAATTGGTTTTGCCCAAGCACTTGGATGACTTGGGTAGGCCACTTTTTAGTTGATTTTAAAAACACTTGCATTGTCATAGCAGTTTCTCTTATTAGGATACCTTTCTCCTTCCGTCTCCGTTATGGACTTTTTCTTTTTCGCTAGGAGACTCTGTTACCCTAGACAGTAGTTTGATCATAATAACACTACCTACAATTTGCTGTTCACTATCCCTTCTTACCCTTTTGTTAACTTGTGTCAACCTTCTTTTTGTACCGTGATTTGAAATGCCGTCGTCATGCATAGGTTGTTTTTTATTTGTAATTGTAAAGGTTTTAATGAACCGAACGATAAAGATATCCTTCCTACTGGGTGTATTAGTTGGATGAAAGCTATTGCCAGTGTTCTATACGGGAAGGCAGTTTGGAAATAGGCAGAGACCAAAGACCTGTTTCTGTGGTATCAAGTTACTGGACACAGTCTTCTGCTCTGAGGGCAGCCAGAGAGTCTGTATGTGCTGGAGTAATGAGCACAGGGAGTAGGAAGAGGCCATGCCCCTTTGTTTAGGGTGCACGGAAATTCCAGATATCCATTATAAAACATAAACAATCGTATATTTATTTTAGAAATTGCAGTTAACAATAACTAAACATGTATGTTCAAAAAAAATAAGTAGAAAGGCTACTAAGGTTATGATTAAAACTGGACAAACACTGAAATTCACCGGGTATGGTTAGTTAGATCTTTAATGCTTCCACATGCACTGTATGAGTCTTTTGAATGAATACGTACAGTAGCACCGAAGAGGATGTGTTGTCTCTATTAGACCTAATCTTGAACCAGTAACTTTATCCTCTCCAAAGGGTAGCACGATTATCTCTTCCAAGAAATAAGCAGATCTCTCTTTACTCTACCTTACTGTAGATAACTTTCTAACTAAAAATGATGTGGTGACAGCACTTGTGTTATCAAGACTAGATTACTGCAGTGCCCTTATATGTAGCTATTCACCAGCTATCCTTGCAAAAATTGCAATATCTCCAGAATGCTGCAGCGAGACTTCTGAAGAAAATTCCAGTCAGCTTCTGGGATCCACAAGAGCTTCATTGGCTGCCAGTGAAGAAAAGAGTTATATTTAAGGCCCTCTGTCTCGCTCACAAAGCCCTATGCAGAGCTGCCCCAGTCTACCTAAAGGAAAAATCTTACTTGGTACAACCCCAGCAGGCTACGTCTATCTACTAATTCTAGAACAATAAATGTTCACAAAATTAGAAGATCCAGCTGGGGGCCAGAAGTTTCATCCACACCAGAGCCCATCTCTAGAACAACCTACCTGAACAGCTGAAAAGCCAATCCAACTTTCTGACTTTCAGAAAACACCTTAAAACCTGGCTGTTTTCCGGTCCTTAAATTGAGAGGCAAATAATCCGTTCCATCGGCAGGATTGGTATTGGCTAGTATGATAATATGTGCGCCGGTATGCCATCTGGGTTTCACCTGCTTTGGAAAACATATCAATACTCTACAACCTAAAGAGAAGGCGCTGTATGGGACCAGCCATTACCCATTTGCGGCGGTTACCAGAGCCCTCTTCTGCGTAGACATGATCTCATTACATCGTAGAGAATGACCCTCATTGGTTTGTTGATGCCTGGAGGAGCTAAACAAATCCTATCTGGATAAAAAGAATGAGCAAGCCTTTTGCCTTAGAATTAAGGAAGGCTGAGCAGTAACTTGTCCATGATTTGTAGAGCGAAAAGGTTGGGTTTCTAATTTTTAGGGCATCCGGTTTATTCTTGAAGATCGCACATCATGAACTCTGCTTATCTTGTTAGGGCCATTACTGCCATGCTGTGTAATCGTTCTAAGCCAATCACTAAAGTTAAAGAAAAGGAGACCCCTGCATGTGTAGTGTGTGCGCACTTTCGGATCTCAAGTCCCACACCTTCGCTCATATAATCTGTCAGATCAGGCGCAGTGATTTGTGCGGCCGTACTCCGACCTGTAAGCTCTACTCTGCAGTGATGATAAATGCAGCCAGGACTACTAGTAAGTGCCTTTTGAGGAGCTAATTAGACCCCAAACGTGCTTTTCTTTGGCTTCCTTCTGCAAGTACAGACATTTGAACAAAGGGGGAGAGGAAGGTCTGGAACATACCTGTCTTCAGATGATCACTGTCTACTACTGTATACAATTTTACCCCTTCTGTCTGCTACTCAGCCGTGTATAAATCTCAAGCACAAGCCTGAACTGCTGAGCAGTGATCCTTCTAAAACTTAGCAGTGGACGGGGCAGTCACTAAGCACAGCTGCTAACTATACAAAATCAGTTTAAGGATAATGTGGTTGGTGGGGGAATTCTAATGGCATGCAGATATCTCATGTACTACTTAACATTGCCCTCTCCCGCAATTTCTAAAGAAGCAACTGTATTTCCATGGAAATGAACCGCCTGTGGCTGTGACTTTGTAAATGAGTAAGTTGATTTCTTGCTTGGATCCTGTGCACATTTCTCTCCTTGGTTGTCATTAAGGTGTTTGCTGCGTTGTGCTTTAATGTCAAAATTGAGTTTGATTGTGAATTAGGCGAATCATTACTTGCCACTGAGCATGCCTGCAAATCTCAAGCATTTATTAAAATGTTTCTTATATCTCTGATAGTTGGCGTGGATGACTACAGCTCGGAATCTGACGTGATTATTATACCTTCAGCCCTGGACTTTGTCTCACAAGATGAGATGTTGACGCCCTTGGGGAGACTGGAAAAGTACGCAGCAAGTGAGAACATATTTAACAGGTATGCTTGTAATAGGTTTTGACTAGAATGCCTCTTAATTCTCCTACTGTATGCTTTAAAGGAATGTGTGGTATGCCAAAGTGAGATTATCATCTTTCTATTTGGCCATCGCAAACAGACTAACGTAAAAAAAATGACAAAACGAGTGAAAGTACTTTTAGTTTACTACTGGAAAACCTCAATTTCACGAGTATTCCGATGTTTTGGAAGTGTGCGCATGATTGACAGATCTACCATTACCCCCAAACTTTTCCTTATGCCAGTTTAAATATATATTTTTAGAAGGTATATCAAATGTATGTTTTGTTTAAAGCTATTCTTTGCTTTTGTTTTAGTTGCATAAAACTCGGTAATATGCTGTATTAGTGAAGATATTTTATAGTCCAGTCTAGGTTTTTAATCCTATTGAGATGGCCACTTGTACATGTGCAAATTTATACATGCACATCTGCCATCTATAATTGAGAATCTGTGCTTCACCATCCGGTTCTGGATCCTGTATGAACATCACTTATTGAGAAATCATATAGTGCTTTGTGTGTGGCATCAGAACTACCACCAGTATAATTTTAGGGATGCCACATTCTATTGTTAAAAACGTTTTTCACAGTTTTGGTTAACGAAATCCCACTCATCTAGCAGGTTTGACTTTAATGCTGTAATGAAATCACCCATCTGTTAAATTGCAGTAATGAAAAAAAACTAATGGTAGAGAACATTCATTCCGTAACATGTACTCTTAAGCTTTTTTCTGTAGAATGCAGTTTTGTTCTGCTTTGCCTGGTCCTGGAGACCACTTGATTTGTTTCAATGCATATTGATTGTTGGAGTTAGCAGATACTTCTACATATTGATAAACCTAATCCTATTTGTGGTATACAGTATGTTTGTAAACATTTTCTCCCTCATTGAGTAGAAATCTATTTAATAGATGTAATGACCACTATTGGTTACCAGGTCAGACATTTGTATCCAACATTTTCAATCCTTTTAGCCACTGGAGCATACAGAGAACATTGTTATTTGTATTTATACGGAGCACAAGTGTCATTAGTATGGTGTCTTGGAACTGTTGATATGGAGTGTGTGTTTTCACCAAGTTCTGGTATCCTCACTTACCAATGTGTGTCTACATCAAATGAGTTTCAAGTATAGAATTGATACATCCTTAATCTAATACATATTTATATTATATAGATAGATGTAGGTATCATCTTTAATCGTGCTATTGCGATATGATTTTTAGTGTGGGTGAGATCTGGCTGGTGTTCTTTACCTTTTGCTAACCAGTCTTTTAGATGGTGGAAGACTGTTGGTGGGAGTGTTAGCTGTATTGCTGCCCAGGAGCTTTTTGAGTGCTGGACATGCTTGCAATATTCTTTGTGATTTATCCCCCTTTATTTGTGATATGACTGTCACCTAAGTGGCAAGTGCCATTGAAAACATGGTAACCTGGTCAACTATTGGCGAAAGTCCTCTGTTGCATGAGTGAGTACAAAATGTAACATGTTCTGTTATGTTAATGTGCAGCATGTCATGGCAGCTGCTGCAGTTGGAAGCAGTGTGCTAACCATCCACTTAACATATCTGCATTTCTTTTGATATGTGTGGGGTGTTCTGTCGTATTTTTTCGTTTTTCATTTGTGTGGCCTAACCTGGTGACTATAGCTTGAGGGAGCACATCTATGAGGGTGACATAGTTGCTAACTGTAGTGTGCTGCTACTGTTATTTGTATGTAAGATCTAAAAAAAAATTTGTGCAGCACTTCATAAGAAATGGCCACATAGTGTTGAATACATTTTCCACTTCTCATAAGAATGCGTCCGTTGCCAGCTTTGAGTCCGTACATGGACCACAGCCTGGAGCATTCGAAGAGAATACATATTGGATCTTTCTGGGGTAAATCCAGACTGCTGGATTACACCAAATTGGGCAGCAGTAGCAGTAATCTATTGCCTGTCAGTTTTGCTATGATTTTATTGTTAATGTTTAGTAGTGACAGAGTTGGCAACGAGGAGAATCAATTGGATCTTTGCATGTCTTCAAAATCAGTTATATTGACTTCCCTCACCGTTGGATCGTACTTACAATCCCTTTGAGCCTTGTAATACATATTCAGAAGGTAAAGTCATACGTTTTATAGCAGTCGCAATCTCTATTGACGAGACCATTAATTCGTTCACTTATTTCAGTGTCCACCTATGCCTGGGCCATTTCCTCCAGATATTTGGAGATTTGCAACATAGCCGGTGCATTGTGTGTTGCGTAGCTTTTTGAGGAATAATCCACAAATATCTCAAGTGTTGCTTTGTGGTAGAATATGGTATTCCTGCTAGGATAGGTGATGTATGTAATATTGTCATATTCTCGAGGTCCATTTATGACCAAAGCCGATGTCCCTCCTAGTCCATCTCCTGTCCATTTTTGTTTCTAGCTTATGTGTATTTTCCTTAGAGCATGATTTCCTGATCTGGTGTCTTCATGAAATCCCTTATCTTTAGGTCTCACTGAGCCCAGCGCATGAGCGCTGGCTCGGAGAGACATTTTGTATGTGGGCTTTTCAAAGTGCTGCTGGCTGGTCTAACGCTTGCGTTCACGCGATCGTGCACGCGCGAAGCCGGCCGCCAGCAGCACTTTGAAAACTTGTGCGTCATCGCGATCACTTTCGCTTTCAGAGCGATCACGATGACGCACGCGCACACACAACTCCGGCTTCTCCCCCTCCCCCACCACATATTGCGTCTCCGGCCGCTCGCTCGCTCGCGCGCTGCCAACACTTGTTTTTTTTTGCCAGCACGATGCAAGCCGCGCGTTTTATTATGTTTTTTGGGCTGTAATAATGGTGACCGCACCTCACACAGCTGCTACCTTGCTTTATATTTGGCATATCTTTGGCAGCTGTGTGCTTTGGTGCTTACAGAAACAAGCTCCCTTGAAGCTAGCCCTTTCCTGGCAAGCGCTGCACCCGATCCCCATCTCATGCTCCCTGGACGTGCCAGTCTATTTCATGCGCATATCGTCGGCCGATTGCTGCGCAGGAGCCGCTGCCCTCGGCGTGAAACGCACCTTTTATTTAAAACGCCCCAAAACAACCGGCCGCCTCATTTCAGTGCTTGGAATTGAAGCACGCGAGCGTTCGGAGTTTTTAATCTGCCTCCCATGCTGTCGTCATGTTTTGAAGTTTGGTCTTTCCCACTGTTACAACCAGGTTCCCATTGTCCCGAATACCTAAGTGCTACTGAGAAGTGCCGGAACTCTCCCATCAAAAGTACTGTACTGCCACTGAGAAGGTATTCGCCCTTTGAAACTCAAGCGGTGCAAGTACTCAGTGCGTGTGAGCAACTGTCCCTTTAAAGTACTGGTTACAACACCACCATAATTGCCAAGCAATTTCATTTACTAAATGAATACGGAAGGCCGCTTCTTACAACTTTTTTGCATTATTCGCAGATGTTGAGCCTCATTTATACAGCACATTTTCAAAGCATGATAACGAAAGGCAGGAAAATGCAGCGCCTTATCAGGAAAGATTGGCTACAAAGTAAAACAGAAATATAAGTAGAACTGGGAACAATATCAAGGAAAAATGTATATGTAGCTATGTTTTTATGACCATTCAAATAAGAAAGAAAGCTGCATTCAATGTTAATTTGTCAACAATAGGATTGCATGAGGATCCTTTCAGGCTTTTGCTATTCCATACTTTTGCACTGAAATGCAGCAATAGAACCATTATACTATGAAACAATAAAATCGATAATTTTTCTGAGATGTGCATTTTAGTTTTGAAGGAGGAATCGGAATGAGACCATCTTCAATATCTGTCCAAAATAATCAACAAGCATTGGCATAGCCAATAGGTCTCACCTTTGGGGCCTTATAAGTATTTAGTTATGCAGCACAATATCCTTCCTGCAACAACATACTGTTGCATGGTTAAACACTTATAAGGTCCCAAAGGCGAGAGCTATTGGCTATGCCAATGCTTGCTTATCATGGATCTTTAGTACTGTACTGTGTTCTCTCTTCTGTTAGCCTTTGAATTCTAAATCTAGAATCTCGGTTTCCAGAGATCTTAGATGTTGGGAAGTAGCCTTTAGGAATTCTACTTTAAAAATGCACATTCCCGTTTTTTTTGGGGGGGGGGGGGAGGGGGGGGGGGGTTTCTGGTCAGGCAGAATAAAAAGTATCTTATAGCCGAGCTGTTGATATCTAAATAAGTTTGCCAGGAAGAGGACAGAACACAGCTGCTCCAACGACAAACTGGCAGAGTCTGGAACCACTTTGAAGCCTCTATGCCAATGATCTAAGGTCCTCAGCATGAGTTCCATAAAGGAATAAGTCGCACATATACATGCAAAACCGAACAATACCCTATGTCGCTCCTAGTCACTGAGCCTTCATTGCTTTTGCTATATTCAGCTATGTGGTAATTCCTGCTTTAAATGCCAGACGTAACAGCGATCTACTCAGACAGTCAGACACAGCCCTGTCCCCGTTCTCTCCCCCCCCCCCCCCCCCCCCCCCCCCCCCATCTTTCCGACCTTCCTCCTGAATATTGCAGGGCATGTCTACAGGAACACCATGCTGCACTCCACCCACGGCTCGGCCAACCTATACACAATATACATCATCGCACACAAACCCTTAAGATCAAAGCACAACCAACTGAGTGTTAAAGGATTGCCTGTATATCTCAAATTGCAATTACAATTAAATTAATTAACAGAAAAACAAATTCAGAAGACTCCAGCATCTACATTTCTTTGTTGTGAAGTGACTTTTTAGTGTCTGGAGGATTAAAGAGTGATCAATGGCATCCTTGGAAATATTGCAGTGTCTTTTACTTAGTCTGTCATACTGTGTGACAGTAACCCGAAATCTATCTGAACGTGAGTAATGGACCAAGAGGTTACGTGTGTATTGGGTTGTTGTAGGCCGCTGGGATCTCCAGATGGCAATTTTGCACTTCTATTTCTAATTTGTTCATCTTCAATTGTGAGGTGTACAGCCTGGGTCGGTTGATTAATATGTAATACAGTTTTAAGTCCCCTCAACATACTATGTGAGAAACAGTAAGATCTCAGCACTTATTTAATATGTGGTCCTAAAGTCTGCGAAGTCTACATTAGGTCAATATATGTTAATGAATGTAAATGTGTCAGTGAGTAGCTAGCCCATCACAGTTATGTACCTACCTTGCCTGTCATCTTTACAGCTATGCTTTACAGAATGTAATACCTTAGACAACATCATTACTACTACCCTAGAATATGAACCATATGAAGAAAAGAATCTCTGAGCCCTATTTAACTGGAAATTAACTTCACTTCCTCGCCTGGAGGCGAGTCTCTTAATGTGAAACAATGCCATAACTCCATCCCTCCCCCAACGACCCCAATTATCAATTAAGAAAACCTCTCCTTTAATCTTGGGATCAAAATGCCCTCTCTCAGCAGTGCTATGCTTATGTAGTGTGTGCTTCATATGAGCAGAGTTGCAGACCTTAACTCTAAAAGGGGATGTATAGTCTAAAGTGAGTGACCTGATTCCCTTAACCCCGGCAGGAAAACGTAGGGTAGTGTTCATCATAATTGGTGATTACCAATCTTTACTTTGTTGTTCTGCCTAGTTTTCGAATTGTTTTCCTAGCACTCAATTTTAATTTGAAGACTTAATGATTTTTTCTTTTAATCATTTTCATTAATCTTCTTTAGATTGCATCTTCCAATTAATGATTCAATGCATCTCTGATTGATGCAGTTATTACACGTTAATATCTGGTGTACATGGAAGTTGCTGTAACTGTCTGCCTTTTAACTTTGAGAAATATCAAGTGGAAACAGCGAGCTGAGGTTATTCTATTGGAATATACAAAGGATAAACCATAATGTCTGAGAGAGGAAAACTATGGCACCTTAAAAAGAAATAGACTTGCAGCCATTTAGACTTGGGAAGAAATCTCTGGGTTGTGTAAGCAAAGCAAGAACTGCAGAGGCAAAATTAAATGGGATTCTCTGTTTGTATGATTTTCTCATATTTTCTTATACATTGTGGTGGTGTGGTGTCTTCAGTGGCTTCTGCATTCTCGGAGTCATAGTGCCGCCTGCTGGATCTGGAGAGCTCTTGCTGAATTTTTGCAACATCCCAATGATCAGAAGAAGCATGAACATGACATGTGAAGTGACACTGTAAAGCCTCCGATAGGAACATGACAATACAGTCCACGACTTAAATATATGGGACAATAAAGACACTTCAAAGGAAGAGGTAGACCTGTACCCATCGGTTTATTCTCCCTGATGGTACCCACCTGCAGAGTGCCATTACAAGAAGAACAGGAGTCCTCTCTGATGGTTGAGGGAAAAAATTTACTCCACCAGATAAAACCGCAAAATACCTCTTCTTGTGGTCAAAAAGATGTGGGTGGCCTTAACTGTACTAGGGAGAATAGCAAACTTCATTGCCCAACAAATAAAGTAGACACTGACCTCAATAGTGGGAAGAAATAGAGGAATTTATACAAATTGTATCTCAGAAGTACAATAAGTGCCTAAGAGCATCTCCAGTTCTTGCTTCATGTCATCTATAGTTGCACTAATGTTATTGTGCAACAAAAGATGGAATTGCCTTGCAAATAAACATGGGCAAGAAAGATGTATACCAATTGCTGAGTAGAAATCAAAAAGTTGGATTCTGTACATGTTGAACTCTCTTGAAATCAGCTAATTGGGTTAGAATTAACATTTCAGGATATAATGACAGCATAGAATGTTAGCTGAAGTTCATTTTGTGGTGGCATGTTAACACAATTCACTAGTCTCCGATAACATTAAGATGGGCATGCATGAACAACATAATTCACTAGTCTCTGATAGCATTAAGATGGGCATACCTGCATTACGTTCATGGAGTGTTGAAATGAAGATAGATTAGCAGTTAAGGTAAAACATTTTACTGATTGGAAACTTAAATAGGTCTGTCTAAAATGTCATAACAATTGTGTGTCTTATAATATGGGAGAACAGAAAAAAATTACAGACAGCCAAACCAGTTAGTTAATTTCAAACCCCATGAGTTAGGTTAAGTAGTTGGGCTTGTGCAGCAACTTAAGAGAGGAAACACTAGCAGACTTTATTGTACCCAAAATGAATCGGACTTTATGCTTTATATGTCTGGATTGCAGGTTTAGAGCAAAATGAAGCAGGAAAAAGAACTGAACTGATACTCAGTGCATGAAAATGGATCAGTTGAGGAAGCAGCACAATTATAGGTGATCTGTAAAATATGTAGGGAATATTTTTCATGAATTTATTTGAACTAAAACTGGAGGAGTGAGAACACTAAACCATCGTTACCTCCTAATTAAAATTGGATTTTGGTGAATCAACTATAGATCAACATAGATTGGTAAGGGGAGAATTCATTACTCGGGTAAACAGCATGTAAGTTCTCCATGGAAAAATTGTTGAGTGGCCTGCAGCACAGTGCATAGACCATAGATTATGGTTCTATAAGGAATGAACATTGACACAGGCCCTCCAAGAATAACCATATTGGTGTACAAAAATAATGGACAGAGACGGATGTAGGCAGCAGTGGTTGAGATGCTAATGGGGTTAAATACCCACATTGGGCTAAGATAGAGCTGCATCTGATGCCTGATACTTTTTAATATATAAATTGCTGACATTACATAGTACTTAGAAGTGTATATAAGAAATATCTTGAGAAGACCAGGTTTAGTCTTTTAATGTTGCAATTGTACACAATGTCTTCATGTTAGATAAATCACAGTAAAGCGTTCGGATGAAGCAATCCGCACTGAATTAGTTTGTTAAATGAGAGAATTTGAGTGTAAATTGTGCCAAAGCTAAAAACATCGGCCATTTGGAAGAAAACCTTAGACTTGTTCCATCTAAAGAACTCCTTGTAGTTGCAGAGCAAAGTCCCGCTTTAGTGTTAATCTATAAAACGAGATTCCCTTTTTTATGCCAGTCAAGTGGAACTTGATGTGCCTGTATTTTCCTACAGTGAGAATAGAAGAAAGAGATTCAATGAACTTGAGTAAAGGAGAACTTCTAATGAACAAAGAATAAATTCCCTTGGTCTTTAGGCTCTTTAAAGCAACTCTTTGGAAATTGGACAAACTAAATAACAAAGTCTGATTGGTTCATACATTCGAGAGCTGAAGCTAAACTAATGTGGTTAAAAATAAGTAGTTCACAAAAAAGTGAAACCTTTCTATGTAAGGACAGTGCAATATGTTTTCGAAACAGACATTTGACTGCTCTAAATATAACCTAATTCACATCAGATTCATAGCATGGGGTAGACGTTCTGACATGCCAATGTTCCCAGGGTTCTATAACACAAGATGTAAATATCTAAGGTAAATTTTTCAACAAAACATTGCATGAATGAGCTGTTGGGGGGGGGGGGGGGATGGACACATTACAATGACTACATTTGTATGTGTGTCCTCTTAGATTAATGGATTTGTGAGCCGTTGTTCCATTAACTTCCTGCACTGAAAGATCTGATAAAAGTGTTTAGTATGTGATCGTTGTGTTCGGATCAGAAAATACTTTTTTCGACTCTTAAAAGAGCCATAAAAGGTTGCACATACATATTTACAGTTAAAACTTTAGAAGCCAACAGGTACACATACACAGATTATACGTTTTTGAGCAATAGTCAATATCCGCTATGGATCTTAACAGCATTAAAACGATAATTTAAAAGACAGTATATATTTTCGGTTGGTTCTAATGAGAGTAAATATTCGATTGCCAGTTTGTGGTTTCTGATCCCAACAGCAAGTAAAAGTGGGCGAATAAATCGCTTTCTCTGGGGGGTATAGAAATTACAGAGTAAGATAAAGTGCATAGTGCTTTGGCATGAACGACTATCACAGGGGCATACTGGAAGTGATGCAAGCCATGTGCTTCGGGTAGGAAAAGCAACTAGGTAATGAATTGTTTTTAGCCTCAACCTAGTCAGCAAAAATGTCCTCCTTTCACTTAGATCAATTTGTAAATAAAGTGCGGTTCTCTTTGTAGCCAGGAGAAAGGCTTTAGATGATTATGCATGTTACAGGTAATATCTGTTCGCTGATGGCTTTGGTTAAAAAGAGATTAAATAGAGGCGAATACTACCTTTTTTAGGGTGTCAGGATTTGTGTAATATTCTGTGACACCCATTTGAGAGAAATTCATTTTGACAGATCTTAACCAAGGTATATCTAGGCCAGGGCTTTTCCAGATTTTTAACCAAAGCCACAGCGGTTGTAATGCCAATTCAGGTAACTCATTCCTACTTCATCTTGGAAAAAGCAACAGGGGAACTCTGGGGCACTGATAGTCTCCTTACAAACTTATTTTCCATTATTTGTAATGGTTTGCAATTTACATGTCCCCAGACTCCAGCCCCAAAGGTTGCCACTGAGACTCTAGCTCTTAAAAATACATAAATTCTCCTTAGCCGCTTTATGACCCAGTCTTTGAGCTTATCTAAAAATGGCATCATTAGATTTCCGGAATTGCATCATTCTAATGTTTAGAAGATATTTCTAATTAAAATTGGCATCAAATGGTACCCCCAGATACGAAAAAAAATTTCATTTCCAGGAAATGCTTAACCCATGCTTCAGCTGGTACTACAGTTTCTAACTTAGTCATTTCATCACCAATCATCGGTGAAGAATTTACCACCTCCCAGAATTCACGCGAGTCTTTGAGGCTTGAGGCAGTTTTTAAGTTTTTCCAGGCCTTGTCCTTCAAAAACTGTTTGCTTTCCCTGATCAGCCTCTTATAATCTTTCTTAACTTTTGCTATTTCCTCCTTGTTCCTCTGGGTCTTTTTTAAGGCAGACCATAGGATCCTATGGGCTTCAGAGCAGTTCTTATTAAACCATCTTGGGTTCTCGGGGGCTTTTTTACTGGGTTTAATTTATCTGACATAGTGATATTTAATTTAATAAAAGCCCATATAACATTTTCGGGTG